>NC_135329.1:94842259-95448608 GCF_023851605.1 Tamandua tetradactyla | reverse complement strand
CCGGGGAAAATGCAAGCTCATTACTGACTATTAAGTGATGGTTACTAGAGTGTAGCCGCCTCTGGGTGGCTGTGCCCACGGCTTTGCCCCGGACTGGTTTCCCTGCTGCGACACTGGCCCAACCCGAACCGGAGAGCTGCCTTTCCATGATCACCAGACCCCCAGGTGAGGTCAGGTGTCTTCGCTGCAGATTGCTTGGGGGAAGTTTGCACCTGGTCGGCCCCTGCCTCCCACTTCAATTCAATTCCCGAAATTTCCCAAGCACTATGTGCCGAGGGGAGGGACCCCTTTGGTATAATGCGGAAGGGGAGCCCAGGTCCTGGCAGGCTTTTGGATGACCCACAATAGAGGGGTGCAAAGGACTGAGGAGCTGGGAAATGTTGCCACAGGCTGGGGCAAGTAGAGAAGGGGAAAGCACTGGGAGGGCAGCTGTGTAGACCCTAATATTTGGGAGGGGGCCCGAGGCTCAGAAAGGTTCTTCTAAAGGTCGGACCCTGGCAAACAGGCTCCAACTCACCCTTCTATGCACAGACTGGTGCTGCTATTGGGAATGCCTCCCCACTTTGGTTCACCGAGAGAGCTTGGATAAGACTTATAAATACCCTGCTAAGAGGTGGTCAGCTGTGAAACCTTCCCTGGCCTCCTAGATGGATGATCTGCTCTGCCCCATAAGGTGGGAGAGCAAAGTGGTTGCAGAGTCAGGCAGTCCTGAGCTCCAGAGACTCTCTGGCTTTCACCGGCTTTGTGGACTTGAGCAAGTTCCCCTGCTCTGTGGACCACAGTTCCCTGCTCTGGGAGTCTCCTGGTGAGCAGCTAGTGAGACTGAAATGAAGTCCTGGGTGCCCAGTGCCGAGCCCGGGTCTGGCTCTAGGAATGGAGTCACAAGGCCACGCTGACCCTGTGCTGACGTGTCTGTCCTCGTCTGTCAGGTGTCTGTCTCCTTGCCAGGCTGGGGGTGGGGGGTGCCTGGAGTGCTGGGCTGTGCTCTGTGGCCAGCACAGGGTGTGCTGCCCGGCAAGGTTTGCTTGTGGAGTGAACTTCGCCAAGGTCACACGGCAGAGAAACCGGAGGTTCACTCTCTCTGTTTTCCTGCATCTGACTTGCATATTTCAAGGGTAAGTGGGGGCAGAAAAGCACATTCAGAAATACGCATTTGGTTGTCATCAAATAGGGAAACTGTCCCCACCTGGACCCCTGGCCCTCTCTGCCTGAATCCTGGAGGATGCCGCATCACAGAAACTGCCACCTCAACAGTTGGCCAGCAAGAGTCAGGGCCCCAGGACACTGTAACCTGCCCATATATTCCTCGACTCCCCAAAAGTGCCATCCTCCAAGGCACTGAACAAAAGGCCATCTACAAGACGGCGACCCAGGGAAATCACAGCTCATTGGCTCATGGGCCCTGACCCTTCCGGCCTCAATTTCACACACACTCTCTCTCCCCAGCCCCTCGCCTCCAGGGGATGCACATTTGCTGCTGGCTACACCATGCCAGACACAGCGTCAGGGGCTTTACATGCGCTATCACCTTCAACTTCTCAGCTACCCTGCAGAGTAGTGTCATTTCCTCATGCAGGAACTGACCAGATGATCTTCTCAAGATCACACAGGGACTGGATGGCAAAGTTGAGTTGTGACCAGGTCAGCCTTCCACTGGGCCTTGAAGCTGCACTTGCCTTGCCAGCATGTGAGATGTTCCACCTGGTTCCAAAGACATCCTAGCTCCCCTTTGGCGATCCTCTCCCCTTAAGGGAGTGGGCAAATGTGAGTGTGCTTCTGAACTGCTTGGGGGGCTTGTTAGAAAAACAACTTGTTAGGTCCTGCCCAGAATCTCAGATCCAGCAGATCTGGGGTGGGGAGCTGAGAATTTGCATCCTACCGAGTTCCCGGGTGACACACACGAGGAACCCCACTCTGAGAACTGATGATGCCCTAAATAAATCTCACTCATCTTTCAGGGGCCAGCTCACAGCATCCTCCTCTGAGCCATTCTTTTCTCTATCTCTGCAAGAGCCCATAGGCCCTCTCCCTTCAGATCTCTCACTGACCCTCCGTTCCTACAACGGAGGCTGCCACTCAACCCCTGATATGCTTGCAACGGGTATCAGTTTTGTCTTCCAAACTCTCCTTTCCAAGGGGAGGAAATGGGAATTGTTTTTTGTCATTTCTCTCCAAGCCTCTCTGAACTCCAAGAAAGCCTTCACCGAGTGGCTGTTTATTGACTAATAATCACTATAAATCAAGGAAGCACACTGATTAGATCAGCCTCTGTACTTTCAAGGGAGAATTGGCAAACAGATGCGATCTGGAACTGCACTTTGTAAAACTCCACTAGAAATCAAATTGGCACTGCATTTTTCCTACGTAGCCACAAACTGTTTTTTTTTTCCCCTGACTATTGATAAACTTATCATACGGAGAGAGGCTGAAATTTTTATTTGGAAGGGGGTTATTCAGTGAAACAACACCTTCCCTAAGAAAATAGTTTGTTTAAGGTAGAAAATTTAGTCTTCAGCTGGTATTCTGCCTCAAATCTAGGATGTTCCTGGAACTCAGAGAAGAATTGCCTTTTTTAAGCCCAGAGTGCTATAGAGCTGGCAGGGACCTGGATATTCTTCTAGAATATTTTGAACACTTTATAGATGAGGAAACCGAGGCTCAGAGAGGTCACTGAGCCGGTCAGAGGCAAGTCAGAATTGAGGTTCAGGTTTCCTGACTCTGAGTTGATGTATAAATTTCCATTGCATTAGGAAATGCCCTTAAGTACCATCTTCCCCCATATACTAGGTGCAGCCTGATCTATTTAGGATTATCTAACAACTGACAAATTGAGCTGTGGGGCAAGAAGTAAGATGGAGGGGAGGGGTTCCCAAAATCAGAATATATGTAGAGTCCTGCCACTGTCTCTAAGAAACTGAATGGAAAATGAGAAAGAGTTTACAAGTGACAGTTTAGTGATGTAATTTGGAAGAATTTAATAAATTCTAGGACTACTTCAGGACTTAGATATGGGGAAAGGAATTAGCAGCTAAATTGCATTTATGATATATGGTTTATTTGTGTTTATGAATCATCTTTCTTTTTATCCTTAAAGTAAAACATCTTAAAAGGCCGATAAGAAAATAGATTTCAAGTGATTTGCACTGTGGCTATGCCTTGTGAAGTAAATAAAAATGCTGGGTTTTGTTTTATTTTAAACTTAAAAGCATTGGGATGAAAAATTTCTAAGATTGGTGTTTTGGAGCTTGCAGGTTTGGGATGCTTCTAAAATCATTTTGCCCTAGTGAAAATGGTGGATAGAAAAGTGGCCTGATTATAAATTGAACTGAAAACCTTCCTCAGTTCCAAACAAACTGGTTTTCAAAGGGGCTCAGGGATTTAGGGCTAAAATTTGCAATCAAAGCAATAGCAAAAGTTAGAAACTTGATATGTTTGGAGGGACTGACAAAACCCTGTCTCTAACAGGTGAAGGAAATTACCATTAGAAAAAGATCTGCTTTTAATGGCCTACTTAATAAACTGTGAGATTTGACTTCCCAGCAGAAGGGAAGGAGTTTTAATCTGAGATGGCTCCTCTTGCCCAAGAAGAGCCACCGTGGGAAAACCTTTTACGTAAACGAGGGGATGTGTGATCGGTGACCATTCTTCAAGGTAGGAAGGTGGGGTGTGCGGGATGGGCTGAGGGAGATTCTAATTCTCTTGGGTCATATGCTCCATTTTGTTCTATACAATATGACCTGGAAAAGCACCACTCTGGAGATGTTGGGATTAAATGCTGGATTAAGTTGTCTACTAACTGTGACAATGGAAACAACGGGTTTACCTTCCCTGAGTCTTTGTTTTCTTGGCAATAGAGCGGGTGTGGACAAACTCACCTTGCTGGCATGTGGGCAGGCGACTTAAGATCATGGGAATAAAGTCCCAAACACAGTGCCTGTCCCAGAGCAAGAATAACAAACACGGTCTCTTATTTTTTGCAACTATTGCACAATAATGAGACCTAGCTGTTATCCAGATCAAATCTGTTTTCAGCCAGAGCAGCTGGAAATTCTATTGAAAGATTAACGATTTTATTTACAGAATGGGAACTACATAGTTTGAAAACTTGGCTTGATATAATCAAAACTGGATAAAGCACCACAGTACCATTAGTTTGGGGAATACCAACATCCTGAAATTAAAAAGTAGGCATTATGTCCCATCAGGAGAAGAGCTGGCTGCCACCCACACCAGCCCCTTCTCTCCAAGTTCAGAAAATGTCAAATTTAACCTCTTTAAAAGGTTAGATCAAATGGGGTTAGGGTGCTGCATGGACTTGGCTAGAACTAACAAGGTAGTGGTCACCTTAGATGTCTGTGTGGTCTGTCCGCTCCTTGATCAGGACAAGCATTTGAATTTAGGTGAGCAATTCTGTGATTTTATATGAATCATCATGATTACATGTCCCAAATGGAAAGTGTAATTTGCTACATTTACCTGGGCAGCCAGAAGGAAGGATATCCCCTAGAATTTGCGTGGTTAGCATTCATCTATCGTCTTTATGCAAAATAAGCATCTTAATTGATGGAGAACCCTATAAGTGTGCTCAACAGATAGATAGGGACTCAGCAATAATAGAATTAAAAGTGATCCCCAGACTATGGGCCAAAAACTCTCCGGGCTAAAATGGATGTGGGTCTTTGGTAAATAACTAAGAGACCACAACAAAGCCTGAGAGTTATGTGTTTGCTTCTAAGAGTGGAAGGAGCTGTTACTGCTTCTGTATTCTTGACCTGGGAAGGAGAGAAGTGTCTCTCATAGTCTCCTGGTGGGATGGGGATGGGAACACTTTCAGGCCTGCTGGGCAGACCACCAGATAGAATACAGCATTATGGCCCCAAGTGCTGGGTCCGCCAGGCCTGGATTTGAAGCCTGGCTGCATCTCTTGCTGGCTGTTTGACTCTGAGCAAGTTACTGTAAAACAGTACTAGCAAGAATACTTATCGCATTGTGTTGCCATGAAAATGCTCATTACTAGGAGTGGCTCTTATAATGCAACCCACCCAGAATGCAGAGTGCAGGGCAAGATTCCCAGACCTCAGGCAGCGGGAGACACCAGGCTGCGGGCCTGGGGATGGGCATGGTGCCCCTTGTGGGTGAAATCATGTTTTACTCCCAGTACTCTTGTTTAATCAAGAACCATTTGTCTGAAGGACTGTTTATAACTGAGGGACGAAAGCAGTCATCCTCCTGAAGCCAAGCAGAAAACTCCAGAACCAAGAAAGCCTCAGGTCCCAAATTCAGAGGGATGCTAAGATTCAGGACAGGGAAGACAGAGGTATTAGATAGGGGAGAGGCAGCCCACATGTCAGGGACACCTAACACCACACGCAGATGGAGCTTTTCCAGAAGGTGTGGGACCTCTTTGGGGGCCTTCAGTTGGCATCTGCATGGGATCAGGTAGCAGATCCCCTGCCCACCCCACACGCCAGCTGTGAAAATGCAGCTGGTTCTGAGGCCAGTTGATCACAAAGGGAGAAAATCCCCAAAGCTCTTAGGACCCAAAACCAAACCCCACTAAGAAAAGGCCCGTCCCACCCCTCGTACTGGAGCTCCTAATCCTCCCCCACACCCCACACCCTAGATGCCAAGGACGCCAACCTACACAGGGTTCTCCTTCACTTCATGACTTCATTGGCCCTGTTTCTTCTTCTAGATTTCCCTCCGTCTCCCACTATGTGGCCAAGCTCCATTCATCCTTCAGAACTCAGTTCTGCTCATACCCTACCCCTGTGCTCACCTGCCTTTCCCTCCACAACACCAGACTGGGGCCACATCCAGCCATTCTCTGAATCTAAGCATTCAACAGAATGCAGTTACATTTGCTCAAAGAAGGAATCAATGACTCAATCAATCAGTTGACCAATTAGAACTGAGGTGAGGTGACCCAGGTCATCTGACACAAATGTAACCTTCTGCTCCTGCAGAGCGGGAGGCCTTGGGAGATATGCAGCCCTTTCTCACAGGCTTGTCCTCACCAGGACACCTTCTGGCCTGGGTCTGGTTTTCGAAATAGCACATGGCAGCTTGCCATGCAAATGTCCACATCTCACAGTAACCCGACACAGTCTGCCATCCGTCTCTTGCACCACCCTGTGTACCTGAGGGCAGGAACCTGGTCTCATGAACCCTGGGGCCCAGCACCTCACATGGGGTCCTGAACTTACCAGACCAGGACATACTTGGTGAATGGATAAAACTGGCACATTGAAACCTAGACTAAATTGGCATGAGGATTTATAACCTAGACTCAACCAGCAACATTGTTTATAAACTAGTCTCTGAGTGGGGGAGGGATGGTGGTCAATATTTCCAGCTTCAGCCTCCTTGGGAGAATGTGTAAGGTGGGAGTTCTGGTCTACCCGCCAGAAGCCAGAACCCTGACCCCTGGGACCCCACTGAAGGTCAGCAGGAGAGCGTGGAAATAGGTGCACAGCTTGGAGATGAGATGCTGGTACAGCGGGGTGCCCCACTCTCCTCCCGGATGCTGGAGATTTGGACTTAGCACCCAAGGCCTGACAGGGACCCTGAACAGAAGGAAAAGCCCTTCCTCTGGGATTTCCCAAGGAAATTGCTCTTCTTATCTTTTTCTGTAGTGGCAGAGACCCGCAGGGGCCAGGGCACAGCAGGGAGGCAGCCCTCTCTTACCGGTATCTCCTTTGCTTCCTTTCAGACCTGCAGCTCCTGAGCTCCCAGGACTCCCTGGCGGTCCTGGAAAGCAGATGCCACAGAGGGCGTAAGGTCTGGGCCAGATAGATTTCCAGACATCACTCCAGCCACCCCAGGACCAGAACCTCACCTCTGGGCCCCATGGAGCCTATGGTGCCGGGGTCACCCTTGGAACCTGGAGCTCCTGCCACACCTGGAGGGCCTGGAAGACCCGGTTCTCCTGGTTGTCCTGGAAATTAAAGCAGTGACCGCAAGGCTGGGGTGGTCAGCAGGGGACCTGGTTGTCCTCCTTCTCAGTCTCAACAGTAGACCTGTATCTCCTAAAACCTGCATGTCACCTCCATGATTCTTTAAATATCTCTCTGTAGAAGTCAGGATCTAGTCTAATAGGTGGGAGGAAATCACAATCTTGACAAGGCCCTCATGTTTTCCACCTACTGCCACGGGATTTGGGACTTGTGGACCGATCAGGGACATCGGCTTGTGAATGTCCCGCTTCATACCCCTGTGCAGCAGGACCGAGGTGAAGGTCTGAGAAATAAGGTCAAGGGTCTGAGGAATGCCCTCTGCCTTCTGCTCCGTCCCTAATGGGAGAGGCCAGGTTTTTAAGAAACCCCAAATGCGGTAAACACCATCTTTGGGTTAACGGTACAATAAAATGAAGGATGTGGGGTCAAAGTCCTGGACAATGGTTGCTGGAATGATGCCCAGATCCCCACAGTTCTTACCCTGATCTCCTTTGATTCCAGGAATTCCATCCAAACCTAAAATGAAGAGGGATTTTTAGTTTTTTCTTTTTTATGTGGTGCGACTCAGTCTGCCAGAAAACCAGAACAGCAACAGGTCAAGGGCCTGGCTGTGTGACTCCTACCTGGTGTGCCTTGCTTCCCAGTGTCCCCTTTACTCCCCTGGGCCCCAGGGGGCCCCATGACCCCCGCATCTCCTTTCACACCCATGTCACCCTTGCTTCCTGAAAAAACAAGAAGTCATAGTCAGCCAAGGGTGAAAAGGGCAAAGCCGACCGACAGGATTCTGCTCTGATCCCCAAACTTCCTGTCCCACTTGGTACCTACAAGTGGAAGACACTGTCTCTGCACTCAAGGAGGGCACCACTTTGCCCCAGAGACTAGACATAAACTCCTGCGAAGTGGATGAATTAGAGGACCCAGACCTAGTTCCCATCAGCTCTGCCAGGCTCACTGGAGCATCTGCACTTTGGGAATTGTTTTTTGAAAAACCCTTGAGCTGAAATCTGAATGTTCCAGAAAGCAGATCCCAAATGATGAAGAGAAGAGACGCACTGATTGAGAAAAACATTTTGCAGCATCTCAGATGCCTGCCAGCACTTCAGACACGGGCTGTCCTGATGCCCAAGATTTCAAATTTTCCACTTGTCATCAGCATTCACGGCTCATCTCAGCTTGTCCTCTTCTCAGTCCTCGGTCATTGCCTCTTCTTTTCCCATCAGTGCCCGGTGCATCTCAATTGAGGGAACCACCCCACGGGGACAGGGCTGAGCAACTCCTGAGCAAAGGGCAAGTTGGTTGAGGAGTGGGTTGCAAGGTCTCACCAGCTATGCCATACAGAGGCTACTAGTCAGTAATCAACTGGGTTAGCAATATTCAGTGAGCCGGGCAAGTTCCCACTATCAGTAACTGATTGGGTTAGCTGGTATTCAGTAACCCATCCAGGCAAGTTCCCACCATCAGTAACCAACTGGGTTAGCAGTATTCAGTGAGCCAGGCGAGTTCCCACCATCAGCACAGTCCAAAACTGGTTTGTTGGGGTGTAATTCTGCTAAAAGACATTTTCCTTTTGTCCCTTCAGAATATTAGAACTGGAGAGGAAATCAAGCGTGAGGTCAAATCTCTCAAGAAGGAATGAGGAGAGGGGACAAAATGGTCTGAAGCAGGGAAGAAAGAGGCAATTGGCTTGTGAGTCTTTCTGAATCACAGCTTGACAACCTTTTTGAATGAAGTGAGGTGCAAGGCTTGGGACTTATTCTTTAAGATGGGTTGGAGAGTTGAAGAATGATTATTGCTTGAAGGGAGACGAGGCAAACCTAAAGAGCTTGATCACAGCCGAGGTCCTTAGAACAGCCTGCGGTGCACACGGTATGGAGAGCAGGTCCCGGTCATCGACCCCCATCACTGGTAGGGTTTCGGGATTCTGCCCTGGAGGCCTCTGTTGGTCCCTATTACTCAGGTTGTGGCATCTGCAGGCTATGGCGACTGCTCGCCTGTACAGTTTCTTCAGAATGTCCAGGCCAGCATCTGTATTGCTGTAACATCCATGTTCCCATCAAAGGGGACAATCTTGAGAGGCGGGGCAGGATCATATTAGAGAAGGGCCCAGGCTCTGGCTCCAACCAAGAACTCACAGCTGCTTCAGGCTTCAGAACTTTTCAATCACAGCTGAAAGGTGGAGCAAGGAGAATAGACCTGCCATGTGCAAATTCACCACTGTGGCATTGCTATCTGCTGGGGTGAAGGGCATAAAACCTCAGAACTACTGGGGGCAGGTTTCACTTGTTTCGTAGAGCCCCATCAGCTGGAAGGGAATTGCGCAAGCAGTGCTTGAGAGAGATCTTGTGATCTTGGGAGAGGAAATTTGGGAAGAGGAGGGGTTAGTTGGCGCTTGATTTCTGAGGAACTGAAACTGCAGTATATCTGCTCACTGACCAGAGTGTTTCCACTTCTGGGTCTGGCTGGAGACTCTGTGACCTCCTCTGTGGCACTGGGTGTGTATGGGATGGGAAATTTGGCGACAGACTCACAGAGCAAAGACTGGCTGGCGGTCCCTTCCCTGGGACTGGCAGGGTCACCGTAAGAAAGTCTGGTCTTCCCTTTCCTACCCACAAAGGGAACTGAGGGGCACCACCCTGAACAAGTCTATTTTTCTCTTCCACAAGTGCCATTCAAGTACTTGAAGATGGCTGACATGTCCCTGCCAAGGGCTCTCGTTTCAAAGGCAAGTATCCCCAGATTCTCATAATAGAAATCCTATTTGCCAGGCACTCACCTTAGATGTCTTACATTCCTGTCATAAATAACCTTTATTTAAAGTAGGTGTTGCTACTTCCCTTTTATGGGTGAATAAATTGAGGCTCAGAGAGGTTAAGAAGTTTGCCCAAGGTCACACATCTAGTGAGTAATAGTGAGCACATAGGAACCCAGATCTGTCTGATTTTGGACTGAAGTCCTTCCCTTCCTACTTTACAGGACAAATAATAGTGATAATATTAATAGTTATCATTTATTTAGTACCTACCATGTGACCGACAGTTTACAGATGCAGTCTCTAGTTCTTACAACTGTCCTACAAGGTGTATATTATTTAATTTAGTTATTGTCATTTTAATTTAATTATTGTTCTTTTCTAAAATGTGGAAAAAAGTCTCAGAAGGATTAAATAATGTGCCTAATCACAGGTAAATAGGTGCAGAGCAGCGATGGAAACCAAGCATGCCTGGCTGGTGCTGGAAATGAATGGAGCTTGGAGGATGGCTGGGATTTGGGTGGGTGGTGTGGAGGGGGGGAGCCATTTCAGACCAGGAGTAGGGTAAAAGCCCAGAAGCTGGGAGCACAAGTGTGAGCCACCATGGACAGCAGGGAGATTGTTGGGGAGGCTGTGGGGACCAGTGGAGGTGGGGTCAGACATGGAGCTCCAGGCCAAGAGGCCCTGGAGAAAGTTGTGGGGAAGGGGTGTAGTGATTTAGGGTAAAAATGAACCTACCTGGAGAGCCTGGTTCACCTTTAACCCCGAACAGCTCTGTAAAGAAAGAGCACGAATTGCAGGCTGAACTGTAGGGTACCTTTAGCTTTACCCACTCCCAGGAGCCTCCAGCTCCATGGCTGAGGGCTGAGCCCACCAATATGAGGAGCAGAAACTTCAGTCAATGTTGGACAGTGGGGCCTGGAAAGGGCCAGACATTTAATTGCACTGAGTGGCCACAACCCAAGATCTAAATGTCCCTTGGGACTACTGAGCTGTGGAAAGAGGGTTGAGAGCACATAGGTGCATGAGGCTTTGTTAGGAGACACCAGCGCCAAACCAGTTAAGGAGGATGGTGAGGCCAAGCAAAAGGCCTTGAATGGAAATGAGCTCCCTTGTATCTCAGTGAAGGGAGGTCCACTCCCACAGTTCCAGCATCAGCTGTCCCAGCCTGGACTCTGCCCATCTGCCCACAGCTGTGTGGCCCTTTCTTATGTCCAGGCTCAGCCTTCATCTGTGCTGAGTGGGGAGGCCAAAATCTTGGGAGCAGCTTGCTCTTCTGGATCCTGTGTCAGCAGGACCAGAGATGGGGTCATCCTACTAAGCCCAGCTCACCGGGGCCAGAACAATGGGCCCCACTGTGTCCAGTAGCTGGTTTTGCCCACACTGGATGAGGGAGTAGCCCTTAGTTCTTGGACAGCTTGAGGTTCTGGAGGTGCACACTTGCTTTTCCCAGCTGCAAGGCCGGAGAGGACCCCTGAGATGAAAGGGAACATACTGAGGTGTCCACCAATGGCTGCAGCCCTGTAACCCAAGCCACGGCCTTTCCCTCAGCAGTTCCAACTCTCCTCTCCCCTTCCAGGAACCCACAGTATCCACCCTGCTTTGGTGCCCTCTACTGTTCCCTCCCCAGCTCATGCTGATGTAAGCTAGCTGCATGAGAGAGGTCATGGGAATCACCCTAGGCCCTGAATCTTATCTGCCCTCCCTCCTAAACAATCTGGATTAGTCTACTCCTGGCCTTTGCTGGTTGCTCTACCCCTTGGCCTTTGAAGGTCACACTTTATTGGGCAGGGTCTTTGGGTCCTTGATTCCTGACCAATCCACCTCCCAGATCCCAGGTGCAGCTGTTCATGGTGACTCCAGCTTCATGCCAGCCCCATGTGGCTCTCCTGACCTGACTTGGGACCCAGAGTCCCAGACCAGACTTGCCAGGGAGAAAGATTCCAGCCCAAGCAGAACCTCCACCTCTTTTCCTGCCCTCCTCTGAGGAATTCCAACCCAGAGGGAAGGGGGCCAAACCTGGGCTTCGAGTGAAGTTGTCCACCCACCGCAGCAGGTACTTCTGGCTGGTGTGGACCTCCATGAGCTGGGCCTGCAGGACTTGCAGCCTCCCGCTCTCCCACCTGCCCCCAGCCAGGGATGGGATGTGGGCTGATTGGAGCAAGAAGGACGGGTTGTCCTCAGCCAGCGTTCCATTGAGAAAGTACATCTCCAAGGTCCGGAAATGATCCTGCAGACTCAGAACTGGACAGACGCACACATATACCAACGTTTTTTAGGGTTCTTATTCAAGCCCAAGGCATTTAAGCACATCCTTGTGTAACTGTAATGGGCACATAATTTCTGTAGTTCCTGATTACAGGAGCACAGGTTTCATAGGCTGTAGGGATGGACATGGGCACAGAGCTTTTTCTACATCTTAAATGTGTGCGCTTCACACACACACTCAAGCATGACATTGCGTGTCCAGAGAATATTCCTCCATGACCTAACAAGGTGCCCACTGCATTCACAATCAATCTTCAGCCTCCATGCAGTTTAGACCTCAGCACAGGCTCCGGGTGTGGATGCAGGGTGTGCTGTGGAAATTATACATGATGCATTCTGGGAACAGCTGCATGGTGCCTGACATTGGCATAGAGCATGCCTGTCCGACCTGAAGAGGCACAAGCAGCACCCAGACCCACGCGTGACCTTGAAAGGTGCGTGGTATGTATGTACATCCTTGAGTGACTTCAAGGAATGCTGATGGAATTGCTTCCAGTAACATTCTCTTCAAAAGGAAAAACAGGTTAAAATGAACACGCCCATCAGCAAAGCCCTTCCCACAAGGAGGATGGGCATCTTTCAAGGAAGATGCACCTGGCTTATCCCATCCTGTGTGAAATTACGGCACTTTTCACTGTGTAGGCACACACAGGCTCACATGTACAGTCTCTCCTTCACATAGACACATACACAGGGAACACACACTCCCCAGCCTGTGCACACCATTGGTGTGGCTGCCCAGGGAATGAGGACCTTCTCCCAGCATACAAGCAGCAGTGGCCCCAGGCCTCTCTACTTAACCTCAGCCTGTGTAAGAGACAGCTATGCTGGGTCACCCCAGGAGGGACCCAGGCAGGATCAGAACCGCTTTACCTTTCATCATCAGCAGCCCGGCACCCGCGGTGAGCAGCATCAGGTAGATGACTATCAAAGCCAAGAAACAGTTCACTCCTCTCCTCTTCTTGGGCTTTGCATCTGAAACACAACCCAGGCAGAAGGTGGCTGTTGCAGAGGGTGGAGAGCAAGGGGCCCTACTCTATGCCAGGAACCCCCACCATGAGAGTAGAGGGCTCCCTGTGAGGTGGCATGGGAAAGATAGCAAAGGCCTCCGTCCCCAAATCTCCCCCCACCCATCCTCCTATTGGTCATTCATCTGTGCATCTGAATAATTATCTATGCCAGATAGCATTAGCTGGAGAATAAGTTTCTCATGAACAGATGTTGTGCAGCCCTTGTCCACTAACAAAGCCCCAGCAGGGTGCTTGGCCCTTGGTGGCCTCGCAATAGAAATTTATTGAATGAACCAGTGAATTAACATGTTTAAGTTTCAAAATTCCTGGAGGAGGAGGAGGAGGAGGAGGAGGAATGTCTCATTTTATAAACAAGTAAGGCTTGGAGAGTTGAATAATTTATTAGGTTATAAGATGCAGATCTGAAATTCACAAGCAGGTCTTCATTTTCTTCCTTCTTAAATTAGATAAAGTAAAACATGCCTGGTATGGTTTATCCAAAAATATAGAGAGGCATTAAAAGGGTTCATTTTTCCCTATCTTACCGAGGTAAGCTAATGCTGGTATTCTGATGTGGCCTTCTTCCCATCCCCCCCAATCATGAAAACTTACAAACTCAGGTATATGCAGGTAGACTTTCTTTCTCTTTTAATTTTACATGAATGCGCTCATTTCACTTTATGATGATTTGGAGGCTTTATGAACTCCAGGAAAGAATGTTCTTAAGTTAATTCATTCCTGTGGGTGAAGACCCATTTGAAGTAGGATGTTTTGGGGAGTAGGATCTTAAATTGTGACCCACCTCATGCAGGGTGGGTCTTAACTCTTTTACTGGAGTCCTTTATAAGAGAATGAAACTCAGAAAGAAACACACAAAAGTGGAGAGAGAAAGCTGCAGAAATAGAGAGGAAGATGCTGAAACCAGAATCTGGAAGCAATGAAACTCAGAAGAAAAAGGGAGAGACAGCAGACACTGCCAGGTGCCATTCTACAGAGGTGTCCAGGATCACCTAAGCAGCCTACCTTTAGGAAGCAGCTGCCGTCCTAATGATGCCTTGATTTGGACATTTTCCACACTGTAGACTAATAAATTTGTTTTGTTGAAAGTCAGTCCATTTCTGGCATTTCAGCAGCCAAGCAGATGAAAACATACATATAATGCAGTACATTGCTTTTCACAATGAATGATTTTTTATGGACATTCTCCACATTGTCTTTGTGGACAGAGATTTAACATTTCTCTTTTTAATAGCTGTCAAATATTCCCTCAATTCATTCTAATATCTCTCTATTGATGAGCTATTTCCAGTTTGGGACATTATAGAGAAGGCTGCCAAGCTCCTGGTTCTGTTCTCTGCTCCACATCAGCTGTCTCCCTGTTTAGGGGCATCAAGGGCAAGGCATGGCCCAATAATACTCCTGTGAGGATCCAAGGCCCTGGAATCCCCTCCATACTGAGAGCAGGTCATTGCATGTAGCCACCAACCTGATTGAGACAGACATTAAAGGTCATTAGACCCTCTCAGGGGGAAAGAGTGTACGAATGGTATTGTAAACAAGACATAGAAACTCCCCTCTGTTGATCACTGCTAATAACAGACCACCAGACCCCTGTGCCATGAGACTTTGCTGAAACTCCGTTCTCAGATTACCCTTCTCCTAAACCCTTATAAGCCCTTGCACCTCCCCCACCCCCCTTGTGTAGCACTGACTTCCAACTTCCATTTTTCGATCAGCTGCCATCAGGAAGAATCTTCTGTTCATAAAGCCTAATTAAAATTTATGTCTAACTCTATGCCTGGTGTATTCCTTGGTTTGGGGGCTGCCCCAACCCAAGCTGCCCAGTAGCTGGGTTGGAACAATTGGTGAGCCAGCCAGGAGACCAAGGAGCCACCAGATGTAGCATGCATGAGTTCTGTCAAGGGAGAGTCCATGGGAGAAAATCAATAATTCAAAAACTCGTTCATTGAAAAAAAACAATAAAATTGATAAGCTTCTATTGAGAGTGACAAAAGTAAAAAAAGGGAAGATGCAAATCACCAATATCAAGAATGAAATAGAAGATATCACTGATATACATATTCTGAATCCATTAAACAGAAAATAAGGAAATATTACAAATAACTTTCCTCTTGCATCTTACAAACTACCAGAACTCAGCCAAGATGAAATAGATAATCTCAGTATCTATAACCATCAAGGAAACTGAATTGTTAATTAAACACTCTCCTGAAAAAAGCAAGAGGCCCAGATGGTTTTACCAGGGTATTCTAATAAAGATTTAAAGAAGAATTTGCACCAATTTTACACAATCTCTGTTTCAGTTACCTGGCTGCTGAAGCCAGGTAATGGGTTGGCTTAAACAATGGGAATTTATTGGCTTATAGTTTTGAGGCTAGGAGAAGTCCAAAATCAAGGGGTCATCAAGGCAATGCTCTCTCCCATGAGACTGTGGTGTTCTGGAGTGGGATACCAGCGGTCCTTGGTCCTTGATCCTTGGCTTTTTTCTCACATAGGAATACACATGGTGGCCTCTCCTGGCCTCTGTGTTCTGTTGACTTCCAGCTTCTGGCTTTTCCCTCTGTGGCGTTTTCTCTCTGTGGCCTTTACTATAAAGCCTCCAGTAATAGGATAAGACCCATCCTGGTTCAACTGGGCCACATCTTAGCAGGTGTAATCTGATCAAAAAGTCCTATTTACAAGAGTTTACACCCGCAGGAATGGATTAAAATTTAAAGACATACTTCTCAGGGATACATAGTTCCAAATTACCACAACCTCTCGTAGAAAATGGAATATGAGGGAATTCTTCTAAATTTTATGAAATTAAGATTACTCTGATATGATAATCAATGAGTACAAAAAAGAAAACTAAAGACCAATATTAATTATGAACTATGAAGCAAAATGCTCAATAAAATATTAGTGTTTGGGTTTGTTAAAGCTGCAGGAATGCAATACACCAGAAATGGATTGTATTTTATAAAGGGGATTTATTAAGTTACAAGTTATGTTTCTGAAGCTGTGAAAATGTCCAAATCGAGGCACCAATTAGAGGTACCTTCTTGGAGGAAAGGGAGCTGGAACCCAGGTTCCTCTGTCACAGAGGAAGGCACATGGCAACATCTGCTGTCTTTCTCTCCCAGTTTCTGCTTTCCAATGATTCTCTCGGCTTCTGCCATCTCCTGGAGCTTTTTTCCTTCTGCATCTCCAAACACCTGCATCTTCTGCTCTTTGTATCAGCTCTCTTAAAGAACTTCAGTAAGTGGAGTAAGACCCACCTTGAATAGGTGGGGTCACATCTCCATGGAAACAACCTAATCAAAAGTCCCACCCAACAATAGGTCTACCCCACAAGATTCGATTAGAAGAACATGGCTCTTCTGGAGTACATAGCAAATTAAAACCAGAACAATTAGTAAATGATATCCAGCAATAGAGGAAAAGAATTATATACCCCAACTCAGATTTATTCCAGGTATGCAAAGATAGATCAATATTCAAAAATCAATCAATATAATAAATATATTAACTGACTTAATAAATAAATATAAATTTATTGTTTATTAATAAATATATTAACAGACTAAGGAAAAATCATATAATATCAATTTATGCCGAGAAAGCACTTGAAATCCAACACCCTTTCACAATATGAACTTTCAACAAACTAGAATAGAAAAACACTTCCTCAATTTGTAAAAGAGCATCTACAAAAACTCCAGAGTTCACATTATATTTAAAGGTGAAAGACTTACTGCATTCTCCCTAGGATTAGGAACAAGGCAAGGATGTCTGCTCTAATCACTCTTATTCAACACAGTACTGAAAGTTCTAGCCGGTTCAACAAAGCAAGTGAAAAAAAGGCATAGAGACTGGAAAATGAGAAATAAAATCATCTTTATTTGCAGAGGACATGCCTATCTATGTAGAAACCCACGAAGAATATACCAAAAAAACTCCTGGAACTAATGTTAACCAAATCTGCGGGATATAAGATCAACATATAAAACGCAATCACATTTCTAAATACAAACAATAAACAAATGGAAACCTAAATTTAAAACACAGTAACATTTACAATCACTCTAAAGAGAACGAAATACTTAGAAAAACATGTACAGGATTTGTATGCTGAAAATTACAAGCCCATGATTAAAAGAATAAAAAGATAGCTAAGACCTAAATAAATTGAGAGACGTACTGTGTTCATGGCTTGTAAGACTGAGCAAGTCAAGATTCCCCTCCCCTTGACCTATAGGTATGATACAAATCTTATCAAATTCCCTGTGATGTCTTCTGTAGATATGGGTAAGATTATTCTAAAATTTATTTGGGAAGGCAGAGGACCTAGAAGAACTAAAAACAAGTTTGAAAAAAAGGAATAAAGTAAAAGGAATCACACTACTTGATTTTAAAGCTTAAAATACAGCCCTAATAATCAAGCATAGTGCTATGTTGGTGGAGAATAGACACACAGATCAGCAGAGATGGGAGGACCCAGTAATAGACCAACACTAATAGTCCCAACTGATTTCTGGCCAATGTTCAGGATCAATTCAATGGAGAAAAGGTAGCCTTCTCAACAAATGGTGCTAGAGAAATGGAAATCTTTTGGTAAGAATAATAGTAATAATGCTATTAAATTAATTAATTTAAAAGCATCATGGCCTAAGCCTCATAAGTATTAACAAGAATTCTCAAAACTAAACAGTTAAAAAACAAAACAAAACATGATCACCACTGTGCTGGCTTAAAGCTATTAAGTACCCCAGAAAAACCATTTTCTTGATCCTAATCCAGTCTTGTAGGGAGCAGACCTATTGTTTGGGTGGGATCTTTTTGATTAAGTTGTTTCCACGGGCGTGGACCCCACTCAGTTGTTGATGGGAACTTTTGATTAGTTTATTTTCCTGGAAGTGTTTCTCTGCCCATTCAAGGTGGATCTTAATCCACTTACTGGAGTCCTTTAAAAAGAAACCATTTTGGAAAAAGCTCAGAGGCTACACAGACATTTGGAGATGCAGAAGGAAAACACCTCCAGGCAAGCTGTTCGAAACTAGAAGCTAAAAGATCAGCAGATGCCAATCACATGACTTCCCACTGGACAGAGGTGTTCCAGATGCCATCAGCATTTCTTGAGTCAAGGTATCTTTCTCTAGATGCCTTACTTCGAGGCATCATGCCTAACTTACTTTTTTATGGCCTTAGAACTATAAACTTGCAACTTAATAAATTCTCTTTATAAAAGCCAACCCAATTCTGGTATATTGTATTGTAACAACATTAGCAAACTAAAACAACCACTAATAACAATTCAATTAAAATATGGGCAAAAGACATGAGAACATGAAATGACATTTCACCAAATAGAATATACAGGTGGCAAATGAGCACCTGGCAAGATGTTCAACTTAATTAGGTATTAGGGAAATGGAAATTGACAATGCAAAGAGATCTCACCACCTACCTATCAAAATGGCTAAAATAAAAGATAGTGATAACACCAAATGCTGTCAAGGATGTGGAGAAGCTGGCCCACTCATACATTATTGGTGAGAATGTAAAATAGTTCAGCCACTCTAGAAAATAGATTGGCAGTTTCTTACAAAACCAAAATACAACTCAGCAATTGCACTTTTGCACATTTATCCCAGAGAAAAGAAAATTTAGGCTACACAAAAGCTTTTACATGAATGGCCATACCTTTATTTGTAGCAATTAAAAACCAGAAACAACCCCAATGCCCACCACTAAAACAAACTGTGATACATTCTTGTTATGGAATACTACTCAGCAATAAAAAGGAACAAACTACTGATACATGTGACACCTTACATGAATCTCAAGGGTATTATGCCATGTGAAAAAACCCTCAAACTTAAAAGGTGATATACTGTACAAATCCATTTGTAAATCATTCTTGAAATAAAATTATAGAGATGGGGACTGAATAGTGATCCCCAGAAGATAAGAATTGGTTGGGAAAGGGTGATGGTGCTAAAGGGATTAGCACAAAGGACCATGTTGATGACAGGATGGTTCTGAATCTTGATGTTGCTGGTATTTACTCACATCTACAAGAGATGAAATGGCATAGAACTATATTCACACACACAAATGAGTGCACGTAAAACTGGAGAAATCTGAGTAAGTTCTGTGGATTATACCAATATAAATTTCCTGGTTTTGACATTGTACTATAGTTATGCAAGATGTTACTACCAAGGGAAACTGGGTGAAAAGTACCTGGAAACGTCCTTGAACATTTTTTTTTTTTTGCAACTTTCTGTGACTCTTTAATTATTTCTACAGAAGAAATAAAAGAAAGAGGGAAAAAAAACTAAGGTACAGTCAGATGTTTAAAGGATGTTGAAAAATGTTGACATGACTAAGAACAAAGTCATCACATGAAATAATAGTAGCAGTGTCAGCAAGATTGTATCTATGGACTTGAAGGTTAAGGTTTTTTGGGAAAAATGTTTAAATTTATCTTCAGAACAGGAAGAATGGACAGTAAGCTCCCTTGCTGGGAGCAATGGAATAATGTTTATTAAAACAAACAATGGCAATAAAACCTGTCATTTCCCTACCTGTATTTTGTTTGGGTTTTCTCTATCAAGAACATTCTTGAAACTGAAATTGGCTGGAAAAAAATCATGAAGAAAGATTTGAAGGCTAAAATAGTTTATGACTGAGTGTGAGGAGTCCAAGCAAATTTCAGTCCACAGACCTAAAAGTTAGCCAGTGTGATAATAACTCCTCAGAAAACCAAATCCATCAAGAAAGTGACAGGAAGACTCAAGCCAGATAAACATTCATATTTTTCAAAAACAAATAGAAACAAGCGCATGCCAGAAATCATACATTGTCAGCAGGGAAAATATAAAGACTCTCCTTCCAGCTTGAACGCTCAATTGTTGAACTCTAAGAGGTGGAGAAGTTGCTGAACATCACTTCCTGAGGAAAGACCTGGAGTTTTGTTTGACCATAAGGGCCACAAGAGTTAACAATATGTCAAGCTTCTTATGAAAACTAAATACAAATTTCAGCAGACAAAAAAAAAACCAACAAAGAAGTCGGGGACCATTTTGCACTGAAGCAAGTAGTTTTATTCATTTCAGTGGTCTGAGGTGGTCTCTATGTATAGAGAGTCACAATGATTAATGCTTACAGGGTTCTCATCTAGAAAGTTCCATTTTTCCCCATGACCTCTGAATTTAAAGGCAGGAAATATTAATACGTTTAGGAAAATGCTCCATCCAAGTTGGAATGATTTGATTTCTTCATTAGATTTTTACTTAGTGGCACCCATAACCCAAGCAGAAATTGGCGATTCATTCTTGACTTCCCTCTCCTGATCTGCACCACCTGTAGAGTCCTACCGATTTGATGTCTAACACTTCTACGGAACATTCCTTCTTTTCATTCCTTACAACCACTGCCTCTTATCAGCACTTGCTGCCAAGCTCCTCTCTGTCCTCAATATTACTGTCCCTAACTTGCTTCCATCTGTGATGGGGAGCAAGCTCAAACGCAAATCAGTGAACTCCAAATTCAACCCCTCAAAAATTCCCACTGACCTCGGAATAAATCAGCCCCTACTGGGCTTCCCTCCCAGATTTGGTCCAACCATTTGGAGTTATTTGCATTTCTCTGAATATATAACATAAATGTGTGGCACCCCACCCCTGCTCTAGCCATCATCTCCTTTCTCTAATTAATCCATCTTTTGCACGTTAGAAGAGGTGTCTTCTCTGGCCTCTGCCGACTCCTTGCCAGGTGAGATGCCTCCATAATACTGTGCACATCTCAGCCATGCCTGGAGATGAATTGTATAGGAATGGTCAATTGTGGACAGGGTCTCACCTGCCCATACTCCTTCACCCATGACAAGCCTGTGAGCTCCTTGAGGCCAGAGGGATGCTGAGTGCAATCCCCAGCAGTATAAGTACTCTTTATGTTTCATCAGCTGATTTGACTTGAACATCTTCAGTAGGCTTAAATAGTCAGGTATCCAGAATGCTGCACTCCCCAAAGTACTAAATATGTAAATACACATGCTTTGTCTGTTATCTCACTATGAATTCTTTAAAGGTCAGAGCCCTGGACTCTTCATCTTTGTACTCCCATAAATTCCAGCCAGTAACCTGTTTATTCCTAGTAGTTGGATATGTGGAGCATAGGGGACCACAGGTCAGGGGAGAATCTAGCAACTGTTCCTGAATACACAACATCCAGAATCACTGGGGAGTGGGGATAGACTCATGGTCTTGGAAGGTGATTCCAAGAAGATGCTCTAGAATGGATAATCAGAGATCCTTGTGGAAAGCAAGTCCTCTGGTGACCTTAAGTTCTGCAGATCCTAGATGATTTCAGAAATGCATCACTTTGTAACACTGAGTGAAGAACTAGACAAAAATTGATGGAATTTTTTAAACCTAAACTTAATTTAAGGTGAGCTACTTATGAAGCTATGAAAATATTCTAGCCAACACAAAATAGAGAAAGTGTTCTCTGCTCAAGGCATTAGTCATAATAGAAGTCCCATTAAAGAGTTTCAAAGGAATTATATTGAAAACACATGGCACTTGGCTTCAGTTTTCTGAAACTTTTTCAATCCCCTTGTTTTGCACTGACATTTCATCACACAAGCCATAAATAAGAATAAAACAGTAAAAAAAAAATGGAGGGGACACTTAATAAGCATTGGCATTTAACTAAAGGAAAATATTTAAATACAACTGAAGAGAATTATGAAGGTAAAAGACAAAAGAAACAACTGTATACTAAAGATATGACATCTATCATTAGCTTTGTAGACATTCCAGAGTTAAGCACTTCAAATGTATTAGTAAGAAAGATAAGAAACAAAATACTACTATGGTGCAAGCCTAATCTTTCTATTGACTTGTCTATTCTGATATCATCAACAGAGAATATTTTGCCTGGCAAATGCATTATTGGGTAATAGTACTTTACCATTGATTTCGAAGGTCTCCCTTGCAGTGAACATTGTTTGGTCAAGGTTTGCTGGTTCTTTGTTGCTAACCAAGAACTCTTCCTCCTTGAAAACCTCCTTATTTTCCATTGCTAAGCTTTATAGATGACCAAAGTCCCAAAGCCAGCAGAATTGCTCTCCTCAAGAGGAACCGCTCCAGGAAAGATCTTTCCTCTTTAACCACTGTACTTGGTTGTAGACCATAGAGCACTTCCCTTTGGCTCTGATCTCTGATTTGCAAAATGTTTCCTGACACGATCAAGAACAGGCATTTCTCAAAAACAGGCTAACTCACACACGGAGCTCCTGCCCTAGTGCAGCTGCCTGTTGAGGGAGTCAGGGTGGGTGGGATCTGAGGCACAAGTTACAAGCCCCCCAAACCACTTCCTTGTGCCCATGACCCTGAGAGCCAAGAGCTGGATGTCCCTGGGGAAGAGGTCTTTCTCTGCCCAGCTCATCCCCACCACTGTGCCAGATCCAGCTTCTGTCCTGGGACCTCTCCAGCCCACACTGAAATGCCCCTCCTCTGACTTACTTCAACACTTAGAGCACATATCTTTGCTACTCAAGTGGTCCCTGAACTGGCAGGAGCAGCATCATCCAGGAACTAAGATGCCACATGTCTAAGCACGTAATTACATTTTCCCTTGCAGTTTTCCCACGTCCTGCATGTGTATATATGGCATACGTAGGCTGTGACCCTGTGGGATCGGAACTCCTTGAGTGAAGAAATGCCTTCCCAACCTCCCTCACAGCTGACATTCCCTACCCAGGAAGCTGCACAGCATAGGGTGAAGATACAGACTCAAATTCCATTCTTTCCCTACAGCGACCTGGGACAAGCCACCAAAGCTCTGAGCGCCTCCCATCCCTCATTTGTAAAATAAGGAAGATATTAATAGTTGTCGTGAGCCTTAAATGAGTCAATACACGTGAGGCGGTGAGGACACACCCGGCATCTGCCAAGCCCTTGGGTGGGGCTGCGATGATAATCATTGGAAGCCTCCTGGATGCCAGGGAAACAGAGGCAAGGACTTTGCCTTAAAGAGGCTCACAGCCTAGTAAACAAGGTGGATGCGCAACAACTGAAGTCCAGAGGAGTCTGTCATGGGAAGCAGTGATTAAAGCCCCTGAGAGGGGAGGAGTGCCCTACCAGCAGAGGACGCCAGGGAAAGGGGGATAGTGGAGGTGATGGGAGCAGGAGTGGGGATATCACTGCAGTTGTTACCATCCCTCTCCTGAAGGAGAGGCCAGCGCTGGGTTTAGAGGGATGGCCAGGAGAGCAAGAGAAGGCAGGGGCCTTCCGGACAGATAAGCTGGGGTCAGGAAACCAAGAGCCATCTGGTCTATTTGGAACTAAGAGGGGAGGAAAGTGATGAGAACAAGAACCTGCGGAAAGTGAGAGTAACTGGCCCTGCCATGCACAGCACAGCTTACCAGGGGAGCACAATTTCAACATCCAGGAGGCCACCTGATTCAGCCATGGGATGGAAGCAGATGCCGGGACAGAAAAGGTTAAAAGGAGAGCACTGAAAGTAAGGAAGTAAAGGCAGCTGGCCACCTAAAGGACAGTGAGAGATAACAGAAACTGCAGGGATTTCCAACACAGAAGGGAAATCCCCCAAGCAAGGGTCTTGCTCACTTTAGATGGTGCCACTTTCCCTGCCTTGTCAGCTCTGCTCTGAGAGTGTGCCAGAACCATTTGTGGGGACATCAGGGCTTGTTGTGAAACCTGGTGCCACCCTTCCTGGAGGAAGAATAAGTGGACAGAAATGTGGAGTCATTTCAGCTCTGGCTGTGGACCCAGCCGTTCTGGGTAAATATCCATAACTCTCATTAACTTACTGTGTGACCTTGGGTGATTGACATACCTTCTCTGAACTTCACTATCCTCCTCTGCAACATGGTGATTAAAATGCCTTCTTAGGAATGGGCTGGGCCTGCTTTGGGTTGTGCCTCAGAGTCACTCCCAGAAAAAAACTCTATTGTTGCTTGGATGTGGCCCCTCTCTCTGGACCAACTCGGCAGTAGAGCTTGCTGTCTCCCCCACTGCATGAGACATGACTCCAAGGGGAAAAGGGAATGGTAATGTGGGACAGAGCTCCCTGGTGTCATGGGATTGAGAGAGTCTTCTTGACCTGGGGGAGTGGAGAGAAGAGAAATGAGGCAAGGTGAAGTTTCAGTGGTTGGGAGATTTCGAGCAGAGAGAGGTAGTCCTGGGGGTTGTTTTTGGCAATTATATAGATGACCTTTGTGGTGTATTAGAGCGGCTGGAGGAAAGTGCCTGTGGCTATTGAGCTGTGTTTCGGTGGCCTGGATTCTTGGAGACAATTGTATAATGATATAACTTTTACAGTGTGACTGTGTGATTATGAGAACCTTGTGTCTGGTGCTCCTTTTATCCAGGATACGGACAGATGAGTAAAAAGGTATGGATGGGAAATAGATGAATGATAGGGAGGTGGTTGGGTGGATGGGGATTCTGGTGATCGATGGGAGAGAGGAGTAGGGGGTGTGGGATGTATGAGTTTTTTCTTTTTATTTCTTTTTCTGGAGTGATGCAAATATTTTAGAGATGGTCATGGTGATGAATGCACAGCTGTGTGGTGACGCTGTGGGCCCTTAATTGTGCATCATGTGTGGACTGTGTGTGTGTGAAGATTTGTCAATAAAAACATTTTTTTAAAAAAATTGCAAGTCTTGAAAGACAAATAGAAGTTGGGTTTGCAGCTTACAGCATTTTAGTCAGGACACCAAAAGTTTTGCTGCAGCAAGGAAACTTGATCATGTCTAGAAACTGAAGTAGCTTCAATCTTCTAGGGATGGTAAATGATTTTTTTTTTTTGTACGCTGTATGGTGGGGTCACATTTCATTACTTTTCCGTGTGAGTATCCCTTTATTGCAGCACCATTTGTTGAATTTTTGTTTGCTTGGTTTTTGTTTGTTTGCTTGTTTGTTTTTTGGGAAGTGCATGGGGCAAATGATTTTTATACCCATAAAAAAGGATGTCAGTTTCTTTGGATGGATTATATGGTGTGTGAATATATCTCAATAAAATTTGCAATTAGCAAAAAGGACATGAGTTTGACTTCTGTTGATTGGACAAGGGTTTGTCCACATTATAGGGGTGGATTTAGGGCAACAATGGGCTTGATTTTGTATTGGGTCAAATGAACTAGGGTCTTGCTGTCTGCCTGGGTGAGCTGCCTTGGTAGGAATTTGAAATTGCAAAAGATATCAAGAAGAAAAAGATATCAAAGAGAAAGTAGGGCAGGGGTTTTTTTTGTTTCTCAGGGGCCTCGAGGGCTCTTTCTATATAATCTCATCACAGGATTAAACCTGATCATGTGCAGGACAAAGTAAATGTTCAGTAAATGATATTGCATAGAAGCATTAACTGTCATCTCAAAGTTTACATATCTAACAACCTGTAACTTGCCTCAGATCCTGTGGGTAGAAAGAGATGGCATCAGAATTTGAATCCAGAACTCCCTGTCTCTACCGCCCACTTTAACCCAGGTTTCCTCCAGGGATTGGCATGAGAGGAGTTTTTTTTAAAAAAAAACGCACATACCTGGCCCTGAACCCCAGCCTGAGGCTCTGGTTTAAATGTAAAAGCACTTCCCTCCCACCCCCTGTGGTTCTGATGTGAAGCCAGCCTGAGCACACTGAGCAATAAATAAATGTGAATAAAAAATAAATAAAATGAACCTTTCACAAAAGCAGGGGGATTGAAGTGAGCCTTCATAACTCCTCTGTGCTGGTTTGAAAGGATGTATGTTCCCTAGAACAGCCATGTTTTAACCTAAATCCCATTTCATAAAGGCAGAGTAATCCCTATTCAATACTATATGTTTGAAACTGTAATCAGATCATCTCCCTGGAGATTTGATTTAATCAACAGTGGTTGTTAAGATGGGTTAGGTGACGACACGTCTCCACCCATTTGGGTAGGTCTTGATAAGTTTCTGAAGTCCTATAAAAGAGAAAACATTTTGGAGAATGAAAGGGATTCGGAGAGAGCAGAGAATGCTGCAGCACCACGAAGCAGAGAGTCCATCAGCCAGTGCTTTGGAGATGAAGAAGGAAAATGCCTCCTGGGGAATTCATGAAACAGGAAGCCAGGAGAAGAAGCTAGCAGATGACTCCGTGTTCACCATGTGCCCTTTCAGATGAGAAAGGAACCCTGACTGTGTTCACCATATGCCTTCTCACTTGAGAGAGAAACCCTGAACTTCATTGGCCTTCTTGAACCAAGGTATCTTTCCCTGGATGCCTTAGATTGGACATTTCTATAGACTTGTTTTAATTGGGACATTTTCTCAGCCTTAGAACTGTAAACGAGCAACTTATTAAATTCCCCTTTTTAAAAGCCATTCTGTTTCTGGTATATTGCATTCTGGCAGCTAACAAACCAGAACACCATCCTAGAAGGATCCATTAGGTTGAGCCACATGAAATTGCTACTATTCACCTCTTCCTGCTATACAAAGAAATGAATATTTCCTACGAGTCAAGTTAATACATCTGTCCTGCAGAGCTACCTTGGGACTGGGTTAGGATGAGGCAAGCAACGTACTCGCCTTGGTTGCAAAATATTCAATAATCAAGAAGAGTCATATTTCAATGCAGTATTAAAAAAAAATCAATAACAATGCAAAAATCCATCATGAACAAAATGTCAAAACTGCATGAAGACAGTACCCTACTCTACAGTTGCCTGGCTCTCCTCTCTCACTCACTCCAGGACTGGCCCTGCCCATTAGCTCCGGGTTTCAGTGCTCGTTTTTTGTGGAATGGGATGCCAAGAGTTACCCTGTTTGCCAGTAGGGTGGTGTGAGGATCAAATAAAATAATAAAAGTGTAATCACCTTCTCTAGGGCCTAGTCTCTCCAGAACTTCAGCTGGTTCCATCTCCCTAGCCCATAATGTTAATAGTTCCTTCCAACCTGAAAAAGTTAGAATAGCCATAGCCCAAACACCCCTAAAGAGAGGGATAGAAAGATCAAAGGATCTTTGAGTTATACAGAGAAGGTTGGGTTTAACAAACAAGTATGATTGCTGAATCATAAAATTGATATCTCTTTTAGTCATCAGTATCTTAGAGCAGCTAGAAGCAAAAACATAAAATTGTGGACTTGTAACCCATACCAAACTCTGAAATCTGTTCCACAACTAACTGTGCTGTGCTTTGAAATTTATTGCTGTTTTATATATGTTATTTTTCACAAAAAAAGAAAATAAAAAGTCAGTTGTGATGATTAAAAAATATTTATTCCTTCTAGCCTCCTTCTAGCAGCTAGAAGGAAAAATCTGAAAGGATGGTATGGTAGCCCATGACAAACTCTGGGATCTGTCCTGTAACTACTTGTTGAAGAGTGCTCTGAAAACTACTTCTTTCTTTGCTTTGTATACATGCTAAATTATACAATAAAATGGTTAAAAAAAAAAAAAAAGCGTGATCACCTTCTATAAACTAAAGGGCTGCTAAGTCAGCACATAATGTAAAACTCTTGCATTACTAATGTTATCTTTGAAAATTTCTTAAATCTCCTATAAAATATGAAACACACAATTTGAAGAATATTGTACCATCTTTTACTAAGTCCCACTCAGACCCTTTTCTCACTGAGAAGACAGATCTGGCTGTTTCTTTCTTTGAGCACTGGATGAAGTGGTCGCCTTGCATTCGGGGACTGTG
The DNA here is from genome assembly GCF_023851605.1 of Tamandua tetradactyla. Lineage (NCBI taxonomy): Eukaryota > Metazoa > Chordata > Mammalia > Pilosa > Myrmecophagidae > Tamandua > Tamandua tetradactyla. The sequence goes on along the minus strand of NC_135329.1, from coordinate 95,420,922 downwards.
TTGATCAAGAAATGCAGGCTTCAGCTTTATTTTTCTGGCAGAGCATATAATTGGCTTGGAATATTTAAGTGTGTTCAGAGTGGCTCTGATGTAGTCATACCAAACTCTGTTGTTTTCTAAAGTGACAACCAAGTGGCTCAAGAGGTTTTATTGGACAGAGATAATGGAGCTGGGGTCCCAGGCAAGTATGACCCCACTCTGATAGCTTCTGCAAGGGCTACATTTTCTACCAACTAGTGGATTCCAAATTAGTTGAGTCAGCAGACCACTAAGAAGAAATCTTGTTCAACCCCATTCCAGCTTAAAACTGGGCAACTTTAGTGATATGTGATGTGAAAATCACAAACCCAAATACTTAAACCAGGCAAGCAAAAACCCCAGCACACAAGCAAGCCAGACTTCATGGCCATCCCAGAGACTCCCTGCTGCATCTCACCAGCTCTCTGTTTATCTGCTCTGTTGTCTACCTGAGCTCAGAGCAGAGACCAAGGAAAGAAGAAGTTGTATTAAAGAAAAATGTTAAGAGAGATAAATGTTAAAAGATCCTGTCTATTGACTACATTTTTTTCCACCAGTTGTGAGTGACAGTGATGGTCACTTGGTATCTCCAGGCTGAGATCTGTGCCTGGCTTAGTGAAGCTCCATTAGAACTTTTTAATGGAAAAATCAACAACATAAATCATCACCAACAGATGAGTAGTAAATTGTGTAGTATCCAAGCAATGGATTACAATCAGCAGTAAAAATGGATACGTGACAACATAGATGAATCTCAAAGGCCATTATGTTGAGTAAAAGAATTCAGGCACCAACTGTACCCCATACTGCATGATTCCAATTGCATGAAATTCTAAAACAAGCAAAACTCATCTACAGTGTCAGATGGCAGAGTCGTGGTTCTCTAGGGTGGGGGCAGGGGCTCAAGGGAGTTTTCTGGGGTGACAGAAATGTTCAGTGTCTTGATTGGGGTGTTAGTTACAAGGATGTGTTCATTTGCCAAAACTCTGAACTTCACACTTGAAATGTATGCATGTCATATACCTCAATAAAGTGAATCAAAAAAAGTTATTGACATCATATGACCCAGTGATCCCACCAGGTCCCACCCAGGACAAAAGCTGGGAAGGCAGCTGACGACCTCATCTGATGACATGGACACAGGTTCTCCTAAGGGCAGATGCCCCTCCTTGCCTTCCTGAAACCTACAGAGCTTTCACAGGGGAGCAAGCTTCTGTGTCCCCACTGGGATGTAAGAATGCAGCTCCTCCTGGAGAGGAAGGAGTGGATTATTCACACTGTAGGGGAAGTGAGCATTATTATTCCTTTCTGAGGGCAGGTTTGGGGAATGTGGAAGAGATCCCCAAGCAGGAGATAGTGGGAACACAAAGGAGCAGTGGAGGTCCATGGGTCAGAAACTGGTGAAAAGAAAACAAAAGTCACTAGAAGAAATTTTGCAGATTTCACAGTTGTTTCAAGGTTCAACTGTGTTAATTTTCATCTGTCTAAAAACAATTGTTGCCCAATCAATCCTAGGTTGAGAAAGGAGGGGATGGAACAGAGAAACCAAGAAATCAGTCACTAATGGTGGCTTATGAGCTCCATACGCCTTGATGCAGAGCTGCTGCCCAGCTAGCTGTAAAATCCCATTCCTTTAACTGATATTTACTGAGTGCCTAAATGACCCAGGCTCTGTGCTCATAAAGAAAAGAAAGAAAGAAGAAACAGACCCTCACCCTCTCCAATGAGTTTGACATTCATCCTCCTTCAATTTCTCACCCCCAGGGTCATACCCCACCTTGTCATTTTAGTAACTATAAGCCCTTCATAATCTCAATTTTATCCATTGTCTTTCTCTGGCCATGCATCCTATTTTTCCAGCTCCTTCCCTTTAGTAAAGTAACTAAAACTATCTTTCGACGCAAAGATCTTGATCCATTATTCTGCCACCCTTCCTCTATCCATCACCCCATCATTATGATTAACCCCTCCCCTGTTTTTGCTTTGTTGTACTCACTTGACAAAACCATGGTCCTAGTTAGATCCAACCCTCCTCACTGCTGAATGTAGCTGAAAAAACTATGCCACCATACTGGTGGTCTTATTCTAATTTTATGACATGAAATGCACATGAGCCTTCATTCCAGCCTGGCAATCACACTAACCATCTTTTCTCAATTCACTCTTTCACTCTCCTAAAAAGCTCTTTCATATCTCTCCTATCTCCTCAAATCCCCAATACCTCCTCTACTATCCTCACTCTCAGCTAATGACCTTTTTTCCTCTTTACCAAGAAGATTAAAGCAAACAGGAGTGAAATTCCCCCAGAATCCCACCACCATATATAGCTACTTTTTACCAGCATCTACACTCATGACTCTGCCTGCCCTCCTGTGACACAGATAAGCTTCCCAACCTCCTATCAGAACCCAATTCCTTGGACCCCTACTACACACCATATACAAAAATTAACTGAAAATGTATTGTAATATGAGAACTAAAACCATAAAACTGTTAGAAGAAAACAGGAGAAAATCTTCAAGACCTTGTATGTGACAATGGATTCTTAGATATGGCACCAAATATACAAGTGATAAAAAAAATAGACAAATTGGACTTCAGCATTAAAAACTTTTGCGCCTCAAAAGATACTATCAAGAAAGTGAAATGACAACCCACTAAATGGGAGAAAATATTTGGGAAACATATATCCAACAAAGATTTAACATCCTGAGTGCATAAAGAATTCCTATAACACACCAACAAAAAGACAAACAACCCAATTAAAAATGGGCAAAAGTCTTGAATAGGCATTTCTCCAAAGAAAATATAAATTGAACAATAAAATCATGAACAGACACTCAACATCATTGGTCATCGGAGAAGTGCAAATCAAAACCACAGTCACATACAATTACTACACATTTAATAAGATGACCATTTTAAAAAAGTAAAATTAAAAAATTACAAGTATTGACAAGGATTGTGGAAAAATTGGAACCTTTGTGCATTGTTGGTGGGAACGTAAAATGATGCAGCCTTGGCGGAAAATATTTTGGCAGTTCCACAAAAAAGTTAAAATAAAATGACTACTAACAGATACAAAAAGACAGAAGAGAGAGGTGTGGATAAGAGTGTAGAAAGTAAGACTATCAGTAAAGGTAAAAAGAAGGAAAATTAGATATGACATATAAAATCCAGAAGGCAAAATAGCAGGAGAAAGTACTACCCATGTAGTAATAACACTAAATTTTAATGGATTAGACTCCCCAATCAAAAGGCATAGACTGGCAGAATGGATTAAAAAACAGGACCCATCTATATGCTGCATCTACTCAAAGGACATGAAGGCAAGGACACAAATGGACATTTGCACACCAATGTTTATAGCAGCATTATTTACAATTACCAAGAGATGGAAACAGCCAAAATATCCATCAACAGACGGGTAGCTAAACAAACTGTGGCATATACGTACAATGGAATATTATGCAGCTGTAAGACAGAATAAAGTTATGAAGTATGTAACAACATGGATAGACCTTAAGGACATTATGTCGAGTGAGATTAGCCAAAAACAAAAGGACAAATACTATGGTCTCACTGATATGAACTGACATTAGTGAATAAACTTGGAATATTTCGTGGTAACAGAGACCATCAGGAGATAGAAATAGGGTAAGATATTGGGTAATTGGAGCTGAAGGGATACAGATTGTGCAACAGGACTGAATATAAAAACTCAGAAATGGACAGCACAATACTACCTAACTGTAATACAATTATGTTAAAACACTGAATGAAGACGAATGTGAGAATGATAGAGGGAGGAGGGCTGGGGGCATAAATGAAATCACAAAGAAAGACAATAAAAACTGAGATGGTGTAATCTAGGAATGCCTAGAGTGTATAACGATAGTGACTAAATGTACAAATTTAAAAAATGTTTTTGCATGAGGAAGAACAAAGGAATGTCATTACTGCAGGGTGCTGAAAATAGGTGGTAATTAATATTTTAAAATTTCAACTTATGTGTGAGACTAAAGCAAAAAATGTTTATTTGGTACAAAATTTATATTTTGACTAGTGCATCTCCTAATATAACTTATGTAGATAGTTGGTTGAACAACATAAGTACATGGAACCTTGGGTAGGACATGAGATTTTGTTGGTTTGTCCAGAGTGATGCCCCAATGAATCCCAGACGGATTTGATCAGTGAGCGGAAAAGTATTTGCAAAGTCCCCTTCGGGGAACGGTGATAATGGGGGAAAATTCAACCTCCCCAAGTTGAATTCTTGATATTCTCACAAGCAGTGTGGACAACCAAAGCTATAGGCTGAGCCCCTAGTCTTGGGGTTTGTTTATATGAAACTTAACCCCACAAAGGATAAGTCAAACCTACTTAAAATTAGGCCTAAGAGTCACCCTCAAAAGAACCTCTTTTGTGCTCAGATGTGGCCTCTCTCTCCAGTCAACACAACAAGCAAACTCACCACCCTCCCCCTGTCTATGTGGGGCATGACTCCCAGGGATGTGGACCTTCCTGGCAATGTGGGACAGAAATTCTAGAAAGAGCTGAGACTCAGCATCAAGGGTTGAGAAAAACTCTAGAATGAGCTGAGACCCAGCATCAAGGGATTGAGAAAAACCTTCTCGACCAAAAGGGGGAAGAGTGAAATGAGACAAAATGTCAACGGCTGAGAGATTCCAAACAGAGTCGGGAGGTTATCCTGGAGGTTATTCTTATGCATTAAGTAGCTATCACCTTGTTATCCAAGATATAATGAAGAGTCTGGAGGGAACTGCCTGAAAATGTAGAGCTGTGGTCCAGTAGCCATGTTTCTTGAAGATGACTGTATAATGATATAGCTTTCACAATGTGACTGTGTGATTGTGAAAACCTGTGTCTGATGCTCCTTTTATCTACCTTGTCAACAGATGAGTAGAACATATGGGATAAAAATAAATAATAGGGGGAACAAATGTTAAAATAAATTTAGTTTGAAATACTAGTGATCAATGAAAGGGAGGGTTAAGGGGTATGGTATGTATAATTTTTTTCTTTCTTTTCTGTTTTCATTTTATTTTTCTGTTGTCTTTTTATTTCTTTTTCTGAATTGATGCAAATGTTCCAAGAAATGATCATGATGATGAATATGCAACTATGTGATGATATTGTGAACTACTGATTATATATGTAGAACAGAATGAGCAAATGTTAAGAATGTTTGTGTTTCTTTCTTGTAATTTTTTAAAAATTAATAAAAAATTAAAAATAATTTAAAAATAAAATAACCACATGACAAAGAAATTCTACTCTTTAGGTATATATCTTAAAGAATTGAAAGCAGAGACCTAAATACATACTTGTATACTTAATGGTCACAGAGGTATTTAAGTAGCCAAAAGATGGAAGCAAACCAAATGTCACTGACAGATGAATGGATAAATAAAATGTAGTGCGTTCATACAATGAAATATCATTCAGCCAAAGAAAAGAACAAAGTTCAGATACAAGCTACGGCATGAATGAAACTTTAAAGCATTACACTAAGTGAAATAAGCCAGATACAAAAGAATAAATATTTTATGATTCTGCTTATATGAAGTATCTAGGATAAGCACATTGATAGAAATAGAAAGGAGATTAGAGGTTACCAGGGGCTGGCAGGGAGAGGAGTAGGAAGTTACTACTTAATGAGTATGAGTTTCTATTTTGGATAGTGAAAATGCTTTGGTAATGGATGGTGCCGATGGTACTATAACATCATAAATGTAATTATTGCCACTGAACTGTACACTTAAGAAATATTGAAATGACAGATTTATGGTGTACATACATATATCCACAATTTTAAAATCCCACCCTCTCTCACCTTCTCAAAGGCATTGATCCAGCAGTTCTTCCTTCTCTCTCCTCCACATAAGTTTTACAGTCTACTGGTTTATTCTCGGTTGCCAGATAAACATACTGTGATTGTTAAGTCTGGTGTCAACTTGGCCAAATGAATATGCCCAGTTGCCTGGTCATTTTGGTTGATTAAATCATCAGCCAGTTGATTGCATCTGTGGCTGATTACATCTGTGATTAACTAAGGTGTGTTTCCCACAATGAGATAACCCAGTCAACTGAATATTTTTAAGGGAGAAAACTCTTTCACTACCTCTTCAGCCAGTGAGCCTCTCCTCTGGTGTTCATCCAGACCCTTCATTGGAGCCACCAACTTCACAGTCTGCCCTACTGAATTTGGACTCTTCCATTCCCATGTGCATGAGACATTATTACAAATCTCATATTTAAAGATACCTTCTATTGGTTCTGATTCTCTGGAGAACCCTGACTAACACAGTTTGGTGCCAGGAGTGGTTCTTAAGAAACAGAATCTTAAAAATGGGTTTTTACAATTGGTTTTCTACTCTGACTAGACTGAGAGGCACTAATAACTGTTTCCAATAATCAAGATGGCACTGACAGTCCACTGGGTGAGTTGGCAAAAGAAATAATCAAAATATTACCATTAGATTCTGCTAATTTTACACATATCCCAGGCAAGACTCTGGGTGATAATGTTTTTGACACCTTTACAGATTTTTGTGGAATTAAGAGATATAATGATGTTGGGTAATTGTTCTTAGATAGGTTGGATACAGTGTTGAGAGAAAGGGCTAAGCTGAAGGCTTCAAATCTGAAACTTCAGCACTGTATGAAAAATGTGAAAGTTTCCATGTGTGCCCTGAAATGAAATTTTTATTTCCTTTGGTTGCGGACTTGAGATCTCTGAAAACCAGACACAAAATCTCATTGTGCAAGTAGATTTACAATGTAAATGGAAATCTCAATCTTGCGGGATGTCTGCTATTAAAGTAAGGGCTTTGATTGGAAAATAATGGGATCCTGAAACGTGGGGTGGTGATATACACCTTGATAATGATGGGGATGGGGAGATGGGATCTCTGGAATCTGCTTAGCTTTTGCTAGATAGGCCTGTAATGGACTGCTCTGAGGAAAGAGCTTCTTGACCTCTAGCATGCTTTGAAGAAACGGCCTCTCAGCCTCCAGTCTCCTCAGAGGAGCCTGCCATCCAACCTCGATCTAACAAGATTTACCCTTCACTGCCTGCTAACCCTGTAACCCCCTCCCCTAGGGAAACAGTCCTCACTGCTCTATCTGGAGTAATTAATCCTGTTTCACCAGATGAAACGGCAAATGGAATGTCCTGAGGTAATTGGCTTGAAAGACACTTCTATTTCTTTTCATGACCCAACCCCACCATTCCTCTTTTCTTCAAGGCCTATAACTAGATTAATGTCCCAAAAGGCCCCAAAAGGTGTGGTAAAAAGTGTGACCCATGAGGATGTATACTATACTCCAAAAGAACTGCACGAGTTTTCCAAACTCCATAGATAGAAGTCAGGGGCAATATGTGTGGAATGGATATTAAGGGTGTGGGATAATGGCGGAAGGAATATAAAGTTGGATCAAGCTGAATTTATTGATATGGGCCCATTAAACAGAGACTGTGCATTCACTGTTGTAGCACGATGGTTTAGAAAGGGCATTAACAGATTGTTTGGATGGTTGGCTGAAACATGGATCAAAGGCGGGCGACATTAACTGAAGCAGAAATGCCAGAACTGCATCTGGCCTCTCCTATAACCAAAAGAGAGGCACAACAACCAGTTGGCTTCTTTGGGTTTTAGCGACAACATATTCCGCATTTGAGTGTGATACTCTGGCCCATTTACTGAGTGACCAGAAAAGCTGCTAGTTTTGAGTGGGGACCAGAGCAAGAGTAGGCTCTATGATAGGTCCAGGTTGCTGTGCAAGCTGCTCTGCCACTTAGGGCATTTGATCCAGCAGATTTAATGGTGTAGGAAGTGTCAGTGGCAAATAGAGATATTGTCTGAAGCCTTTTGCAGGAAGACCCTATAGGATAATCACAATACAGGCCCTTAGGACTTTAGAGCAAAGCCCTACCATCCATTGCAGATAATTACTTTCCTTTTGAGAAACAGCTTGCTACTGAGCCTTAGTAGAAATTGAACACTTAACTATAGGTCACCAAGTTACCATGAGACCTGAATTGCCTATCATGAGCTGAGTGTCGTGTGACCCACTGAGCCATAAAGTTGTTTGTGCACAGCAGCCCTCCATCATAAAATAGAAATGATACATTAGAAATAGGGCTTGAGCAGGTCCTGAAAGCATAAGTAAGTTACACAAGGAAGTGGCCCAAATACCCATACCCTCACTTCCGCCACATTGCCTTCTCTTTCACAGACCAGAACTATGGTCTCTTGGGGAGTTCTTTAAGTCAGTTGACTGAGGAAGAGAAAACTCGGGCCTGGTTTAAGGATTGTTGTCCACCATCAACAGGGACCACCCAGCAGTGGACAGCTGCAGCCTTACAACCCCATTCTGGGATGTCCTTAAAGGACAGTGGTGAGGGGAAATCCTCCTAGTGGGTAGAACCTCGAGCAGTGCCTCTGGTTCTTCATTTTGCTTGGAGAGAAACTGGCCAGAAGGTGCATTTGTATAGTGACTCATGGGCTGTGGCTAACGGTTTGGTTGGATGATCAGAGACTTGGAAGAAGCATGATTGGAAAATTGTTGACAAAGAGTTCTGGGGAAGAGGTATGTGGATAGACCTTCTGAGTGGGCAAATAGCTGAAGATACTTGAGTCCCATGTGAATGCTCACCAGAGAGTGACTTCAGAAAGGAAGGTTTTAATAATCAAATGGTTATGATGACTCATCCCATGGATACAAATCTATCTTCTTTTCTTGGCCACTCCTGCCATTGCCCAATGGACTCATGAACAAAGTGGTCATGGTAGCAGGGATGGAGTATGCATGGGCTCAGCAACAGGGACTTCCACTCACGGAGGCCGATTTGACTATGGCCAATGCTGAGTGCACAATCTGCCAGCAGCAGAGACCCACACTCAGTCCCCTATATAACACCATTCCCTAAGGTGATCAACTTGCTATCTGGCGGCAGATTGATTATATTGAGCCACTTTCATCATGGGAGGGGCAGCAATTTGTTCTAACTGGAATAGACATATACTCCGGATATGGGTTTACATTCCCTGCATGCAATGCTTCCGCAAAAACTACCATTCATGGACTTAAAGAATGCCTTATGGTATTCCACATAACATTGCTTCTGATTAAAGAACCTACTTCACAGCAAGTGAAGTGCATTAATGGGCACAAGCTCATGGAATTCTCTGGTTTTACCATGTTCCCCATCATCCAGAGACAGCTGGGTTGACAGAACAGTGGAATGGGTTTTTGAAGACCCATTTACAGTGCCACCTAGGTGTCAATACCTTGCAGGGCTGGGATGATGTTTTCCAGGAGGTTGCATATGCTCTGAAACAGCATCCAGTCTATGGTGCTCTTTCTCCCATAGCCAGAATTCACAGGTTCAGGAATCAAGGAGTAGAAATGGGAGAGGCACCACTCACTATCAGCCCTAGTGATCCACTAGGAAAATTTCTGTTTCCTGTTCCTGAAACCTTAAACTCTGCTGGTCTACAGGTCTTGGTTCTAAAAGAAGGAATACTCCTACCAGGAGATACAACAGTGATTCCATTGAATTGGAAGCTAAGACTGCCACTTGGCCACTTAGGGCTTCTCATGCCACTGAATCAACAGGCATGAAAGGGGATTACTGTTCTGTCTGGGGTGATAGACCCTGACTATCAAGGGGAAATACACAATGGAGGTAAAGAAGAGTTTTACTGGAATACACGAGATGCCCTAGAGCATCTCTTAGTACTACCAAGCCCTATGACTAAAGTCAGTGGAAAACTGCAACAGCCTAATGTAGGCAGGACTACCAATGGCCCATAAACTTCAGGAATGAAGGTCTGATTCACCACACCTGGCAAAGAACCACGACCAGCTGAAGTGCTTGCTGAGGGCAAAGGGAACATGGAATGGGTAGTAGAAGAAGGTAGTGATAAATATGAACTATGATCACATGACCATTTACAAAAATGAGGACTGTAATTGTATGAATATGTACTCCCTGCTTTGTTATGAATATGTTTACATTTGTACATAAGCAAATATTTTCCTCTTATCATATGAAATAAGTTGTATGTTCATGTTATGACATTTAAGTCATAGGAAATGAAGTTTAAGAGTAAATGTTACCTAAGGACTTGTACCCTATTCTGGAGAGATGTAGTGGATTTTCAGTTATATGCAGGACAGTTGAGTATTATTAGGTGAAACATATGTCTGTCATTGTGTTCTATTTGGAAATTAAGTGTGTTTCAATGTGATATATACAGCTGCCAAGTTGACAAGGAATGGGCTATGATGGTTAGGTTCTGATGTCAACTTGGCCAAATGATTATGTCCAGTTGTCTGGACAGACAAGCAATGGCCTCACTACTGCTGCAGGGATATTTCATGGCTGACTGATTAAATCATCAGCAAGTTGATTGCATCTGTGGCTGATTATATCTGCGATCAACTAAGGCATGTCTCCCACAATGAGATAATAAAATAGTTGAAAGCTTTTAAGGAAGAACACTCTTTCACTGTTTCTTCAGCCAGTGAACCTCTCCTGTGGAGTTTGTCCAGACCCTTCATTGGAGCTGCCAGTTTCACAGCCTGCCCTACAGAGTTTGGACTTTTCCATTCCCATGGTTGCATGAGACACTTTTATAATTTCATATTTATATATTTATAGTAATCTCACCTGTATTACTTCAGTAGCTTTTCTAACTTGTCTCTCTGCTTTTATCCCTACTATCCTACAGTCCATATGCAACAAAGTAGCCAGGGTGTTCCTCTTAAAATGTAAGTCAGATTGGTCACAATGGCCTTATATCATCATCCCTTGCTGGGTGACAGCAAACATGCAGAGTAGGTAACTATCTTCCCCTTTCCTCTACCACCAGCCCTCACCCCTGCTCACTTTTGCCAAGAAGTCTGGGTTCAGAGGGACAATGCCTTTGGGGAGAACCAGGGTTCATTCACTAGCTGTCGGGTGTCATATGACGCCTGTGGACTCAACCTGAATTCAAATAACAGGAGTGGGTGGTTGTGAAAGAAGACCCAGGGCTGGAATGATTGCTTAGGTTTCTTTTTCTCCTTTTGACTCACATTTCTGAGCCCCACTGGCTGTGGGCCTCTGGCACTAAGTGAGGCCAGAGGCTCAATGGTCAAGTGGACAGCAAATGCAGGGTGAAGAAGCATATATTTGCAATTGCATAGTTTCCAGAGAGCTCCTAGAGGGCTTTGGAAGGAAGGGGAGAAGTGGGTTGTAGTTGGAATGATTGATAGATGATCGCATTGATGAAAGATGGTTGATGCATCACGGTCAACAGTTGGCTTCCCAGATTCAAATAATTCTGGTGACACATGTCTCCAAGTTGGTTGAAGCAGGAGCAGCAGGAGACACGTCCTCAGCCAGATAAGCCTGGACGTTTAATGTTGTGGCAGTCTGTGAAGTTATCTTAGAATTCCGAATAGAATACTGGTATACCACAAAATGCCCCCCCAAACATCCATGGAGGATAGCGCAACCAGGAGGGGACACATCAGTGATTGTTTGCCTGACCTGAGCTAAGCTCAGATGCAGGAAAGAGGAGGTGGCTTCTCAGGCAGAACTGATGGAAGCTGTATCAAACTTGCTCAGGATGCTGGAGTGGACATAAAAGTTTGGAGTTGTCAATATCCATTTCCCCTTCTTAAAGTATCTTAACTTACTTTATCAGAACTGCCTTTCCTCTGCTGTCATTCAGACTATCACAATTATAATCAGGTGACCTGTAGTTGTCTAGCCAAGGGGGAGGCAAGAAAGCAAAGCTAGATCAACCACATGACTCTTTCCTGGTATTTAAATCTTGGACCGAGGAACAAATAGATGAAAAATAGTTGCAGTTGTATTCCTTCCTGGCAGCGTTGTCTTGACTAGCCATCCTGGCTAGCCAACTTTAGCTGGGCCTTGCTTCCTATTCTTCCCACCCTCAAGAACTGCTGCAAGAAACTTATTCTTGCAAAGGATAAATTAAGCCTACTTAAAATTAGGCCTAAGAATATCCTATAGAGAACCTCTTTTGTTGCTCAGATGTGGCCTCTCTCTAAGCCAACATGGCAAGGGAACCCCCTGCCCTCCCCTCCTACATGGGACATGACTCCTAAGAGTGTGACTCTCTCTCTCTGGCAATGTGGGACAGAAATTCCAGGATGAGCAGGAACTCAGCATCAGGGGATTGAGAAAACCTTTTTGACCAAAAGGGGGAAGAGAGAAATGAGAAAAAAGAGAGTTTCAGTAGCTGGGATATTTCAAACAAAGTAAGAGGTTATCCTGGAGGTTATTCTTACACATTATAAAGATATCCCTTTTCAGTTTATGGTGTATTTGAGTGGCTAAAGAGAAGTGCCTGAAAGTGTTGGACTGTGCTCCAGCAGCCTTGTTTCTTGAAGATAATTATATGAAGATATAACATTTACAATGTGACTGTGTGATTGTGAAAACCTTGTGTCTGATGTTCCCTTCATCTAAGGTATGGACAGATGAGTAAAAAATATGGATAAAAAATAAATAATAGGAGGAACAAAGGTTAAAGTATATTGGGTAGATGGAAAATATTAGTGGTCAATGAGAGGGAGGGGTAAGGGGTATGGTATGCATGAGGTTTTTTTTCTTTTTATTTCTTTTTCTGAAGTGATACAATGTTCAAAAAATGATCACGGAGATGAATATATGACTATGTGATGATATTGTGAGCCATTGATTGTATGCCATGTATGGAATGTTTGTTTAAGAATGTTTGTGCGTTGTTTTGTCAATTAAAAAAAAAAGAACTGCCTCAATTTTTCTTTTCTAAGTCCAGTGGTTTCTGTCAAATCTTGGAGTTCCTGATATTCTTCCTACAAATTTCCTTTTGCTAAGAGTATCCTGAGAAAGAAAAATGAAGTTGGAGGTCTCACGCTACCTGACTTTAAGGCGCATTATGAAGCTACAGTGGTCAAAACAGCATGGTACTGGCATAAAGATAGATATACTGACCAAAGGAATCAAATAGAGTGCTCAGATATAGACCCTCTCATCTATGGACAATTGATCTTTGATAAGGCAGTCAAGCCAACTCATCTGGGACAGAACAGTCTCTTCAATAAATGGTGCTTAGAGAACTGGATATCCACATGCAAAAGAATGAAAGAGGATCCATATCTCACACCCTGTACAAAAATTAACTCAAAATGGATCAAAGACCTAAACATTAGATCTAAGACCATAAAACTGTTAGAAGAAAATGTAGGGAAATATCTTATAAATCTTATAAAAGGAGGAGGTGTCCTAGACCTTACACCCAAAGCATGAGAATTGAAGAAATAAATGAATAAATGAGAACCCCTCAAAATTAAACACTTTCGTGCATCAGAGAACTTTGCCCAGAAAGTAAAAAGACAGCCTAACAATGGGAGACAATATTTGGAAACAATATGACAGATAAAGATCTAGTATCCAGAATATATAAAGAAATTGTTCAACTTAACAACAAAAAGACAGACAAACCAATTACAAAATGGACAAAAGACATGAACAAACACTTTTCAGAAGAAGAAATACAAATGGCCAAAAGGCACATGAAAAGATGCTCTACTTCCTTGGCTATTATGGAAATGCAAATCAAAAGCACAATGAGATATCACCTCACACCCACCAGACTGGCCATTATCAATAAAACAGAAAATGACAAGTGCTGGACAGGATGTGGAGAAAGAGGCACACTTATCCACTGCTGGTGGGAATAGCAAATGGTACAATCACTGTGGAAGGCAGTTTGGCAGCTCCTCAGGAAACCGAGTATAGAATTGCCATATGACTTGGCAATACCATTACCAGGTATCTACTCAGAGGACATGAGGGCAAGGACACAAACCGACATTTGCACACCAATATTTAAAGCAGCATTATTTACAAATGCCAAGAGATGGAAACAACCAAAATGTTCATCAACAGATGAGTGATTAAACAAGCTGTGGATTATACATATGATGGAATATTTTGCAGCTGTAAGACAGAATAAAGTTGTAAAGTATGTAACAACATGGATGGGCCTTAAGGAAATTATGCTGAGTGAGATTAGCCAGAAACAAAAGGACAAATACTGTATGGTCTCACTGATATGAACTGACATTAGTGAATGAACTTGGAAAACTTCAGTTGGTAACAGAGACCATCAGGAGATAGAAATAGGGTAGATATTGGGTAATTGGAACTAAAGGGATACAGATTGTGCAACAGGACTGATTATAAAAATTCAGAAATGGATAGCACAATACTACCTAACTGTAATACAATAATGTTAGAACACTGAATGAAGCTGAAGGTGAGGATGATAAAGGGAGGAGGGCTGGGGGCACAAATGAAATCAGACAGAAAGATAGACATAAAGACTGGGATGGTGCAATCTAGGAATGTTTAGAGTGTATAATGATAGTGACTAAATGTACAAATTTAAAAATGTTTTTGCATGAGGAAGAACATAGGAATGTCATTACTGCAGGGTGTTGAAAAGAGATGGTAATTAATATTTTAAAACTTTAACTGATGTGTGAGACTAAAGCAAAAAATATTTATTTGGTACAAAATTTATATTTTGACTAGTGCATTTCCTAATATAACCTATGTGGACAGCTCAATTGAACACCATAGTACATGGAACCTTGAGTAGGGCATGAGATTTTGTAGGTTTGTCCAGAGTGATGCCCTGATAAATCCCAGAGTGATTTGAATAGTGAATAAAAAGATATTTTCAAAGTCCCCTTGGGAGAACAGGGGAAAATTCAACTTCCCGAAGTGGAGAATTCTTGATATTCTCACAAGCAGTAGGAACAACCAAAGCAATAGGCTGAGCCCCCAATCTTGGGATTTGTTCATATGAAACTTAACCCCACAAAGGATAGGCTAAGCCTACTTAAAATTAGGCCTAAGAGTCACCTACAAGAGAACCTCTTTTGTTGCTCACATGTGGCCTCAGCCAACATGACAAGCAAATTCACTGCCCTCCCCCTCTCTACATGGGACACGACTTCCAAGGGTGTGGGCTTTTCTGGCAACGTGGGTCAGAAATCCTAGAATGAGCTGGGACTCAGCATCAAGGGATTGAGAAAGCCTTCTCGACCAAAAGGGTGAAGAGTTGAAATGAGACAAAATAAAGTGTCAATGGCTGAGAGATTTCAAACAGAGTTGAGAGGTAGTCCTGGAGGTTATTCTTACGCATAATATAGATATCACCTTTTTAGTTCAGGTATAATGGAGAGGCTGGAGGGAACTGCCTGAAAATGTAGAGCTGGGTTCCTGTAGCCATAAAAAAAAATTCCTTTTGCTAAGTTTGCTAGATTTTGTTTCTCTTCCTTATAGCTAAAGAACCCACACTTCCCTGGCTCTGTACAAAGAACCCAGTCTAAAGAACCCAGACTCCCTTGGTTCTTTCTGCTCCCTTCTTGGGTCTGTGTCCCCCTGATCCTGGACCTCCCCATTGCTTTTGGTGAGCTGCCCCTTCATTACCAGCCTTAGACTCAAGGAACTCAATCAGCCCCACCTCCACTCAAACCAGGAGAAGGGGAGGATCACACTTTTCAGAACCGATATGATTGATCACTCCCTCCCTGATATCCATTTCCGTACTCCTCAGTTCAAATACAATAATTATTGATTGTCTGTTGACAGTTCTCTATTTCATTTATTTCTGAAAAAGATAACACTTCAATAGCAAAAATGAAAATTTTTAAACAACAGATCTGGTAGTGACTAGAGGGTCTCTTCCCTCGAAGAGCCCCCAAGAAAGGGCTCACAGGCAGCCCCTTTCCCTCTTCTAGCTCGTGACTTGGAATTAAGTCAAGAATATTCCAAAGGCCCTGAATGAGACAGCTTTCTGCTTTAGTTAAAACTGACTTGCACTGAGCCTTCTTTCAATGTGAGGGGTCACCCCTACCTTCAGAGATTTAATGGGGAGCCATCAACTAAAAAGACTAAAGAGTCCAGTTGAGCCCCAGCAGCTAGGTGGGTGCATATAGTCAATCCCATTCTCCTTAGAAGCAGGGGTTACTGACCACCAGGGAAGTGGCAGCAGCTGTGGCAATGCCAAGGATCCCAACCCACCCCCTCCTGAGCAGCTCAGGCCACAGAGCAGGGGGGACACAGCAGAGGGGTCCTCACTGGGAAACTTCTGTGGTGTGATTTTGGATGCAATCTGGTATCCCCTCCCTGATCTTTGTCCAGGCCTTGTTTAGCAGTCTTACCAATAATTATGTAAGCTCCAAGAATCTTCCAATGATTTCCTTTTTAGCTTAAATGAGCCAGATTTCCATTTCTGTTGCTTGCAACCTATATTTCAGACTAATACAGAGAGCAAGAAAGGCAATCAGGAATCCAGACCCAGAAGAGGCCTGGATGTTTAGATATTTGGAGAAAAAAAAGTCCAAGTTTCTTAACTTGGCAATTAAAGCACTCTGTGATTAGGTTAGTGCTTCTCTCTTAGGCTCTTGCTGTACTTTGCTCCACTCTGCCAGAGTTTCTCTAATCACCCTGAATTCCTGAATTGCCAAGGCTGTTCCTTCTGCCTAAAGAGACTTTTTCCACTCCTAAATTTCATCTTGCAGATGTCTAGTATTCAGCCTAAGGGTATCCTTCTCCATGATGCCTGCTGCCGAAGAGAACTGAACCCCTTCACTCCCTACCTACCCTCTAGATGTTTATTCTGCATAAAGACCTGTACATTCTGCAATACTTGTACTGGTTTATCTCCTCCCTAAACTACAAACTCCCCAAGAGCAGGGACCACACATTACCATCTCTTTAATCCAAGCACAAGCCTGAGTAAGTACATGAAGGAATGGTTGGGAAACATGGAGATGTTAAAAAGCATCTCCTAAACAGCATTCCAGTGGCTCCAGGAATTGTGGAGTGAGAGGAGGGAAAGGGGCAAAGACCCTAGAGCATTTTTTAACCAAGTCTATCTCAGGTTTATGCTTCTGGGGGTCCCTGATATCAGCCTGTAGGTGTTAGCAGCTCTAATTGAACCCATGAAGTCATCGTCCCAAGAAATGGGACCTTGAGGACCCAGACCATTGGCTGGTGAGATTTCTACAGTGGGGACAGATTAGAGTTGGAGGAAATTAAGTGCACCACAGAAGTGGATTTCTCACTATCCGAGCCAATGTTTGCTCGGCAAGCATTCTTGCCTGCTGAGCCACCGTGGCCTGCCCAACAGCCCAGCTTTAATTCCTCCCATCATTTGTTCTAACTCTGTGTATTTTCTGGTAGATGCGACTGAATCCTGGGACTTATGATTCTAAGAACTGTACTGAATATGATGAAACCATCTTAAACATAAATGCAAGAAATTATATTATTAGTTACAAAAAGTTCCCAGGCTATTACTCTCTCTCCTGTTTTTATTTCTGATCAACTAACAGTGATTTTGCAAACTGCGCAATAAGGGAGAAAAGATGGGTGGAGGGGAGCAAAAGTGATTGCATTTCCGTAGACTCACTTCCAAAATGATAGATTTTGTAGAACCACTTCCCTTTTCTCAGTGAACATTTCAGTAAACTGTTGAGGACAGTTAGGCACTGGTGCTGGTTATTTATCACATTTACTTTCTGTAAATGTAAATTGCCGGGATTTCCCTGGAGAACAGGGGAGAAGAAGGGGCGCCACTCAGGATTAAGAAACGACAGACGCAAGAAGTTAGTTAAGTGGGGGGTCAGGGGACTCAAGCTCCTCAAGAGCAAGAGTCCCGAATAAACTTAGGTCCACATATTTATTGTGCTTTTACACAGAATCTGCTTTAGGGAGTATAATCAAGGCAAGATTATTTTTGAATATCTATCATGCCTGCAAACTACAAAGTTTGGTTCGCAGTTCCTGTCCCAGGGACTGTTTATAGCTTAAGATGCTTTCTATATAGGTCTCTTTGGGCTCTTGAGTCAGCATCCTTGAGAGCAGAGTGAACATTAACTAACCTGCCTGAAACTGTACAGGCAGAACGTTCCTACAGTAAGGCCAGATTAGAGAAGGTGCAGCCCAGGCCACACCTCATTCTGTAGATACCAGGGGGCCTTGCCTCTGTGGGTACTCTGACGTGGCCTTGCCTGCTTCATGTAAAGCCTGACCCAGGCCCCAACAGTAAATGCTATTGTTCCCTTTTTTACAGATGGAGAAACTGAGGCTCAGAGCCTCAGAAGGCCATTGATACAAGGCCACACAGCCAGGTGCATCTGACCGCACAGCCCAGATGTGTCCACTACATCCACTGAGGGCTGGAACACTGCAAAGGAGGCAGAGGTTTTAAGTGATGCATTTGCAAGAAGATTTTTGTCTGAAGCAATTGAGCGGTTGCCATCAGCTGTTAGAGAAAGAACTGGAAGCTGGCAAGGCCATTGGAAAATTGTGAAATACGCAGCATATGTCTTTGACACATTATCTCCTCCCTCTTAATACCCTTTCCCCTGCTAGAGGTCCTTGCTCTCCCTCTGAAAGTCTATGTACATAGCAGTTCCACAGTCAGAATTTACTGTAAGGAGATACTCACAAAAGCGTACTGTGATCCTAACACATCGCAGCATTGCCTGTCACAGCGAAAAACTGGAAATAGACTGATGGGTGTTTAGTAGGAGACCCAATTAATAAAATACGGACTATTACACAGCCATTACCAAGAATAAGGTAGATCTGATTATGTCCATCTGGACAGAACAGAAAGAGTTATTTTAAGGAAAAAAAAAATGAGAGCCACAACAAACGAATAGCACAATCCAGTGATGTAAAATTTAAATACGTATGCATATGCACATCTATATGATAGTTTATTTATCAAAATGTTTTAAAGTGGAAAAGTACACAAAGACCTTTCAAGAGTAACTGCCTTTGAGGTAAGAGACTGGGAGTGGGGAAGAGAGACACCTTTTTAAAATAAGTGTTTATTATCACTTCATTACAATAATTGCTAATCCTTATATCATATGTATATCAGCCTTGCACTGCCCTAAGTCTTTTATGTATTTTCATGCTTTTAATCCTTATGATAACCCTGTGAAAATGGTATCATTGTATTTCCATTTTGCAGATGAGAAAATTCGGGTATAGGGAGGTTAAATAAGTTGCCCAAGGCCTCACAGCTATTAACTGACCAAGTAGGGATTTGAGTTCAGGTGCTCAGATTCCAGAGTTTGGGCTCATAACCACTGCCCTGCCCTGCCTAGAATTGCATAATACACACACATAGATTAAAAAGGAAAACTTAGTAAAAGACTGATGTCTGAAAAAGAAACATTCCACATGTTCTTCCTTCCTCCCCAGAGTCAACCAATTCCAAATATTTTTAGCTGTTTCTTCTGCTTATTACCTTCATATTTTTAGTAAAAATACATTCATGCTTAGCTATTTCTTGATTTGCCAATTCTAAAACATAAAGTACTGACTTCTTGTTCTGGAAGATGGAGATTCGGCTAGCCTTCTGCCACTCTTTCTTCAGCCAATACTACTCACCCAACATTTAACCAAATATTTGCTAAATCTATAGTCAATGCTTAATCTCTCTGACTGTGCACATATGTTCACTGCTGAGGCAAGTTATCTACCATGATTGCTTTTTATTGCTTGTATATTTTTTGTTTTTCTTGACTCAATACTTGGCTTACTTTTTCCATTGGCTCAGTTTTCTATTGAATCCGTTGAAAATTTTTCCAAATGTTCCATCAAATCAGTTCAAAAACAGTAAACATTAGTTTTCAAATGATTAGTTTTTAATTATATACTTTACTAATTCCATCTTTTCCTAGGGAACCCTCCCCTGAAGTTTTTCTTATCAAATAGTTTTCTATAATTGTTGAATATTTTTTAAGTTTTTAAATGAGTTCTTTTAAAGGATGTTCTTGGGAAGGCAACAACTTTTGATTTGTCATTTAAAAAAAAGTTGTGTTTCTTCATGCTGTATAATACAGGTAATTAAAAGGCTACAGAGTTATAAGCTTCTTCCTAATGGAATTCTCTGATAGCAGAGCACAGTGTAGTCATTTCTTTGTTGCTAGAATAAATAAAAAAAAGTCTCTTCTATGCTTCTCTTCAAAAAGTGATGAATAATAACAGAAGATGGCATTTTTTAAAAAGCCATTTTTTCCCTATTCATTCTGTGGTATTGGAGCCAGTATTTTTACTACCATGGGTTGCAATTTTCACTTTATCCACTTTAATAAGCTCTGTCACCTCTCAGAATTCAACATCATTCAATACAAAAGTCCACACATTATCACAGAATCTTCATGTATTTAGAGAGCCCCTGAAATTGACTCTGTTCCTGACCTTTTGAGGCAATGCTGAATGTATAGCCTTATCAAACTGAAGTAGAATTTGAAGGCCAAGTTGAGAGTTGCTCTATTGAGACTGTATTAGCTCATCCAGGCTTTCCTGAAGACTGTTTCCCAAAGTGGTATTTCCATATAACTCATATACCATGGATTTGGAGGAAGAAGTTGTTTTTCTTATTCAGGTTTGCATTGATGTCTGTCAAATAACTGAGCCAGAGGATCTTCAGCTCACATTTGCATACCTTCCTTTTCATTTTCCTGCTCCCTTAAAATTCGGTGTTTACAGAGTATCTGTGGAGAAGGTGCTTCCAGCCGCGGAGCAGACAGAAGCTGGGCGGAAGGAACCTACTTAACTGACCATCTCTTCAGCAGCCCCAGAAACTACAGAACTGAATTTTTTTTATCATATGCTTTGTTACCTTAAAATATCAAGTGATGGTTTAAAGCAACTTTACTGAGGTCTAATTGACATATAATAATATAAAGTGTACAATGTGAGAAGTTTTGACATCCATATACACCTGTGAACCCATCACTACAATCAAAATAGTGAACATAACCAACACCCCAAAAAATTTCCCTGGGCACCTTTGTAATTCCTTTATCCTATTGCTCTCTTCCCCAACCCCAACCCCAAGGAACCACTTAGATGTTTTCTACCACTATTAGTTACTTTGAATTTACTAGAGTTTATATAAATAGACTCATACAGTTTGTAATCTTTTTTCTGGCTTCCTTCACTCAGCTTAATTATTTTGAAACTCATCCATTTTGTTGCATATATCAATAGTTCATTCTTTTCATAACTTAGTAGTATTCCATCATTTGATATTGTCTTAATCTGCCAGAGCTGCTGTCACAAATAGCATACAATGGGTTGGCTTAAACAATAGGTGTTTATTGGTATATGGCTTTGAGGCTTAATGTCCAAATCCAAGATATCACACAGCAATGCTTTCTTCCCAAAGACGCGTTGTTCTGGTGCTGGCTGGGAGCAGTCCTTGGGGGTCCTTGGCTTTCCCATCACTTGGCAATGCTCTCTCCTTTCTCTCTCAGGTCCTGCTGACTTCCTGCTTTCCTCTGTGGCTTTCTCTGATTCTGACTTCAGTCTCTTTCCCTTTATAAGTCCTCCACCAACTGGATTAAGTTGGGTCACACCTTAACTAGAATTAATATCTTCAAGAAGTCTTATTTATAGGTTCACTGGAGGATGCGGGGTAAGATTCAGAATGTGCCTGAATTAGGGTATGTAATTCAATCTACCACAGCTATGCCACAATTTGTTCATCCGTTCATCATTAATAGACATTGGGGTTGTTTCCAGGTAAAGCTGGAAACATATGCATATATATAAAACTGATATGAACATTTGTGTGCAAGACTTGTGTGAACATATATTTCCATTTCTCTTGGGTACATACCAAGGAGTGGAATGGCTGCATATTATGGTAGATATGTATTTAAACTTTTTTTAAGAAACTGCTAAACTGTTTTCCAAAGTAGTTGTCCCACTCTACAATTCCACCAGCACTATATGACAATTACAGTTTTTCTACATTCTTGTCAACACTTGGTCTGGTCAAGCTTTGATTTTAGCCATTTTGTTAAGTGTGCAGTAGTATTTCAGTGTGGTCAAAATTTACGATTCCCTAATAACTAATACTATTGAGCATCTCTTCATGTGCTTATTTGCCATATTGATGTCTTCTTTGGTAACATGTCTGTTCAAATTTTTGCCCGTTTTTAAAACTAGGTTGTTTCCTCATTAAGTTTTGAAGCTCTCTTTATTTTAGAAATACAAGTCCTTTATCAGATATATGCTTCATAAAGATTTTCTCTCACACTTGACTTGTTTTTTCATTCTCTTAAGAGTGCTAAAAAAAGAAACCAAAAAAGATGAATGGAAAAACTATATGATGATCTCAGATACAGAAAAATACATTTAACACAGTCTGAAATCCATTTCTGATTTTAAAAGCTCTCAGGAAATTTGGAATATAAGAGAAATTCTTTAACCTGATAAAAAGCATCTGTGAAAATTCTACATTAAAATCATGTTTAATGATAAAAGACTGGATTTTTTCTTCCTAAGATCAAGAACAAGGCAAGTATGTCTGCTCTCACCACTTCCATGCACCACTGAACAGGAGGGTCCAACCATTCAATTAGGTAAGAAAAGGAAACTTAAAAAATACAGAATGAAAAGGAAAAAGTGATGCTATTTTTATTCACAAATAACACAATCATCTATGTAGAAAACCCTATGAGATCTACAAAGATACTATTGGAACTTAAAAGTGAGTTTAGCAAGATTGCAGAATAGAGGATTAATATAGAAAAGTCTATTAAATATCTGTATGCTAGTAGTAAACCATCACTAGTTAAAATTGTTTAACTATACAATGTAAAACATCATAAATATGAAAAATTTAGGAATAATTCTGAAAAGAAATGTATAAGACTTGTAGCCTTAAATCTACAAAATATTGTTGAGAGAAATTTAAAAAGGTCTAAGCAACTAGAGAGTTATAACATGGTCATAGCTCAGAGAAGTCAATATAGTTAATATGGTATTTCTCTTCAAATTGTTCTATACCATATCCATAAAAGCCCTTACCAGAGAAGAAAACAAGAGTTGGATTTCCAGGAAGATGGCTGACTACAGGGGCTTGAGATTAGTCCTGCTCCATGGAAAAGTTAGAGAAGGGGCAGGAGGGCAACTGAGGTGACGATTCGGGGGTGCAGCTGACCTGGGGGAGACTTCTGCACCACACGGGGCAGCCCTGGTTGCAAAGACCGAGTAACTGAGAGGCAGAAAGCTGGAGCCTGGCAAGGAGGTGCGGAGCCCACGGTAGTGCATGATGGGAGCGTGGGACTAGGAAGTAAGCCAGGCCGCGTTCCTTGGGCGTGCTACCCTCACCAGCGCAGCCCCATGACCAGCAACTCACCCCACACCCCATGCACCTGAATCTCATCGCCTGCTCCCATTCTCCGTGCTTCAGGCAACCCCACCCCACCAGCCCCCAGGGCACGTACCTGTCCCACACACCACCCCAAGTACAGCCCAACACACCTCTCTTGTACCCCTCCCGAGCACTACCTCCCCCCGTTCCCTGCATGCTGTTCCCAGCACATAAAATTTGCAGTCACTAACCTCCATACCTAGGCTACCCCCGCCCCATGCCCATTGTGTCGCACAGCCTCACCCTGCCCTCCCTGAGCTCAGCGCATCCGTTTGTGGCACTCCCAGGCCCACACATGTGCACAGGCCCCCAATCACATCATTCAGCTCTGGGAACTGCACTTTACAGCAGTCCTAGAACCATGCATGTGCACAGCCCTCAGCCTCACTTCCAACTCTGAGAAAGTGCCAACCTGCACAGCCAGGTCACATCTGCCCCCGATCCACAAAGGCATAATAAAGACCTGCTACCACGGCTCAATGCATGCACACAAAGGGCCCCATGCCTTAGACCAGTGCACACCAGGGTTATGCCCCCCAGACCAGTGCACCCGCACAGCTACATCCTCTCTGGCCACTGGGCGCCCATGTTCACAAGCGTCAGCATAACATTCCCAACCTGCGCCCATACCTGCCCTGAAACAAATCACTGTAGTGAGTGCTCCACCCCATGCCCTGCTCCCTGCTATACAGCCATCCTGCAAGGGTTTTGATTGCAGAAAGAAATTAACTCCCAAAGCAAATCAATTAAAAATGTTTACATGTGACGAAGACAGCAGAAGATCGCTAAGCATATCATAATGCAGACAGATATAGCTCTGTCTAATGACCAAATTAAAACACTAGAGGAGAAACAGATATTGGAACAATTAATCAAAGATGTTTGTACAACTCTACTTAATAAAATAAGTGGGATAGCAAATGACATAAAGAAGACAGCAAAAGAACACAAAGAGGAATTTGAAAGAATAAACAGAAAAATAGCACAAATAACAAAGATTAAAGACTGTTGACCAAATAAAAAGCATAGTAGAAGCACACAACACCAGATTTGAAGAGACAGAAGAAAAAATAAGTGATATAGAGGACAGGATAATTGACTTTGAAGACTCAAAACAACAAATGGCAAAAAATGTAGAAAAAATTGAACGGGAACTCAGGGAAATGATACACAAAACAAAGCACACAAATATAAGAGTCACTGGTGTCCCCGAAGAAGAGAGGAGTAAAGAGTTAAGAAGAATAATTGAGGATATAATGGGGGAAAACTTCCCAACCCTCATAAAGGGCATAAATATACAAGTCAAAGAAGTCCAAAGAACTCCAAACAGAATAAATCCAAATAGGCCTTTCCCAAGGCATATACTAACCAGTCTGTCAAATGTTGAAGAGAAGCAGAAAATCCTGAAAGCAGCAAGAGGAAAACAATCCACTACATACAAGGGAAATCAAATAAGACTGAGTTCAGACTACTCAACTAGTACCCTGGAGGCAAAAAGGCAGTGGTATAATATATTCAAGATCCTGAAAGAGAAAGACTTCCAGTCAAGAACTCTGTACCCAACCAAATTGTCCTTCGAAATTGAGGGAATGATTAAAGTTTTTACAGACAAAGAAGTCCTGAAAGAATTTGTCAACAAGAGACCAGCCCTATAAGAAATACTAAAAGGAGTTCTGCTGGCTGAAAAAAAAAGACAGGAAAGGGAGGTCTGGAGGAGAGCCCAGAATTGAAGAGAACCACTAAGGGTAATTTAAATAATACATAGAGAAAGAGGGAAAGATCTGACAATAAAATAAAATAGATAAGATGGTGGAATCAAGAAATGCTTTTTCAGTAATAACTTAGAACATCAATGGACTAAATTTACCAATTGAAAGAGACAGATTGGCAGAATGGATTAAGAAACATAATCCAGCTATATGCTGCTTACAAGAGACTCATCTTAGACACAAAGATACAAATAGATTGAAAGTGAAAGGATGAAAAAAGATTTTCCATGTGGGTTGTAACAGAAACAAAGCAGGGTACTGGTATCAGACAGGGTAGACTTTAAATGTCAAGACATCATAAGAGACAGAAAAGGACACTATATACTAATTAAGGGGTCAATTCAGCAGGAAGATAGAGCAATCATGGGTATTTATGCTCCCAATCAAGGAGCTCCAAAGTAGATGACAGAGACATATGCAAAACTGAAGGAAGTAATAGGTGTTTCAACAATAAAAGTAAGAGAATATTATGCAGTAGTAGGACAGGGTGACATCCTGAGGCACATGACAAGATGGATGAGCCTTGAGGACATAATGCTGAGCAAAATAGCCAGATACAAAAAGATAGATACCATACGATTCCACTTTTATGACCAGCATAAAGGTATAATCAGAGGCTTATAATACAGAATATAGGGGACTTAGAGACACATACAAGCTAGATATGGCTGAACTGTTAGCTAATGAGGTTGAACTCCAACGTAAGGAAATAGATAGGAGCAAAGGTGATTCTCTAGTGGGTCTGGAAGTAATATTACCATATTGAAGGTGAATAAGATTGAAAAGGGTTGTATAGACCTACATGTCCCACTGACTCACACTAGAAATATGAATGAATTCTCCTAAGAATTACTTCAAAGATATGATTCTTGTACAAAGAGTGTTTAAGTCCTGGGCAAAGGGGGAAACTGCTATTGCATGCTGTGAGCTATATTCAAAAGGAAACCATTAGCACTACCACAGCAACAGCAGAGGTAAATAATGGGAGGAGGGACAAGAGTTAAGAGGAGGTTTAGATTTCCTATTTCGTGAGGTGTGTTTATTGGTTTTCTATCTCTTGGGAACAAAGAAATAATCTAAAATTGAGAATGTTGAAGGACTGTGGACTTTGGGCCCTCTACATGATGCCCGATGAATGCAGTGGGCTGAAGGATGCACTAATGGAGAAGTAGATTGGTGAACGATGGTGTATACTTATGAACAAAAGTTGTGATGCTACAGAAAGAAAGAATGTCATGAGGCATGCAATGATGTGATTGAACAACTGGGATATTTGGTGAAGCAAAGTAAGGCAGAAACAAAAAACAACAATGGTATGGTCACCTTTAGAAAATGCTTATAAGAAAACAGGGACCTGGATTGTAAGCTTTTAGAGCAGATACATTAAGTCCTGAATGGTGATTATTATTTCTGGATTTTAAGAGGCTGTTTTATATATATAACCTGATATTTAGAGATAAGAACAAAGTTGAACAGGTTGGGGTTAAAGTAATTCAGAACATAAGGTTAAGGAAGACAGTGTCTATATTTTAGAACCACACATACTCTTTGAGACCAATAGAAGAAAGGTTTATTTGATCGGAAACTGAAATTTTCTGTAGAGTATAATCTAATTCTATCTGTATAGCTCATTTGAACTGAAACACAGGGACGCACTGAATGAGAAAGAGGTCCTTTAATACTGTATAGATTACTGTAATGCCTGGAAACATCTTAGAGTATATTAAGCAGATGATCAAAATGTATTGGCAAAGTCACCCAAAGAAGAGGAGAAAGACTATGGAACTATTAAACCTTACCATCAGGGAATCCCCTGATACTTTGTCAAACTTTAGGAATACCCAAATCAATAGGCCATGCCCTCGATCATGAGGTTTACTCTTTTGAAGCTTAGGCAGATAACAGAGAAGCTTAGACTACCTATAGGCATGACTAAGATTTACTTCTGGAGGACCTCTGTTGCTCAGATGTGGCCTCAGTCTCTCTAAGCCCAACTCTGCAAGTGAAATCATTGCTCTCCCCGCTACGTAGTACATGACATCCAGGGGTGAAATCTCTCTGGCGATGTGGGAGATGACTCCCAGTGATGAATCCAGCCCTGGCACCATGGGATCAACAATTCCATCCTGACCAAAAAGGGGGAAAGAATTGTAATTAATAAAGTATCAGTGGCAGAGAGAGTTCAAATAGAGTCAAGAGGCTACTCTGGAGGTGGCTCTTATGCAAGCTTCAGTTAGACCTTACCACCTAACATAACCTGCCAACTCCCAATCAGGACCATTCCAGCCAATCCTAAAGAACACCTAGGGCAATATATAAGGTTCCATAAGGATTCATGCACTAGAGTAACTTTCCAGAAACCTACAACCTCAAGATGGGTCCCTAGCTCAGAGAAGTCCTGAAACCTAGTATAGCCTCTCCAAAACATCAGATAGTTCCATCTCCCTACCCCATATTAGTGACAGACCCTTCCAATATCTAAAATTTAGAATTGCCATAGCCCAGACAACCCTAAAGAGAAGGATGGAAAGATCAAAGGTGATGGTTGAGTTATACAGAGAAGATAGGATTTAACAAATGAAAATGAATGCTGAATCATTAAATTGATATCTCTTTTAGACTCCAGTATTTTAGAGCAGCTAGAAGTAAAAACTTAAAATTGTGCAATTGTAACCCATGTCAAAGTCTGAAATATGTTCTACAGCTAATTGGGGTGCTGTGCTTTGAAATTTATAGCCATTCTTGCATACCTGGATGAATCCTACTTGGTCATGGTGTATAATTCTTTTAATGTGCTGCTTGTAAAGTTCCTTTCCTTTTCCCTCTGGGAAGCAGCCTGCTGGGGAGGGGTGCTGGCTGCCGCAGCTTGGGAAACTCACGGTTCTGGGTGGACTCACAGCCGGTCCAGGTGGTCCAGACTGGGGTACGCTGTGTGTCTGGTCACTGACATGGCCCCAGGAGCTTTTCTGTACTGTTCCTAGTTATTTAGTAGCTGTTCTGGAGCATGAACTAAATCCCACACCTTGTGAAGCCACCATCTTGGCACCTCCCCCTGAAAAGTCTGGGCAGCAGGGGCGGAGTGCAACCAAGCTTCAAGTGTGGAATTAATTCACAAATTCTGACTACTAAAAATAGGCCCTCAGCTCAGGTGAACCTGGTTAAAGTGGAGGTAGGTTGCTGATTTTTGCCCTGGGGTCATGGGGGCAGGCTGCAGAAAAAGAAAAAAAAAGAAACAGAGGTTTTTGTGGCTGCGTTTCTACAAAGGTTTGACTGCCTTTGGATACTGCAGCAGGGCTTCTCAGGCTGCAACTGCCGCAGGCATAGGGAGAAACAAGACTGATTGAGAGCTTGTCTGGAGCCTGTGACTTCCCAGGGGGAGAAGTGAGGTCCAACACAGGTAGAATCCCTCCCTCAAGGAATTCAGACCCCAAGGCTTGGTAATTTGAAGTCATTAAAACCAGCCTACCACCTCTCCTCTGTCTCCACCACACCCCCAGCAGGGAGAGTCTGCCAAAGTTAAGGATACTGCATCATCATATGCTGGTGGGACCTACAGGCAGAGAAGCTCCACATACTGGGCAGGATAAGAAAAACAGAGTCCAGAGACTTCACAGAGAAGTCTTTCAACCTGCTGGGTCTGACCCTTAGGGAAAACTGACGCAGGTGACTCTTTCCTCTAGATAGGAGGCCAGTTTGGTCTGGGAAAATCCGGCTGGGGTCTATAATACCTAAGCAGACCCTCCTAAGGGTGGGGGGGGGTGGGAAGGCATGTTACTGGCAAGGCAAGAAACAAGAAAACAAGAACTGAAAAATTCTCCTCTGTTAAACAAAACCTAAGCTAGTGATCCAGAAAAAGCTGAACTGAATGTCAAAAAACAGACAGACAACAAATTCATCCAGCAAGAAAAGCCTAGGCAAAAAGAGTGAAACCAATCTCCAGAATAAACTAATTAAAGTAATTAAATGCCTAGATGCCAGCAAAAAAATAACAAATCACAGGAGAAAAATTGAAGATATGGTCCAGTCAAAGGAACAAACCAATAATTCAAATGAGATAGGGGAGTTGAAACAACTAATTCAGAATGTACTAACAGCAATGGAAAACCTCATCAAAAATCAAATCAATGAATTGAGGGAGAATATAAAGAAGGAAAGGAATGAATAAAAAGAAGAAATCAAATGTCTGAAAAAACAAATCACAGAACTTATGGGAATGAAAGGCACAGTAGAAGAGATGAAAAAAAGCAATGGAAACCTGTAGTGTTAGGTGTCAAAAGGAAGAAGATAGGATTAGTGCTGGAGGATGGAACATCTGAAATCCAACAAGCAAAAGAAAATATAGGGAAAAAATAGAAAAATATGAGCAGGGAATGGGGGAATTTAATGACAATATGAAGCACACAAATATACATGTTGTGGGTGTCCCAGAAGGAGAACAGAAGGGAAAAGGAGGAGAAAAACTAATGGGGGAAATTATCACTGAAAATTTCCCAACTCTTATGAAAGACTTAAAATTATGAACCAAGAAGTGCAGCATACCCCAAAAAGAATAGATCCAAATAGACCTACTCCAAGACGCTTACTAATCAGAAGGTCAGAGGTCAAAGAGAAAGAGAGAATCTTGAAAGCAACAAGAGAAAAGCAATCCATCACATACAAGGGAAGTCCAATAAGACTATGTGTCAATTTCTCAGCAGAAATCATGGAGGTGAGAAGACAGTGGGATGATATATTTAAGTTACTAAAAGAGAGAAACTGTCAACCAAGAATTCTATATCCAGAAAAATTGTCCTTCAAAAATGAGGAAGAAATTGAAACATTTTCAGACAAAAAATCACTGAGAGAATTTGTGACCAAGAGACCAGCTCTGCAAGAAATACTAAAAGGAGCACTAGAGACAGATACGAAAAGATAAAAGAGAGAGGTGTGGAGAAAAGTGTAGAAAGGAAGACTATGAGTAAAGGTGAAAAGAAGGAAAATTAGATATGACATATAAAATCCAAAAGGCAAAATAGTAGAAGAAAGTACTATCCATACAGTAATAACACCAAATGTTAATGGATTAAACTTCCCAATCAAAAGACATAGACTGGCAGAATGGATTAAAAAACAGGACCCATCTATATTCTGTCTACAGGAAACACATCTTAGACCCAAAGACAAACATAGGTTGAAAGTGAAACGTTTGGAAAAGGTATTTGATGCAAATAACAATCAGAAAAGAGCAGGAGTAGCTATACTAATATCCAACAAATTGGACTTCAAACGTAAAACAGTTAAAAGAGACAAGGAAGGATGCTATGTACTAATAAAAGGAACAATTCAGCATGAAGAAATAACTATCATAAATACTTATGCACTGAACCAGAATGCTCCAAAATACGTGGCAAACGTATTTTGCAAAAAGAGAAATAGACACATCTACCATAATAGCTGGAGACTTCAATTCCCCACTCTCATCAATGGACAGAACATCCAGACAGAGGGTCAGTAAAGAAACAGAGAATTTGAATAATACAATAAATAAGCTAGACTTAACAGACATTTATAGGACATTACACCTCACAACAGCAGGATACACCTTTTTCTCAAATGCTTATGGATCATTCTCAAGGATAAAATATATGCTGGGTCATAAAGCAAGTTTCAATTAATTTAAAAATATTGAATTCATACAAAACACTTTCTCAGATGATAAAGGAATGAAGTTGAAAATAAATAATATGCAGAGGGACAGAAAATTCACAAATATGTGGAGGCTCAACAGCACACTCTTAAAAAACCAGTCAGTCAAGGAAGAAATTACAAGAGAAATATGTTAAAACTTTAACTTATGTGTGAGACTAAAGCAAAAAATGTTTATTTGGTACGAAACATATTTTGAGCAGTGCATTTCCTAATATAACTTATGTGGACAGCTCAATTGAACATCATACTACATGGAACCTTGAGTAGGGTATGAGATTGTGTAGGTTTGTCCAGAGTGACACCCCAATAAATTTGAACAGTGAATTAAAAAGTATTTGTAAAGTCCCCTTGGTGGAATGGCGAGAAAGGGGGAAAACTCAACTTCCCCAAGTGGAGAATTTTTGATATTCTCACAATCAGTGGGGACAACCAAAGCAATAGCAAAGCTGAGCCCTGAATCTAGGGGTTTGTTCATATGAAACTTAACCCCACAAAGAATAGGCTAAGCCTACTTAAAATTAGGTCTCAGAATCACCCCTGGAGAACCTCTTTTGTTGCTGATATGTGGCCTCTCTCTCTCAGCCACCATGACAAGCAAACTCACTGCCCTCCCCCTCTCTATGTGGGACATGAATCCCAGGGGTATGGACCTTTCTGGCAATGTGGGACAGAAATCCTAGAATGAGCTGAGACTCGGCATCAAGAGATTGAGTAAACCTTTTTGACCAAAAGATGGAAGAGTGAAATGAGACAAAATAAAGTATCAATGGCTGAGAGATTCCAAACAGAGTCAAAAGGTTATCCTGGAGGTTATTCTTATGCATTATACAGATATCACCTTTTTAGTTAAGGTGTAATGGAGAGGCTGGAGGGAACTGCCTGAAAATGTAGAGCTGTGTTCCATTAGCCATGTTTCTTGAAGCTGATATTATAATGATATAGCTTTTGCAATGTGAGTGGGTGATTGTGAAAACCTTGTGTCTGATGCTCCTTTTCTCTACCTTATTGACGGATGAGTAAAGCATATGGATTAAAAATAAATAAATAATAGTGGGAACAAATGTTAAAATAAATTTAGTAGATTGAAATGCTAGTGATCAATGAAAGGGAGGGGTAAGAGGTATGGTATGTATGAATTTTTTCTGTTTTCTTTTTATTTCTTTTTCTGAATGGATGCAAATGTTCTAAGAAATGATTATGATGAAGAATATATAACTATGTGATGATATTGGGAGTTATTGATTATATAGCAAGAATGGAGTGATCAGGTCCGGAGAAGATGGTGGCTTAGTAAGACGCGCGGGTCTTAGTTCCTCCTCCAGAAAAGCAACTAAAGAAACAGAAACAATAGGAAACAGCTCCTGGAGTCACGACAGAGACCAAAAAGACAGCGTACCCCATTCTGGAACAGCTGAACGGGCAGGAAGAATCTGCTGCGGTGAGATACCCGAGGGGCGCACGTTTTCCTGGCCGGGGCGGCTGGAGACTGGGGTCCCCTCCACGCACGTGGCTCCCCGGCCTGACTGGGAACGTTGGATAGCGGGGCCCTCCCGTCACGCTTGGCGTTTCGGGCCAGCTGGGCAATTACGACCGGCACTCTCCCAAGCCGCGGTGGCCAGCGACCCCCGCCTCCACGCGTGGTTTCCCGGGCCGACTGCCCCGCAGACAGACGAGCGCCACCTACTGGGCAGGAAAAGAAAAACAGAGCCCAGAGATTTCACAGAAAAACCTTTCAACCAGCTGGGTCTCACACCCAGGGAAATCTGATCAAATGCCCAGACACCAGCAGAAAATAATGGATGACGCTCGGAAAAGTGAAGATATGGCCCAGTCAAAGGAACAAACCAATAGTTCAAATGAGATACAGGAGCTGAGACAACTAATTCTGAATATACGAACAGAAATGGAAAAACTCTTCAAAAACCAAATCAATAAATTGAGGGAGGACATGAAGAAGACATGGGCTGAACAAAAAGAAGAAATAGAAAACCTGAAAAAACAAATCACAGAACTTATGGGAGTGAAGGACAAAGAAGAAAAAATGGAAAAAACAATGGATACCTACAATGGTAGATCTAAAGAGACAGAAGCTACAATTAGTGAACTGGAGGATGGAACATCTGAATTCCAAAAAGAAACAGAAACTATAGGGAAAAGAATGGAAAAACTTGAGCAGGGGATCAGGGAACTGAATGACAATATGAAGCGCACAAATATACGTGTTGTGGGTGTCCCAGAAGGAGAAGAGAAGGGAAAAGGAGGAGAAAAACTAATGGAAGAAATTATCACTGAAAATTTCCCAACTCTTATGAAAGACCTAAATTTGCAGATCCAAGAAGTGCAGCGCACCCCAAAGAAAATAGACCCAAATAGGCGTTCTCCAAGACACTTACTAGTTAGAATGTCAGAGGTCAAAGAGAAAGAGAGGATCTTGAAAGCAGCAAGAGAAAAACAATCTGTCACATACAAGGGAAACCCAATAAGACTATGTGTAGATTTCTCAGCAGAAACCATGGAAGCTAGAAGACAGTGGGATGATATATTTAAATTACTAAAAGAGAAAAACTGCCAACCAAGACTCCTATATCCAGCAACATTGTCCTTCAAAAATGAGGGAGAAATTAAAACATTCTCAGACAAAAAGTCACTGAGAGAATTTGTGACCAAGAGACCAGCTCTGCAAGAAATACTAAAGGGAGCACTAGAGTCAGATACGAAAAGACAGAAGAGAGAGGTATGGAGTAAAGTGTAGAAAGAAGGAAAATCAGATATGATATATATAATACAAAAGCCAAAATGGTAGAGGAAAATATTATCCAAACAGTAATAATACTAAAAGTTAATGGACTGAATTTCCCAATCAAAAGACATAGAATGGCAGAATGGATTACGACCCAGCAATACCACTGCTAGGTATCTACTCAAGGGACTTAAGGGCAAAGACACAGACGGACATTTGCACACCAGTGTTTATAGCAGCATTATCTACAATTGCAAAGAGATGGAAACAGCCAAAATGTTCATCAACAGACGAGTGGCTAAACAAACTGTGGCATATACCTACGATGGAATATTGTGCAGCTTTAAGACAGACTAAACTTATGAAGCATGTAATAACATGGATGGACCTAGAGAACATTATGCTGAGTGAGTCTAGCCCAAAACTAAAGGACAAATAGTGTAAGGTCCCACTGATGTGAACCGACATTCGAGAATCAGCTTGGAATATATCATTGGTAGCGGAGACCAGCAGGAGTTAGAAACAGGGTGAGATAATGGGTAGTTGGAGCTGGAGGGATGCGGACTGTGCAACAGGACTGGATACAAAAACTCAAAAATGGA
Organism: Tamandua tetradactyla; assembly: GCF_023851605.1. Lineage (NCBI taxonomy): Eukaryota > Metazoa > Chordata > Mammalia > Pilosa > Myrmecophagidae > Tamandua > Tamandua tetradactyla. The sequence goes on along the minus strand of NC_135329.1, from coordinate 95,386,811 downwards.
CAGCACAATAATACCTAAGTGTAATGTAACTAGGTTGGAACAATGAATGAAGCTGCACCTGAAATATGGTTTTTTGTTTGTTTGTGTGTTTGTATCTTTTGTTTTTGTTTTTTTTCTTTTTCCTTTTTATATATATATATATTATTAGTATTATTATTTTAATTCTCTTCTCTATATTAACATTCTATATCTTTTTCTGCTGTTTTGCTAGTTCTTTTCCTAAATCGATGCAAATGTACTAAGAAATGATGATCATACATCTATGTGATGATACTAAGAATTACTGAGTGCATTTGTAGAATGGAATGATTTCTAAATGTTGTGTTAATTTCTTTTCTTTTTTTTGATTAATAAAAAAATTTAAAAAAAAAAAAAAAGAATGGAGTGATCATATGGTAAGAATGCTTGCGTTTGTATGTTGAAGAAAAAATTAAGTAATTAGATAAATAAATAAAAAACTTCAGAGCCATGAGAGCCACCAGAACCTACAGAGCCAACAGAGAGGACAAAGCCCCAGAGAAGCCATTGAAGATTCCTGGAGAGAAAGCTAGCAGATGTTGCCATATGCCTTTCCAGCTAAAAGAGAAACCCCAAACATCTTCGGCCTTCTTGAACCAAGGTATCTTTCCCTGGATGCCTTAATTTGGACATTTTCCCAGCCTTAGAACTATAAAATTGCAGCTTAACAAATTTCCCCTTTTAAAATCCAAATAAATAAATAAATAAAACATTATCAGTGAAGTTACTGGTAGCAAAATTAATAGCTCTGCTCACATAAACAGCCATCAAGCAGAAAACATAATGAGTATAACCTTAGAAAATATCCCATTAGTTCAGCAAACACAGAGATAAAATACCTACGAATGAGTGTAACGAAAATTATAAAGACTCCATGTGAAAAAAAACTTTAAAATTCTACTGCAGTACATTAAAAGATTTAAATAAATGCCTTGGATAAGAAGATTCAGTGTCATAAAAATGGCAATCATCCCTAAATGAATATATGAATCTAAAGCAAGGTCAATGAAAATGCTAACAGCATTTTCATGGTGGGAATGGGGACTAGACAAGACCTTTTAGAGTCTGTGGAAAATAAACATGCAAGAATAGCCAGTCAGATACGGAAATTAAGGGTTATGGGAGGGATCTGGCATAAGAAGATGATCACAATGGAAGAGAAGAGTGTTCACAAATAATGAATATATACCTTGAAGCTCAGGGTATAAACAGGGCATATTTCATATAAAAAACAGATGAACCATTTGAAAAATTATACTGAGATAACTGGTTAACAACTTCTAAAAAAAGCTTACATGTTGAAGAATCAGAAATAAAGGTGTAGAAAAAAAAGAAAAACCAAAAGTACCAGAAAAATTCATGTAAGTATATTTTTAATATTCTTTGAGTGGGAAGAACTTTCTAAGAAAAACCAAATATAGGGGTTTTAGGTTTGACTACACCAAGATTACAATTAGTTATATGGGGATTACAATTTCACAATTTTAGGTTATTATTTCTAGCTGCTCTAAGGTATTGGAGGCTAAAAGAAATATCAGTGTAATGATTTAGCACTCATACTCATTTGTTAAGCCCGACCTTTCCTGTTTAACTCCACTTTTTCCTTTGATCTCTTTCCATTCTTTAGGGGTATTTAGACTATGCCCATTCTAACTTCTTTGTGTTGGAAAAGACTGTCAATAATATGGGATGGGGGATGGAACTAGATGATGTTCTGGAAGGACTGGCCCCTCTGCATTTCAGGAGTTATCTGGTCCAGGGACCCATCTGGAGGTTGTAGGTTTTAGAGAGTTACCCTAGTGCGTGGAACCTTTGTAGAAGGTGTTCTTCTATAAAGCCCTAGGTGTTCTTTAGGATTGGCTGGAATGGCTTGGCAAGGTAGCAATGTCTAACTGAAACATGCATAAGAGTGACCTCCAGTGTAGCCTCTTGACTCTATTTGGACTCTCTCAGTCACTGACGATACCTCATTTGTTACACTTCTTTTCCCCCTTTTGGTCAGGATGGCATTGTTAATCCCATGGTGCCAGGGTCAGGCTTATTCCTGGGGGTCATCTCCCATGCTGCCAGGGAGACTTTCATCCCTGGATGTCATGTCCCACGTTGGGGGGGTGAGGGCAGAGGAGGGCAGTGCTTTCACTTGCAGAGTTGGGCTTGGAGAGAGAAAGCCCACATCTGAGCAACAAAAGAGGTCCTCCAGAGATGACTCTTAGGCATACCTACAGGTAGGCTAAGCTTCTCTGCTACATATATAAGCTTCACAAGAGCAAACCTCAAGATCAAGGACTTGGTCTATAGATTTGGGTGGCCCTAATATTTGGCACAGTATCTGGGGTTTCCCCAGTGGTAAAGTTTTACTAGTTCTGTCATTTTTCTCTCATCCCTGAAGGGATTTTGCCAATATGTTTTGATTATCTGCTTAATATATTCAGGGATGTATCCAGGCATTACATTAAGTTATACAGGCTTAAAGGCTCTCATTTTTATTCTGAGTTCCCTGTGTTTGGATTGTTTAAATGAGCTATCCAGATAGGTTGAGTTAAATTATGTGCTACAGAAAACCTAGGTTTTGGAGGCTGAGAAAAAATTTTAAAAATACATTTACAAAGGGCTAATTTCCCTAACATGTGAAATGTCTTTACAAATAAAATTTTAAACTTCTATTCGAAGATAGACAAATCACATGACCAGGCAGTTTGTGGGGGTTGAGGGAAGAAATGGGTCCTAACAGTTGATGATGCAAGTCATAACTCTATATTTTAGCTGTCAGATTTGCAAATATTAAAAAGTCTGATAAAACATTATTGGTAAAGTATAATAAGAATGGACATTCTAGTGCAAAATGTATGAAGTGTACATCGTCGCACCTTCCTTGACAGAGCAATTTGGCAACTTTCATTAAAATAACTATCCTTCAACTCAGCAGTTCCACTTCTAAGATTTATTTTACAGATGTTTTTGTACATGTGTACAAGGTATCCACGGATGTCCATTGCAGCACTGACTGTAAAGGAAAAAGACTGGGAACAACCTAAATATTCCTCAATATGAATCATGATCTGTTGATACAATGGAGCTCTATTGGAGCACAATAATGTTTTGAAATACCACCCAATTCTCTTCTTGTTCATTTTCTTTTTTTCCTTCTCCCCCCACCCCCACCTCCGGACCATGAAGGCTAGGCCTAGAGGCTGGTGTGAGTTGTTTATATTGCTTGGGAAAGTTGATGCAGCCAAGAGCAGAAACGTCATTATTCAGCTTTGATTTCAAGTCATTCCTAAAGGTCCAGTATGAAACCATAGTCTGGAAAGTTCACTATTCCCAGAAATAGAAAATGGGGCCAGCCTCTCCAGAACATCACCTAGTTCCATCACCTTGACCCATATTATCAACAGCCCCTTCCAACATGAAAAAGCTAGAATGGGCATAGCTTAAATACCCCTAAAGAGTGGGAGAAAGATCAAAGAAGAAAGTGAAGTTATATAGAGAAGGTAGGGTCTAACAAATTAGTAGGATCGTGGGGTTTAACAAATTAGTAGGATTGCTGACTCATTATACTGATATTTCTTTTAGTCTCCAGTATCTTAGAGCAGCTAGAAGTAAAAACTTAAAACTGTGGAATTGTAACACACATCAAACTCTGAAATCTGTTCTACAACTAATTGTTACAATGTGCTTTGAAATTTATTGCTTTTCTTGAATATATGTTTTCACAAAAAGAAAAAAAGTTGATTTTGATGATAAACGCACACACAGCTCTATGATGATACTGTGAACCATTGATTGTGTACTTTGGATGATTGTGTGGTATGTGAATATGTAATAGATATCAGTGTATAAGCATATTTTTAAAAGTGCCCCAGTTTGGATGATAAATCATATGATTACTATTTCTAGATCATCAGGAAACAGCTGTCTCCCTGAGCTCTAAAAAGGAGAGCCAAGGCCCTTTCCTTTGGTCTCCCAATTGGCTCAACAACAAACACGAATTCATCCTCTCCAGTAAGAGATGTGGAGATGCATCAGACATGATCCCTGGCCTTGGGAGGCTTCTAGCTCAGTGGGAAAGGCGGAGAGGAGGTAGCAAACACCACAGGTGGAGTTTGCTAAGTGCTTGATAAACCTAAGGAGTTTTCCTATACAGCTTCTGTTTAAGTCTGCTAAAGCTGCAGAAAAGCAATATTCAAGAAATGGGAATTTATTAAGTTACAAAGTTTACAGTTCTAAGGCTGTGAAAATGTCCAAATTAAATCTTCAATGAGATGATACCTTCTCCCTGAAGACCAGCTACCAGAGAACTTGGGCTCCTCTGTCAGATAGCAAGGCACTTGGTGATGTCTGCTGGTCCTTCTCTCCTGGGTTTCATTGCTTTCAGTTTCTTCCTTCAGTAGGTTCCTCTCTCAGCTTCCCTGGGGCCTTTTTCTTTCTTTCCTCCTCATATAAAGGACTCTAGTGAGAGGATTAAGATCACCTTGATGGTTTGGTAGACCTTATACCCAAAGCGTGAGCAATGAAAGAAGAAACAAAAAAATGGGATCTCCTCAAAGTTAAAGACTTTTATGCATCAAATGACATTGTCAGAAAAGTAAAAAGGTAGCCTACACAATGGGAGACAATATTTGGAAACCACATACCAGATAAAGGTTTAATATCCAGAATATATAAGGAGATCCTACAACTTAAGAACAAAAAGACAAACCAACTAAAAAATGGGCAAAAGACATGGACAGAGATTTTTCAGAAGAGGAAATACAAATGGCTCAAAATCATACGAAAAGATGCTCAACCTCACTGGCTGTAAAGGAAATTCAAATCAAAGCCACAAAGAGATATCACCTCATGTCTACTAGAATGGCCATCATATATATATATATATATATGTATATATAAAGAACAAAACAGAAAATGGCAAGTGCTGGAGAGGATGTGGAGAAAGAGGCAGGCACACTTATTCACTGTTGGTGGGAATGTAGAATGGCGCAGGTGCTCTGGAAAGCAGTTTGGCGGTTCCTTAGGAAGCTAAGTATAGAATTGCCATAAGATCCAACAATCCCATTTCTAGGTTTATATTCAGAGGAACTGAAGGCAAGGACACAAAAGAATATTTGCACACTGATGTTTGTAACAACATTATTCACGATTGCCAAGAGATGGAAACAGTCCAAATATCCATCAACGGACAACTTGCTAAACAAGCTGTGGTATATACATACAATGGAGTATTAGGTAGATGTAAGACAAATAAAGTCATGAAGCATGTAACAAAATGGATGAAACTTGAGTACATTAGGCTGAGTGAAATTGGCCAGAAACAAAAGGACAATACTGTATAGTCTCACTCACATGAACTAACATTAATGAGTGAACTTGGAGAATTTCAGTTAAGACCCCAGGTTATCAGGAGATAGAAATAGGGTAGAGATTGGGTAACTGGTGCTGAAGGGATACAGATCGTACAACAGGACTGATTGTAAAAATTCAGGAATGGATAGCACAATACTGCCTGATTGTGACATAATAATATAAGCACACTGAATGAAGCTGAGGTTGAGTATGGCTGAGGGAGGAGACCTGAGGGCATGCATGACCCCAGAGGGAAAGATAGAGGATAAGGACCAGGATGGTATAATTTAGCGATGTCTAGACATGGACAATGACGGTGATCAAAAATACAAATATGAGAATGTTTTTTGCATAAGGAAGCACAAATGAATGTCAACATTGAAAGATGTTGAAAACGGGACAGTATATGGGGAAAAATACAATTAATGCAAATTAAGATCTACAGCTAAGAGCAACATTGCAATATGATTCCACTGAATGTAGCAAAGGCAATATACCAAAGGTAAATGTCAATAAGTGGGGGATATGGGGGCAGGTATGGGATTCTTTGTGGGAGAAATGGAATGTCCTCATATAGATTGCAGTAGTGAAAGCCTGGCTATGTGATTATACCGGGAACCATGGAATTTTAACTTAGGTTGGGTTGTGTGATATGTGAATAAAACTGTTTAAAAATGAACAGAGAGATACAAGTGCTAGAGAAAATGTGGAAGAGAAATACCTATTCTCTGCTGGTAGGAAGTTGAAGGTGCAGCCTCTTTTGAAGACAGTGTGGTGGGTTGCCATATGATCCTGCAACCCCATATTTAGGCATATTCTTGGAGGAACTGAGAGCGGGGTCACAAATGTACATGTGTACACTGAGGTTCACAGTGGCAGTGTTCGCAATTTGCAATGGACCGAGGTGACATGAGGGTAGATTGACTGAGGAATGGAAGGGGGACATACATTGGACTATTGAATGGTTGCAAGAAGGAATGAAGCTGTTTAGCATCACAACTAGGTGAATGAATCTTAAGGACAGAATGTTGAATGAAATAAACCAGAAATGAAAAGAAAAATATCACTCTGCCTCACTAATATGAACTGACTACAATGTGCAAACCCTGAGAATTGAATTCGAGAGCATAGGTTATCAGGTGAAGGCCTATTATAAATGCTCTTAGATTGTAAGCTCTTACAGCAGTCACATCTATTCCAGAGTCATAACTGTTATTTCTAAAATCTGAGATGCTGAACTCTTTGTATAACTTGCTTGTTCCCTGGAACTTCAGGTATTTGTGTGAAACCTGAGATTCAGAGCTAGAGTTCTGCAACTATGAAAGTCAGCATTACCCCATACGACAGCTGTTAAAAACATTAAAAAGTGATTAGATTTCAAGTAGAAATATGAATGAAGCTGATCTAGGTAGGACTAACTTAGACTAAAGGGTAAAGGATGATATTGAATGTATTTTGAAACTTCAACTTCTCATGTTTTAATCCTGATTCTATCTTGTGGGGATAGCCTTTTCTTTTAATCTTGATTCAATATTGTAGGGCAGAAACTTCTGTTTAGATTATCTCTGCAGAAAATGTGGCATGCCCAAATTGCAGGTGTGACTTTTGATTAGATGGAGATGTGACTCCACCTATTCCAGGGAGATTAGTTTGCCAGAGTCCTTTAAAAGAGAATATGCTTGGGAGAGAGTTCAGAACAGAGACATAGATGTTTAGAGATGCTTGGAGTGTAGTAGACATCATCATGTGCCTTCCTACAAGATGTTAAGCAAGCCAGAACCTGGAGAAAGTCATGGGAAGCCAGGAGATGAAAGCCAGCCCCAGAGAAGCAAAGTGAGGAACCCCCACAGAACAGAGGCTGAAGACAATGGAGCCCAGGAGCAAGGGGCCAGCAGGTGCCAGCCACTTGACCACCCAGCTGATAAAGCGGTTCCTGACAGCATCAGCCTTTCTTGAGTGAAGGTAACCTCTTACTGGTGCCTTAATTTGGACATTTTCTTGGCACTAGTACTGTAAACTTGTAACTTATAGAATTCTCTTTTGAAAAGCCATTCCTTTTTTGGTATATTGCATTCTGGCAGCTTAACAAACTAATATAATGTTTATATTCATGTCTCTCATTAAATTTGGGAATTTAATGAAAAAATTAACAGCAAAACATTTTGACTTCTTTGTGAGACCAAAAGAAGAGATGTTTCTTGGTGCAAAATTTATATTTTCTGCAGCACACTAACTAATCTAACATGTATGGTTAGCTTATTTGAAAACCATTATTACATAGAACCTTGAATAGGTGTGAGATCTTGTTGGTCTGTACAAGTTGATGTGAGGTCCTAATATATTCCAGAGTTATCCTGGAAGAAGATTAAAAGTATTTGCAAAATACCTTTGGGAGACTGGAGAAAGAGATGGAAATACTAAACATTCCCCCACCACCCTGGGAGATCTGATACTCTCGCAAGCATTGGGGACTGCCAGTTTGATAGGCCAGGCCCTTGATCTTGGGGCTTGACCTTATGAAACTTATTCCGGCAAAGGAGAAGCGAAGCCTACTTATGATTATGCCTTAGAAACACCCCAGAGAACCTCTTTTGTTGCTCAGAGGTGGCCTCTCTTTTTAAGCCAACTTTGCAGGTGAGTTCACTGCCCTCCCTCCTACATGGGCCATGACTCCCCGGGGTGTAAATCTCCCTGGCAATGTGGGACATGACTCCTGGGGATGAGCCTAGCCCTGGTATCATGGGGTTGAGGAAGACTTCTTGACCAAAAGGGGGGAGAGAAATGCAATAAAATAAAGTTTTAGTGCATAAGAGATTTCAAATAGTATCGAGAGATCATTCTAGAGATTATTCTTATGCAGCATATAGATATCCATCCTTAGTTTTTTGTGTATTAGAATAGCTATAAGGGAATACCTGAAACTGTTGAACTGTAATCCAATAGCCATGATTCTTGAAGATGATTAAGTTGAATAACTGTAGAACTTTTAGGTTGGGACTAAAAAGCTCTATAGCTTTTAGATTGTGAAAATTTGTGACTGAAACTTCCTTTATCCAATATACAGAAAGATGAGTAAGAAAAAAAAAGACAAAAAATAAATAAATAACAAGGGAAAGGGAGTATGGGGTGTTTTGGGTGTCCTTGTTTTTATCTTTTTGGAGTAATGAAAATGTTCAAAAATCAACTGTGATGATGAATGCACAACTATATGATGATATTTTGAACCTCTGATTGTAGAAACTGTATGAGTGTATGGCATGTGAATAAAATTAAAAATTAATTATAATAAATAAACAAAAATTTGAAAGACCCATCTGAATGGAGTGGGTCACATCTCAATTGAAATAACCTAGTCAAAAAGTCTCACCCACAATGGGTCTATATTCACAGGAAAGGATGAAAGAACATGATCTTTTCTGGGGTACGTATAGCTTCAAACTATCACAGCTTCCTTCTGACCTTCCTTTCTCTCAGGTCGAAATGGGATCGTTGTAGCAGTGATAAAATAAAAAATAACAATAGCTCCCCATTACGTAGGGTCCTGAAAAGGTAGGCACCTACCCTGGGGAGCTGCCAGACCTATGTGGAAAACTGACTTTGACTCTCGCCCTGGAAGACCCCAGTCCTGTGGGGAATGCATGGGTGTGATCTTTTGCATCCTAGGGTGGAGAGGAAAATTACTGCCCAACATCAGGTGACTGATAGAAATTCTTTATACAATCCTGCAAAATACTGTCATCATCCCCATTTCATAGGTTAGAAAAGTAAGGTTCAGAGAGGTGATGCAAGTTACCAAGGTCATGCAACAATTTATTGGCATAGCTGTTGTCCAAACTCCAAAGCCCGTCACAATGTGATGTCCCAGGGAACCTGGGGACAGAGCTTAGTGGAACAACTGTACCCCTTACATGTAGTTCCATCCACAAAGACCCAGACTCTTTGTGCCTTGCGTATGGATTTGGTTTCTCTGCAGGCAGAATAATGCCCCCCCCCCAACAATGTCCATGTCCTAATCCCTAGAACCTATGAAGATGGTCATTTGCATGGCAAAAAGGGCTTTGCAGATATAAGTTACTGATCTCAGGAATGGGGAGATGATCCTGGATTATCTGAATGGGCCAGCGTAATGACCTAGGCAGAAACGTCAGGACACGGGAACATCAAGAACCCTGCTCTGGCCTCCCAGACTGTCTGTCCACACTGATCTAATAAGTCAAGACTCATCAAGCCTCCTTTCTTGGAACTATATAGACATGGCCCCAGGCTTGGAAGCCTGTGGAAACTCCCAGATGTTGGACATTCACTGGACAGAGCATCTATTTGTCTGGCTGAATTTTCTCTTATTCCATCAGATGTCCTGGAGTCAGAAAGAGGGAACAGGACTTGCAGTGCTCAATGGGCCCTTAGTCTTTAAAGACACTGGGTTCTTAGCAGGGTAGGATACACTTATCTCTGATTCTTCCTTCCTTCCTACTCCCATGGGGGGATTTACTTCTCAGTAAATCTTGATTTAGTTGGAGCTGTATGACTAGTTCTGGCCAATGGTCAATGAGTATTAGTTATATGGAGTTCAATACAGGTGTGAGTGCCCTATGCTCTCCCTAGTTCTGCTATAGTGACTCAGGGAGCACAAGTAAAGAAAGGAGAGCTATAGCGTGGAAGCAGCATGAGAAGTTCAGTCATCACATGGAGGATAGCTGCCTTCGGAGGTTAGCCAACCCACAGTAGATTCTATAAGCAAGAAAGGAACTTTGGATTCAGCCATGAGATTTCAGGTTCTGTTTGTTATTGCAGCATGGCCTTGCCTAGCCTTACTCTTTTTTATTTTTTTTCATTATTTTAGAGAAAACTTCATGCGTTGTTATAATCAAGCTCAGGTAGAAAAGATCTTACATACTTAATACAGTATATTATCACTGTACAAATGGAAAAAAATTAAGTCTAACATTTCTAGACCAATATGGTTGTTAATTTCGGTACAATGCTAACTCAACACATGCCACTGGGATACTTTTTCCAAAGTTAATAGCATAGTTAAAGTTTCCAAAAATTCAAATTTTATATATATATGAAATTTATAATTTTTTTACAACTATACTATAGTAATATAAATGTATATTATATATAATACATATAATAAACTATAATCTAGTAATATATAATATACCATTTATAATTTTTATACAACTATATATAGCTGTATAAAAATGCCAATAGCAGTATATTATTCATCAGTGTACCAACAGCAGCAATGGCTTTTCCAGATTCTGCAGTGATCTGAACAAAATTATAGAGACATCCAGCACACTCCATTAAAAATGAAAAGAGGTTAAAAAAAGTAAAAAATAAAAATACCATAAAACAGCAAGTTCTATTATTGTTATAGTACCTGGCACTATCTTTTATTAGCTTCTCAAGTATCATCTGGAAATAAGAAAAAAATCTAGAATAATTTCATTAAAAACAGGTCTGATAGAGCATGGTCACGACTGTGTATCACAAGCAGGTACAAGCTATTTTATATTCACAGAGGTATGATACAGTGTTGTCCTATACCTATAATACCAGAGGATACAATGAAATGGCATCATCTGAGACTTGATTCTACCTCTCCAACCGAAGGCTCAAAGGTTGGTGTGACACAGCTCTGGTGAAGAAATGCACCTTCTTAGAAAGGATTTTCTTTAATTAGCGGCACAGTTCTGAGGACATGGCTCTTCATGAACATAAGCTAAAAAAGAAAGCATTTTAAAACAAATAAACAACAACAAAAAACATTTGATCCAAACAAACATGACAGAGTGAAGGCAAGCAGAGCTCAGCCTAACCAGCATTTTAGCCTGACTCTTTGCAAGATCCCAGAGGAATGATGGGACAGAAGCTGGGAGAACAGAGGTGCTTAGATGGAAAATCCTTTTCTGTGTCTTTGCTTTCAGTGCTCTGGAGAACCTTCTTCTCTCCCTCTCCTCCCTCCGTTGTCGAAAGATCTATTACGGTTCGTCCTCATTGGTCTGCCGCTGTAGATAAGGAGGCTTGCTGGCAGCCTTTCATCATTTATTGTGATTCAGAAAATGTCAGGGCCAAAGGGGGCCCAGAGCCTGCCGGTTCAGCATCCTCATTATACAGAGAATTTGTGGCCTGGGAGGTATTGTGACTTGTCCAAGGTCACACAAAACCGAGGTAATAGGACTGGTGGGCTGGTCTCCTGGCTTCCTGACCCAAACTTTCTTCTCCCTTCCTTCTTGTTGGCCTCGATCCTCATCTCATCTGGGGGGCTGACAATCATGCTATTCTACATTTCCTGCGCTAAGGAAAATTCGGAAATCAAAAGAAAGAACAGCATGCCCTTCCTATATTTATTTCAGGATGTTGTTTTAACAAGCCCACTAAAAGGCTACTAATTCTCTAGGAGACTATTCTTGGTCTTGACATTATCATATGGTATTTGTGACGTTGCGTATTTACCTGTAGATTTCTGTCTGAAAAGAAAGATAACTCCAAAGATTATGTGTTACCCAGTTTTGATCTAGTCTAGTAATCCTATTTTTTTCTTTCTTTTTTTTAAACATTTTTTCTATTGGACTATATATATTTGAGTTTCACAGATGCTCTTGGAACCAGTTTTACCAATGCGCTGGTTCTCTTGTTCATTAATTTATGCATTGAATAATACTGTTGACCAATGTTCAGACTATTTAAAATGAAAGTCATGTTGGTAACTCTTTATTTGTCTCTGCTATTTTATTGTAATTCTTAAGGGCAGACACATTGCTTATTTATCAAAATGTGCTTCAAGTATCCAGGGGAGTGTTTATAACTTTCTGAAAGTTATATTTTGGCACTTGGGAGGAGTGACCACTGTTTTCCAACTTCAGACCCCCCAGCACTTAGCCTAGTGTCTGACCTGGAATCAGAGGTCATAAACGTCTACTGAATGAATGAATCAGTGCCTATCCATTCAAATTATAGATCTGCATTTTACTAGGACCTTTAAAGAGAAGTTCTGAAGATGGGAATCTAGGGAAAGAGTTTGGGCTCTTACCAGCCTCACAGGAATTATATCCATCTTCACACAGGAACATGGTATTTCAGCCTTGATGCTCAAACGCCAAGTCTGATCCTATCTCCTGGTCTCTCTTCTCCCTAGAGACACACCTTTCAGCTCAGTGGGAAAAGCTGGGATGGCTATCTTCTCTTTGGATATACTGAACTATGACCTAGATGTCCCCCTCAGCAGCTCTAAGGGAAAGGGTTTGCAAATCCACTGCCCCTTCTCCCCGCCCTGAAATCCATCAGCTTAGCTGGTCACCTGAGAAATTCTGGAAGAACTCACCAGCCAGCCAGGAGCCAGAATAACTTACCTTGCACTTCTCTTTCCTGCTCTAAGTAGAGCCCTCCACACAAGACCCCAGTCCTTCAAGAGGACGCCGATAATGGTGTCATTCCCCAAAAATATCTATGGGAGCTCCTTGGTTGGTTTATTCTTCTACCTAGAGGCATTGCCAGGTCCTCCAAATGAAAGACAAGTAAGCCTTCCACCCCCAGTGAGCAGTCACTTATATGCAGAAGTAGTTCTTCTGAATGTGGCAGAGCAGAGTTTCTTCAAAAAGAGCAGTGCCCTTCCCTTGTTCAAGAACTTCATTTGTGCTGAAGGAAACAGTGCATTTTGTCTGTCATGATTTATCCTCACGGGCAGTAGCTCAATGTTTATCATTCAGCGCAGGGCTTGGGATGGGGCTGAGTGGATTGGAACTAAAGCAGCTGATTTATATTCAGAGTGGAGTTTAAATTGACTGCGCAGAAGTCAAATCTAGCATTTTTCATGTTTACTTTTTCTGAGCAGTGCTGAGGACTTATGCTTTGGTCCATCCAAATTCCTAATGGGCCAAGTGCCCCAATTACAGATGATTTTGTGGATACCCGTGGCTTCCAAGAGCTGATGCAAGGATGATTCAGGAGACTCTGGGTGTCCTTTAGCTGGTCATACACAAGGGACATTTCTGGAAGCTGATGTTCCCTCTCCCCCAAAGTTGAATGCAGCAGATCTTCGAAGGAATTTGAGTGGAGTTGATGATGATGATGATGATGATGTGTGTGTTTGGGGTGTAATTCATGAAACAGGATCAGCTTATTTGTTTCAACGGGTCAATAATGTCAAAGCTGGGAGGTAGGTACATGGTGTCATGATACCTTCTCGAAACTTTTGAAAATGTCCATAAATAAAAGTTTTGGTTTTTTTTTTTTCTCTTTTAATGGAAGAGACATTTTGTGGACCAAAGACCTAAGAGGGAAGCAGAAGGAAAGGGGAAGCTCACTCTCAGAGAAGCCCCTAAAGCTGAGAGAGTCTGCCTTCCTGCTCCCCCTGAATCAGCTCTGTGGGTTTATAATCTGTTGGAGGAACCAGAAGTCTGGACTCTGCCCCCGAGTTCAAGGAGCAAACTGCAGGAATGGGAAGTTTCTGTGGCTGATATTCTTGATTGTCTACCCAACAGCCACTCACCACTTTGCCCTTGCTGGCAGCACTCCACTGGGCTCAGCAACAGGCCTAGGAAAGGTGGGCCCAGACCTGGAAAATGATTGATTTAAGAGTGGTCATGCAACCCAGTTCTGGTCAGTGAAATGCAAGGATAATTCTTCCTGGTGGGGCAGGATTGCTGGGAAATACTTTCCTCTCTGATAAACAAAAAAGTTAGTTGCTCTAGGAGAAGCCTTTCTCTCCTTTTTTTCTTTTTCTTTTTTGGCTTTTCAGTGTTATCATGACCTTTCATTGGCCTGTGGCATCCTTATCTCTCTAATTTCATTTTCTATGACTTTCTTTCTCCATGCGTCTCCAGCCACCGTGGTCTCCTCGCTTTTCTTGAACATGCTAAGCACACACTCTCACCTTGAGAATGTTGCACTTGCTGATCCCTCTGCCTAGAACACGCTTCCTGCAGATGTTCGCCAGCTCCTTCTATTCCTTCCTTCAGGTCTTTCCTCAGCCAGCTTCTCAGTGAGATCTGCCCTTGCCACCTTTAAAAAAATATCCTTATCCTTCTATTTCTTTTTCTTTTTCTCTCCCTTTTTCTCCTTAGCACATACCTTTCTCCATCATACTATGGATTTTTCTTATTCATTTTGCTTCTTGTCCCCTCCTTACCTAATATAGATTGGAAGCTCAATGAGGGCAGGGATTTTTTGTCTCTAGAAAATCTAGAAAAGTGCCCAACACTTAGTAACATTTATTAACTATGTGTTGAATGGACAAGTGAGAGGATGCTATACTTGGAGCTTCAGCAGCCATCTTGTGACCATAAGGACACGTGAAAAGAATCACAGAGAAACAGACCCACAACCTCATCATCACTGAGCTGCTGAGTTAACAACTCTGCCTGCTGCCAGCCATTCTGTTATTGAGGCAGTGGTGTCCTAACAGCTTAAGCTATTGTTAGCTGGGATATTTGTTATTTGTGACATCATTTTAAATGATACACCTTTCAAAGCTGCTGGGGTGAGAGACAGAAGAGGCTTTGTCATTCTATAGCCAAAGGATGTAGTCATGGGCACTCTGAATGGGACAGGGAATCTGAGGTCTGGAGTGCCTAGAGCATCACCAGCTGGGATGTTGTGTAGCTGCTTCCACACTGCTCCCCAGTGCACTCAGTTCTCAGTGTTTCCATCGATGCAAAGGCCATTGTAATACCTGCTTTCATTATAAATCCCAGACCTACAAGCTTCAAAGGGTCTTCAGGCCTTGCTGTTCAAGGAAGCAAGCTGTCTGTTGGCCCATCCACTTTGTAAATATGAAGCAGAGCCCTTAGGTGGCTTTGGGGTGCATCTTTAACCACACAGCTCTGGCGGCAGGACTGGGACAATGTTTGTACTCTTGCCTTTTATGTTGATCTTCTTTCTTCTTCTTTCCAGAATCCACCATCATTTCTGGAAAGTCCGAGGTTCTCCTAAGACCTCTTCTTCACACAGGGGAAGCGGTGAATCGACAATTTCCTGGGCATCTGACTCTGCCCAGCACTGGCCGGGACTCTGTGACAACCACAAGCAAGACTGGGGCGAATGTGGCTCAATCTGGTCCTCACAGACTAGCCAAGGGAAATCCTATCATATCGCTCCCTGCTCGATTTCCATTACTCTTAAAGATAAAATCCCGGCTTCCTCTCAGACTCGTGTCACACCCTCTGTTCCTGCCCATCTTACCCAGCTCAAGGCACAAATCTCCCTCCAGTTCCCACCTGTGGGCCTTTGCAACCACTGCTCTGTCTCCCTGGCATCCTCTCCCCCAGGTCTTTCCATTGACTGATTTATTCTCAGCTTTGAGGTCTCCTCTTTTCCTCTTTGTAGAGAGTTTCTCTGCTTTCCCTCCCTGAAGCAGCAGCCCCCCTGTATCATCACCAGGTTTATTGCATTCACTACACTCATTACAGTCCATCTTGGTTCCTTACTTATTTATTGAATCCTCCCCAGCTAGGACGCCCAGGAGGGCAGGGATTGGCCTTAACCCTTGGCTGCATCCGCAGTCCCTTGCTCAATGCACAGCACCCAGAAGTGCTCAGTAATTGTCCTCCGTAAATACATGGAAGAAATGAATGAACGAATGCTTCTGTTCGCCTCCATCACAGAGCCGGATGGCCAGGCCCCGGTGGACCCTGGCCTGAAGACCCTGTGATAGTCCTGGACCAACCAGAAGTGCCATGCCCTCCACGGATGGCCCAACTGAGCCTAGATGGGAGCTGGGCAAGCTGCCTGCCCTATGGGAGTGGAACCATTTCAAGCCACAACCCTGGGGCCTGCCCCAAGGGATCCTCAACATTCCAACCACAGAGGTGAGCCGCCTCCTGAATTCTCCCCTCTCGGGAGGAAGTTTCCCCCTTAACCAGCGGGCAGGGCCCTTTCCTGTGCTTGCCTGATTCACAGGAACGAAGTCAGGGGAGCAGTCCACAAATCAAGGGCGTCTGGGGAATTCCAAGGATGAGGTAGGCAGAAACGCTCACCTTATCAAAGGTGGAGTTTATAGTACTAGAGAGAGGGCAAGGAAGGTCACACACAGCCTCTGTCTTCATCCCCAGCAAGAAAACGGACTTGCACACATACAAACACACACTCAATGCGCACACACATACTTGCACAAGCAGGCATACCTCCCTACTTTCAGAAATATTTCGTGTTTCAGGGAAAGTTATTCAGTGATCAGAAACTCCCTGGCCCTGTGCCCTGGTGATCAAGGAGGTCAGAAGGACCACACTGGGTCAGCTTCCTGGCTTACCCAGGCCAAAATTCTGTGTCTGCTGGAGATGCCGGAGAAAGTGTTCTTGGAAAGATGGGGGATGTTTTCCCTGACAACAAATTCTGTGTGTTCCTGTTGTCCCCAAACATCCAGTTTCACTTATTATGTTCCAATCTGGGTCTGTCATCTTTGTCTTAAATCTAGTTTAGGATTTCAGCTGTCAGTTAATTTCCCAAAAGCAGAAGTCAAAAACAGGATTTTAATGAATAAATCAGCAAGTCCTGTTGTGCAAACAGGAATTGCAGAATGGATACTGTACCAGGAAGCAAACGTTATGGGCCACGGGCCTCTTGCATCACTGCCAGCCTGAGATACCCAGGCAGTCCCGGCCTCAGGAGGTCTGGCGTCCCTGGCCAGCACACAGGAATGAATATTAAGATTACACCTCCCGGAAAGTAGGGGCTGCACCAGGTGGACCTGATGTTCTCTCTGATGCTGAACATTCGGCCCAGCACCGCCAGATGCCCTGAGGCCCACAGAGATCCAGCTCCTCCCCTCGGGGAATTTGCAGGTGGATCAGAGACAGTGACGCGTCTTTTGGTGTTTATTCATCAAGTGTCAGGGTTGTGCATGTGTCCTCCTTCTCTCCTACTTCTTGGAGAGCAAAACTGTCATATGGGACTCTGGTTCTTGCTTGTTGTTTGGCAAACACTATCTGGTGACTTCCGAACCATGCCCCACCCCTCTCTCTCACAGAAAGAATTCAGGGCCTTGGGTTTCAAGGGAGGAGGGGCCCCTTGTCAGCCACAGGGGAAGGAGCTTGATTAATATAGCAAATTGGGGTAGTTGCCACTCCCCTGGGCAGTTTGACCGGCGTGTGATACAGTGTTGGCCAAGGAGGCTAGATGGAAACTCCACTGGGGGGGGCACTTCTGGAAAGTTTATGCTCATTCTTAAAAAAGGACACAAAAAAAGGGAAATTCTGTCCTAGGACATTAGGCTATTACTGTGTGAGGATGGGGGGCCTGGAGTTTCTGGTGCCATTTTGACCCCCTTTGCCAAGAGGAATTAAAGTGTTGAGGGCAGGGCAGGCCATGGTGGCTCAGCAGGCAAGAATGCTTGCCTGCCATGCCAGAGGACCTGGGTTCGATTCCAGGTGCCTGCCCATGTTAAAAAAAAAAACAAAGTGTTGAGGGCGGCAGGTGGGAAAATCCTGGGTCCTTGAGGTTGTCATTGAGCCTCTGAATTGGCCAAATTACTCTATTTTCAGACTGTTCATTAAAGGGGATAATAAATGTCCTTATTGCTAAGCCATTTTTTAGGTGGATTTTCTTTTACTTGCAGCTGAAAGCATCTTAATTGTATCAGTCAGGGTAAGTCTGGTTATGCTTGATAACAAATAACTCTCAAACTCAGTAGCTTAATTGAAGTCAGTTTCTCACTCAGGCCATATGCCTCTTGGGGTTCTGCTCATTATAGTCCCTCAGGGATCCAGCTCTTGGAGTCTGGATAGAGCATCTTGGAAATTGCCTGCTAACCCTAAAGGATATTCCTGCATATGTCACCCTTCACTTCCACTCACATTCCATTAGTTAAAGCAAGTCATATGATCGCACTTTGGTTCAGAAGAAGATGAGAAGTACAATTGCGCCATCTGCCCTGACAGAGTGAAAAGCTGGACCTGTTTGGTGAACACCACTGCCATTAACTGATACCACCCCAGTTAACACTAGTTGAGTGGCATTGCACCAACTTCACTTCTTTGAACCTCACTCTCTTCACTTGTAAAATGTAATTTATTTGAATGCTTCCTCTTTTTCCTATTGTGAGGATATAATGAGTAATAAATATGAGAGCATTTTTAGGAGTATAACGAAGCCTGCTTAAATGGGTAGTGAGAGGAGATCAAGCCTTCGCAACTGGCTACCTCCTGCCAATCTTTGCTTTAGATCTACAAGCTTCTCCGTCCCTGCTGGGGGAGCTGCAACCAGGTCACTCGGTGGTGGAGACTCTGGCTGTTTCCTATTTTTGGAATAAAACAAAGAAAGAATGTTTGTTTGGGAGGAGGGAAAGTGGGAGAGAAGGGATGGGGTTGGGCATTATTTCCCTCATGGTACTTCTTAGGAGGCCATTCTTTTCCTCCAGTGCAAAAGATGTTCATGGGAAAAATGAATACCAATTTCCACTGTAAAGAAGAAAAAAAGGAGAAGGTTAAGGAGAGGGAAGCAGAGAATAAGGAGGAGAAAGAAGAAACAGAGGGGGAAAAAGAAGGAATGAAGAGGAGCAGAGGGATTTTGAACACTGAGCAAGGACCCTGGGCTGAGTGGGGTGGAGGGACAGATGGGGTACAGAGTCCCTGGTGAGTGGATATCCCCGGCCCTGAGTATCTACCCCCTGTCCAGCAGGACCAAATCTGCAAACGACAACAGACACAAGGAACAAAGACAGTCAAGTCAAGCCTCTTCTGGCCAGTGAACTGTTGCCAAGTCCCTGTGTGCAGAAGGATTGATGGTCTAAATGAAACCCAGCACTGTGGAGTTTACTTACAGCTATAGTTGTATAAGATATCCATAATTAATTGTGTAGGTTTAAATGCTTTATTAAAGTTTATAATCTTAACCGTAGCATTAAGTTCATCTTAAACAGGATCCTTATTTGGGGAACTCAACAACAGGCGAGTCATAGCTAATATATTTAAATCTGGGTGAGTTCTACTGTTCATCTGGGATCTTATGGCCCTGACCCCTTGGGTAAAGAAAATGGGGTGCAGAGAAAGAATCGTACACGTAGCAAATATTATGATAATGATTTACGTCAGCTGAATGAATTAATAGGCGGCTAGCATTTGCCTTTTAATCCCCAGGTTCTAAGACATGTAAACTGCCAGAATTTGATATACCAGAAATGGCATTGCTTTTTAAAAGGGGGAATTTAGTAAGTTATAAGTTTACAGTTCCAAGCTTACAAAAATGCCCAAAGTAAGGCATCCCAAGAAAGATACCTTAATTCAAGGAAGTTCAATGAGTCAGAAACACCTCTGTCAGCTGGGAAGTCACCTGGCTGACATCTGCTGGTCCCTTGCTCCTGGGAACCATTGCTTTTGGCCTCTGTTCCTGTGGGGGTTCCTCACTTTTCTTCTCTAGGCTGGCCTTCGTCCCTTGGCTTCCCTTGGCTCTCTCCAGGTTCTGGCTTGCCTAATATCTCATGGTGACGTCTGCTGGGCTCCAAGCTTCTTCAAACATCCATGGTTCCGTCGGCATCTATGTCAGCTCTGCTCTGTCATTTCTGGCTCTCTCCAAAATGCTTCCTCTCTTAAAGAATTCCAGTAAACCAATCAAGACCCACGTGCAATGGGTGGAGTCACATCTACACCTAATCAAAAGGTCACATCCTTGTGGCGATGACCTACCCAAAAGTTTCTGATTCAAAAATACTGAATCGGAATTAAAAAGATTGAATCAGGATTAAAAACATGGCTTTTCTGGGGCACATGATGCTTTCACACTGGCACAGGGGACAATGGGCAGCCGAAGAAATACACTCAGAGCAATGCAAGGGGAATATTCATCACCTGTGCCACCTTCGGGCAGGGCTGGGTGACTCGCTTGGCAGATGGAGCACATGCTGGGGGATAAAGCAAAGCAGATCAAAAAGTGAAAACTCTTGATTTTTAATCTCCCCTCTCCCCAGAAGCATTCTAGTAGTCATCAAGGGGCAAAGAGACTCTCTTGGACTTCCTTGCAGTTTAATGTTGGGGATGAGGGTACTCTGAATATCATCAGGGTTTCCAGAGGGCTTCCTGCGTAAACAAGGTGGGGGGGTCTTTACTACAGAGCTTGAGAGGCAGAGAACTGGAGGATGTGATTTCAGTCAAATCATTCCCTGAACATGCAACTGTCAAACACCTAGAAATGGATGTGCAGGTATTTCCTCTCCTGCCCCAGAATTTCACACCCATTGAGTCCCAAAGGTCAGCTTCAGCCTGGCGTTGCTTCACCGAGCACTTTGCTCAATTATAGATGCAAAGTGACAATGGAGCGGTTTTTATTGTTATTGTCATCATTAATCCTTTAATTAAGGTCTCCTTTATTCAAGTCAATGTGCTGCCCCTTTCTCCCCTTCCTCTCTTTTAGATCTTATTTGTTGGGCTGGTTTCTCCCGAGCTCTCTTGGCTCAAATTTTAATCAAAGTGAGTCACAAGCCTTGAATCTCTAATGAGTCCCTCTTCCAGATTCCATTAGAAATCCGAGTTGCTGCACTCTCTGTGGTGTCACTGATGAGCATGGCATTATTTTTGAATATACATGGCCCCTGTTCTGTGGTTTTTGTTTTAAGTTGATATTCATATGTGAAACTGCTCTTTCCTCATATTTTGCAGATCTGTAAGTAAGTGGTAAAATATAGATAAAAAAATGAAACAAGGGAAAGATATATGAGCAGAAGCCATCTCCTCCTAGGAATGAAAAATTCCCCATCTATCCTGCATCATCAAAAACATGGAGGCTCCATATGAGTTTTTTTTTTTTTTCAGATGACTGAGACCTCTTTTTCTGGACATCAACAGTTTCTTTTGTCTTAGACAGTTAAGAATGAATGCTTTCTGGAACCAGGAATAAAAATGAAGGCCTTTAATCCTGTATAGCTTAATGTAATGCCTGGATACATCTAAGAATATATTAAGCAGATAATCAAAAAGTATTGTCAAAGTCCCTTGAGGAATGAAAGAAAAAATATGGAACTATTAAACTTTACCACCAGGGAATCCCCTGATTCTGTGTCAAATATTAGGGACACCCAAATCAATAGGTCGTATCCTTGATCTTAAGGCTTGCTCTTGTGAAACTTATGTATGTAGCAGAGAAGCTTAGCCTACTTACAGGCATGCCTAAGAGTTAATTCTGGAGGACCTATTTTGCTGCTCAATTGTGGCCTCAGTCTCTCTCAGCCCAACTCTGCAAGTGAAATCATTGCTCTCCCCGCTGCATGGGAAATATCATCCAGGGGTGAAAGTCTTCCTGGTGGTGTGGGAGGTGACTCCCAGGGATGAGTCTGGCCCTGGCAACATGGGATCAACAATGCCAACATGACCAAAAGGGGGAAAAATATAACAAATATGGTATCATTGGCTGAGAGAGTTCAAATAGAGTTGAGAGGCTACTCTGGAGGTCATTCTTACGTAAGCTTCAGCGAGACATTGCTACTTATCATAGCTTGCCAAACCCTAACCAAAACCATTCCAGCCAATCCTAAATAACACCTAGGGCAATATTTAAGATTCAACAAAGGTTTCACGCACTAGGGTAACTTTCCAGAAACCTACAACCTCCAGATGGGTTCCTGGACAAGATAAGTCCAGAAAACTAGAAGGGCCAGCCTCTCCAGAACATCAACTAGTTCTATCTCCCTACCCCATATTACTGACAGCCTCTTCCAATGTGACAAAGTTAGAATGGCCACAGTGCAAATACCTCTAAAGAGCTGGAGGAAGATGAAAGATGATGGTGGAGTTATAAAGAGAAAGTAGGGTTTAACAAATGAGCATGATTGCTGAACCATTATATTGATATTTCTTTCAGTCTCCAGTATCTTAGAGCAGTTAGAAATAAAAACCTAAAATTGTGGAATTGTAGCCCACACCAAACTCTGAACTCTATTCTACAACTGTGATGTGCTTTGAAATTCCTTGCTTTTTTTGTATATATGTTATTTTTTCACAAAAAAAGAAAAAAAGTTTATTGTGATGATAAAAAATATTTATTCCTTTTAGCCTCCAATGTCCTGGAGCAGCTAGAAGGAAAAATCTGAGAGGATGGTAGGATAGCCCATGACAAACTCTGGGATCTGTCCTGTAACTACTTGTTAAAGAGTGCTTTGAAAACTACTGATTTTTTTCTTTCTTTGCTTC
Source organism: Tamandua tetradactyla (assembly GCF_023851605.1). NCBI lineage: Eukaryota > Metazoa > Chordata > Mammalia > Pilosa > Myrmecophagidae > Tamandua > Tamandua tetradactyla. The sequence continues at coordinate 95,364,327 of NC_135329.1, read as the reverse complement.
GTATATATGTTATATTATACAATTAAAAAAAAAAAAGAGAGTGACGCTTCCTAAATTGTAGTCTCTTCTTAAACAGAAGGTCTGAAGCCTAGTGCAGCACCATCTTTGCGCTTTCGATCCCTCATTATGAAGAGTGTGCAGCCCGGGTTTCCTATGGGACATCTGCAAAACAGCCCTGCTCTGGGAAATTGAGGCATCCACAAACTTAGACTTCCAAAGCGTGTTGGGAGTTTGTAGGAGTGGGGTGCTAGTGAGGAGAGAGTGGGTCTCTGTGTTGACTCTATCCTACTGTACAATGTAAGACCTGGAGAGAAACTTACCCATCATTGTTTTAGTCTCCTGGCTGGCTTAACAGGAATTTATTGATTCATGGTTTCAGAGGCTAGAAGGCTTACTTCTCCCCAGAATCATTATCTTCTGGCTGGCTGGCAATCTGGGGCTCGTGGCTTTTCTGTCACATGGGAATGCACATCATGGCGTTTTCTCCTTCCTCCTCCAGGTTCCATTGGCTTTCAGCTTCTGGCTGCTCCCGGAGGCTGCTCTGTCCACGTCCAATTCCCTTCGCTTGTAAGGATTTGAACCACGTGGGGTGAAAGCCCATCCTCATTCAGTGTGGGCACACCTTAACTCACAGCACCTTCAAAGGCCCCCTTGACAGATGGGTTCCCACCCACAGGTTCAGGAGCTGGGACCCGAACATGACTTTTGTGGTGACATGATTCGATGCCCAACAATCACCTAGCCCAATGCCCTAGTTTTATAGACTAGGAAAGGCAGATTTGCTCAAGGTGACAATGATTCCATGGCCGATTCGCCCAAGGGGACAGCAGCTGAGGTGGACACTGACCCAGAACCAGTGACTTTCCCGACACAGAGCAGGTGGGTCGCCACTCAGGCGTGTTCACCACACACAGCCCTTTTGTCAGAGATAGTGAGTGACCGACCAGCACAGAGGCAGGAACCGGACCGCATGACCTTGCCCAGATGGACACTGTTACTGGGGGAGACTCACATTCTTCTTGTTCTGGATTTCCCAATTCACCCAGCGACTCAACCCCATGACTTTTCACTCATTTTTTATATGCCCATTATTCATAGACGTCTTTAAACGAAGGATTTTCTTGCTTTTTATGTATGGTGAACCCCCATGTACTACCACCAGCTTCAGCAATTATTTAATCCAATCTTCTTTCATCTATTCGCCCACCCACTTCCCACACAGATCAGATATCATATCACTTCATCTGGAAATATTTCAGCCAGTATCTCAAAAATTCTACTGTTTTACCACTGTTTTGTTTTCTAGCATTAACTTAATTTTTCCTTAAAGATAAATATAGCAACCCCTTTTCTGCTTTCTTTGGTTTACCATTTTTCTTTTTCTACCTTTTTGTGTCAACCTTTCATTTACTTTCATGTTTTAATTTTCATTGATTGAGATATATAATGCTGCAGACTTCCTTCTACTGAAACTGCTTTACCTAATTCCATGGATTCGCATACATTGCATTTTCATTCTCATTGTTTTTAAGAAATTCTGTAATTTTGTTTTACATTTCTTCTTTGACTCAAAAGTTGTTTAATAGCAAGAGTTTTTTATTTTCCCAGTGTAAGGACCTTTTTATTCTTTGGTTTGTTATTAATTTCTAGTTTGATTGCATTATGATCAAAGAATGTTGGTTTTAGTATTTGTTTCTTGGAATGTAATGAGGTTTACTTTGAAACCCAAAATATGTTCAACTGTTGTGTAAGTTCTATTTGTGTCTTCCATATCAGATTTCAAAGCTTGCTTTATATCTTTAGATTTGTCTTATTGATTATATTATATAGCTCTTCTGTTTCTTTACCAAATTTTTTGCATTTGATCTTTATTATACTTAGATAATACTTAGATTTAATACAAGGGTATATTAAAATCCCTCTTGTGTTATGTGTATATTTGCTTTTCTTTCATCGCCCGTAACTTCTGCTTTGTAAAACCCGTTGATGTATAATTGATGCATAGCTATTAATAACTATTTGCAGCATTGTGAATAGTAGACTTTAGCATAATAAAGAGTTCTGTGTTCTTTTTTTTTTTTTTTAACATGGGCAGGCACCAGAAATCGAACCCAGGTCCTCGGGCATGGCAGGCAAGCATTCTTACCTGCTGAGCTACCGTGGCCCAGTTCTGTGTTCTTTTAATGCTTTTTGGTATGACTTCTAATTAATTAGGCATCAAAAATTGAAATCCTTAATTTATTTTTATTTGTATTTGCCTAGTTTATTTTGTCCATGTTTTATTTTTAACCCCCCTGACTCTCTTTCACGGTATCCGTTTTGTAAAGCATGCTGTTGGGTTTTGCTTTATTAGTCAATCTGAAATATTTTTCCTTTAGGAAGTGTTTTAAAGGAATGAAGTTCTGGGATGCGTTGCAACATGGATGAAACTTGAAAATATGCTGAGTGAAATAAGCAAGACACAAAAGGACAAATATCATACGATTCCGATATGAAACATCTAGAATAATCAAATTCACAGGGACAGAGGGTAGGTTAGAGGTCACTAAGGGGTAGGAAGAGTGGGAGTGAGGAATCGCTGCTTAATGGAAACAGAAGCTCTGTTTGGGGTGATGAAAAGTTTTGGTGTAATAGTAGCCCAATATTGTAAATGCAATTAACGTCACTGAATTGTACACTAAAAACAGTTAAAATCACAAATTTTATGTTATAATTGACAACAAAATGGGCATCAAAACAGATTTTTTAAGTGTCTTAAATCAACTTATAATTATTGATATGATCAAATATATTTGGCTTCAGCTCAATGGCATAGTATATGTGTGTGCATTCTTAAAGAATCCTTCACGATGTCATCTATTTTATTTGCTCAGTTTTGTTAGTGCATCTCTTTGTATTTAGGAAGGTTTTCATTTTTGTTTGAAGGCTATTATTATTTTTTTACTACTATCTTTAGGTAATGCCATTAGACCCCTTACTTTTGATTACTTCTTGCCTATTGATTCCCTCCTAGAAACAATATTTAAATTATCTACTTAAGTTCTTTTTTCCCTTTTTTTTTTTTTTTTTTTGTTCTCCAGCATTGAGTTGAACTATTTCCTTGTACTCTCAGTTAACAACTCCAGATAAGTGGCAAGTTCACTCTATTTTGCACTCTCCTCATTCTCCTCATTTGTAGTAATTGTTTTGTATTTACATTGTCAGAGCCAATGGTCTTTACATACTATAAGCATCCCTTTAAGCATCGTTTATCTTAGATCCACAGAGAACATAGATTTAACATTCACCACCCGTCCTTACGCTGATGTCTCTCCGAGCATTTTGGTCGTCTGAAAGTGTCCCGTAATGTTCCTAGGATAAAGACCATGAACACAACAATGCGTTCATCCTTAGATGGTGAATTCAGTTTACTGTAGTCTTTGCCTCAAATATCACTTTGGCCGAATTTATAGAAATCCATAAAGTGTTAGACTGAAAAGTCTGATGAAAATCTTGCTGTGTTTTTCCCCCTTGGAGATGACTTTGTCTTTTAGCTGGGATGCCAAATGGATTTTTTTCTTTAAAGTCCAACCATTTTACTAAACTATGTATTAGTGTCATCTGTTTGAGATCAATTTTCCTAAGCATGTGCCATGCCTTCTCAATATGTGGTTTCAACTCTTTTTCCTCCTTGTGTTCAGGAATGTGTTTTGATTTATAGTGTTTAGTATCTGTTCTGCTCCATTACTTTGATCTTCTTGGTGAACTTCTCCTACATGTAGATTTGATTTTCTTTACCTGTCTTCTATATCTGTCACTTTTTCTTAAATACGTAAAAAAAAAGACTCTGTTTCTTCTGGATGTTTAAAGTTTCCTACTTTCCATCTTCTATTTCTCTTAGGGCATTACTCATTGTCTTTTTTCATTTTTGTGTCCCAGTTTAGTTTTTTTTTTTTTTTGTCTATGACTTTTTATTTTGTTTCTGATTATTTTCTGAACGTCAAATTCTCTTTCCAAATTTTTCTTTTCTCTAATGACTTCATGTCTGAGCTTTCCTAGTGCCTTTATGTGGTCTTTTCACAGATTCTATCATTTTAAAAATTTGTTTTAGCTCATTTGGGCTATTAAACTTAGTTTTCGCACAGTTTGTGGGCGTATCTGTTTTGGCCTGCTTTCTTTGTGTGTATAGTGACATTACTTTGTTTCTTGTTCTGTTTTATATCACAATCATTTTATCTGGAATTCTTTGGTAATCCTTTCCTGTTGCTTATTTTTAAGAGAAATCACTTTTCTTGTACTTTAGCAGGGTGAGCGGGCTGGCTGTTTGCAGTTCTAGAGCTCCCTCTTGTGCTGTTTTTAGGCAGCAATCAAAAACATAGCCTTATACTTTGTGGCACCTGCTTCCTCAATCTCTTTCTCCTTCTCTTTCCTTTGCCTCTATATCCCTGTCCTTCTCGATTTGAATTCTGCCCCCTGAAGCTTCTCCTCTGGGTGGGCTCTGACTTGAAAGCCATCTTTGAATTACACTTTCCGAGTTCACAGGGCACATTCTACTACTTGCTCAGGTCTCCTTGTGCTCACCAGGAAATAAGCGCTGCAAAGCCCCCTTCCAGTTTCAGCTGCTGTGCTCAGATACAGTGAGTATCTGGTGATTTGGAAGCCCTGCTCTCAGGGACACCAAAGGTTCTGCTTCTTTCTTCTGCACAGGTGCTGACCCCAAGCAGATCTAGTAGCTGTCAGTGATTTGTTCCCACCCTTCCAGGTTTTGAGGTTTTAAATTTGCTCTCTGGTTGTTACATAGGCTTTAGTGGGTGGAACCTGAAGAACATTTTTTAAATGCATTGCTGCCACCATTGTCCCAGAATTATTCTGAATGTCACTGGGCTGCTGGCTTCTGATCATAAGTTTCTTGAAGCCAGGGGACTAAAAACCCTTGCCCTGGAGCACTGCCTAGAGTGCCATATAAGGATCAGTTTACATTTTTGTTCTCCTATTATAAAATACACGGCTATCTCCCCAAATTTAGACAATGCAGGATAGTATATAGGAATAAAATCAATATCCAGATAGCCCATTATCATAGAAATAGCCTCTGTAAACAATCTGGTGTTTTCTCTATAATCTTTTATCCAAGAAAGTGCAATATATAGATACATGCACAGGCATACATTTTCTTTTAAATTGAGATCAAAATGTACCCTGGAATATTTTATTTTTGTCACTACCATAGATTCACTCAAATTGGCAAAGGGCAAAAGGAGATTACCAAAAAGTCATTTTTAAACTGGACATAAGCCACCCACTTGTCCTCAGGGCTCTTGAACTCCGGCCCACCAAGGCATATTGGGTGCCAGCACTGGTGGCTGGTCTCAGGAAACACCTTGATCTCTAATGGTCAAGGCCAAGAACAAAATCCTAACTCTGCTTAATTCAAATTTCGACAAAGAAGTTGGCTCTTCCCTGATGAACAGAACTTGTGGTTATCCACACATTGAATAAATCAACTTCCCAAGGGCCACTTCTCCCTGCCTCCAAGGATGAGCTTGGCACCTTGCAGGTTCAACATTATAACAACAGTCTATCCACTGAATAGCCAGCAACATCCAGAGATGCTTATTCAATAGGTTTGGGTGGGGCCCAGGCATCTGTTTTTAACAAACCTCTGAGGTGAGTCCAATACTCATGAAAGCCTGAATTTTGCCGGCTGAGGTGCCTTCCATCTTCCAGCTAAGGTCAGCTGCTGATAAAGTTGAGCCGCGTTCACGTTCACAGAGCTCTCCCCTGGCCCCAGCAAACTGGAGGGCAGCTGACCAGCAGTGCAACAAAACCTCCCGCCACCAGAGGGCACAAGAGGCACTGTACCCCAGAAGCCAGGTGCATAGAGAACCCTTTGATAAAAGGCACAATTTCTTGTCTCCAGCTGGTCATCCAGGCAAAAGACAGGTAGCAAAGTGGCTAGTTTCTTACGGAAAGGCACCAGAGGTGCTTCAGATATTTGACTAGAAAGCCTTCTGGAAACTTTCTTGTGGTGGTAAGAATGCTTTGGGAAGTGACTCCAATGGTGGTGCAGCAATCTAGATCAGCTCCTGCCCCAGAGCTTTCAGCAATGCCCTCTTCTTACAATACAGATAAGTAATCCTCTGATTCAACCACTCTATTTGTGGGAACTCATATTGAAAAAGTAAGGACGACTGAAAAATGGGAGAAATTCAGGCATCATGATAGCTAGGGCAATCTCATCTTCAATAGGGGAAAAACTTACAATTTACCTGCCCACCAAGGTGGAAAGATCCATTAAACTAGGAGACATTGTTTTTGCAACCATCAGTAATGAACAGGTGGCCCAACATGGAAACTGCTTAAGATAGGATGTCAAATGGAAAAAATAGCGTGCAGTTATGTAAAAATTAGGTGTGCACATAGCAACATCTGGCACATAAGAAAATTAAAACAGTTGTTTGGCATTAGGGGCTGAGTCCTTTATCTTGAAGCTTGTTCTTGTGAAGTTTATGTATGTAATGGAGAATCTTAGATTACCTATAGGTATGCCTAACAGTCACCTCCAGAGGACCTCTTTTGTTGCTCAGAAGTGGCCTCACCCTCTCTAAGCCCAACTCTGCAGGTGAAATCCCTGCCCTCACCTTTATGTGGGACGTGACATCCAGGGGTAAAAGTTTCCCTAGCTACGTGGGAGATGAATATGGTCCTGGCACAGTGGGATCGACAATGCCATCCTAACCAAAAAGATGAAAAAAAAGTGTAACGAATAAGCTTTCAGTGGCTGAGAGAGTTCAGATAAATTCGAGAGGCTACTCTGGAGGTCACTCTTAATGCAAACTTCAGTTAGACATCACTACCTATCATAACTTGCCAAACCCCAACCAAAACCAATTATAAGTATACCTAGGGCAATATATAAGACTCTACAAAGGTTCCATGCACTAAGGTAACTTTCCAGAAACCTACAACCTCCAGATGGGTCCCTGGACCAGAAAAGTCCTAAAATCTAGAGGGGCCAGCCTCTCCAGAACATCAGCTAGTTTCCATCTCCCTACCCCTTATTATTACTATTAATATTATTTGTATACTGTATGGTGTGGTCACATTTCATTCTTTTTCCCTGTGAGTACCCCATTATTGCAGCACCTTTTGTTGCATTTTTGTTTGTTTCTTTGTTTGCTTGTTTGTTTTTTGGGAAGTCCATGGGCTACGAATTGAACCTGAGTCTCCCACAAAGTAGGTGAGAATTCTACCATTGAACTACCCTTGCGCCCTCTACCCCTTATCATTGACAGTCCTTCCAACATGAAAAAGTTAAAATGGGCATAGCCCAAATGCCCCTAAAGAGTGGGAGAAAGAACAAGGGTGATGGTGGAGTTTTCAGAGAAGGTAGGGTTTAACAAATGAAAATGATTTCTGAATCATTTTAACATTTCTCTTAGTCTCCGGTATCTTAGAGAAGCTAGAACTTAAAACTTAAAATTGTGGAATTGTAACCCATACCAAACTGTGAAATCTGTTCTACAACTAATTGTTGTGCTATGTTTTGAAATTTATTGTTTTTTTGTATATATGCTATTTTTCACAAAAAAAGAAAAAAAACGATGATAAAAAATACATATATTCCTTCTAGCATCCAACGTACTGGAGCAGCTAGAAGGAAAAATCTGAGAGGATAGTATAGTAGCCCATGACAAACTCTGGGATCTGTCCTGTAACTACTTGTTAAAGAGTGCTCTGAAAACTATTGCTTTTTCCTTTCTTTGTTTTGTATGTATGTTATGTTATACAATTTTTTTAAAAAGTTAAAAAAAAAAAAAACAGTTGTTGGAAGACTGGCAGAATTTCATATGAGTGCTTTCTTCATTAATTGCCAGCATTGTTATGTGACATTATTTATACAGTTTTTTTGTTTTTGTTTTTGCGTGGGTAGGCACCGGGAATCGAACCCGGTCTCTGGCATGGCAGGCAAGGACACTGTCTGCTGAGCCACCGTGGCCCACCCTTTATATAGTTTTAAAAAGAAGGGAGTAGTAAAGAAAACTTCTCATTGTACGAATTCTGGGAGTAAGCAGTGGGGCATTGAAGCCTTCTATAAACCCCAGAACCTGGAGTTCTCTACCCATCTCCAAGGAGTTCAAGAAGAAGCTGGCTGGCCACTGGTCAGAGGCAGGGGGAGGTAATGGTTACACTGAGTGGGTGCTGGCTCCATTCAGCCCTGAGATTTTATGATTTTAAGAAACGTGTTTGTTTGATTAGATCAGAGTCTGTCGCCCAGGCACGGAGCACCTTGTGGGTCAGATAACTCTTTGTTGTAGGAGGCTGTCCTGTACACCGTGGGACGTTTGGCAGCATACTTGGCCTCTACCCACTAGATATGACAACCAAAAGCGTCTCCGGATATTTCCAACTGTCCCTTAGGGGACACATCATCCCTGTTAGGCATCACTGGATTAGATCAAACAAAAATACATAAGGAGCCTGCTTATTCTACCAAGTGTGTGAGAAATTCAGCTTTTTCAAAAGCATCCTTTATGTGTTTTGGTATAAGGAACTGCAAGGAGCTATTTTGCATTCGCCACCAGCAAAAGGCAGTTTGTCTTCAGAATCCCTTTACCCTCCCCTTTAGAATCCCCTTGCATTTTTTTTCTTATAAATGATGATACCCACTTCCCAATTCCAGGAGTATAGTAGCTTCTCCTCCTATTGCCACTAAAACATGATCTTAAGAAGAAAACTCACAAGGAAGAATTTGAAAGTTAATACATGAGCAATATGGTGACCAAGAAGGTGAACTGGGACTCAAGCAACTGGGCTTCTAGTTCTGACTTTGCCATAAATAGCCCTGTGTCCTCTGGCAGTTCATTTAATTATCCTGGGATTCTAGTGTCTACTCTGCAAAGAGGCAGATGACCTTTCTGCACTCATTCTTACTAAAGGGTAAATGACTAATCCAAAAAGCTGGATCTTTCAAGGGGTGGCTGCATATTAGCTGGAAATGATGCTGTCAATGATTCCCTAATTTGGGGGCCAGCTAGGGGTCAGGAAGGTCTTTAAATAATTGGGGAACCTTGAAAGCCAGACTGAAGATTCTACTTGCTGTGGAAGCATAGAAAATTCTGGGACATACATTAAAGCATGCTCAGAGCTGGAAGGTATTTAAAGGCCATTTCCTTTTACAAAAGGAGATCTTAACACCTAGAGAGGGGAGATGACTAGTCCAGCTCTTATCGCCAAGTGGCATAATCAACATGGTATTTTAAATGCCAGGAACTTGAAGGTGAGGGAAGCATGGTTTTGGCAGACTATACACATTACTCAGCGCTGTGCATCTTCAGGGTGACTTATTTGAAACCACTTGGCAGACTGACTCATGTCTCCTGTCCGTGGGGGACTCAATTTATTTCCTGATGCATTTCTACAAACATATCCATCCACAAGCAGGATAAACACAAGAAGAATATCAAAAGCAGGTTGACATTGAAAGACAAAAATAAACATTCACTGTATCAGTCAGGGACCAACACCACACAGGATTTTACAGGGGAAGTTAAATAAGGAATTATTAACTAGCAACAGGGGAATGAATGCAGGAACAGGAGGTGGGCTGCTAAAGGTAAAGAGAACTAAAAAACTACAGGAACGGCAAGTGTAGGTGGCGGCAGAGGACCTCAGGAGGAAACGCATATGCGAGGTTCCCCAGGGTGAGAGTGGGCAGTGTCTGTACCCCCTGGCGGGAGGGGACGTCCTCTAGGGACCACGGCCATAGTGCAGGATGACCAAGCCGGAGACGATGCTTGTCAAGAAGCTGCCTAAATGAAAGATTTTGGAGGCCAGAGGTTATTCTTATGCATTATATAGATATCCTTTTTTAATTTATGGTGTATTGGAGTGCCTGGAAGGAAGTACCTGAAACTGTTCAGCTGTGTTCTATTAGCCTTGATTCTTGAAGATGACGGTATAACAATATAGCTTTTACAATGTGACTGTATGATTGTGAAAACTTTGTCCCTGATGCTCCTTTTATCCAGGGTATGGACAGATGAGTAAAAAAAGAAAAAATAAATATAAATAAATAAATAAAAGGGGGATAAGGGATAAAATAAATTGGGTAGATTGAAATACTAGTGGTCAATGAGAGGGAGGGGTAAGGGGTATGGAATATATGAGTTTTTTCTTTTTTCTTTTTATTTCTTTTTCTGGAGTGATGCAAATGTTCCCAAAAAATGATCATGGTGATGAATACACAACAATGTGATGATACTGTGAGCCATTGAGGTACACCATGTATAGACTGTATGTGTATGAAGATGTGTCAATAAAAATATTTTTTAAAAGAAGCAGCAGCTGCCTAAAGGGAATGCTGTTGCACTTTCTGGAAAGTTGCCTGTGGTACTGCCAGGACTCGCCCTGAAGCTTCTGCATCCGGGGGGTACTCTCAAACTCTCTGGAGGTGCTTGCAAAACTCACCAGGAAGCCGCACACGGGGATACTTGTTGAAACTCTTAGGGAGGGCTCCACTGGGTGCTCCCCACACCTCAGAAACCGGAGGAGGCAAAGTGGGTGGGAACCAGGCAGCAGAGCCCCTTCCTCCTGCGCCCTCTACTGGCAAAGCTCAGCATCGTGCCAGCTGTCAAAGGAGAGATCTTCGCAAAACTCAGCAGGGCCTGAGGCAATAAACCAATAAGCAACATGTTCATAATCAGGAGCAAAATCAGTGAGCTGTTTGATGCTCACAAACACACACACACTCCCCCAATACATACACATTTACCAAAATGCACACATCACACCACTGTAATGCATACATACCATCGCAACACACCCGAACACACAACACACATACTGCTAGTGGTCCAAGTGGGAAACGTGGAACGAGTGCTTTTTTTTTTTTTTACTTCACCTTCCCTGCCGCATGCACAGAGGCTCCCCCTGCCCAGAGCCACCAGGGAATGCTCACGGTGACCCCTTAGTCCTAGGCAGTACCCAAGAGCCCAAGCGTCCCGGTTTTCTTACTTTCCTTCTTCCACCAGACCTTCCATTAGGGCAACACTGGACGATCTCACGGATGTTGTGGCAACTGACAAAAAGAGACCGAGGGAGTCTCACACGGAGATTAGACAGGGCAAAAACTTAGCGAGCGTAACCTTGTGTCTGGGTTGGTTCCAGTCCCAGCTTTTGTCCTGGTAGTGCCCCATCAGAGGTAGCCCTGCTTTACATGATAAATGATATGGTTTCCTCAACGTGGCAGACAGCCAATTCGCTGCCCTTGGTTTATAGATGAGAAACCTTCCCACTTCAGGATGAATGAGAGGCTCCATGCTGTCATGGGGAGGACCGGATGTGGGCTTGCTGTGTGACTTCGAGCCAGTTCCTAAACCTCCCTGAAGTGGTCCAACAGGTCGGGGTGCTGCGATTATATAATAAGGGATGTACAGGCCCCAGCCCAGCACTCCACCAAGTGCCCACCTCCTGTTTCCCACCACATAGGCTCCTGCCCATCTTTAAGACAGGACACGTTTTTATACTAAGTAGCACAACAACCTTTCCGAATAAGCACTGCTTACAGGGAGGTTGAAGGGTCAGAACTCAATGTGGCAGGGGTGGAGGGGTGGGAAGGAAGATCAAGGCTGTAAGTCCCCAGCAATTACTAAGCAAAGATGGGGAGATCAAACCGGCTCTCCAGGTCCTGCCTCCATCCTCCCAATCTCCCTCTTCGTGAAAGCCACAAGGTACTTTGGGCGAGGGACCCTGAGCAGATGCTGCCCTCTGGGAGGTTGATCTAGCTCAGGTGCAAAAATTCTACGGAAAACAGCATCAAAGTTCGCCATCTTGTGGCCAAACTGTAGAAAAAACTCCCTGGCCAATTTGATGACCACCCAGGGGCCATTTCCAAGAGAAGAACCACAGACTGGCCCAGGGGATCTGCTGATGGAGGCTGTGTGGAGGCACGGGTCTGGGGTTTGACCTGTGCCATATTGGGATGACACCTGAGACTGTTCCTCCAGGCGTGGCACCCAGAACCAGGACATATTACTCCCAGGCTTTTCAACCTCAGCACTATTGGCATTTTGAGTCAGACAATTCTGTTGTGGGGGTGCTGTGCTGTGCATTGTAGGCAGTTTTGTAGGGTCTCTGGTCTATGCTCACTAGATGCCAATAGCAGCCCCATCTGGTATCTCCACTGTAACAACGAAAAATGTTTTCAGACATTGCCAAAGGTCTCCTGGGAGACAAATCTACCACAAATAAACGGGATCAGTTTGTTGTTTATTTAAAAAACATCTTTACAAAATGGCAGGGAGGGCAGCGGTGACATCCACGCGAGATCAACCACCACATCTTGTATCCACAGAGTGCCAGCTCTAGCAACAGATGCAAATGAGCTTCCAGCCTCAGCCTTCCAGAAACCACCCACAATAAGCTCTGCCCAGAGGACACCCCCCACCTCCCAGCCCACACACACATGGGCATTTTGAAGCTGACTGTTGGCTCCCCTTTCAGGTCCTAGCCAAGGAGACAACCTCAGAGAGAAACAAAATCTGTTGAATAAAATTTACAGGGGCCCCATCTCAGAACCAAAAGGACTCTTAGGTTATCAGAAGAAATCCAATTTTCTCCTGGCGTGAAATACATGCCAACCCAGTGCTAAGCACTATCTGCCTCCAATCTTTATGACAATTCCAAGAGGTGAATGCCATTTCACAGATAAGAAAACTGAGTCACAGGTAGGATAAGAACTTGTCCAAGGCCACAGAGCTGGAATGTGGGAGAGCTGAATTTTGAACTTTGATTCCATGCAGCCTTCCATAAGCTATGACAGCCCCCATTGAGCTGCCTTCTCGGACACCATTTGGAAATTGTCATCAGCACCTCCCAATGTAGGATTTGATTAAGGCCTCACTTTCTTCTGCCTTGGGTGTACTAATTTTGTCTCCTTAAACAATGTGTAGGCATCTCAAAGAAAGCAACCATGCTTTTTCCTTGCCTTGTGTTACTTCCAGAATCTGGCACAGTGCTGGGCACATATGTTCTCAGAAATGTCTGGCAGGTTTCCCAAGGTAGCCCCTGTCCACGCAGAGAGGGGTCTTCAAAAATTCTCACTGCCCTGCCTGGAAGCCTCCAGAATTCCACATACCTGCATGGCCCCTCTTTCCTTGGAGCCATACCTAATGAAGAGATCCATCTCATTCGGCCTGCCTCTTCCTCTGCCTCTCCCTCTGGTGGCAAACTAATTAAGTTCTTTCGACAATTAACCATTTGTAATTAAAGAGGAGCAAAGCCCAGGTGTCATTCTTAAACCCCATCCATTAAGCAACAGTGTCCAAATTTTGAACTCTCTCTTCAGACAAGGTGGAATTGGTACATGTGTGGGATAAGAATTCTCCACATATGCTAGCCTAAATTTAATCACCCAAGGAGATCAGAGCTTGAACTTCATTTTCCTGAAGTGCTGTAATTAAAACTCAATTAGGAGACAATGCTGGTCACCATCATTATCTGAATACCACCCTACTGAAGAGGCAAGCTGCTCAGGTCCACTCATGCCCACCCTGATGTCCTCACAGGCAGAGCAGTCATTCGGCCATCCTGTCTTTCAACAGTCTCTGAAAAGCATCATTTGTTCAACTGCTTTCCCTACATTTATAGCTTTTTGAAAGCTGCGTTATCCAAGCATCCAGATCAAAGGAGGAAGCAGCCATTCTGATGTCTTGTCCAATAAAACAATTTATCGAGTGTCTCTTATGATGGGCCGAGTGTTTCTCACACACAGGTAGTAGGTATCATTCATATTTAAGGACAGGAGAATCAAGGCTCAGAGAAGTTAGGGTGCATAGTGTCACACAATGCCAAAAGGTGGGGACAGGATTTAAACCAACTGCCTGCACACGCACACACACACACACACAAACACACACACAGAGTCCATGCTCTTAACCATTTCATGATAGTGGCATTTTGAATATCTGTTTGGATACCTACTTGACATCACAGGCAACCAAACTCTGTTTTTACTGTAAAAATCTATGGGAAATTCTGAACACTCCTCATGGGTAGTGTGTGAGTACAAAGTCATGAGTGGTTGTGGTGAAGGGCAGAACTGGGCACAAGAAAAGTTCTATTTCTTTTTATCTTGGTGAGCAGCTCACCCCACTGGAAAAGGTACAGCTCTGATGATACCCACTGCTCCTCCCAACCTGGTGGGGAGGGGGGACAAAATGTTATCTCAAGTCCCACAGGCCTGGGATGCACTGCGTTCAGCTTCTTGCAAGAACTAAGGGTTCACAGAGAGTTTGCTGAGATCCACGGGGCTCTATAAACTAGTGCCCCGTCTGTAACTTCCATTACAAAAACCCGGCGAGGAGTTTGCTCAAACCCACCATTACCCGGGATCAACCATAACGGATCTGTGGGTTTTACACATTGTCTGTGAGGGACAGGGTCAATACACCCCTTCCAGAGAATCACAGATGCAATTCTCTTCTTTGGTGGGGCTGTTTGCATGGATCACCCGTATCAGCGATAACCTTTCCAGAACACTACCAGTATTACATCTCCATTTGGACCAGGCATCTTACCTGGGGCCACCACTTGCAAGTCATGACCCTCACGGGGGCCTGAAGCCAGCTTGCACTACATTCCAGCCAAAGAACGAGGGGATTTGCTGATTTTCTCCAACGTGTTTGATGGACTGACAGAAGCCTGACGTTACTGGCTTTGGAGTCCCCAGGCCCCAACCCCTAAACCCCACGCCTCCATCTCTTCCCACATAGAACACAAAGTAATTAAAAACCTCTGAAGGTAGATCTTTGAATTTACCCCAGAATAGGAGACAGACATTAAAATGCCCAGAAGGGCCCAAGACCTCTCCTCTCACGTTCTCTCTGCCCAAGTATTTCATTCATTTCCTTCCCTGCCACCTTTCCATATTCCACTTCTCTACGGACAAGGTTGTGTGAGACAAAGTTCTCAAGGTAATCAAGGTTTCAGAACGAGGATGGGAAGAGCCTGGTGTTGAGACAATCGCCTCTTCCAACTAAGGAACAGTGGTCACAGAGTCGCAAAGGCGCCAGAGCCAGCTGAGCTGGCAGAGATGCTGAAATGCAAGAATATAGCTGGTCACCACGGAGTGATGAAATGGGCCCCTGAGGCCCAGCTAGCTTCCCCTGATGGCATAATCCGCTGGATGAGTGACAACCCACGGTTGACCTACCAGACAGCCTGAAGCCAAAGAGGAGTGTGTTGGAACCAGAGGGCATCAGAAGATCCAGGTTCATTCGAAGGGCTAGGAAGCAGCAGAGATGAGAGTGGAGCCCCAGGCTGTTCCTTTCCCTACAGCCATGGTCATCTCCTCTCACCCATGTTAGTGAAGGGAATGGTGGTTCCTTTAGGACTAGCCTGCTTGCATGTCCTGGCAGGGCATCCATGCTATAAATGTAGTTGACAGTCCAGGAGCAGCCAGTCCGTGAAGCCTGGGGACACCTGGCAGGGTGTGCTGCACCAATGCAGCAGCTGCGATTTGGAGAAAGGCAGCAAGACAAGGCCAAGGAGCTAGAAGTCTCTGTGACGGTCTCAGGGTGAGCTGGAGAGTGACTGGTTTGTTTTCTTCATTCATTCATTCAAAGCCCACCTACTTCCAAAAAGCACTCATGACACCTAAAACGTATTGAATACTGAAAGTTAAAAGAAAAAGAACATGGTACAACCACTTTAGAAAGTGAAAGTTTGGAAGTTTCTAATAAGTTAAAATGCATGCCTACTCTTTGACTGGCCAAATTCATTCCTAGGTATTTACTCAAGAATCTGTCTATGCCCACAAAAGCCTTGACAAGACTGTTGGTGGCAGTTTTATTCATAATAGACCAAAAAATTGGAAACAGCCAAGTGTCTACCAATGCAGAATCGGTCAACACACTATGGTACGTTCTGATCTGCACAACATGAATGAACCTCAAAGAGATGATATGAGTGAAAGAAACCAGACCCAAAAGTGTACACACTTATGATTCCATTTAGGTAAAGCTCATGAAGGAGCAAAACTAAGCTATAGTAACTGAAGTCAGAAGAGTGTTGCCTTGGCATGGATTGAGGGCAGGACCAGGAGGGGGGTTGGGAGAAGAAGGCTTGAGAGAACTTTCTGGGAAGGTGGAAATGCTCTATCTCTTGATTTGGGTGTGGTTTATACCAGTGGACACATTTCAAAACTCACTGAAGTACTGAAAAGCCATACCTTTCAGTGTATGTAAGATATACCTACAACAAAGCAGATCGAGCAACAACAAAAACTTCTATAAATTGCTTAAGAACTAAACACATAGGCAGTTTATCTACAATGTTAAGACAGAGCCCATCCAGAGCAGAGGGGTTGGATTGAAACCCTATCTCCAGCTCTTGTCAGTCATGAGACTTTAGACCAGTGATGTAACACCTCTGACCCAATTTCCCATTTTACACCAAGGCAAAGTAATGCCTCTATTTAGGGCTGTGGTGAGGATTGAGGAGGTCAATATGAGTGAAGCACACAGCCTGGTACCTTGCCCATAGCCAGCTCTCAGTGCCATTTAAAGAAAATGTTAACCATTTAGAAGAATGAACTTTTACTTAAAGACCATAATGTGAGCCTTTCCAGCATGGGGCTTTAGGAAGTGGTTCACAAATCTCTTGAAAATAATTGAAAATTCACTGAGTACAAGCCAATATGCATTTGTGTTGGTAAGGGATTCATAGCTCTGATCAGATGCTAAGATCAATGCTCCACATTGCCGGGATGAGCCGATTCCTACCAATGAACAAGAAAAGTAAACCTTAAGCCTCCGAACATGCTGTTTGCTAGAAGGAGCCCCCAAATCCTGCTCCCCCTTAAGGGAGAAGAATGCACAAAGTGGGTACAATTGCACCCAGGGATGGGGATGCCTGAAGCCAACTCAGAGGCTGCCTCCCACAGGCGGGACACCCCCACTTCCTTATGAGTTCACTGAAACCACAGCCAAGAATCGAGCTTCCCCCACAAGGGGAGAGCAAGGATGGCCACCCAAGTGGGCCAGAAAGCTGGGGCCATGGGGCAGGTGGGCAAGGCAAGATCATGAGAGATGGAGGTGAGAGCAGCCTTTGATCTGTGAGAAGCTGGGTGGAAAGGTAAGATGAGCAAAGGACTGGGATCCCAAGCCTCAGAAAGCAGGAAACTCTTCCTCCATCATCCCCTCCATCCTTACCTGTTGGCCTCTGGGCATCTCTCTTTAAGGCCTTAGCATTTGTTTCTACACAGAAAATGGAGATGGGCAGTGTAGACTGGCCCAGACCACTGCGAGGTGAAGTACCAATGTGTCACCCTTGGGCAACAGTGCAGGACAGAATGACTCAGACTTTGGGGTCAGCAGACTGGGGTTGGAAGTCCAGCTCCACCATTCATTGGCTCTTCGCTTCTGTCTGCTCAGTTCATTGTCTATAAAAAGGGGGTGTAGTTCTTCTCCCCTTTGCTTGGTAGCTAACAATGCCTGGCACTTGTGGGCTCACACACAGTACGTAGGCAGCGCAGTAAAGTTCCCACAGCTCCTACCGACCTCACTGCACTCCTGACCTTTTGTCCTGCCATCATTGACGAGGTCAGTGCTTTGTCCCTTGGAATGATCAGTTCTTTCAGCCAGACAGCTCCGAGTCGCTACTGAGTGCCGGGGCAGAGTGGAGAATAGAATGAACATGGGCCATCGGGGTATCTGCCCCAGTCACTGCAGAGTCAGCCTCTGGCTGTCCACCTGTGCCAGGGACTGCACAAGCAGGGCCTCGGCCCCTCCCCCTGCCCTCCCTGGCCTGGTTGACAGATGCGGGTGGAACAGGGTGGGGAAGACGCTCACAGGCATCAGCAGGTCCTCGAGAGTCCTGGCTGGGAGCCCCTTTGATGCGGGTGCCAGAGAGGATCGTCCTATTATCCGATTCCCCATGACACATGATTGCTGGGTGTTGGCAGCCCCCTGGCATCCTCCCTGGCTTTACCTAGGAGCTCTGATCCCCCCAATGGAAGAGGCCCACCCCTGCCTTAGGCTGGGGAAGCAGGAGCAGATTCGGGGGCTCCAGCATGAGGATTTCGTCTTTGCAGCTTTGCATACTGGCAGCGGTTCTGCCCTGACATGGGCTAGTGAAGCCTGGCTCAGCCCAAGGAACAGTCGGGGAGCAACAGGGTTTCAGGACCAGAGGTTCACAGAAGGAAGCACAAAGGTGGGGCCAGTGGTGGCCTGGGCCTTTAGTACCACCACCATCTCCACCAACCCAAAACAATGAACACAGCCACAATGAGTTCTAATAAGGTCCATGATCCCTTATCCCAAACTCTTGGAGCTGGAAGCATTTTGAAGCTTAGGTGACTGGTGGGGGGTGGGGTGGGGGTGGGGGGATAGGGGGTGGGGGGTGGATTGAAGAAGGCAATATGGTATAAAATACTACCTCATACCCGACACCCTCAAAGGGTCTGGGGCAGCACCCCATAACCAAGCCAGAGAAATGAAGACTATAGGTGGCTCACATCCATTTAGGAAGGGTTTTACTACCAAACAAGTTATGAAAAACATGGTTTTCCGAATGTTTTAGGTTCATGATCATAAATAAGGAATTATGGAAATGCAATTATGACAATAATGGTTACAACAAAAGCATTGATCCTATAATTCATTAATGTTTTCTTGATCTTATTCAAGGGGGAATAAAAGTCCCCTTAGAGGGGGGTGCAAAGTTAGTTCAGTGGTAGAATTCTTCACTGCCATGTGGGAGACCCAGGTTCAATTCCAGACCTATGCACTTCCCAAACAAACAAAGAAATCAACAAAAACAAACACAAAATGTCAACAAATGGTGCTGCAATGACAGGATACTCACATGGAAAAAGAATGAAACGTGACACTGCCATATAGCATACAAAAAAAAGACCCTTAGAAAACAGCCATTTTTATTGACCAATAATGTGCAATTTAAGTAAAAAAAAAAGCATGCTTGCAAAGTTAAGGCTGAGCTCTAAATTCCCGCACCCAATTACAGAAATTCTGGAGTGGCCCTTGTGTTTCCCTGAGGGGAAGACCTGATTAAGGTCTTAATACAGACCTCCATGTTAAGCCCCTGATCTCTTGCACAGGCCAGGGCCAGAAACTCTGAAACTGACAACAAAGGTGTCATCTCCCTTTTTTCCACAGGGGTGCCAGAGCTGGCCCTCCCTGGTTTTGGGTGGTCGTGGGGGTGTAAAGATGAAAGGTGAGGCAGGAGGTGGCTTTGAGGTAGGGGTGGGAGGAGGTCCGGTGCTGGAGGAGACTGGTCTTGGCTCCAGGGAACCTGTAGGGTGGTCAGCTGACTAGGCACATGGCATGTTCCCTGGTTCAGCCTCCCCACTCCCACATGGAGACTCTCCCTCCATCGCCAATCCGGAAGAGATCAGGGCTATGGGCACATTACTACTTTATCTCATCATACTTGTTTCACAGATGGAGCTGGGGTTTGAACCCAGATCTGCTGCATCTAAAGCCTTTCTCATTCTATGGTTCTAGGCTGATGCTGCAGTACAGTACCACAGGACAATGTGGGCTCTCAGCAGTGCTTATCCTATAGTCAAGAGAAGAGGGGGTTTTATGGGACAACCAAAAGAGCTCCAGGAACCTTAGTTTTATCTCATGTTTTTAAAAAGCTAATCCAAGGGTTTATTAAACCAGTAACATTACCAAGCATCCCCACATTGTACCTCATTTTGATACTCCCAATGACAAGGCGAGATCAATACATTTATTTTATGAATTTGAGAAGCACGCCTCTACAGCTGGTAGGCTAGCGACAAGGACTGGGGTGTCAGCTTTTGTTGTATTATGGTATTGCCCCATCTGCCCCCTCAACCTTCTTCGAACTCTCTTTCCAGGTGTCCTGGTGTGGTCAGCCTTGACCCAGCAGAGGTGCTCCTTACCTTTTTGGGTTCCCAGAACCTAAAGAATCAGTCCATAAATATCCAGGCTCTGAGAGCTGATTTCAGAAAATTGACATGGAAGGGCCCATCAAGTATAAAAGTAACATTTCCTGACTTCAGGAACAAAGAAACACCAATCAGGAATTACACCTTCACCAAACCAACCTCACTTTCACCATCATTAAAAAAGAAAAAAATAGGGACAAAATTAGGTCGTATTAAAAGCCAGAATTCAGGTGCCATCCCACATGTTTACAACTGTTTATTAGTTGATGGATTCATTTGGGGATGTAACTGTCAGCTTTTTTTTTTTCATTAAAAGCCTCCTTGCAAATTAGCGACAGGCACAATATTGATTTCAATACATGCAAGGGAATAGCTTTGATGCATGCTCTTACTCATTCAGTGGCTGCAAATGGGGTCTTTAACCTGGCTGTGAACACTAACATATTGCAGACTGCAGATATTTAAAAAAATTATATATTTTTTATTGTTGTCTTTCTTTTTACAAAAGTAATATATGTTAATTACATGTTCTATATATATTACATTACATGTTATATATACATACATACATATAGGTAGATAGACAATTATCAAAGATTACCATTGTCCTCATTTTCATCCATATCTTTCAAATTATATACGAATAAATAAATTAGATGATAAAGATAGATATTAGATAGATTATGAAGGAAGGACAGAAGGGAGAGAGGGAGAGAGGGAAAGAAATAAGATATTAGATGGATGGATAGATAGATGACAGACAGATGATAGATTAGATGGATGATGGATGGATGGATGGATGGATGGATGGAAGGACAGATGTTGTGCCAGTTTGAAATGATTATGTAAACTAGAAAGGCCATGCTTTAATCCTGATCCATCTTGTGGAGGCAGCTATTTCTTTTATTCCCTATTCAGTTCTGTGGGTTGGACATTTGATTAGATGATCTCCACAGAGATATGACACACCCAGTTGTGGGTATTAACCTTTGATTAGAAGGAGATGTGGCTCCACCCATTCCAGGTGGGTCTTGATTAGTTTACTGGAATCCTTTAAAAGACGAAACATTTTGGAGAGAGCCATGAGAACCATGAGAGTCCACACAGCCAGAGACGTTTGGAGATGAAGAAGGAAAACACCTTCTTCATCTGCTAGAAAACTAGCAGATGTTGCCATGTTCGCCATGTGCCTTTCCAGTTGAGAGAGAAACCCTGAATTTCATCGGCCTTTCTTGACGAAGGTAACCCCTTATTGGTGCCTTAATTTGGACGTTTTTTATAGACTTGCTTTAATTTGGACATTTCCACAGCCTTAGAACTGTAAACCTGCAACTTAATAAATTCCCCCTTTTAAAAGCTGCCCTGTTTCTGCTATATTACCTTCCAGCAGCTAGCAAACTAGAACAGATGGGTGGATGGATAGATGGATAGATAGATAGACAGACAGACAGACAGACAGGCAGGCAGGCAGGCAGGCAGGCAGGCAGACAGACAGACAGACAGACAGACAGACAGACAGACAGACAGACAGACAGATAGATAGATAGATAGATAGATAGATAGATAGATAGATGATGGATGGATAATATCTTCCTCTACCCATGTTTTAAACGTTGGTGGTGTCTCAGGGTTCAGTCCTCTGGGATCTGTTTTCTCTTTTTTCCACTCAAATCTCCTTGGATACTGTTTTGACCATTCCCCACAGTAGTAAAAACATTCTACATTGCAACAGCTAGTGCACCTAGTATATGTTTACATAATAGGTGTACAGCAAAATCTCGCATATAAACTCATTAACAGCCCAAATGGAAATCTCAAATGGGGGCAGACTAAAGTTCTTATGTCCTATTGCAGAGAGGAGGAATGTGGAAGGAAGGGAAGCCCAGGCAGGGAAATGGCAGTCAACTGCATTTGGGGTTGAGGAAGGTGGAGACAGAATGCCTATGTCCCAGGTACTCTCCCAACCCAGTCTCTTGAGATTGGGCAGAAAAAAAAAGTCACTGTCTGATTTAGTTTGTTAAAGCTGCCAAGATGCAATATATGTGAAATAAGTTGGCTTTTACACAAAGGGAATTTATTGAGTTATAAGTTTACAGTGCCAAGGTCATAAAAAACGTCCAAACTTAAGCATCCAGGAGAAGACACCTTGACTCGAGAAAGGATCAATGATGTTTAGGGTTTTTCTGTCAGCTGGGAAGGCACATGGTGACATTTGCTAGCTTTTTCTCCACGTTTCTAATTTCAAAACGGCTTCCCCAGGGGCGTTTTCCTTCTGCATCTCCAGAGGTCTTTGGCTGTGTGGTTCTGTCGCTTCTGTTGACACTGAAGCTTTTTCCAAGATGGTTCCCTCTTAAAGGACTCCAGTAAGCAACCCTACCTTGAGTGGGTGGAGATACATCTCCATGGAAACAACTTAATCAAAAGGTCCCACTCAGCAATACTGAATCAGGATTTAAAGAGCATGGCTTTTCTGCAGTACACAACATTAGCACACCATCTAACTGGGAAATTCTTGGAATTGATACCTATGTCTTGTGTGTCTGAAATGGCTGCAGACCCAAAATCACTCCTAGACATATTAAAGCCAGAGAGGACTTCTGCCACCAAATGAGGCTAAATCTTGTGTGGGGACAGAGTGCCTCTGGATGATGCAGCTGGAGACCCAAGACCTCCCAGCTGTGCAGGCTCATCTGGGTCATTTAATTAACCTCCCGATAGCATGATCCCACAAAATATGGTTCTGATTTTTTTCTGTTTTGTCATCTCCCTTAGCACACTATGGCAGTGTTTTATTCATATATATCCAAAACAAAAAGTTTGTGAAACAATTCTTACCCTGACTCGTGGATGTACTCTGACAGCACTTATTCTATCTTATTTCTTTGCTTTTAATGCTAGACATGACCCATAATGCACTGGTGGGTTAAGATCTACAGTTTGAAAAATCCTGTCCTAGTACATCTCACCCACTCTCTTGTCTCTCAATGCCATCTATATGAAGATGAGTCACACTCAAATCTCTTGTCTCCAGGTTTTATCTCTTTCCTGAGCTGCAGACTCTTGTTCTCCAGCTGCCTACTGGGTGTTTACAATATGGGAGCTCAAATTTAACACAACCCAAGCAGCACTCATCACCTTCTCCCTCCTCCCCCACCAAAGTTTTCCTCTCTTTTCTTCCCATCTTCGGAGTGGACCACTTTTGACCTGGGTGGCCAAGCCAGAAATCTGGATGGCATTCTCCTTCTCCCCACTGCCCACATCCGAGCACCCAGCAGTCCTACTCAATACCCTTTCTAAATCTCTCTTGAGTTCACCTACTTCTTTCAAGCCCCATGCCCTCTCCTCAAGATCAGACCACTGTTGCCTATGAAGTTCTCCAACAGTTTCTGAGGTGTCTTTCTGGAGTCTCCTTTCAATCAATTCTCCACACTGTGGCTGAAGGAGTTCTTCTAAAATGCTAACCTGATGGGCTCACTCTCTTGCTTAAAACCTTTCAATGGCCCCCCAGCATCCATGGTAATGCAGCTCCTTTTTCTTGGAGCCCTTTCTCATCCCCACACCCAAGCCTACATCTGGCCCTGCATAGCTCCTGCTTACCCGTACTGTCTCAACTAAGATGTCACTTGCTATGAGAGCGCTGCCTTAACTTAATCTGCAAAGTCAGGTCAAGTCCAGTCTTTATTAGCCCTTTATCTCCTCATCCTTCTTGTATCCCATCACTTATGACCCTGTGCTATAATTGCATCTTTTCTCTGTTCTCCTCTTCGACTATGAACTGTAGAAGAATGGAGACCACATATATTCTGCTCACCATCATAGTCGGCAACAAGCATTTGCTGAATGAATAAATAAATACTGGAATGCAGTCTATTCTTTTCACTCAATACATCATTGAACATTCATCTACTTCATCATTTTAAAGGAGGTCTTGTATAGTATTAATGAATGTGTCATAACTTATTCAACTATTTGTCATGCATTTAAGTAATTACCAGATTTTTTCTGATTATATATATTATTGCAGTGAGCTTGCACACAGTTCTCGACACACAATTTTAATCACTTTCTTGGGCTAAAGTTGATAAAATTGGAATTGTTAAGGTCAAAAGGTATGCATGTTTTAACAGGCTTTGGTTTGTATTACCAGATTGCCCTACAGAAAGTCTGGGAAAATTTGCAGTATTACCAATAAATTATGAAAGAGCTCATTTTCCCTCATCCTCAGAAACACTTGATTTCATGTTTCTTTTTCTTTAATAAAAAGAACCTTGCTAAATTTCAAAGGTAGAAAAAAAGAACAACTTCCTGTCATTTCAAATGAAATATTAGCATAAAGCAATTTCATAAAATATTTTCAAGTATTATTCATTGTAGAAAGATTTATATCAGATAATACATGCTGTTTATAGACTGTTCAATTGTAAACGCTGTTATAGAGTGACAAGGAAGGACACTCCTTGTTGAGAAGTTACCACATACAGATATTGTTAGAAGTTCTAGTTAAGCTAACTCCTCACCAAATCCTTACAACCACCCTTCAAGGTGTGCACTATTACATCTGTTTCACAGAAAACTTAATTAAAAGGATAGTGAGCATTTACTGTACAATTAGTATGTGCCAGCTTTTGTGCTGAGTGCTTTAAAAGTCCCATTTAATTCTCACACCAACCCCAACAACCCTATCATAAATATAATAATAAAGTATTGTGTATATATATATATTTGACTTTTGACAAAGGTGCTAAGGCAACTCAATGGGAAAAGGATAGTCTTTTAAACATATGTGCTGGACCATTTGCAAAAAACCCATATGCAAAAGAGTAAACCTCAACCCTTATCTGTCACCGAATGCAGACTTAAACTTGTATTGAATCACAGACCTAAATGTAATGATTAAAACTATACAAATTACAGAGGAATTTGTGTGGATAACTTTGTGGTCTTGAGTAGGCAATGATTTCTTAGATAAAACACAAAAATACATGAACCATAAAAGGAAAGGATTAATAAATCAGACTTCCCAAAAGAAGTTATTAATAAAATTTTTTAAAGTCTATGATCAGGTAAACAGATAAACAAAATATGACACATTGCAATGAAATATATCACTCTGCCATAAAAAGAAATTGACTATGATATACATAATAACAAAGATGAATCTCAAAATATTTATGTGAAAGAATAAAAACACTAAGGACTACATAGTGTATGATTCTATTTATATGAAATGCTATAAAAGGCAAAACTATAGTGACAGAAATCAGGTCAGTCATTGCCAGGGTCTGGGGGTGGGAGACATGAGGGAACTTTTTCAGGTGATAGAAATGTTCTGCACCTTGATGACAACAGTGGTTAGACAACTATACGCATTTGTGAAAACTCCTTCCATTGCAAAGTTAAAAGTGATAGATTTTATTACATCTAAGTTATATATCAGTAAAGGTGATTTTTTTTAGAAAGTAAGAAAATTCAATGCCTATAATAATATAGAAAGTTCTCTCCAGGGTTTATGCCCAAACTAAAGGCATGCACATGTGCACCAAAAGGCAAGTTCAGAGTTCATGGCAACCTTCTTCCTAACAGCCCCAAACTCAAGACAAAGCATCCATTATCAGTAAAATGATGAATTGTGGCACATCATCCAAAGTGTCATTTATACAGCAATTGGAAAAAACAAACTACGGCTACATGCCACATCACAAATGAATCTCACAGACACAGTGTTGAGGGAAAGAAGTACATGTGATTTCATTCTGTTTATATAAACTTCAAAATCAGACAAAACTAATCTGTGGTGCTAAAGTCAGAACGGAGGCTGCCTGTGGGGTAAGTGAGTCGGAGGCGCCCAAAGGGGCTTCTGGAAATGTTAAATACCCAGGTCTGGGTGGTGGTTATACTAGTGCATTTATATAAACTGGATGTCAGATTTATTATCTTGACTGGATGAAGGTTATCATATACCTGGAAAAATAGTAAACGCCTATTCTCTCCAATTCCTTGAATTTAGACTTGGCAGATATACAGACAAGCTAGGCTGGGATCTTTACCTATGAAAATAAGGAAATTCGTAGAATACATAATGGACATACTAAGCCTCCTTATGAGTGAAGACGTTTCAGAATTTTCTGGATGGTTTGGAAGATTACTATATATGTAATCATGTGTGTTTGACATTGAATGTATTAATTATAATGATTTCTTATCTGTTCATCAGATCAGATGTCCCAACCACTGCCTCCGGGGCCCCTGGTGTCCTGGGAAGACTTAATTGCTATCTCCTACATGGAAGATCTATTTTGAAGGGCTTTAAGCAAATGCTTCTGCTGAAGAAATGGTGAGCTGTTCATTTTGCAACATGCAGTGGGTGGTAGGGCCCTTTCTGCTGCTGTCATGTCACTCTGGGCTTACCGGTGGATGTGCAAGCTTAGTGTCACTAAGACACTTTGTGTCACACAAGCCCAGTTCCTTTCCAGATAAACTTCATTCTGGAGCCCTTTTTAGTCTTTCCATCTAGGAAAATATTGATCAGCCTGGGCAGGGGGCAGTCATACACCAGTTCACAGAGCCCTCACTAGATAGATGGCAGGTGCTGAGCCAAGTATATTATGTGCTTTATCTAATTTAATGAACTCCTCTGGGAGAAATAATAAGCACCCCTCTTTTAGTGATGACACAACTGTGACTCAGAGAAGTTAACTGACTTGCCCAAAGTCACACAGGTAGACAATGACAGAACAGAGACTTGAACACACTTGTGATTTTCATAACCAAGGGTTTGACTCATCCAAAATCTAAGCCAATCTCTTCTCAACCTTCTGTGCACAAGCCCAGTTCCTTCCCAAATAGACCTTATTCTAGAATAAAAACTGGAGCTATTCACAGGTGTACCATGGAACAGACAAAAGCATGGATACCCTCTCTTTTAACACAACCAAGTTGTATGGGAGCTGGGCTCTCTTTCTCCTCTCCTTAGAATCAGTAATGCGTTCATTTAGTTGGCTGGCCAGCGAATCACAGGAGTCTCCTTTCCGGCCCACGCCTGAGGCCCAGGAAAGAAGAGCGATCCCAGCTCCAACCCACAAAGGAGTATAGTCCGAGAGAGAGGCCTCCCTGCAATGCATGACTGGCACAGTGTAGTGGTTCAGAGTGAGGTCTAGGGAGTCAAACAGCCCTGGGTAAAAATGGTGACTCTGCCCCCCCCCCCCCCAAGAGAGCCTCTTTTGTTGCTCAGATGTGACCTCTCTCTTCAGCCAACACAACAAGCAAACTCATCACCCTCCCTCTGTCTATGTGGAACATGATTCCCAGGGGTGTGGACCTTCCTGGCAACATGGGACAGAAATCCTAGAATGAGCTGAGACTCAGCATCAAGGGATTGAGAAAAACCCTAGAATGAGCTGAGAATTAACATCAAGGGATTGAGAGAACCTTCTCGACCAAAACGTGGAAGAGTGAAATGAGACAAAGTGTCAATGGCTGAGAGATTCCAAACAGAGTTGAGAGGTTATCCTGGAGGTTATTCTTACGCATTAAGTAGATATCACCTTGTTGTTCAAGATGTAGTGGAGAGGCTGGAGGGAATTGCCTGAAAATGTAGAGCTGTGTTCCAGTAGCCATGTTTCTTGATGATGATTAAACAATGATATAACTTTCACAATGTGACTCTGTGATTGTGAAAACCTTGTGTCTGATGCTCCTTTTATCTACCATATCAACAGATAAGTAGGACATATGGAATAAAAATAAATAATAGGGGGAACAAATGTTAAAATAAATTTAGTTTGAATACTAGTGATAAATGAAAGCGAGGGGTAAGGGGTATGGTATGTATAATCTTTTTTTGTTTTCTGTTATTGTTTTATTTCTTTTTCTGTTGTCTTTTTATTTCTTTTTCTAAATCGATGCAAATGTTCTAAGAAATGATGAATATGCAACTATGGGATGATATTGAGAATTGCTGATTGTATATGTAGAATGGAATGATATGTTGATATTTTTGTTTGCTTTTATTTTTTTAATTAATAAATAAAAATTTTTTTTTAAATGGTGACTCTGCCACTAACCAGCTGTGTGACCTTGGGAAAATCACCTAACCTCCCTGAACATCAGTTTTCTCATCTGTAAAGTAAGGACATTAGAAGAAATATGTTTATAGATAGGAAGATTCAGCACTTTGAACACGCTGATTATCTCCAAACTGATCTATAAATTCAATAAACTCCCAATAATTTTTTTCATAAAATTTAATAAGACGTTTTAAAAATATATATGGCATAACCTAGAATCTAGGTTTCTAGGGGTAAGGAATGGGAAATTAATGCTTAAAACCTACAGAGTTTCTATTTGGGTTGATGGTAAAGTGTTCGTAATGGATGGTGGTGATGGCAGCACAACATTCTGAGTATAATTAACAGCACTGATGAATATATGTGAATGTAGTTCAAAGGGGAAATTTTTAGGTAGTTTATATGTTACTAGAATAAAAATTTAAAAAACAATATGACTTACAATTGTTCTTTCAGGATCTATAACAAATGTACCACACTAATGAAAGGTGTTAATAAAAGGGTGGTATATGGGAACTCTGTATTTTATGCATGATTTTTCTGAAAATGTACAATTTCTTTATTTAAAATATATATATATATATATACATATATATATTTACCTGGGCAGGTACCAGGAATCGAACCCAGTTCTCGGGCATGGCAGGTGAGAATTCTGCCACAGAGCCACTGTCTCACCACCCAAAATATATATGTTTTAAAATAATAAAATATATATAGCAGTTAAAGGGCCAAAAATAGTCAAGATACTCCTGAAAAAGAATAGGTTGGGGGTAATTTGATAACAAGACTTATCATAGTATAATAGAAATTATATGCTCAGTTAAACAAAATAGAGACCAGCACCAGACCTATCCACAAGAACTGTGCCATGTAACGAACTGGTACTTCAGATAAGTGGAGGCGGGGGTTGGGGCATTGGATAATGGCAATTATCCAAATAGAAAAAAATTAAACCGGATCTTTTCTTCCTCTCTATGTTGCAAATTTTGTAATCAAATCAGATATACTCAAAATTTATAGATGAAAAGATTTCAAAAACTTGCAAAAGAAAATATGAGAGTATTTTTATGGCTTTGGGTAGAAGAGAGAGAAAAGGCACTAACTATAAAAGGAAAGACTAATAAACTCGACTATATTAAAATTAAAAATGTTGTTTATCAAAAGACACCAAAAAGAAAGTGAAAGAACAGACCATAAACTGGGAGAAGGTATTTATGGTATCTATAACTGGTAAAAGATTAGTATCCAAAATATATAAAGAATATCTACAAATGAATAAGAAAAAAGACAATTCAACAAAAAATTAGCAAAACCGTTGTGCCGGTATTATGTACCCCAGAAAAGCCATGTTTTAATCCTGACCCAATCTTGTTTCTTTTAATCCTAGTTCAATTCTGCAGTTTGGAAACATTTGATTAAATTAGCTCTGTGGGAGCTGTAACACACTGAATTGTGGAGATATGACTCCACCCATCATGGGTGGGGCTTGATTAATTTACTGAAGGCCTTTAAAAGAGGAAATATTTTGGAAAAAGCTCAGAGCAAACAGAGCCTACAGAAATGACAGAAGCCTCAGAGCTGACAGAGAGCAGATGTAGATGCTTGAAGAGCAGTTATTTCGAACAGAGACATGGATGTTTGGAGATGCTTGGAGCCCAGCAGCCATCACCATGAGATGTTAAGCAAGCCAGAACCTGAAGAGAGACAGGGAAGGCCAAGAGATGAAAGTCAGCCCCAGAGAGGCAAAGTGAGGAGTCTCCACAGGAACAGAGCCCAAAAGCAAGGGACCAGTACAGTCCAGCCACGTGACTACTCAGCTGTCAGAGGTGTTCCTCACCCTTTGGCCTTTCTTGAGTGAAAGTAATCTCTTGTCAGTGCCTTAATTAGACACTTTCACTTCCTTAGAACTGTAAACTTGCAATATTAAATTTTTCTTTGTAAAAGCCATTCCATTTCTGGTATATAGCATTCCGGCCGCTTGCAAACTAACACAACCATGAATAGGCATCTCTGTTAAGCGGGAACACAAAAACTAGCCCTTTTAGAATCAAGAAAATGCAGTATAAAGAACAGTGAGATACCATTTTATACCCACTTAGCAAAAATGCCAAGTTTTGGGCAAAATATGAATTAACAGCAACTTTTACATTAATATATTAATATATTTCCGATGAGTATTTATTTCTCTGGAAAAAAAGGTCTACATTTTGCAAAACTGAACATTTGGAAACTTGTGACCCAGCAAGTATATACACTTCCAAATACATACATTGGATTAGGGGTTGGCAAACAATGGCTCATGGGACATTTTTTTAAGTAAAGTTTTATTGCACACCCCAGTCACATTCACATAATGCCTATGGTAGCTTTTGTATTACAGCAGCAGAGTTGAGCAGTTGCAATGAGACCATATGGCACACAAAGACAAAATCATTTACCACCCAGCCCTTTACGAAGTTTGCCCACACTGCTTGAGGACTTATTTTGAGCATTATTTTCTTTTTCCCTATAGCTTTTTGCTAGCCTATAATACAGACTTTATTTTTAGGACAGCTTTAGATGTAAAAAAAAAAATTTTTAAGATGTTACAGAGAGATCCCATATATGCTCTCACTCAGATTCCCCAATTATTAACATCTTACATTATGCGATATATTTGTTATAATTTTGGAATCGGTACTGCTATATTATTATTAACTCCAGTCTATAGTTCATTCAGATTTCCTTAGTTTTTATCTCATGCTTTTCTGTTCCTGGATCCCAGTAGGATGGCACATTACATTTAATTGTCATGTCTCTTTAAGCTCCTCTTGGTTGTGTTACTTTCCTAGGCTTTCTTTGCCTTTGATAATCTTGATAACTTTAAGGAGTATTTGTCAAGTTGTCTGTAGAATGCCCCTCCACTGGAATTGGTCTGATGTTTTCACTGGGGTTATGACAGGGGCAGGGGGTTATGCTCCCCCTACTTGAGGGGGAGAATCTGCATAAATTATTCAGAATTCTTTTGCCAGGAAAATTTGTTTCCTCTCCCCCAATTCTTCACTTTTTCAACCATGTACCATATCAGTATAGACTCACGGATTTTTATTTTATACTTTGGATTATGATGCAATACTACTGTATTTTGTCCAAACTGTTCCAGTTTTGGCTATTGGGAGCTCTTTCAGCTGGCTCTTCTGTCCCTTTGAAATACTTCCACCAACGTAGTTTGTTTAGATTTTTGAGCATTTCTGGCACTAGAACATATTCCAAGCTTATCTTATATATTTCTTCTCCCAGTCCTAGAATCAGCCATTTCTCCATGGCCCCTCATTCCTTTCACTGGAGAATGGCATTAGAAACCAAAATCTGGACTATAGGTTAGCTCACTGCTACCAGGGTGTCACTGTTTCTAGGCCCTCTCAGCTGAAACAACAAAGAAATACATGCTGGTATACTGACCCCTGTATATACATACATCTATAAATGTCTCTGTATGTAACTATCTGTATCTGTATTAAACTAAACATGAGTAAAAATACTAGTATCTCCAATTCTAATCCATCACCATACGGTCCTGCTAGTTTCTTCCCCTTGCTCATATGTAAATTCCCACTCCGACAGTGAGACAACTGGCTCCCATCACCAGCAATTTGCTTAATTAACTGCTTAATTATGGTATGCATATATGTTTTGGATGTTATGTGGAATTTCTTCTGTGATGAGATGCAAACACAGAGAGCTAGCCAGCCAAGAGTTCATGAAAGGATAGTTTTGGTAGATCAAACCCCTGCCTGCGGAGAGGGGAGAATGAGGGCAGTGGAGGGGCCCAGGGCTTACCTAACTTAGGCTCCCACAGGGGTCCATGGAGGAGGTGAGAGAGACGGCACACGTGGGTCCCAAGCTCTTGCCTTTATTGTGACCCAGAAGGGAGGGGTAAGACCACCCCATGGATATTGGGGGCTGGCAGTGTCAAACTATACAGTATGAAAAGCAGAAGGGGCAAGGGTCATTTGGAGAAGCTGAGGGCATCTTCTTAACACCCATATATCTTATGGAGATGCATGCTTTGCTAGGAAATTATACAGTGCAAAAGGGCAAGGGGTCATTCAGAAAAGTGGCAGGGGCCATTCAGAGAAGATAAGGGTTGTTCTTACCATCCAAACAATAAGGAGGTGCATGCCTTACTAACCGCAGTTGCCCAGGGCAGGGCTATTTGGGGTGGTCACTCAAAAGTGGAACTTATGACTAGGCAAAAAATGACAAGGCACCAAATATAATCTATTTTATACCAACACAATGTATAGCAGTATCAGAAGTATTAACCTATATCTCCATGGGAAACAACTTTATCAATTAGGGTACAGTGCTTATGTGCAGTCCCCTTTGGCTCCAGTCTTACCCATTTCCAGTTACCTAGGTCGACACCATTTCCCCTATCCATTCCACACTGAGATTGTGTCTCATACCTCTGCAATACAGTTATATTATCTTGTCACAGTGTGCATTCCTTCTGGAACTTCTTGGATCTCCTAAATAACTTTCTTTTAATCTGCATGCATTGAGATTCATTGTGCTATATGGGTTTTGGCAAATGCATCATGTATCCACCATCACCTAGTAGTTTCACTAGTCCCCCTCCCCCCCAAGTCCCCCATACTTTACCTTTTACCTTGTCAACCCTTCTCCTGAAGTGGCTGGTAACCACTTATCTTTTTACTCTCTTCTAGAGACATTTTTACCTGCAGGTACCAAAACACACAAACCAGAATGTTCACAGAAACAAAAAGCTAAAATCAACCCAATCCCATCCATTGATGGGAGAAAAGAGAAATCCATCAGCACATAGAAAAACAATGCACTCTTATACAGCTATGAACAGGACTCAACCCTAGTTAAATGCAACGTGGATGAATCTTTAAAAAAAAAAAAAGTAGTATTAAATGTAAAAGTAAATTCTAGCAGCCTATAAAACAACTTTTATGAAGTTCAACACAAAAAAATCAGACAATATGTTATTTAATAAAATCATTTTGTAAAAGGCAGAAAAATGAGAAACCCAAAACTGAGGGCTGTGCTTACTCCTGGCAGAGGCATGAGAATGGCATGAGGAGGAGAAAACAGGTAAAAGGTAATGTTCTGGGCGGGCCACGGTGGCTCAGCAGGCAGAGTTCTCGCCTGCCATGCCAGAGACCCGGGTTCGAGTCCCGGTGCCTGCCCATGCACAAAAAAAGCTTATGTTCTAGTCCTGGAAGGTAAGTCCATAGGTGTTCATCAGATTGTTATGGTTTTAAACTTATATAGTTGTATATGTACATATGCATATAGATATCTCATATATATCAAACGTTATATAAAAATATTTTAAGTGGGCGAAACAATGCCCACAATATTGTTGTGAGAGTAAATGAGATTGTATATGCAAAGTACTTAGTTTCAATAAATGATAATAGTTGTCTTTGCCACCTTCTCAGAAATCCTGGTTGGCCGCCTCAGCTCTGTGTTTGGGTCATTTCCCTGATCTAGAATGTACACCCAATATGGCCTGTCTTGTAGGTCTCCACCAATAAGGCATGATTTGAGAGTCTTCTCCACTGATGCTTCAACTGCCACTATTTAGACTCACAGACTGGGAGACAGACCGTTAGAGCGCAAAGCTCTAACCCCTTGTTTCCCTCGTGAGGGAACTAGGGCCCGGAGAGGATGGATGGCTTTCCTAAGACTATTCTGCTCTTCTGCAGAGTTGCTGGGCTCAGACACCTATTTCCCGACTCCAAGCCCAGAGCTGTTTCCTTGGGTGAGAAGCAGATTCTCAGCAGTATGGGGCGCCAGACCTAATATTGCAGATGTGGCAGAGCTGAAAGGAGGTGGAGGGGAGCCAGAGGAAGGAGGAAGGTGGAACAAGTGCATTGCAGATACCCTTCTGAGAATTTAGGATTTCTGACGGACTGGCCAGAAGTGGGTGACACCAGCCCCAGTGATGAGGGACTCGCCCTCCGCCGGCTGGTGGTGTAGTACTACTTAGCGGTCACACGATGTCGCCAGAAGCCAGAATTTGAAAATCAGTCAGCAAGGGCTTCCAGCCTCTCTCCAGCCCACCCACCAGAGGGGAAATGTTGCTAAAGCTCTGAATCTCTCCCATGCATGTGACTAACAAGAGAAGGTAACTAATGAAGTCTTCAAACTATTTTCAGAAGTAAAAGGTTACCAGCACTTTCCAAAAGAGAGATATAACGTGAACCTGAATGAAAGTCAAATGTATAATCTAAAAATTTCTAGTGGCCACATTTTGAAAAGAAAAACAAACAGGTAAAATTGATTTTAATAATGCATGCAACCCAACATACCCAAATTATTATATCAACATTCAATCAATATAAAAATATCATTGAGCTATTTTACTTTTCTTTTTGCACAAAATTTTTGCCATCAGGCATATCTTTTAAACCTACAGAAACCTACAGCACATCTAGGCTAGGACCAGCCACATTTCAAGTTCTCAAGAGGCACATGAAGCGAGTGGCTACAGGACAGAGACAAAGTCACATCTGTCAAGTGTGAGAGGAGCAGTTTATACACAGCGCAGGGACCTTGGGACAAAAGAGCATTTATTTGGACAACAAGAATGAATTATCTGACAGCATTGGGACGGCCCGGACGCTGTCCCCAATTTTTTGCCACCTGCTGGACAATGCCTGAAACTCCATCATCTGCCCTTTTTAGGCTTCATATTGTTTAATCCCTAAATGGGACACACACCTCTCACTGCTTTATTCTCACAGGCCAGAGACCTGGAATCTGAGTCCAGGGAACGGTGTGGACCAAGAGGTCCTTTTACCATAGGAAAGGTCACAGGTCAGTGAGGTCAGAGGAACTGACTCTTTCAGTCCAACAGATCTTTGCCATGTAAGAATCGCCATCCTTGTTCCTCTGCCCACCCCCAGCCCCAGAATCTGCTTCCCTGACTCCACCATGGGATGGCTCAGAACAGTTAAATTTGCCAGCCTTACCAACAAACCGGCCTCCCCTGGAGATGAGCTCTCCAAGCTCTGCCTGCTCTTGCTCCAATGCACTGGACCCAGCTCAGCCTGTCCACACTAGGCTGGGTCAGCTCGTCTAGACACGCTTGAGCAATGTTACCGTACAGGAATAGGAGTTGCGTCCACTCTTCTCCTGCAAGCTTGGGGAGGATTGTGGATTGGTGGTTTTTCTAGGTCTCTAACTCATTCTACCCCACAGAGGCGCAGTCAGTGCCGCAGGTTCTGGCAGCACAGGATAGTATGCTCTTATCCGGAGGAAATGCAAGCCTTCCGGTTCCCAGACTCCCACTCCGGTGCCAAAGATCGACAGTGTGGAAACCTCTGAATCCACAGAGAGATTGTTTTCCACACTTGGCATTGCACTGACAGGGCAGGCTTTGCCACATCAGAATATAAGCGCTAGTTCCCGAATAGCCTGCTCAGATCAGAGTGTGTTTTGAAAAGATGTAATTAATCAAAATTGTTAAATGAGGATTTTGGGTCGCAGCCCGTGGTGCACACACAGAAGCCAGCGCAGAACTACAAACGCCAAATAAAGATCACGAGTACCCTGGTAATGAAAATAAGGATAATAAGGCAGGCCCAAGGACCGGACCTCAGGGCTGCATCAGATTTCTACAGCAGGGAAAGGGCCCACTCTTCTGATCAGCATCCTCTCGTTTTTTCCCCCTGCTCCCCATCTCCTGGACTAAACCCCACACTCCCCCACCACCAACAAAGGGAACCCAAATGCCAAGAATTCAATTAAAAAAGAAGTTTTCTATGAAGTTCCTAGAGGAGAGAATGTTTTCTGATTGACAATATCTTCATGAAAAACAAAAAGGCTGACTGCAGCTATTGCTAGAAGCTGGCCTACAAAACTGTGTGTCTCCCTGGGTGACTTATCTGATTTGGAAATGAATTCTTCATGAAGCTGCAAGAATAAAGGGTGGGGCTGGGTAAAATAATCACACACAAACACAAGAACTTGTTTAAAAAGTCACAGAAGTCACATGTGTGAATTAATGTTCCACATTCCCCCAAAGTTTCCCAAACCGTGGTTCACACTCACTGGGCTACAGCCTCAAGGCAGAAAACACACTGGGGACGGGGCACACGAATACTCTTTTTCCCGTTGTCTTGAAGGCGTAACTGCACAATCCAGTGTGGAAACTGCCCGCACACTGCCTGGCTGCCTGCAAAGTTGAGGGTTTCTTGAAGGGAGCACCATATTTTTGAATCACAGGATTGGTTGACTCCTGGGAATTCGAGGGGATTTTGCCTGTGGGTTTTCTGCTTATCAAAAGCATCAGTAAGTGGGATGGCATGGTAGAAAGGGCTCTGCCTGGGACATCAGTCTTTCCCTGTCACTAACAGGTGTGAACTTGCAAACACACACTTCTCTGTGCCTCGGTTTCCCCAACTATAGAGGAGGAGACTGGACATAATGCTATCCATGCTTCTCCTTTTAAAGGAGAAATAACCAGCAAAACATATTTTGTACAGGTGAGTGAAATGACAAATCCCTAAGTTCCTTTCAATTGTGCATGTGTTGTTTTTTTGTTTTCAGTTTCTGACTTTATAAAGCTCTAGTCAAATCTTGACTGTGAAATCTCAGATGGTCAAAACCCCAAAACTTAACACTGTCATTGTTGAAAATATTTCTATTTGAGTGCCCCCTTTTTTTTGTTTTTAAAGAATTATTTGGAAAACCACCTGTTTGGGTACAAGATGTAGGGCGTTTTACTTTTTAAAAGCTGTTTTTGAAATATCAGAACCTACCTTAAACAAAACAAAACACTTCTCTTTTGAAACTTCAAGTAGGCAAGAATTTGCTTCTTTTGAAGGGAAACAATCTGCTGATGTCTTCTCAAAGGGGAAAGGACATGTTATCACACAGCAGTAAAAACAGAAATGGGAACCAAATTGGGGAAGAAAAAAAGAGAGGCAAACTGGAGGAGCCCAAAGTTGTCATTATTCTCCAAGTCACTGAGAGATGAAACAAGGGCAAAGTCAAGGGTGAGGGATGTCATAAAAGTGTCTAGGTGACTCTACAAAACCCCTCAAAGGCCCAGAGATTTCTGGGGTGGAAACTTCCAAAAGCCTCAATTGTGAGTCATTGTAATTTGCTGCCCTCAAAGCCTCTGCTGGTTTTGGCAGAAATCAGTGCCCCAAATCTTAAATCCAGCAGTAGCAGGGATGGTTTTTACTGGGTGCATGGGGGTTAGGGGAATGGGTAGTGGCAAAATTGCCTTATAAGGAAACTGTAAGTCTTGGGAAGGCCTGGTTTCATCATACTACAAGAAATGTTAAAGGAAAACCCATGAACCCCTTGCTCCTCCCAGTCAAGAGTTCAGAGAAAAAAGAAAGTGAAGGATCTCTTTTTCCCCAAAACTGATTTGTTGTCCTTTCCCATCTCTTCGATCATGAAGGGGTAACCCACATAAAAGCAAAGCAGTGTGATTTCTTAACTGAGCCATGGAGAACAGAAGGCACTGTGCTCACAAAAGTCAGATATGACATGGACTTGGCCAAAGCCACTGGACATGACGTGGAGCTTGTTAGAGCCTCTGAGACCTCACGGAGCCCTAAAACCCAAGCTGCATCCAACCGAAGGGGCGGCCACACCCTTAGAATCACCCAGTGCTGGAATCTGGGCTGGGAAGAAACAGACTGTCATGTCCCACCAGCTTTGCAGTGCTTGACTTCCCCCTCTGAACTCAACCTCCCCACTCACTCTGCTTGGATACCTCTACTGATGGGGAACTCACCATTTACAGTCTATTTCGTCACCTCCACTTAGGACCAATGTTCCAGAGTTCGTGGTCATAAGCCCCAATGGGAAGGAGTCCCCACAGCCTCCTCTGTTCCCAGGCTGTCTTGAGCACCAACCCCCATCCTCTGACTTAATCATATCATCTCGATGGGCTGGGGGAGATTGGGAAGAAAGCTTGGAGGAAGGGGGTCTCAGGGAACCAGGCCCTGTGCCCTGGAGATTAAGCAAGTCCTGAACCTGGACGCCCCCTGTTCATTAATCCTTTGGTAGTTCCAAAGAATGCGTCTAGTGAATTGGGAAATATCCCCACCCCCAGCCAAATGTGTAGAAGAAAGGTTGCTGGGATCACAAAGAACAATTAAGAGCCGAACCCCATGACAGCCAGGTGGACTTGACACCCCCCCAGCTCCATCAAGCAGCCAAGCTAGCTCAGCTAGACCCACAGCTACTGTTTACTCACCCTTTGCCTCTTTCCCATCAAGGTTTACACACACGATCCCATTGAATTCTCATGACCATCCCATGGTGCAGATAACATTATTCCCACTTTACAGGATTCCCAACCAGGGTTAAACCGGCCTGTCTGCCAGGTGATGGGCATGACCTGGAATGCCCTCCTTACACACGTGGCCATTCAGAGCTGGGGCTCCGCGGCAAACAGGGTGAATGTACCCCAGGTGCCTTCTAGACTCACAGCGCACTTGGGCTCAGTGCCGGGTATCTGGGGAAGCGCTTCCTGGCACATAATTACCACTATGAAGATTATTATTAGCATTAAGCATTTACGTGACACTTAATATTTTTCAAAGCATTGTACTGTCATTTAATTAGTTTTTCCTTGCAACATTCCTGTCGAGTCCACACATGATGGCTGGGGAGAATAACAGGGGCAAGAGATAAATGCTAAAGGTCAAAGGAGAAAAGGGGGCGACAGCACAGGCTCTGGGCGCCTAACCTCTCTGGTGACCCAGCCAAGGTAAACCACCTCCCCTACTCTCCAGGAATTCTGCATCCCCTCCCAGAGCCCCACTAACACTGTACCTGTGACCTCCAGGAGCAGGTGGGGAAAGGATCTCTTCCTGGATGTATTTTGGCTCAAGGGCCAAAATACTCTTCAAAAAGAAAATATATATATACTGTGTCAAGTTCACACTCATTCAGAACTGCTGACAACCTCAGTCTTTTTCCAAACCTCTCCATTAAAGTTACCTATAAAATTCCAGGATTGTGATTCCCAAACCTAAGACAGCTTCTGATAGGGAGGTTTTAGCAACTGACAAATTCTAATTAGGTCTGTTAAAATAGAGGAGTGGTGTATGAAGCCGGGACTTCCTCGTAAGGGGGGAGTGGGGGTGCTAGGAGTTGGGGTGTAAGGGGCTGGCTTCTCCCCAACCCCTGAGGCCCCCAGGGTCTTTGAGTCACCATGATCTTACCTCGGGGGACAATAAGTACTCCTTGCTGCAAGGCCCCTTCAGCTGCAGAGGAAGGGGGAGGAGGAGGCAAATGTTGGGAACCCAGAGGAGTAAGGAAGGACGATTAAGCTGCGGGGCCCAAAAAGGCCAGGCAACGCCGGCCCCTTCTCGGTGCGCACCTGCAAGCCGAGGCCTCCTCCTTTCTCTCGGCCCGGCCGGGGAAGACTTATCGCCAGGCCCAGACGAGGCGGCACCACCCGCTGCAAGTTCTGGGGGGCGGCGGGGGTTCCTCAAGGCCTGCGAGTAACTGGGGTCAGTGAGGCGTGGGTGGAACTCTACCTACTGACCGGGAGAGGAGAGTGGCCCTGAATCCCCTCTTTCTCTTTGCGTCCCCCACCCCCACCCCCACCCTCGTCTCGGCGAGCCGAGCCCAATTTGCAGGGTTTATTGCAGCGGTTGCGCCAGGCGAGCTGTTAACCCACACGCAGACCGGCTCCCGGGACCTGGGAGAGGCACGTCCCGCAGGGGACGGCACTCCCCAGCACGGATGCGAAACGTCGGGTCCTCCGGTTTTTTTTGTTTTTTTTTTTCCCAAAACCCTCGCCCGCCCCCGGCAGCTCCGCCGCGGGACTTGGGGAAAACCCCGGGCCCTGACGTCTCGGTGGCACCAAGCTCCCTGCGCACGCCAGCCAGGGTCCCCGCCGGCAGCTCGAAAACGGTCTGCAAACGTCCAAGTCCCGCCTTGGCGACTCATCAGCAGTCGCCGAGCGCCAGGCTTGGAGGCCCCGAAGACGCGGAGGTGTCGGGGCCTCGCCACTGCTCACTCCAGGGGCTGCGGCCTGGGACCTGCCTGACGGAGCGTTTCTGTCCCCCGCCGCTATGTGCAGTCCACCAAGACCAAGTCCGACGCTCGGCCCCTTCCGGGTCACTGAGCTTGCGAGCGAGAAGAAAGAAAACAGACAATACCAGCAAGGAGAGGCTGCGGCCTACGCGCTGCTCTAGCTCCGGCTCCCATCTGGGCTTTGCAGACGGGCGGTGTTTTGGGCTTCCTGTCTCTGTCGCGGGCTGGAGACCTCGCCTAGGGCGGCGCTCGCACTGCCTGAAGCTCGCCGGGAAGGTGCGAGCCTCCCTGGCGGCCCCAGGGTAGAGGGAGTGCGGGCTGCTTTAAAGGCCGGGAGGCTCCAAGTCCTCGCACCCTGCGGGGGAAATTATAACCTCGTCCTCCCTGGGACCGGGGGGACGACTTCAAGTGTCCTCTGAGAGGGTTGGTCCGCATCTAGCTCATCCGGAGCCGGGGACAGATTTGGTTCTTCATTTCCCATTTACTAGGGATATACCCTTGGGCCAGCTTCCTTCTCTTCGTGCCTCAGTTTCCTCCTTTGCAAGATGGAGTCAGTGAGATAGCCCTCAATGTGTTATTGTAACAGTGAAATTAGCTAACCCAAATGAAAGGCTTAGAGCTGTGCCTGTATATAGCCAGTGACTGCATGTACAGGTTATCAGCGATATCTCGTTTTTGGGGGTGGTGGACCGCGAAATCCTCTCTCCGCCTGCCCGTCCCCACCTCCCTGCAGACTGCCTGATCCCTTTCTCAGATGTCAACACCCGGATGAAATAGGGGAAAATATTGTTTGGGGTGAATGCTTCTGTTTTCCCACATCAATCCCACCGCGGAAGTTGGTCGGAGCTGCGCCACAGGGGCAGCCAGGGTTCCAAGTCTTGGTCTGCTCTCCGCAGCGTATTCGCCTCCGGCGTCTTAATCTGAATTTCTGAAATCTGGGGCTCGTGGGAGATTCCAGCGGGCGGCGGAATGGACAGAGTGTGGCCTCTCCCTCGGTCTGCCCGGCGGCAGCGGCCACGCGGCCACGTCGCTCAGCCGGAGGATCCCGCACCCGGCTGGCTGCCGGGCCCCAGTTCGCCGGCGGTCGTGTTGGGCCGAGGCCTGAAGCTCCCGATTTCCCAGGCCCGCCTGGCTTAGCCGCAAAGCAGCTGACCCCAGGGCCGGGCGAGGGAGCCAGAGGGCGCGTGGGGGGAGGGGGAGGTGTGAAGTCTAGGGAGCAAAGTCCCGAATTCCAAGGATCGGGTCTGATCCGAGGGGTGGGGAAAGTGCGGGTCACAGTGAGGTAAGTCCCGCCGCATCGGTTGGCGGTGGCAAAGAGACGGCAACGCCAAGGCCCTGCGGGCTAAAAGTTCCGAGCCGCACGCGCCGCGCTGGCGTCCGGGAGAGGCCTCAGCTCGCTCCGGAGAACTCGGGTCGTGTTCAGGCGGCCGCTCTTGGAACAAGTGACCCGTCCCTCGACTTTCAGATCTGTAAATAGGGACACTAAAACACTGTCTTGAATCACCTGTAGTTGCCGATTCTCCAGGCGCTGAAATACACCACCTCGGGGGAGCTAGAGGTTCCGAAACGATTCCCCTAAACTTGCCCTCCATCCAGAAAGCAAAAGGTCCCTTTAAATGTCCCAAGAGGAGTTTGGATCCCCAGGAGAGAGACGCGAGGTCCCCGTCGAGCTGCTCGAAGAGTCACCCGTCGGGACCTGCGCAGCCAGCGAGAGCTGAGGATGAACGCGGCTCCGCAGGCTGGTTCAGGGACCGCTTGGGTCCTGTTCCCGATGCGAACCTGCCGTTGGCCCTGCTGGGCTGCTCGGACCCTGTCAGGGCTCCTCGAGGGCCGTGCCCAGCTCGGGCCGGGGTAGTCCTGGGCTTGAGCCCGGATCGTTGCCGGAAAGGACCCCACCGCGCAGAGACGGCGCCTCCCTCAAGCGCCGCAAACCGGGAAAGTAAAGCAGATGTTATAGGAGATTCTCCAGATAAAACGAGCAAAATATTACCCACCCCTCTCCCTAGGTTTCTGTGCCTTTAAAATTTTACGTAGTGTTCAAGGGGCTCCAGGTCCCAGCTATCCTACACGGGCCTCGGCGCCTGCTTTTCTGCTCCAGAGGACATGGTCCGGCAGGGAGCCACAGGGTCATACATTTCTCCCCACCTTAGGGCTCGGGCGATTTGGTTGCCTCGACCTCTCCGGTTGTCCCCTCCAGCCTCAGCCCTTCTTTCCAGTCCTGAGCCTCCCACATGCGGGCGCATTGTGTCCTTCCTGACTTCAGAACCCGGGTCCTCCCAGAGGAGCCACATCGCAAAGTGAGCAGAGTTTTCTTCTTTATTTGATTCTAATACAAAGGTTTAAGTATTATGGAGACTTCTCAGGACATTTCTGGCCAGAAACATCTTAACTTTGCTCAGATGAAATCCTCATGCAATCCAGAAAACAGTAATAAAACCGAACCAGTTATATATTAAGTATGCATAAGTATGTATACGATATAAATAGCACCTAAGGCCCAAGATCTATTAAAGTACTAGGAAAAAAAAAAGGAAGAGACACAGGTCTCTATGTATATTGCGCAGATTCATTGTTAGAGCTGGGAAGGGGTCTAATAATCCAACACCCTCCGTTGGAACTGAAGCCCAGAGAGGGCCGGGGATCAGTCCAAGGTCACACAGCACTGGGCAGTCAGGGAGAGCGAGAGCACCTCCTCCCCACTCCAGACCCGCGCCGTTCCATTGCGTCCCAGTCATTTTCTACCTTCTGAACCACAAGCCCCTGGGGGCTTTTCTCTCAAGCTTCGGCTTTCATGAAGTGAGGGAATTCCGATTAAGATCCCCTTCCCGGAATCCTTAGGTCTCTTCCCGCTTCCGGCTCAGAGTTCAGGCGCTACCTTCAGCCGCCGACTGTCAGGTAAGAGGCCCCATGGACGGGGGACAGAGACCCAAACCTCTTCTTCCGGCCTGGAGGTGGCGGAAAGCGGCACGCAGGAGCTGTTCCCCAAACCCCCGGCAGATGGCGCGTTCCACACAGGAAAACCTGCGGGGAGTCCGCCTGCGCCGCTCGGACCCTGTGCCCTGCCCTGCCTGCCATCCTACGGTAACTCCCCGACTGAAAGGAGACAGAAAGAGACCGCGGGGGAAGCCTGGGCTGGGTGTTCAATGATTTGAAAAAGAAGACCGTACAAACCCCGATTTTAATCCATGAGTCGAGGTTCCGAATGGCCTCGGGCTCCACCTTGTTAAGGGCCAATGAGCGTCGGGCGCTTGGCTCAGTCAAAGACACGCGGACCCACCCGGGTCACCCCTAGGGGGCGTTATCTCCCCTCAACACCTCAACAAACACTTCCACGCCTCCTCTCATTCACCTACGCTGGTCCGCTGCCTTCTTCTGCCGCCCTCCGAGCCCCTGTGCTTTCACCTTTTTTTTTTCTTTTTTATATATCTGGGGAGGGAGAGATGAAAGAAAACAGGGCGCTTTTCACTTGAGGCGATAATTGTCCCCGAGACCGGTTTCTTAATTTACTCATTCATTATTGGCTTCTTCTCTAATATTTGGCTTTGCCGCTTTGATCGCCAGGAGATCATATACTTGACTATTTGCATAACAATTTTGGGGCGCGCATCCCGGCCGCGTGAGGGAAGGGACGTGCTTGGATTGTCTTTGGGGCTCCCCCAAAAAGCCGTATTTCTCCCCCTCCCCCCCCCGCCTCCTTTCACCCTCCACCCCAATTACGCCTGCAGGAAGCTCGGCCTGCTTTCCCCTCACCGACCCACACCACTAACTGTACGTCTGGAAAGTTCCGGAGGTGAATGGGGGCTAAGAGGAAGCTGCGAACTCCTCAATCCAAGGTGGGCAGTAACCATAAGATGCCCAAAGGGTGCCCGACAAGAGAAAGGACTTGGATCTCCCCCCACTGTATTCCCAGCCCTAAAGACTCCGGCTCCGCTCCACCCCACTCCCTGCGGGGGAAGAAAGTGGCTCTGACTCTGGGGACGAATGAAGTGGGTTGGTGACTGAGGAGACACCATCCCCTGCGCTCTCACTTGGGACTTAGGCCGCAGGACAGTACTCGGATGCCCACGGCTCCCGAGCCCGGTTCTCAAGCTCGGAGACTAGTGGCGATTCCTTCCGCTCTCTGGATGTCAGTTTCCTCCTTTACGGAACGAGTTTTTGGTCATGCACCTCCTGGGGTCCCTTTGATCTTGATATTGCCACGCGCTGTCCATGCTCCCCGCAGTCAAAGCTCTGGGCTTCGAAAATGCAGAGGTGGGTCTTGGAAGAAAACAAAAACCTTTAAACCAGTGTTTATTTTAACCCGGCCACGGACAACTGTCCTGGCATAGTTCA
Organism: Tamandua tetradactyla; assembly: GCF_023851605.1. Classification (NCBI taxonomy): domain Eukaryota; kingdom Metazoa; phylum Chordata; class Mammalia; order Pilosa; family Myrmecophagidae; genus Tamandua; species Tamandua tetradactyla. Next base: position 95,319,981 of record NC_135329.1, on the reverse strand, counting down.
ACGCGCGGGTGAAGAGTGGGGAAAAGCAATGGGGGTAGGAGAGGAAGTGTTGGTTTGGCGTCAGAGCCCTTAGTCGTTGCGACTTCACACACCTCATTTCCAAAGCTTTGGTCAAGAGGCAGCTGTTGCCCCCTTCCCAGCTCGCGACAAACGCACACACGGAGACTCCGTACAAATGGACACCACAGGTATAAGTCGGCGCAGAACTCTTGCACGTAGCTCAAGACACAAGAACCAGACGGACACACCAACGCACGCAGTTCTTCTCTGCACACTCCGGCACACACACCCATATACGCACGCACACGGAACCTCTCACGCACAGAGTCACGTAACCCATGCACGCGCTCGGGCGCACGCTTGTCCCCCCACCTCACTTTCTGCGGTAGCAGGCGGACGGAGAAGGTGGCCCGGAAAGACCTCGGTATTGCAGTGACGACCCCCCCCTCCACTCCCACCCGATCCAATCTGGATAAAGGAGGTGGGGAGGAGGTAGGGGGAGACAGACTGGTTCTCGAGACTTCTTCTCTCCCACACCCAAGCGGCCAGAATTGTCTTCCCCGCCGCCGCCTCCCCTTCGGACTAAACTTTTCTCTTCCTCTTCTCCCCGCCTGTCCCCCGCAGAGCTCTGCAGAAACTCTGAGCCTTTCCCATACCCTTCCCAGGGAGCAGGTCCCGAGGCTGCAGCCCCCTTGGGCTGAAGGGGGACGCGGCCTGGATCGCGTCTCTGGGTGGGCGGGGAACCGGGAAGCCGACCGGCAGGCGCGCGGACTTCTGTTTCCTTTTCTCGGATTAGATGGAGACGAGCCCGGGGACACACCCCAACCCTATAGGAGTTAAAGGAAAGAGGAGGAGGAGAAGGAGAAGGACAGTTAACTCAGGAAAGCAAAAAGAACATGGTTTGGGAGTCGCGGGAGTTCCTGTAAAAGGACTTGGATATTGCGTTTGTTCTTTCCTCGCGTTGATTTTTTTTTCTTCTGTCCCCAACTTTGTGATTGGGTCTAGTCCAGGCCTCCTGGGGAGCGGGATGGAGCCGAGGGCGGAGGAGGGGGTTGGGGGGGGGAGCAGTAGAACCCGGAAACAGCGCTGACCCTTCCTCATTCTCTTCCACCCTCGCACCCACCCGCTCGCAAACTCTCAAATCCAGACGATGTGTACTCGAAACCTCTCCGAGCTGGATCCAGGCGGGAGTCGCCAACTTACAGGTGGGGATTGGGGTGTCACTCAGAGGGATCCCCTGGGCCTGGGAGCACTGGTTTCGGGGAACCTTCTCGAAGGGAGTCGGGACAAAAGAGAAAGAAGCAAAATAGAACAGCGTAGGCAATGCATTAACTATAGCTTTTTTTTTTTTCTGGGGGCCAGGGAGGTGTTTCAACATAAGAGTTTCAGTTTGCCGGTTTGGTGAGATTCATTGTAAGGAGACAAAGAAGATGCTTCATTAAAGTGGAGATATATATATACGGAAATAGATGCAGTTGCCTTCCCTTCGGGAGCCGCGAACTCTAAAATCCTTAGGTTCAGGGGCCTAGCTGGTTGCGTGGCTATAGCCCCGGAGTGGTTTAGGGATACCGAGCGGGTAGTGAAAGCGCCCATTCCGGTAATCCGAGCCAAGGAGCCCTTCGCAGCCCGAACACGGCGCGTAAACCCGGGAGCAGCGACGGGTCCGTTGGCACCCTGCAGGTCTCACGCCGGGCTGTCCTCGCGGGCTCGATACGAAACCACCGCCCCGGGTGTCCTTTCGAACCCTGAACACTGATTTACGGAAATCGCTACAATGTTTCCCCCATTTCCCTCAGTCTCCGAGACCAGAGGAGAAAGGGCTTAATTTGCTTTGCCTGTCCAAATTTTAGAGGAAAACAAACAAACAGGCGCATATTACTGATAAAAGGGAGAAGATCCTAGGGGGAGGCATGGTGTGTGTGTGGGGGGGCAAAAAACCCAAATAGTGAAAGTCCCCAAAGTGCCAACCTCAACAGCAAGCTTTTTCTCGGCTTTCCAGGAACCCGGGCATTTATGGGCGTATTTCATTGTACACAGAAAAAGGGACTCCTCTCCCCCCACCCTCAGAGGAGTCGTGTGGGCCATCTATAAACAAAGCTGTCGCCCCAAATTCGAGAGTCAACAGAGCGTTTTATTTTCCATGGATTGTTTTCCACGCACCCCCACCCACCTCGGCTTTTTCTCTTCGCCCGCCTCCCCCCAGTCGCACTTCCAGCTACGGGCAGAGCCGCTCAGGTTCCTCAACCAATACCCAACGAATCCCCCCGACAGTCACCCCCCACATTATTATCGCCTCCAAATGAAGACCGAAACCCTGAGCGCTAATTGAATTAGTCTATTGAAAGAACTGTCAGGTACAATGACGTGGTTCGAGGCTCCACATTTCCCAAGGTCTATAGGCTTTGGGGACCTGCGATGTATAGTCTGACCTTCCGGCTCATAATAATACCGCGGCACTTGTAGCAGAAATCTCTTCGCATTCACTCTCAACAAAACCGCTGGTCACCCAGTCCCCGTAGGAAGGCTGCGCGCTATTGTGTTGCGACAACTCATTCATGTCCCGCGCCACGAGGCCCCACCGCCATCTGATCTACACTCGAAATGCGATTACCGCCGGCTGCACACAACACGTCCGCACTCCCGGCCCATCGCGCCGCACGCCCTACTAGGCTGCGAGGTTTTCGTTCACAGTTCACCTCCGGTCCCCATCCTGCAAAGGGAGAGAAATTTATCTCTGCCGAAAGGAAATTCAAAACTCTAGGGAAACTCATGCCGGGATGGGGAGCGAGTATTTTGTTGTTGTTGTTTTGTTTTGTTTTCAGAACAGCACACACTCAAACCTTCACACAAATACATTTCTGCATACCCTGGTAGTGGACTGACTCAGGCATACACTCTACTGTGCACAAGGACAGGCTTCCTGCCAGCGCACAAGTGCACACAGAGACACAAACACATACTTATGGACCAGTTTTCTCTCCCTGTGGCTCTAATAATATGCAAAACAGACACAAACACATGCTTCAGCCCCCACAGCCACTGGCTACTCTGACACCGTTTAGTGTTTTTTGCAAAATTGAGAAAGAGGAGAAACAAAGGAACAATGTCTCAGCCTTCACCTTGAGACTGCTCCAAATCGCTCATTGGTCTTCCTTCTATATCCTCCCTAAACTTCTCCAGCAGTCGCCAAAACTCATAGAATATACTGTTTTCACTGGTTTGCTCAGTGGAATCCCCTGCTTTGCAGCACAGAATGGAGGGGATCTGTTGGTAGGAGAGGCGACAAGGAGGTTGGGGTGTCTCAAGGTCCTGCTTAACTTTAAAGTTCTCCTTGAGTCCCCTTCTGCCTTCAAAGTGGAAGAGAAATCGCCCCCCCACACACACACACACTTGGATGCTTAAAACAAAACAAAATAAAACAAAATAATTTTCTTCTCAACATAATCCCCTATCTGAGCTGGGTATTACTTGGGGACAATCAACATTTATTTCTCAGACTTGACCCAGTTTGTGACCCTCTTTGGGACTCACTGCATGAACTGTCCTGCTCAGAGCTGCAAGGCTATGGAAATGGACAGCAGAGCGCCCTCACACTTCCTTGCCCTTGGCCCTGGAGCCAAGAGCTTTTGGAGAAAGGGGCTCTACTCCACTCCAGCAGGTTCCCCAATCCCTCCATCTGCTTCCTGCCCACCTGCCTCCCTGTCATCCTGGCCCGGGCATCTAGTAAGTTGAAGAAAATTTCCTAATTCTCAAAGGCTGAAAAAAAGTTCCGGAAAGTATGTGCACTCACTTGTGCACATACACCCCTCCACACAGCCAACCTCTTTACCCACATACATGCACAGGCAACTCACCCTGCCCATACTTTCTCACCCACACACCCAGCCCTGGGCTCGCCGGGAGTCTTCCAGACCCCTCGCACACCCGTTTCCGCCAACGTGTATTCGCTCTCAGCCCTCGCACACCTCACTCCCAGGCTTGCCAGAACACCAGATCCCGATAGTATGTTCATTTTCAGGAGGGAGAGGAGGGCGCCGGCCCGGGTGGGGGCCATGGAGAGCGAGCCCCGCGATGTGCACAGCGTTGGGTGCAGGCTGGGCCTGGGGAGGGGTGGGGGGCTCGAGGTAGCGCGCGGAGCGCCGCCTAATCCAGCCCCAGCTCGTGGGCCGCGGGTGCATTTATCATCCCATTACTGTAACAAATCCGGGCTCCACTACATGAAAGGTAAAATGAATTACCGACGTTAAGCCGTCAATAAAGTCATTTCTGTAAATGGTGTCTCCAAAGGGCCGCCGCATTATTCAGCTGGCTTTATCAGCTGGCTGGAAATTACGTGGAGGAGCCGGGCCGCGCGGCGCGCGGGGCCGCTCACTTTGATTAAGCGTCTTGCCAGCGCGATGTGACAGAGCTTTTGACCAGGGTTTTATTCACAGGCCTGTGATGAACGCCAAGCTGATCAGGCGGAATGAAGAGTAATTAAAACCTATAAATTATCTTCCGCAGCCCTTCTCGAGGCGTCTCTTGCAGGCGAGATAAGGCGTCGAGACCCTATTTACGGCACTGAAAGGGACCGCGGCGCACAAAAGCTACGCGGCTAAATAGGATATTGATAGTGTCCTAATTAGAATTTAATTAAGTACCCACGCTAGCTTGCGGGATAAAGATTTCAATTTTTCGAACTTAAATATAAATAAAATTCCACCCTCACTTCGGGGATTAGAGGAGGGGGCGCCGGGAAATTTCGGGGAGCCCTTGGGGATGGGGATGCAGAGGACTCGAGAGACCCCAAGGTGGGGTTTAGGGCGGTTGGAGAGGGGTGGAGGAGACTGCAGCTAGATGTTCGTGCTGTTCCCCCCCCCCCCCCCCCCCCCCCCCCCCCGCCCCGGGCACCGCTAAGGTCTAGCCAGGAACTTGGGAATCGGATGTGGGTGGCAGGCGGGTGAGTAGGGGGGGGCTCAGCTGACCTGAAGATGCAGGGAGCAGTGCGAATTCCCGCTCTCCACCAGCCCCTCTCAGAAACTTCGGCTACTGCGATGGTTTCGCCTTGCTGTGGTTTTCGTTTTATTTCCTTCCTAATTCCCTGGGACTTGTCTGGGAAACTGGAGAGAGGAATTATTTTGCATGCCCCAACTAGACAATATCCCTAAAGAGATCCTCTGTCGTCTCAGTTGAGGTTGGCGGTCAGAGCGAGCAGGTCCTCTGCAGCTGCACAGATGATACCCCTGCGAAGGCCTCCGTTGCCGGAAACTTGCCCTTTTCTTTTGTACATCGCAGGCTCCAGTAGCCAATCCGACCCTGGCTCTCTGAAATCGCGCGGCAGACCAGCCCGCCTGTGCCCCGGCCTCACTCCCCTATGCCCGGCTGTGGGAGAACTTTTGGGGTTGCTTCATCAGGGAAGAAACGAAGAAGAGCCCAGCGGACGGAAGATGGATCTCGGTGAGTGTGGGGGCGGCTGGAGTCCCGCAATCCCCCAAAGCTTGGGATGAACCTGTAGGGCTTGAGCCGGAGGCCCCCAAGATGTCGAGAGCAAATACAGAAAAATCAGTCACCTTGCAATGGTGTAAAACTCGCTGTCCAGTTAGCCAGGCAAACACCTGGAGGTGCAATGCTTTTATTTATTTGATTTTACAGTGCAGAGAAATCTAACATGAAGGTTGCCCTGAACCCAAAAGCCTGGGCCTCGCCCTTATTCCCGCCCTGACTCATCCAGCCCAACCGCCCTCCCGGACAACTCCGCGAAGCCTGGGCGGCCCCCACTCCCGCAGCAAGCGAAGGAACAGGCTCCGGCCAGCCCGACGCTCGGGGTCTCCCGCGCCCTCTGGGCCTGACTCAGTGGCGCCAGGGCCGTTCCGGGTGTTGTCCAAGGTCTGGACCAGCAAGGGCGTGGGTGAGGATTCCCCGGAGCGACATGCAGCGAAGCGGCTAGGCGTGCGACCGACAAACTAGCGCTGTTGGCTAGGCACCGCGGGCCTCCTGCTTTTGCTATTACTGAAAAATAAACTGTGCCTCTGAAAGTAACCAACCCTATCTAGATCTATTTCACACCAGCGACTTTCTCGTCTCAACACTCTCCCTCCAACACACAGACACACGCGCACCCCCCCCATACATACATACACACAGAGATGGGCAGTGACAACAAACAACCTTTCACCCTTTCTAACAGCAAGAAGGGAATAAACGAGAAAATAAAAGGCTAAGTTTCTTAGGCGTGAGGGTGCAAAGAGCCGAGGCCCCTGCTTCCTGACCCTGCATCCGTCTTGCACGCACCCATAATCCTGCATTTCTCCAACAAGTTGTTTTTGAAGTTGCTTCTTTATTTGCCTACACCCCCAAACCCACCCCTCCCCCTGTCTCCTCTGCCCCCTCCTTGGTCAGGGCCTAAAGGAGGGGGAGGGACTGAGGCAACAGAGGGGAGGGCTGGCCCGACGCGCGGGGCCCGCGCGGCGGCGCCCCCTCTCCGCCCGCGGCCGCCGCCCCCGGATTATTTATCCGCAAAGTCCCGCGCGCACTCATTGGGCCGCGGCCCGGGTGTCAGCGCGAGTGCCGGCTCGCCATTGGCCCCGCACACGTGCGGCCCTGACTCACGTGCTTCCGGTTAGAAGGCAAAAAGTGTGCCTGGGTGATTTTTTTTTTAAGCGAGAGTTTGTGCAAAGATCCGAGCTGTCAGAGATTTGAAAAAAAAAAAAAAAGGCAGCCCCGGCGCTGGCGGAGACGCGCTTTCCCTGCAAAAAAAGCAAAGGCGATTAAAGGCGCTGCCAGCCTCGCGCTCTGGGCACAGCTGAGCGTGACACTCGGGGAAGTCAAAGCCCTCACTACTTGCCTACGAAGATGGCTAGACTTTAAAGACTATTTTTTCCCTTTAAGAAAAAAAAAATTCCCGGAGCTTTTTTCTATCTTTCTTTTTTTTTCTTTTTGTTTTTTCTTTTCTTTCTTTCTCTCTCTTTTTTTTATTTTTTTTTTTTATTTTTTTTCTTTTCGGCCGTGGCTGACTCCCCATTTAAAAGAAATCATTGAATCTGGTTGCAGAAAGGAAAAAAGAAAAAGAAAAAAAAGACATAGCCAAGTGTCTCCATATCTGGATGTCTACAAATTAGAGGGAGGCAGAGACAGCAAGATCTATCTGCTCGATAAGAGCGAGCGATCCAGGCCAGGCGCCTGGGCTTTTTTTTTCCTGCGCCGCCCCTCGCCTTCGCTGGGGCTTCGCCTGCCTCCTTCCTCCGCGCACCCCCACGGGCCGCTGGCAAAGTGGGGTGGGGAGCGAAGCGCGGGGGGCGGGGGCCGGCGCGGCGGGGCGGCCGAGCATGGAAGAGCAGCAGCCGGAACCTAAAAGTCAGCGTGACTCGGGCCTCGGCGCGGCGGCGGCGGCGGCGGCCCCGGGCGGCCTCAGCCTGAGCCTCAGCCCCGGCGCCAGCGGTAGCAGCGGCAGCGATGGAGACAGCGGACCCGTGTCCCCGCAGCCCGCGCCCCCGTCGCCGCCCGCGGTGCCCTGCCTGCCGCCCCTGGCCCACCACCCGCACCTCCCCCCGCCTCCCCCGCCCCCGCCGCCGCCTCAGCATCTCGCGGCGCCTGCTCATCAGCCGCAGCCCGCGGCCCAACTGCACCGCACCACCAACTTTTTCATCGACAACATCCTGAGGCCGGACTTCGGCTGCAAAAAGGAGCAGCCGCCGCCGCAGCTCCTCGTGGCGGCGGCGGCCGGAGGGGGCGCGGGAGGAGGAGGCCGGGTCGAGCGTGACAGAGGCCAGACCGGAGCAGGTAGAGACCCTGTCCATTCGCTGGGCACGCGGGCGCCGGGCGCCGCCTCGCTCTTATGCACCCCGGACGCGAACTGTGGTCCGCCCGACGGCTCCCCGCCAGCCGCGGCCGGCAGCGCTGGCGCGTCCAAAACCGGGAACCCGGCGGCTGCGGCGGCGGCGGCTGCTGCAGCGGCCGTGGCGGCGGCGGCGGCGGCGGCGGCGGCAGCAGCGGCCAAGCCCCCGGACAGCAGCGGCGGCAGCGGAGGAGGCTCAGGGAGCCCCGGCGCGCAGGGCTCCAAGTACCCGGAACACGGCAACCCCGCCATCCTGCTTATGGGCTCAGCCAATGGCGGGCCCGTGGTCAAAAGTGACTCGCAGCAGCCTCTCGTATGGCCCGCCTGGGTCTACTGCACGCGCTACTCGGATCGTCCGTCCTCCGGTGAGTACCCGGCGCCGAGCTGCGTCATGCCTGCTGGCTCCGCGGATGCCCCCCCAGAACTCCCAGCCGCTTCGCTGGGCAGAACAAGCCCAGCCTCAGGCGCTCTGGTTTCTCACGCCTGCTTCCCTCTCCTCACAACCGGCCCCAATTCCATCCGGGTGAGGGCCCAGGTCTAAGTAAGTATAAGGTTTAGGGCGCGGAAGGCTCGGGTCTCCAGCCTTCGATTTTGAACTCCGAACCCCTGGGACCTTCTTTTTGTTTTACCTTTATTATTTTTTGGAAAGCTACGAAAATCACTCATTGATTTTTCCTCCAGGGAGGGAGTGTTTAGAGGTGGCAGGAAGGTAGGCCTAGTGATTTGGGTCTCAAATATAGCCATTCAGGTCCTGCGGAGACTGAAATCCAGCAAGTCTTTGACTAGAGAAATAATCTTCGCAGCGTATTCTCACAGACCCACACACCATCTCGTTATGTTCTGCGGAGAGTTCCTTTACATAGAGTTAGATCTAGAGTCACACAGGAAGAGAGAGAAATGTGTTTGAACGTCCCTCTCCCGCGTCGCCCTGGCCGAGGATCAGAGCGAATCTGACCCGGGTGGGTAGAATATCAGGGGCAGGCGATCGCTGAAGCGGTGGGTGCCGGGAGCGTTTCGCTCTTGGTTCTGTGGGGCTGACAGACAGACAGTCGGAGAAGAGAGAAGGCAGGCCAGACTCAGGCCAGAAAGCCGAGCCGAGCGCACGGAGAACCACCCTTTTCGGCAGCTTCTCTGCGGCGCGGCACCCGCATTTTCCCGCTCCTTCCTCCTGTCACTCCTTCCGTCCTTTATCTGCCATTTGGCAAATTTCCCCCAGTCGCAGGCCCATTTTTCTCGGCTTTTCTTCAGCCTTCTTTCTGTCTGTCTCTCACGCTCGGCGGACCCGAGGCCGAGGCCTGCAGAGGGACAGCCGCCGGATCCCTTCGAGAGGAGGCTGAGGCCTGCCCGCCGCCCCGCTGGCAGCTCAGGGAAAAGCAGTGGGGGCTGCCAGGAGGGTGGCAGAGGTTCTGACCCGGGATGCGGGCTCCGGGCGCCCAGGAGCCAGAGGAGGCCGGACACAGCGTAGCCACGCGTCGCTCTCCCACTGCGGGTCTCTCGCTCCTGGCCGCTGCTGGCCGGGCGCGGATCGATGCGCGCTATCAGCCCCCGCCATCTCGAGCCCCGTTATTGACACGTCCGGCTCCCTGAACCTCCGAAAAGCTGCTTTGATTGACTTGCCTGATGGATAGAGTGATTGAGCTGTCAGGCCGCGCGGCTCGGGCAGGCCGGGAGACTACGATTTTATTACAAGTGTCCGTGCCTTCTGCACGCAGACACAACAGCACTCCAACCATGCCCCGAAAGCACAATGCGCAGCGGGGCCTTTCTGGGATGTGTTCATCTCCTGGGTCACCTCTACCGGCTCCCGGAATTACTAAACGAAGGCCTCATCCCCTGCCACCGTGCCTCCAATCCTCTCTGCACTCAACTCAGGAGTGGGCCCCTTTGTTCTTGGTGGCTTTCTTTCCTATGGGCCTGGGTGCAGGGGGACTGTCTCCCTGCATGGGCACTTCAGGAACTGAGCCTTAACCAAGGCCTGAGCTACTGCTGTCTGCTAGGCCTGGACTCTTTGTTACAGGATAATTGGGGACCTCAGACCTTGGCCCATCCCAGAACCAGAAGTTGCCTTGCTTATCCACTGTAGTTAGTTTTGGAATGTGGGAGAAGACCCTTCTTTGGAGACAGCTTTAGGGCTTAATAGACCTGGCAGGGGCTTAGCTGGACCCAGGAAGCTCTGTAACCATGGCAGGGCCCAGCAAGTAAATTCCAGAAGACTCAGCGCAAAGGCCAATGAGCAGAGATGCCCGCTTTTCAGGCACAGGCCAATAGTCATATCCTCCCAGTCTACCTTCTCTCTTTTCCTCCATCCCTCCCCAAAGCAGCCCACTTCCCATCCTAGTATTTGAGAGAGACTTTATCTCCCTGGGGAGGTTTCCTGTGGTCTCTTCCCATGGAGCACGGATTTTTTTTTTTTTTTTTTTGCCAGAATTGTCCCTCTGATTCCATCCTTTTGCCCGTGTTTTGTTCATAGGTGAGGTGGGGTAGGGTGTCATTAGTGACTGTCAGGGAAAGCCTGTCTGCCTTATTTTTGTTTTGTTTTGTTTGGGAGTTTTCAATCTTGAAATCGCGGCATAAACATTCAACGGAGAGATAAGAGAGACCTCGCCTGGGCAGCTGGGTGGTGGAACGGAGAAGACCCTCTGTTTCTTACTAGCACCATCCAAGGGACAGAAGCAGAGAGAGATCTAGGGAAGGCAGCGTCCTGGGTATAAAGCCTGCAGCTGGCTGAGGGCCTTTTCCACCACTTCAGAGAAGGAGGCAGATGGTCAGTGTCTCCCCCTGACCTTAGAAAGGGCTGGATTTAAACCAAAGAGAAAGAAAAGGAGCTAGAGTGAGAAGATGGCTGTCTCTATTGGAGCGGGCCACCCTCTCTCAGCTCCTTCACTGTCCCCTTGCTTTCCGGGATCAGTGCCTACAAGCCATCTGAGCCTGTTTGTAGGTGTTTGGGAGGCTTCTTCAGGGATGGGAGGACCGGTTTTCAGGCTGGATGCAAGGACATTCCCAAGGTCCTGCCCTCATTGCTCCAGTCTTGAACCTCTTTTTATTTCAGGCCTGTAAAGAGAGCAGGCTCCTGACCCCCAGCTCCATGCTGAGTGGCATGGGGCTCCAAGTATCTCTCCATCTTGGATTCCCACCTTCTTGGCTAGGAAGGTGTGTGACTTAAAACTGTCCCTGGCTTTCCTGTTCTGAATTGGGGCATAGGATGCACCTACCAACTCAGGCTGTTATTTTTTTCTCGCGATTCTTCTGGCCCTCCAAAAGGGAACCTAGCGACTCCAGTGGCCAGGCGAGAGGCGGTTGGATCCGAGGGGCTGGCGGGCTGGCGGGAGGGAGTCAGGGGTGCAGCAGGGCCTCTGCCAGCGCCCGGGAAGGGCCGGGCCCGATCCCCGCCCGGCTCTGCCATTCTCACGGCTTCCTCTGCTCTGTCCTCTTCCCCCTCCCTCTGCCCTGTCCCCACTTCCCTCCTCCCCACCCCACCCGGCCCTTTCCGCCGTGGCTGCAGGTCCGCGCACCAGAAAGCTGAAGAAGAAGAAGAACGAGAAGGAGGACAAGCGGCCGCGGACCGCGTTCACGGCCGAGCAGCTGCAGAGACTCAAGGCGGAGTTCCAGGCGAACCGCTACATCACTGAGCAGCGGCGGCAGACCCTGGCCCAGGAGCTCAGCCTCAACGAGTCCCAGATCAAGATCTGGTTCCAGAACAAGCGCGCCAAGATCAAGAAAGCCACGGGCATCAAGAACGGCCTGGCGCTGCACCTCATGGCGCAGGGACTGTACAACCACTCCACCACCACGGTCCAGGACAAAGACGAGAGCGAGTAGCCGTCGCCGGCCGGTGACGCGCGCTCCGGCCGCAGCTCCCGAACCCCCTCCGGGCATCGCCACTGTCGCCTTGCGGGTCCCGCTCCAGGGGAGAGAGAATCAGTGCAAAGGAGGGAGGGGGCACCAGGAAAGGACGACAGAGACAGAGAGAGAGAGAGATCCTCGGAATGGAGAGCCGCGTTTCAACGAAACATTTTTCAAAAGGGAGAAAGACTCGGACAGGTGCTATCGAAAAGTAAGATCTCTTCTCCATTCACAGAATAAGGGAAGAAACTGCGAACTGCTTAAAGCTCTATCTAGCCAAACTGCTTACGACCTTGTATATATTTAATTTCAGGTAAGGAAAAGAAATATGTGTAGCGATCTCTATTTGCTGGACATTTTTATTAATCTCCTTTATTATTATTATTGTTATAATTATTATAATTATTATAATTATTTTATCCCCCACCTCCACCCCCACCCCGCTGCCCCCAGCCCAGTTTCGTTTTTATTGCCTCTTTCTTTGAATGTTACCGCTTCTTCGGTGCCTCCCGCCCCGCATCGCTGCCCCTCGTTTCTCTGGGACTTTTCTTTGTGTGCGTGAGAGTGTGTTGCCTCGTGTGTCTGCCCTCCGCCTCTTCTTCTCCTCCCCAGTCCCTTCTGTCGGTCTGTCTGTCCTGCTCCCCTTTCGTTTTCTGGAGACTTGTTGAGAATACCACCCCACGGACTGCGAGACTGAACCGCCGCTACAAGCCAAAGATTTTATGATGTTCAGAAACCTGTAGTCTGAAATAAAGTGTACACTGTGCTCACGAGCCCCTGGCGGCCGTCCTCTTTGCGGGCTCGGGGAGGGCGCGCACCGCGCACACATCGGGCGGGGAGCGGGTGAGCCGGGATGCCTGACCGAGCCTGACGCTCTCGGCACAACGAATGCGGAGGGGCGGGCGGTGGGGAGCTCGGTGGCAGAGGTGGCCAGGTTCCGGTTTGGCAGGTATCTAGAGGGTCTGGTGGGACCTGCCTGGTTTCCCCTCGCCTTTAAAGGGAACCAGAGGCCGGAAACCCAGTCCTGGCTTGGCAAACACAGCCGGCTTCCCGCATAGAGCCCGGTCTAGCCCGGCTGCGGCCTTCTCTTCTTCAACCTGTGCTTAGCTCCACCCTGCCCCTTTGATTTTTCTTCTCTTTTCCTGGTGCGGGCTTTGCTTGCAGTTTTCTCCTTGCAGAGGCAGCAGGCCTTCCCAGAGAGGGGAGGTGAGGTGGGGGAGCTCCCTCCTTCTCTCCCTCCCAGGGCTCCCTGCTGGGGTGAGAGGCGTCTGAGTCTGGCAGATCAGCTGCCCGGACTCCTACAGGGAAAATGATTCTGTTGGTAAGCGGGGTATCCTGGAGGCACCCAGAACCTTGAGGGGGCATCGAACCGATTGTCTGGCCCAACTTGGGGAAAGGGAGCCCGGATGCTGGGAAGTTGTGCAGAGCAGCGGCCACTTGGTCAGCTCTGGGATCACTTGGGGGCCTGGATCCCATGAGGAGGTCAAGGGCCTGCCTGGTGCTGACTACAAACCTAAGCAGGATCCCTCCAAGAAGCCCCACAAAGTCTGGCCTGCTTTCTGGCCAAGGGGGCACAAACACAAGCCCCCAGGGACTTCCCAGAGGAAACATCTCCTTCTTGTCTCAGACCCTGGGGCCTGCCCTTCCAGGCTGGACACTCAGGGACTAGGGGGAGCAAGGGGGCTTCCCTCCCCAGGAGGTATTATCTTTCTTTTGTCTTGGATTTTTTTTGAGGGTAGGGTGGGAAGGGATTGTAAATACTTATTCTTCTCCTTTCCCCCCTCTACTCTACATGAGTGTGTATGTGTGTGGCTAGATTTGTAGGTATCCCCACTTGCTTATGCATATTTGTGTTCACATGGTGATTTTAGTGCATCTAAATACCAGTTTTTGTGTATTCATGCATGTGTGAGTACTATGTGGCTGGGTAATTAGATGCACACTCAGATACTGTAAGTTAGGTGCACACTTGGATGCTAGTATCCGTGAGCTCATGGTGTGTGTACATATGTTTATTTGTTTGTGAGTGTGCACATCTGGGAACCCTGTTCTCCTTGGGTCTCATTCTTGTTGTCACAGGATCGACTTTGTCTGAAGTGAGAATGACTATTCAGTCTTTTTGCTTGAAAAATTCTCTCTGATCTGGGGTAATGCCCTGTTCCCTCCTAACTAGAAAAGTGATAGTGGTAGCCCCAGGAAACCAAAACCCTCAAATTCCTATTCAAGGTTTGGAGGCTTGGGGCTTGGTGGCCTGGATCGGAGTTGGAGAGCCCATTTCACACTGCTGCATGTGGAGGGTGGAGGGAGCTCGGTGGATCCCCAACTTCATTACAGTAAATCCCTTCCTTTCATCCCCCATTCTTTGCTTGGGATGTGTGGCATGCCTCTACACATAAGAAGTATTCAATCAATCATGGGTATGCAGAATTGGAAGCAGTGGGATGGACCCTTCCCAGACCAGTTGTTGCTGGAAGTACACTTTGCTTCCCATGGGGAGGGGGGCCTGCTCTCAAGGCCTCCAGGATAGGGGGTCTAAGGCCTGGTGCTGGGGGTACCTTTCCCCTAATCCAGATTGCTTAGCACTTAAAGTGCCTTAGCTCCTTCTCCTCTAAACATAAGTAAATGTGATAATGGGGGTGGGGGTTGGGCTGTTCAGCTTTTCAGGAAAACTTCCATTTTGAGTGTAATATGGGATGTGGGCTTCCCTCCCTTCTTCCTTCCCCACTGTGATCCCTTAGAATCCCTAAGTCCCTCAAGAGCCCCAGGTCCAGAGGCTGAGGCAGGGATCACCTTGAGCAGCTGGGGCCTGAGCCCACACAGCAACTCCAGGCAGGCCCCTCTTCACCTCCGCAAGAGAGCAAACCCAAGAGCTCCTCTCTTCAACCCTGGGGAGAAGAAAGTGGTTACCCTTTGCCACAATTGTATCAGTAGATTGCATTAGTAAACTGTATCTCTTTTTTTTTTCTTCTCATTATCTTCCAGTCACTCTTGGCAAATAGAGTTCTCCCCATCGTTCAGTGGAGGAAACTGAGCCTCTGAGAACTTGGTCATTTTGTCTCTGACTCCACCATGACTGTGTGTCCTTCTCTATGTCTGCGTCTAATCCTTACAACTGCCTTCACTTCAGGAATTTGGCCAATCAGTAAGAAGGGATATGGGGCACCATCCAGAGTGACTTTCCTATCTCCCCCTGCCCCATTTTCCTTCTTTCTGATGGGGGCAGAGGGGAACTCTGTTCTGAACTCTTTCTACTACTCCCTCTGAAAAAAGAAAGTAATCATCATCATGAACGGGCATTGATTTCTCTGATTTATGGGGCTGGATTAGTGAGCAGCCTGTGTACTAAAGTCTGGGGCTTCAACGAAATGAATACTGGAGAGCACCATCCAAACTTCCTCATTTTCTGCCTCCCCACTCTTTTTTTTTTAAAGATTGGCTTGAACCATAAACTTAAATCTTGCTCAGCCCAGGAGGAAATACATGCTAGCTGAGTCTAAACACTATTGATCTCTGGCCCTTTCTAAGGGCAAAGGGCTCTGCTTTCTTACTGGAAACTCCTTTTCCTTCAGTAGGGTCAGGAGAAGGGGGCTGGCCATGGGGGTGGAGGAAGGAAAGAGTAAAATGGAAGACAGGGTATTTTGCATTTGGGTGTGTGTGGAAGGCTGTGCAGTCTGTGTATCTATACTTTTGTGGGTTATACACATATATACACATGTATGTGTGGGCATTTGATGGAGTGGTCTTGAGTTGTTTGGATTTTAGGCTTGGGAGGTGAAGGTGTGTGTTTTGGGTATACAGACACCATAGTGGGGTGTGTGTGTGTGTGTGTGTGTGTGTGAGTGTGTGTGTTCAGTTCTCCACTCAAGCTTCCTAGGGTACAGAGGGGAGTGGCCCTTAGGCCTGCCCCCTACCTTGTCCCCACAGTCCTGTGGATGATGTCACCAGGGAGGCTACTTTGCCCTAGCCCCACCCCCCCCTCATTAGAAAAGGCCAAGCTTCAGGGGCAGAGGTGAGACTTGGGTGACTCCTAGGTGGAGGCCAAGGCCAGGGCCAGGGCCAGGGCCAAGAGAGAGCCTTGTCATACTTCTTGGCCCTGGCTCTTCTCTGTGTGTCACTGGTTCCTTCAATCATCCAGCATAATTTTCCCTTGCAGCCTGGGAAAAGCCATTCTTAGGCATTTTCCAGCAGGCTCCCTCCCCCTTTGCCATGCATATGCATGGGAGGGGGCAGAGAAGGGCAGGGAGGCCACCTAGCACTCTTCCCCTAGCTTTGCCTCACAGCCTGGAACCACTTTAATCTGGACATCACAATGGTTCAAACTGGAGATGTGTTCAACCCCTGTATGGGGATATGTGGGTGGCAGAGATTTGCTCCATCTCTCCCTACCCCCACCTCAGATTTCAGCTCTCCTCTCCCACCTTCAGTTCAGATGAAAGGGGTGGGTAGTCTTGTATGACAACTTGTGGAAAGGGGGAAAGTGAGAGTGGAGGTGGAGGTAGGAGGGGTTTGTTTCTGCCAGCCCTTATTCCTTCCCCATACTTTAGGACCACTCTTACAAGTAATCCCAGTGTTGGAGGGGGCCCTTAGGGAATCTTGAGTAAAATGTTTATCGTTGGGGGTGGGGCTTGGGGGAGACTGATCCTGAGAGGGAAAAGTGCTTCACTCAGAGGCACACAGCAAGCAAGAAGCAAAATTACAAAATTTCCTGTCACTCCAGCGCTCTTTCTAGGGTCATTGCACATGCTTACATGCATACAAATACACAGGCACACACACACATGAAAACACGTGCACATACGCAGACATACAAATCAACTGATATACCAAGATGTGTTCACAGCAAGCACATGGACATTGTCTGTGTAGAAGTTTCTGGCACACATTTATACATGGACCAGTACAACAGTTATCAGTGTCCAATACACACCTGCATGCCCTAGCTGGAGGGCTTTATTCTTAGCCAGCTAGGAAAAAAGGGCGTTTCTGTGGCCTTGGACAGACCTGCGCTCCAGGGAGAGCTGAGCCTACGCGGGTGGAGGGGTTGTGCAGCGGCCCGGGAAGATTGGAATCAGGGCAGCCAGGGTGGGGAGAGAGGCCGTCCCCTCTCTCTCCAGCGCGGGCGGTTGAAAACTCTAAGCTCAGACACAGACCAGCGACTACACCTTTCATCGAAGAGCCGAAGCGAGTCCAGCACTTGCGCCCTGCGCCTTTCTAGAAACACCTCCTAGGAATGGGGCAGGCCCGGGGTAGGAGAGGCAAAATTTTCCCACCCAGCTTTCTCAGAGGGCTTGATATGGTGTGGGTCGTTAAAATCCGCTTGTCGAGTTCGCCTATAAATGCAGCCTTACCGGGCCGCAGGGTGCCACTCTGGAGGCGGAGTGGGCTGCTTCTCTCTGGAATTCTCCCCTTAGATAAGGAGGTGAGCTGCTTTGGGGTCATTTGGGAAGATTTCAGGCCGCAGTAATGGAAGACTCCGGATGTAAGTGGGTCTGTAGAAAAGCAGATATTTAGTGGGCGCGTGGGCGCACACATCTTATACTGAAGAGAGGTTGGGGATTAATTCTTCTGATTCGGCTTTTGACCGAAGGGTTTGGAGGTTAATGCAGGGAAGGCCATGAACACAAGCCTCTCCCTTCACGAACTCGGCCCGAGAATGGGGTCTAAACTTGCCGGCACGCATTTAGGAACAGACAGCCACCAGCAGATCCCGCCTCCGTCCCTTTCCCCGGTTGGACAGGGCGCTGGCGCTAGGACGCCGGGTCTGGGGTCCCCACGTCCTTTCTGTGCCCGCCCTCCTGTGGGCGAGATAGAAATGCTCTGCAGGACTGGAGGGATTCATGAATATTCTAGATTCGACCAGAACTGCTGCAAGAGTGGTCTAGGCCCCTGACAGAAGGCCCATAAGTTCCTACAGAGAGACCCACGGTCCTGCCACCCGATTACTCCAACACAACGCAGAAATTGACCCATAAAGCTCTTGGAAGCTCGTCCAGCAGGGGAGCAGCGGCCGTTAATGGCCTCGATTTCACTCGCGCGGAAGACAATGCACATGGGGGAGAAAACAAAAGTAAACCCCAGCACCACCTCAGCACCTGTCCTTCCTCCTTTACCCTCCATTTACGGGAATTGTCCGCCTGACAGAGTGGAGGCAACTCAGAAGGTGACGTTTTCAGAAATTTAACATTAATCATATAATGATTATTTATTGAGGGCCAACCATGTGCCAGACACGTCGCAAGTCATTTTATACTATTTGAGTTTATTCAACCTCACAAAAATCCTTTGAGTTGGATATTATCATCCCCATTTTACAGACAGAGCAAACTGAGATCCAGAGTCACCTTGCCGAGGCCACACTGAGCCCCATTAAAGTTTACCCTGCAATTATGTATCATAACGTACAGGGACGATTTGCATTCCCACAGCGCAGTCAACGTCATACGTTCTAGGCTCCGGCGCAGGGTTGGGAGCGCCGCTGACTTGGTTTGAATCTGAACTAGCAATAATCCTGTTTCTCCCTCACTCCACCCCCTCCCTAAACTGAGTAACTCTGGTCGCGAATCCCTACTCCACGCTTGCCACCCCTGTCTTAGATTAGGTTCCCAGGAGATGTCGATCTTTCCCCAAATTTATATGAACACCCCCCCCCCCCCACTGCGGTCAGTAGTTTCTACCCTTCCGCGAAGCTCTCCCGCTGGAGATGGGGCTGGGTCACTGAAGCAGCCCACCCCATCCGGGCATCTTGTCTTTGGCCTTGTTCCAAGCGGTCGGCAGCTGCCCGCGCCCAGCGCGCGTCCGCGAAGGGCGCTTCACAGATCACTTCCGGTCAGCTCACCCCGCCGCCGGGCGCCCGCAGCCGAGGGCGCAGGCTGGAGGCAGCCCGGGCCGGCTCCCTGGAGTTGGGGCCGGAGATAGAGCGCTCATATGGGGCGCGGCCGAAGCCTCTAAGTGCACCTCGTCCTTCCCCTGGAACCGCGAAAAACCCCAGTTGTGCTCGCCGAGAGTAGAGCGCGCGCCCGCCCTGTCCATCCGTTCGCTGGGGACGCGCCGGGAAAGGACGCCCCTGTCACTTCTCAGGGTCCATCCCCGGCGCTCCGGGCCACAGGCTCCAGCCACCCACAACCTTCCCGCCCTAGAAGTTGTCCTTTGTATCTATTTCTATTTGTGTCAAGGCCGGGTTCACTTTTCTCTCCTTTCCAATCTGTCTTCATTCTATGGGCTTCCTGGCCTCTGTGTTCCGTCTCGTCTTCTGCTCCGAAGTTTCCCTTTTAGCTCCGGAGACCTCACGCTCCTGCGGCAGCCTCCTCCGGTCGTCCCGACGCGCCCTCCGCTGTGGGATGTGCGCTGCCCTGGCATCCTTTCGACTCCCCTGCCCGAACTTCCCTCTCTTCTCGCCTCTCGGCCCCAGGTCGCAAGTTAACTCCCCCAGCTGCCTCGCCCGGCTGTTCAACCCCTCTCCCCGGGCCCGCGTGTGGGGGCGAGTGCTGGTCTTGGGAATGGCCAGGCCCCAGCACGCTGTGCCCGGCGCTCCCCAGTCACCACCACCCTCTTTGATTCTTGGGCTCCCAAGTGGGAGTCACTGGGGCGCGCTATGTCCCACATCGGTTTGCAGCCTTTGGCTGCACAAACTAGCTCCATACGGCGGGGCCTGGGGTCAAACCTCACTCGGAGAAGGAAGGGGGAGGGATGCACCTCAGGGCTACGGAGACCCGGCTTTTTTGTGTGTTGCTTCACCTTGTCCTGAATGGCTGGACGAGGCGCGCGCTCCGGCACACACACCACAGGGAGCCCAAGCCCTGTCTGGCTCGGCCGCCGACTCCTGTGGCCTTGGCCGTCCCAGAGCCACTGGTCAGCGGGCTAGGGCGCCTCCCTCCTCGGTGAATGGCTGGGGCGGACCCGGCCCGCGAAGGGCTGCCAGCTGAACTTTCTCCGACTAGGTGAGCGCCTTCCGAAACCCTCTCTGAGGGACCCTTTTTGGGGCGCGAGAAAAGAGTTGCGGTAGCAGTCCTCACCCGGGCTGCCTCTTCCCTGAGTACAGCGATCACCTTCCGGGCTCGAAGATTCGTCCACCTCCTCCTCTCATTCTTTTCTAGAGATATTTGGCCAATTCGCTTCCCAGGCACAGCTGCGGCTTCCCTTTTCGGCTTAAGATTTACTAGGAATTCTTTTAAAACTAGCGGGGTCAATGTGCCCTCGCTCTGCGCGTTGGGCGGTGCTTGCCCGGATCCAGCTTCCAGAAGGGTGCGCCCGGGCACCAGCGTGAGAGTGAGGGCCGGGCCTGGCTTGGGCGCCTTTTTCCTAACTTTGCCCGCTTTCCCGCTCCCCGTAGCTCTGTGGATTGACATCTGTCCTTCACCCGCGGTCTCCGATTTCGGGGTTCTTCGAAGTGCCCACCTCTTGGCGGGCGGAGGCTGGGAGCTGCTAGGCCGAACCCGATACCATTAGCTTCGGGCCCCGGGTTTCTATTCTGTTTTCCAAAATATTCTCACAGGGCAGACTCCAGTGGCGTGGTGCAAAGTAAGAAGTTCCGTGTTGGTGCGAGGACTGGCCTGGAAATGAGGGAACCCGCGCTCGGCTGCGCGTTTGGCTGGGGAATGGGTAGAAAGAAATAGCCGCCCCTGCGCGCTGTTCAGCCGGTAGTGGGCAAAGTGCCCTTGCGGGGCTGGGATTGTTTTGGGGGTCCTCCGACGGGGCAGAAGGGACTGAAGAACTTCCTGCGCCCGGCCCGCAAACTTTGGCACCAAACAGAGCGGGCCATCAGGTGAAAGAGAGCAGAGTTGCGCAGTGGCCGGGGGGAGGCGCCACCATGCCTGACAGTCCACGTGAAGTGGGCGACTCCTGTCCCCAACCTAGGCCATGGCGTGGCCTGGCCTCCTTTGAGACCATTCACTTTTCCTTTTCCTGGGACTCCGACTTTCAGACCTTTCCTGTCCGCCCCCTCTCCCCTTCCACAGGGCCATAAAGTGCAGATGTTTGTAACACTGCCCTCCGTGGCTGCCCGCGGTTGAATTTGGCCGGCCAATCCAAGCAAGTCTAAACGGGCCCGGCGAGGCGCGGCGGCCCTCCCTCCTGCTTCCGCGGAGGGTGGAGACCCTCTAGCCCCTCTAGCGCCAGTATTGATGATCATTACTTTAAATTAAAAGTTCCCCCTTTTTTTCCATTCCGTCTAAGCCCTCAACTTAGTTTCCGAGAATGAAGCGTGAAAGCTCTTTTATGGAGATTACTGATGCTTCATTTATTCCCGCAAATAACAAACACGGCCGGCAAAACCTGAGCGAGCCAGCTCCTTGTCTCAGATCCTCAGCCGTCCCCGTGTTCACAAGCTCACTTGGCTGTGAGATGCCTTCGGGGAAAGACCCTGCTGTGGGCTGACCTGAGAAGGGAAACGCTCATTTACTCGGGCTGTGCCAGCGAGCCAGCGAGTGGCAGACTGCTGAATTGAGGGGTGAGGGATTTGGGACCAGGGAAAGTGGTGGGGGTCCAGGGTGTTACCCCAAGGATCCGGTTGCAATCATGTGTGGGTGATGGAACCCTGGTGTCTCACAGCAGCTGCTCTTTGCTTCAGCTTTACAGTGGAGTCCAAAGGAACTAGGAGGTGAGGGGTGGGGTATTGCAGGAGAACTGAGACACCCAGATACCTACACCTCTTGACCTCAGTGACCTTCCCATCCCAACCCTACACCAGCCCCAAACTTCCTCTCTACCCAGCTGAGTAGTTCCTGTGGCCATGGCTGGTTCTGGTGTGACTGTTCCATTTTGGACGTTTTTCCAAGGTAGGGTACACATTCAAGCTCCAAGGGCGAGCCATCTTGGAAATAAATCCTGGAAATGGATCCCAGAAATGGATCTTGGAAATGGATCCCGGAAATGAATGGTCTCTGGTGTGTCAACTCACCTGGCGACCCTGCGTGTCTCCTTCCTAATTAGGTCATTTCACAAGGAAGGAAGTAAAATGCCTCCAGGAGAAAAATGACAGAGGCGACTGACTTTTGAAGACCAAGCTGAGGAGGTTGAAGAGAGAAAAGTATAAGCTCCTTGAAGTAGAATTTCCAGAGTTCAGGCTTAAATTCCTTTGTGACACTGTGTTATTACCTCCAGTACAGTGGCTTCTCCACATTCCAGCCATCCCACTCCGGGAGCCTCTCAGGACACAAAAGCTATTGTTCTGGGGGGAGGGGTTGGCCAGGGAAGCCACCAGCCCTCCTTCCCCAACCTTCCCCAGCTCCCAGACTGAGTGGTGGTGGTGGGGAGATTGAAAATGGCGCTTTTGTTTTAGGGAGGCTTGTTTTTCTTGAAACGATATCTTAAGGAAGTGAGTGTGAGCATGCCCTTGGTTGTTTTCCTGACAAACAAGAAAAAGATGCAGTTTCCCTTATTACACAGCTGGTGACTTATCTAGATCTTGCCAGGGAGCCCATTTAGCTGCCCTTTCCACCCTTAATAGATGACATCTACAGGTTCTAAGTGGTCAGGGTTCTCTGAGGGCAAGATTATCCTACAGAAGGTGGGGATATCTCCCCTGGGGTTGTAAAGGAAGGTAAAAGGGATTGACACAGCATGTGGTACATGTGAACACCCAACTCAGTTTCAGGAAAGGAGGAAAGAGGGCTTGCTGCTTGCATGAACAGTGGCCAGCTTTCATTAATGACTCAGTCACCTTCATGTGAAAGCAAATACCAAAATGCTCTATGCCCATTCTGGATGAATGGCCTACAAAATTGGTTGAGGTGGGGCCAAATAGAGGGGTGGGGTATTTAAGAGTGCTCAATTCTTCTCTCAAATCTAAAGGGTTTTATTTTTGTTGTTGTTGTCTTTTATTTGTCCTGGTTCCTCCTCACCTGTTTGTCCCCCCTTCCCAAATGCCCAAATGCATGAGGTGGTGGTCAGTGAGTTGGAAACTTAAAAAAAAAAAACAAAAAGCAATTCCTTGGTGAACCGAGCTTGTATTCTAACAAAGGAATGCCTTCAGTTGAATCCTGATCAATTATTCAATCTATCAACCTGGCCAGGACTAAGTGCCTGTGATGGTCTTCGGACTAGGCTCAGAGGCAGTGGGATGGAGACCTGCTGATGGCATGGTGTGGTCCAGATACTCAGATCCTGCCGGATAGATTCCTGAAGCCGTTGCCTGGCTGTTCAGCATATTGTAAACACACTTGGAAAGCATCTGTTAATTCAGGTAATGTCAGAGGCAATTCCTGTGAGGTCATTTTTGGTTGCATAACTTAGTTGTGTTTATCGTCTTTGAAATAGGAAACAAAGTCAGGTTGAGGCGCACCTACCTTAGTTCATCATGTCAAAACCTTCAGGAAACAACAACAAAAAAGTCCTTCCTTCTTTCCATCCCATTAGAACCTGTTTAGGTTGAAGAATGAAACCACAGAATATAGAGATTATACTCACTTTTCCTTGATATTTTTCTTCTTCATCCTTGTACTTGTTCTTATGTTCTATTGACATATGTGCCTGCATTTTTAATGAATTTTTTTCTCCATAGAAATAGGGTTGTAGGGAGCAGTACCAGAAGTGTGGTTTGGGGTTTGGAATGGGGGAGGAGGGATGCATTTAACACCCAGATACAGGGAGGTTCATTAAATTCTGGGTGTCCCATAAAGTGGGTGATGCTAGAGGGGCATAGCTGAAATGACTCCTGGGTCTATTTTCTGGTACCATTCCTCAGAGTTATTACTTAGGAAAACACCTCTTCATCATGCGCATCATATTTCAGTTGTGGGCAAAACTTGGGCAGAAATTTGAAACATCCTACCAGGGCTACTTTATGTTTAATTGCTTGCGGTAAATCTACCTTTGCAGGCCTAGTCCCTGAAGTTTACATTCTTGGAATTCTAGGATTCTTTCTGGGATTTTTTTTTTAGGCACAGTCTATACATGTAAACCTGTTTGGTAAAAACGACCCAGTGAGATAGCAATTGGTTGCAGTCAAACATACAGCAATGGGATTTTTAAACTATTTCTGTTCTCTCTGCTAGTACCCTAGCATGGGGGGAGATCCAGTGGGCCTGTGGTGGGTCTTCCTGTGAAGGCCACTAAGTACCCCTGAAGCTCTGGAGTTTGATAAGGTGTGGCTAAGAGATGGGTGGGTGGGGGATTCACACTAGCAAGATTCCCTTTTAAAGTAAATTAATTTTACCTAACTACCTTTAGTGGACACCTTTCATAAGATCCAGGAAAGCTGAATCCTGGGGAGGAATTCAGAGCTGGCCTCTGAGCAGAAAGATGACCTGTCAGTGTTCAGTTTAGAAACTCAAATCCTCGAACCTTGATGCAGGTGTTTGTGTGTGTGTGTTTGTAGTGTGTGAATGAATGTGTATTTCCTTCAAGAAGTCATAGTCCTTAAATGGAGGCTGGACTTGAAGCACTCCAGTCTAAGGGAAAGCCCCTTTCCTCTTATTTTTTCTGCAGCTAAAGACCTTATAAAAGAGATAACTCCTTGTACTTTTCTGTGGGACCTTTCAGAGTGAGCCCCAGCCTCTCTGTGGGGCCAAGAATTTAATATGCTTGCAGGTGGAAACCAGGGATCAAACTGAGCAGGTCCCAGAACCACCCAGGATAAAGAAAAAAGAAAAAAAAAGAAAAGAAGCAAACCCTCTTGGATTATCTGACTCAATATCATTAGCACCGAGATGAACAAAAGTCACCCTAATCCCTCACACAATTTTTCTAAATTTGTCTAGAGTCTCATCTCTGACATTCCGAGAGGCAGATGGCAGAGGGAAAATGGAAGTCTTCACGCCCTTGTTGGACCATCTAGGCCGTTACTTATTTATTTCCATGTGTGGGAGGAGTGAAGTATGCAAGAAGAGAGAATTTCCAGGAAACTTTGATGGTAGACGTAGGACTGATTTCTTTTTAAAATTGGATTTTGCTGTTTAATAAATAAAACTCCAGATGCCAATCTGAGAACTGTGACATGGATTGGAGTGGATAAAAGATTAATGGAAAGTTAAAGCATGGGATGCACTGAGTACAGATTCATTCCATTTCTAGACTCAAGTTGGGAAAAGGGTACATCTCTTCCCTCAGGTGACTCAGCCCGGAGGCTTTCTCCAGCAGGAGGAGAGAGGCAAACTCCCAGGCTGTGAAGCATTTTTTTCTGGTCCTTGCAGGGCCTGTCCGCCCTGCTGGCTTTTGAGGTGGTAGGAAATAGAGACCGATGACCTTGTGGGGGAAAGGAAAAGAGAGTGGCACTTGAGAGCTGGTGCTCAGTTCAGACTGTTTTCCTTCCATCACCCAACGTATTGGGACAGTGGGAACTTTTTATCTAGAGGAGAATAATTTCTGCGCACAATTGTCAGTCTTGCCTGGAAAGTTATGGCTACCCTATAAAAGGGGACCGCCTGTCTTCTTTGTCCTAGGTTGGGAAAGCCTCCTGGTCAATAAATACATATTAATCACGTAAAAGGATTGACATGCAAATGAAGGGCACCACTGACAAACCCTGGATGACGAGGGAAGCTCTTCTGCAGCTGTGGTTCTGGCTGGAGGAAGCCTGGGCCACACCAGGCTCTTTGCTGGGTGTTGTCGAGAGGGTTAAAACACCCTTTCCAATGAATAGGTGAAAGAGTTAATTGGAATGGAGATGGCTGTAGGATGTTTTACTTGTGTACTTCTTAGCTCTGCCAAGTCTCTAGATTTTTTTTTTTTTTTAATTTAAGTCTGGTTATAGACAGGCCACCTCTTGGATCACCCTGTCTCTCGGCGCAACTGGAAGTCTCCAAAGGTACTTTGTTCTTCTGATCAAAGAAAAGTTGAACCAACCAGAGAAATGGTTAAAAGCTTAGCTGAATTTTTGGAGGAATGTTTGATATTGCAGGAATAATTATCAGTTGTCATTATGAATTACTGCTATAAGATAGCATGCTATTTATTGTTGTGGCTTTCTCTATAGAGGAAAGACACTACAGAATAAGCTTTGTATAGGCAGGCCTGAGCTTTGATTTGTTTTGTTTTGTTTTTTAAATGCATGTGACATATGTGGGTATGAGTATCCCACAAAGATGATTTTTAGGCTATCTATGACTACTGTAAAAAATATGATTTTCTTAACTATATATATATATAGTGTATATATATATAATCTTTCACTTTAAAGACAGAACAAAATGTTTTATTATATGCTTCCAGCAAGTCTTTGGGGGGAATATAGTTGCCTTATCCATTTAAATATAATAAAATATTTTAACCCATATGATAGACTAAGAATTACTATCTATGCTGAAATAGAAAGGAAGAGAATTCTTCTCCTTAATGCACAGCCTAATTTCGATCTTCATTTACATGTGTGGGATGTTTAAATGGTGGGCAGTTGGAATTTACACGGTGTTAGCTCAGAGTTCTGTCTGTGGGCACTCCTCAGCAGGAGATGCATGCATTCAGTAACTTTGTAGCTGAACCGCAAAGCAGCTGGTTTGGCGATATTTTTGTTCAGGGTGTAGGAGTCAAAGGGGCCCAATTCTGGTAAAAGACGGTGGCTATCCTCAGGTTCTGGCAGGCCAGGCGAACAGTTGAGGGAAGGAAGTGTGTGTACAGACCAGGTCACCGTTTCCTTTTTTTGTGGTCTCTGTCTAAACTTATCTGACACTCTGCAACTGCATAACAGATCCAAACTGGAGGAAACTGCTGGGTATGAATTGGTATGAAGTGCTACGGAGGATACCTTGTGAATTAAATGTGTCCAAGGATGACTTGGGAACCCAGCCTTTTCTGCATGGTGGGCAACATAATTGACTTGCCAAAACATTTTCGTTTTCCTATTAAATACATTCACGGGGATGTTCTTTTGATAGGGACTCATTGGCTCCGAAAATCCACAGCCAATTCAAACTCAAGCACTGAGTCCTCTGAATTCTCACTATCGACATATTATGCTTAATGCACTTTGCTAATATTTATCTAGATTCTAGATGAATTTAACGTTATCTAGAATTCAAACCTAGCAAGCATGTTGTCTGTTGAATTACTTAGAGTGTGTGTGTGTGTAAAGGAGAAAGTAGCTCCTACTAGAGATGAATTATTTAGCATGATTTTCCTGTATTGTGGAAAGACAGGCTGAGCCTCATTTTTTGGATTATGATTTGTATTATGAAATGCTTATCAAATGTTTTCCAAAGATTAGTTTAATTTTAATTAAATAAACCTTTCTCAAGAGGAGGCTCCCAACTATTTCTTGTACCCAGAGGCTAACGTACTTGTTGTTTTTAATTATTTTCTGCTGTTACCCAAACTGCTTTGGGTACTCCTGCCCAATTAAATCAAAGGCACAGGTTCCTTATACACAATATGTTTAATATTTAATTTTAATTAAATTAATTAAATTGTTTATTTAATTTTATGTGCATTAGTGTGCCTAGAATAATGCAAAATTCATGAAAACAGGAATAGGGGTGGGGAAGTGAATCAGAGAGCTTTCAAACAAGCTAACTATAGAGCTTACAGGAAACTTCCCCCTAATTTCCAGGGGAAGGAGCCTAACGTAAGGCAAAAGCTAAACTTGAACTTTCTCTAGTAGTGTTCCACAGTTGTAGCCACTGGAGGTTAGGATTTGTTGGCCTCTTTCATCCTCTAAATAGCCCTACAATTTACAGCTGCAGCAGCTGCTCGGAAGAGGACAGGGTATGCGTGGACATTTACCTGTTGTCACAGCTCATGCTTGGGTGACATTTTCTACTTTGCTGAACACAGAGCCACCAGCAGTGCTTCTGGGGAAGGACTCTGCTTCTGGGGAAGGACTCAGGAAGAACCCATTCCGATGGCTTTGGCTGCCCAATTCAGGCCAGTGTTTAAAAGTGCCAGGGCACTTGGTGGCCCCCCTTTTGATTGGAAGGAGCTCATTTAAAGGGGTCCTTTGGCCAAGCTAAGTCTCCATTATGGTTTGCACCTTTAACACATAGTTTTCCCAGAGTGTTTTCTTCTGCACAGTGGTAGGTTTTCCTGTCTCTCATAGGGTGCTTAGTGCCTGTTTTCATAGATACAAAGACTAAAAGAAGCCATCACAATATTTAGTTTGGTTTGCCATTACTTCCATCTGAGTTGTCTCTAAAAATAATGAACTCTTGGAGTGGAGAAGTTCAAAGCTGCTGAGTTGAAGGAGCCCACTACAATTTGAACAAGCTGAAGTTTCAGACATTTTCTTATCACTGTTCCCCATTTTCCCCAACTTATAAATAATAACATCACCACCCTCCTGGCCTGGCACTTGGGACATTTGAGCCACATTTTCCAAACCTGACCTCATGATGTGGCACATTTACTAAAACTCTTTTCACTTTGGGCTGTGCACATCTGGGCCACGGTTGACTATTCACACTTATCATCACGCTATAAATTTTTCTTTTTGAGGGGGATAGTTTCTTTCCTGGGGCCTCCTACTTATTGAGACTTCTTAACTGTGTCTGGTGAAATATAACCCTTACCTTAATCAGCGCAACCACTAGAAAATACAAAAGGAGAATTAAAAAAGAAAGAAGAAGTAAGTGGAAGGAAGGAAGACAAAGAGAAAGAAAAAGAGTGAGATCGGTGCTCTAAAGAGGCCATTTTCATTTTTCACTTGCCATCTTCTATGAGAATGGAGCTGCTAAAAATCATCTCTTTCTCATTGTTATTGAGGTGTTTGTTTCTTTTTCCCTAAGACTGGTTTTGTGTCAACAGATGAAATATTTTTAAGAAAGTAGCCGATAATACAATAAATTAAAAAACAGGTTGTGGAATGTTTTGCAAAAGTCTTTTTTAAGATTAAAAAAAAAATTTTTTTTCACTCCTACAGAACTTATCCAGTTGGGGCAAACATTAGTTTTAAACCAAAAGCATTTTTTTTTTCCAGGAAGAGTTTTAACTTCTCAGAAAATACTGAGAAGTACAGTTAGCCAGAATGGACATAGTTAAAAAATAAAAAAAAAAAAAGGGATCCTGGCTTTTGAGAGAGATTAATGTTGGCTCGATATACACAGAAAAACTAACCACTCGCTTGCCATTTATGTCACCCATTTATAAGCGTAAAAACATTTTTAGAATAAAACACAACCTTGTGTAGCTTTCGAGAAATACATTTGAGGACGGTAGCAATTGAATTTGTGGAGTACTGCTGTTTCACCGTGGTTAGCATCAAATTATGAATTAAACAGGAAGAATGAATAACAAATTAGGCTTCGCCCAAGCTCAGCTTTGTGCAGTGGGACAATGAAAATTTATTTGAATGCTATTCCTTGATGAGGTTACAGATTTTCTCCCAACAGAAGATACACACTAATGCTGTGGAGATAATTATTGGAAGTTCATATTCTGGGCACCTCTTAGAAATCCTTTCATGAAAATACAAAACTCCTGTGCAGATGTAGATTTTACAAAGCCCCCGGCTCTGTGTAACTTTTCTTGTGGCCCTTTGAATGTAGAAAAAATAATTTGAAGGATGTTATCAGAAATGTCAAAGCTGAGTTTTGTTTTGGGGATGGTTTTGTTTCCTTTTTTGGCCAATGCATAAGAAAACGACTGGTAAAGAGGTTTGGCTTTTAGGAGCCCTTTGACCAGCTAAGAAATGACAGGCTTCTTCCAGCCAGGCTGTTTGTAAAAAACCCCACACTTTCCAAAGCGACTGCGCTTTTAAGTGCAAGTCGACAGCTCCCCTTCGCCTACTGGAACCAGGAAATAATGTGTTGCGGCCTTTACTAATGCCTTCACCACATGCTGAAATTGGGGTGAAGAAAGAAAAGGCTTACTGGACATGCGAACAGCACGGCAAAGTTAGATAAACGGGGAGGGATTTCTTGTGTTGCTGGATTTTAGAAAACTTTTCAAGCCCCCCATGTCACATGTGGGCATCATCAGTCCAAGATTATTAAAGAGATGAAACAGATGGACATAGAAGGCTGACACATAAAATACCACTTGGATGCATACCTAGGATATTTGGAAAGTAAAATAAAACATAACCTGGTGACCCTGATGGATCTTTGCTCTGTAGGCGGATGCTATCCCTAAATGATAGTGCCTTGTTGTTTTTGTTTCCTTAAATAAACTTTTAATTGTAGAATAGCTTTAAATTTATGGAAAAGCTGTGAAGATTTTCACCTTGCTTTTAATATTACCAATCCAAAGGAGGAGAGTATAATTAACAAGGTTGCCCCTTACTTATTCTCAAGATACACAGGTCTCCTTTGGAGGTGTGCAAAAGATGCAGTTTGCCTAAATTTTTCAGAGCAGCTTATCTCCCTGCAAGAAGTGGCAGGGGTTTCACACTCAAAATCAGCTTAGAAAATAAAATAGCAATTGAATATCAAAATAGAAGGTTTTTTTTTAAAATAACCAGGTTTATTCAAATGGCCATTTGTACTTGGATTATTTTCAAATAGGTGCCTGCAGGACTTCATCACCTTTTCTCCCCCCTAGCTTGTTTGCCTGCTGCATCTTTCCTAGTGCTACCTTTGAAATTCTGACAAAAACTGGGCAAAACCTGGAACCTGGCCCCCCATTTCCCACCCCCCACCCCCACCCGCTCACACTTCCTCTCCAAGTCCCAGGAAGATCTGCTCATATCCAAGGCCTGCCTGGTGCCAATTCCTTGGTAACTCTGTTCTGAGGCCTTGAGTAGCTAATTTGCTGTGTGAGGTTTTGTTTCAAAATGGGCTTAATTTCAAGAATTGGGACTGAGGAGGGAGAACGGAGCGGGGGTGGGGGAACTCTCTTGGTAATCAATTACCAAAATCACTTCTCAGAGGTGATTTTGACTCCCTCCTCCTGCTGCCCCCTCTCCCCCTTCCCTGCCTCCACCCCAACGTGCTAATCACTTTCAGGCTAAACGCAGGAACGGGCTACCTGGCTGCAGCCCAGCGGACATTTTATTTTATTTACAGACGAGCTGTTAACCCCTGAAATATGGATTCATCTGGAAGCCGTGACGCGAAGAAGGCGAGCCCTGTTTCCGCAGCTCCAGCTCAGGGCTGCAGGAGCACTTACCTTAATTAGCTGTGTCATTCAGAACAGAGCCGAGGAGGCAGCAGGCTGGGTAGCGAGGCGGGGTCGGGGGCTGCCCCCCTCCCCATGGCCCCCCTCCCAACTTTCCAGAGGGGACTCCTTACACATGTGTAGGTCCCGGGGCCTGGTCGCCGACTGGTTTCAGCTCCGTGCTAGTGCTCCGGGGGACGCTCCCTGTTCTCCTTTCCAGGGTGGAACTCCAAAGTCATACCTGGTCTTCTCCCGTCCGGTTGGCATTTCCAAACAGCAGCTGACCTCTTTGAAGCAAAGACTTTGAACGGATATGGCCCTTACTCCAAGAACACTGCAACTGCTCGAAATATTTTAAGAGCTTGCTTCTCTTTCAGAATTACCTTCAAGAGTCAGTTTACAAATCACATCTTCGCACACATGGCCCGTCATAGCTACATAAAAGGAGTCTTAGTTATTTTACGCCCGACCCTTGTTCTTGCTCAGAATAGCATTTCCCGGTTTGATGACTCCCCTAAATCATCAGACTTGGCTCAGAACCATTTTCGACTGTTTCCCAAACTCAGATCCTCCCTTAAGGAGGAAACTTCTCCACCAACCTCAGAGGGTTTTCAAAAGAATGTGCCAGAGGCTCTGAAGGCGCTTCCAGAAGGGGAATTCTTAGGGGGTTTTAAGCACAGCAACAGTGTAATTGGAATAAACGTATGAGCTCCCAGGGTGTCTCTTTTGACGGGGACAAAATACACTTGGATGGGGAAGTTCTGGGCTGGTGAAAATTCTGCTCGTGAAATGACAGCCACAGAACCTGGCTGTACCCCATGCACCCCTCAAAACCAGCCAGAACTTTGCTCAGGTGGGCACTGGTAAAACAGTGAATATTTGTTTGAGTTTCAAGCACAGTAGGGCAGACTGTTCCCATGCGAACGAAACAGCCTGTTTCGAAGAGCTTGAAAAATGTCCAGGGTGAGAAGTCCTAGGAAGGGGACCCCTTTCACTGCGCTCTGGGAAGCAATACTTGCATCTTGGCAACTTTCCCCTATAATATAGCTGTGTGGACAATGATGATATACAAAAAATTTTTAGCCATGCACCTTGCTCCAAGAATACATTTCTGGGGTCAGAAAGAAGAGCTCCTCTGCACCCATCATACTTCTTTCTGTTTCCATTTGCTATGTGTGTGTGTGTGTGTGTGTGTGTGTGTGTGTGTGTGTGTGTGTGTGTGTGTCAGGTGTCAGGGAGGGAAGAGTAGAATACATCCCAACAGCTTTGAAAATTTGCTACTGGTAAAGCAGGGGCTCCCCAAACAATTGTGTGGGAAAGAATTTGGTATGTGAAAACATCAGAATAATCATGTGAAAAAAATCAGAGCACGCTGGTATTTCCTTGAATATAAAATGCTGTTTGGCCTTGTTTTTATCGTGAATTGCATTTGTAGGTACCGGGACCTTTTTCTTGTGCTTATCTGGGGCCTGCTGGCAGTGGATGCTTTGGTGGAGGGAGGAGGCAGTGCTTCAGGGAAGGGTCTGCCTGGATAATCAGAGCCAGTGGGGGCGAGCACCCCAGAGTAGAAAAGAGCTGAGCAAGGATGGAGGCAGTTGAGCTGGGCAGGGAGGTTGAAGAGGTGCGTTTGTGGATTGGGTCAGCCCAGGGAGGCTGCAGGACTCATTCGGGAAGATATGTGTGTGGGGCACCCTCTCCTGGCAGCCCTGCCCCTGCCCCCTTGGGAAACCAAGCTGCTGTTTCCAGCACAGGGCACTGCCGTGGGGCCCTGCCTCAGTTGTATGACTCTGGTTAGGATTCTTGCCGTTTCTGGGTATGCCCCTACATTTGCCGAATTAGGTCATTGGATTAGCTTGGCAATTCCCTACTTGGGGTTCTTGACCAGTCATGAGGAGGAAGGCTTCTGAGCCAGCCTCAAATATTTAGGCTGCCAGAAGGATCTGAGTTCAACTTGTTGAGGCTGCCCTGGCCAACTGAACTTGGCATTTCCTTCATTTGGGCTGGAGACATAGCAGCTAATGGTGCTCACAGATGCTATTTTAGGCTGAGCAGAGGCTCCAATTGGCAGTGACATATTCCTGATGACTACAAATGGGAAAATGCATTTGCCATTATTTAATAATATTTTAAAATTTAATAATGTTTACAGGGTCCATACTAATGGTAGCCATTATCATTATTAATATTAGTATTGATTTGGTTGGCAAAAGCTTTCAAAATGTGGGCCACAGCAGGAGCATTCGGACCTTCACAGGGAAGTGACTAGGAGCCCCAGTGGGACTGGTTGCTAAGCCCATTCCAGGTAACCCTGTGGTTTTAGGCTCCTCCAGCTGAAGGCTCCCTGTCAGGCAGGTCAGGTTGGTGTGGGGTTCACAGAGGCAGCTGGACATTGATCCTCAGGGAGCAGAGTCTCACCAAGAACTGGCCCCTCTCCCTGGCTCCTTCTTGACCCTAAGCTGGCCCAGGCTGCCCAATGGACTGGCCACCCTGCTCTGGTGGCAACTGAAAGCTAAAGGTCTGGCTGCCTGCTCTTCACTGGTGGGCTGTACTCTCTGCAAGGGAAAGGGAGCGACAAGGAGAGGGCAGGGATGGGGGCAGGGAGAGACTTACAAGAGTAAGAAGGGACTGTGTTCTTCCTCAGTGATTTCACATCTATGTCATATGGTGTTGATGCAATTCACGACATGACCGCACAATTGTTTTCTTAGAGTTTTAAGCCTCACATTCTAAGAACTACCCTTCCTTGCCTCCTTCCTATTTGCCCAGCACTTTCCTGGGTTATTTACATAAATACATATATTATCTCAAGTGACTCCTAATAACCCTTTTCCATGAATCAGCATTTCCATTTCATAATTTCAGACACTGATGCTCAGACAGGTTAAGTAACTTGTCCAGATTACACAGCTAGAAAGTAGGAAGGCTAGCATTCAAAGTTTTTTCCAAATCTTAAAAATTTGCTTCTGCATGATGAAATATCCTACAGTATGAAAAAGGCACATGTTAGCAAAGTGCGAAAGATTCATTGAGTAAAAGGGTAATCCAGAAATGCGTTCTGTGAGAAGTCTTTTGAGTTGGCTCTTGAAGGAGAAAGGGGACAGGGAGCAGGGAATGGAGGGAGAGGATGGGACTGAGCTGGACAGGCATATACAGAGTCCAGAGAGGAAGGCTGGCATTGGTGACTCTGGGTGATGGCAAAGGCCAACCCCTGTGGGGTCATCGGGCCCAGAGAGATGTGACCAGGGCCCCTTCTTTGGGGACAGGTGACAGGTGGCAGGTGTTGGGTACCTATCTTTTTTCCACACCTCGGGCTCTGTCCCTTGGCATGTGGGTTTGGCTCTGCCCCTCTCTTTTGCGATCAGAGCCCTCCTCTGCCCGTGGGTAGCAGGGGCTGCTCTGGTCTGGCACTTCTGTTGACCCAATGCCTGTCATGCAGCAAAGCAGATGGTCCCAGGTTTCCTGGTCAGGTCCCAGGAAAAAACTGGAAAAGAATTTCCCTCCTTTCCTCCTATACCCCTGCCCTTTGTCCCTCCCCCTTCTTTTTCTCCCTCCTTTCTCCGTTCCTTCTTCCTTCCTTCCTAATATTTGCTTTTCAAAAGTAACATTTAAGCAATAATGATTCAATTTAACTTACAAAGTCACTCATCATGTAGTTCCACCACTGAGTGATTGAACCATCCTTTTTTCAGTACTCGGTGCCCCCTCTCAACCTCCATGCATTTGCACATATCATGTTCACAAAGTTGTAAACATCAGGAAGATACAGTTTCAGGTCTTTCGTTTTGCTAGACCTTGATATCAGACCTTTTTATTTTTGCCTTTCTATCTGCTTCTTGTGAGGTTCCATTACAGCTGATGTCATGGAAGGACAGGTGTGTGGGTGGGGTCTCGGCAGGTGACTGCTGAGCTCTCCTATGAACCGGGATGCCACGGACGGTGGGGGCACTGTGGGAACAGAATGCAGAGGGGACTGGGCTGCCAGGGCAGATAATAAGCCAGCAGACGGGGTGCCTCTGAGCACATGTCCAGCTGGTGAGGTGAGACTGCCTGGGCATGGGGGGCACGAGGAGGTAGAAGGCTTAGATCTGAGCCATGTTTCCCACCTTAGCCAAGTCACTTAGCTTCTTGGAGCACTGGATTCCTCTCCTGCAAAATGGGGATAATGATACTAATTTCTTGACACTATCATGAAGGTTTAATGAGATAATGCTTGAGATGTGCCTGGAACTACTATTAAGTGGAAATGTCTTCTTCATGACAGTTTTGCAACCCTTGAGGGAAAGAGGAGAAGTGGGAGGGGTTGGAAGAAGCGTATGTGGGGGTCAGTGGTCAGAGTGTGGGAAGAGGGGTGCCAGCAGTGGGCTCGAGCTCGCCTGGGGTGGGGGCACCCTTCTCTCCCCCCTGCATCTATGGTCTCACCGTGGCCCTCCTTTCCCTCTGACTTGCCTGAGCTGGGTTGGATTCCTGGTGACTGGCCACTTTTGCTTCCCTTCAGGTTCCTCCCCAACGGTTGCTGACCCAGGGCGGGTGGCTAGGTGAAGGTAAAGGGTCTCCAGGACGAATGAGAAGTGCAGCTGGATGGTTCTGCCCTGCTGTGATTCTCTCAGAAGCAAATGTGCATCCACTGACTCACACGAGTACACGTGTCATGCCTTCATCCATGCACAAGCCCTCCTGCCCCTGCCAAAGACTCCCTTGCATAGGCTGGTATGCACATGGCCCTGACCCACCAGATCCCAGAGATCCACGGAGGTCAGCGCACCATTGTTGAGGGCATCACGTGAAACATGTGCCCCCGCTTCATCTGCTGGATTCACACGCAGCCCCCCGGGCACAGAGGCTGGTACACCCAGGAGGGACTCCGTGGCCTGGGCCTTCCAAGGACCAGGTCTGATGCAACACATATTTCAAGCTCCGATTTAAAGTGTAAACTTCATAATTACATTCTAGTCTAGTAGATCGTGGCTTTGAAAAGTGCAGACCATGACCCAAATCGATTTGCTGGGCTTTTTAAAAAAAGTGGAATAGAATAAAATAGCAGAGTGCAAGATACCAAATATCAGAGCATGTCCCAGGTAGTCGGGGTAAGTGTAATTTGGGGGAACTTTTTCTTTCTTCAAATATATGTGCCTTTTTACTGGATTGCACTGTAGACTGTGTTATTGTCTTTTACTGTGGCTTCTGGTTTAAAAAGTGTTGGAAGAGCATGCAAAGATGATTGACCAATGAAGCCTGGTGGTGAGGAGTATACTCTGATGACCGAGATCTTTCCGTGCCCTCGGAAGCCCTCTGGTGGGAGCCTGGACCTAAGCAGAGCAGTATAGTGTGGCCTGGCAGCGCCCTGACAGGAGTGGGGGTGCAAAACTGCCCCCAGGGCCCTGTCTGGGGTGTTGGTTGTGGGAAGGAGCATCAGCCAAGAAAGGAGTCAAGGGCTTAGTTAAAAATCAGAATTGGCAGTTCTAAGTGGAGGGCAGTGCAGCCAAGGTGGAAGCTTCTTCCACGTTTGGGTCTGGGTAACAGAGGCTGGCCTTTCTTTGTGACGGTCAGTAATGAGGTTTTTAAACCATATTGAGTTTGAGGGACAGGAGGGAGTATCACTCAGAGATGGCAGTGGTCCTGGGTCAAGTTCAGGTGGGAATTTGGCTAGAGATGTGGGGTGGGAGTGATGGCGGGCTCAGGGAAGGTGTGGGGTGTCGGGGAAAGGAGAAGAGGGCCCAGGAGAGAGCCCCCAGAACCACAGACGTGCAAGGTCCAGGCAGAGATGGAGGTGCTGGATGCAGAGAGGGGGAGAGTATGGGGTTCATATGGAGTCCGTCCTGGAGGCTGGGGGGTGGGGGTCAAGGGACAGGAGCATGGCTTGCAGGGCCATTTACTCCACTGAGCTGGAGATCTAGTTGGGGAGAGAAGAAGCACCAGACCTGAACCTACTAGAGAACAGCTGGGGGCTGAACTTCACAGGGCAGTCTCAGGAGCCAAGGAACCTCTGAGACCAGAGAACGGGTGAGACAATCTCGGTGTGTGTGTGTGTGGGTCTTCAGAGAGGAGATGGGGGGTCTCCAGTTAGCTTGAGAGGAGTTAAACAGACTGTTCGGAGTGAAGAGGGAGTTTCAGGAAAGGAAAGTGGTGACAATGGCTGGGGGACGGGGTGGCAGTCTGGGCATGAGGACTACCAGTCTGGTGGGAACAGTGATTAGGCTGAGTTCCTAATCTGTGAAATGGGTATGAAGTCCCCACTTTCTAAAGCCAGAGATTGTTAGGATGAGATGAGAAATGGTCATGACTCACACAGCAGTTTGCAAATGTATTGGCTTTCCTGTTGAGGATAAAGGTGGTAAAATGAGTGGCTGGGTTCGAATCCCAACGTCTCTCCTTAATGCTGTAATCTTGGGCAGATGTTTTAACCTCTCTGTGCTTTATTGCCTTCAACCATAAAGCAGGAAGATACTAATGAGGAAGATTAAATGAGTTCATACATGTGAACCACTTAACTCAGTGGCTGCCTAAAGCAGTAAACATAATTGGGCTCCTGACACTAAGCTAAGGCCGATGGGTGTGGGCAGTGGAAGGCAGCTGAGAAATGACGTTCCAAATCTGGGTGGCTGTGGGAAAGGGGACAAACTGTCCTCAAGGGGTTTCTGGGACCATCAAGAACCAGAAAGGCAGGGCATGAGGCTGGGGTCAAAGCGAGGCAGGGGATGTGTTCAGAGGTGGGATTACATGGTGAACCCAGCAGCCCAGCCCCCTCTCCACTGTCCTTCCTTCCCCTCTAATGCCCATCGACATAACTCTTTCCAGCAGCCAAGAGACCCCAGACATTTGGAGACCTGAGTTCTAATCCCGTGGAACCAGGGGCTCCCCTCATTCTCCGTGGGCTTCATTTCCTTATCAAAAAAAATGGATGGGATGTCATTAGAATAATCTCTCAGACCTCAGCCTGCTCTAAAAATCTGTGAGGCCACCTGTGGAATGGGGCTATCATTCTTGCCTTGCATCCTTCCCATAAGAAACCCCTCTCAGATCTGCCCAGAGCCACCCAAAGCAAGTGTATTGGGGTTATAGTTAATAATTAGGTTCAAAGGAGCTCTGGGGGCCTGCATTGGCCTGGTAATTGCTGAACCAACATTTCCTTTTTGGGAGTACCTTCTCCTTAACCCCAACTTCCCTAATCTTTCCCCACCCTGTTGTCAAAATTGTGGATAGGGGTTGGTTAAAATTGAGGTAAAGGAGGAACAGGAGAGGCAGAAGCTCATTAATGGAAGGAATAATGATTGGGCACAGGCTGGGTGCATCTCCTCTGCGAGATGCTGGGGTTGCCATGGAGACCACGATACAGGACTGGCCCTGAAGGGCCCTGTTGCAGAACAGAACCTCCCCTGGAGTTTATTTATTTATTTATTTATTTATTTATTTATTTATTTATTTATTGCATGGGGCAGGCACTGGGAATTGAACCCAGGTTTCTGGCATGGCAGGTGAGAATTCTGCCACTGAGCCACCGTCACACCACCCCTCCCCTGGAGTTTTTAAAATCCAGATTCCATGGGTCCCATGCTGGACCTACTGAAGCAGAGTCTCCAAAGATGCAGCCCTGGTGTATGTTTAAAAAGCAACACGGGGGATTTTGTTGAACATGGGAAGCTGAGAACCACTGAGTTGGAAGAAAGATAAGCAGTTCCCTGGATGGAGCAGCTGAGTGCTCTAAGAAGTTGAGATGATTGATAAAGTGCTCGCATGGAGAGTAAGGAATCCCAGAGCAGGGGCTCCTCGTGGCCCCGGGGGAGGGGGTGGGTAGGTGGACATGGGTGCAGTCAGAGAAGGCTTCCTGGGGGAGCTGCTGCTCACACTGAGATTTGAAGGATGAGAGAAGAAGGAGCAGCATGTGCAAAGGCATGGAGGCTTTAAATGAATTGTCATGTGCTCCCTTAAAGGTGCAGGCCCACGAGAGCACAACTGTGTGCAAATCCACCCGAGAGGCTGAGAAAGTCCTCCCGGGGGCCCCTCTCTTTTCATGAGAACTTGGATGTGTTAGCTGGCAACAAATTCTGGTTAATTACTGATTTATGCCAACAAGGGAGGCAACCACATTAAACTGTTTGGGGTTGGGTGGGCTCTCAGATTTCACGATGACCAGCCAAGAATGAATGGGTTAATGATGACCCATTACGTGCACTGTTGCTAACTGCTGCAAAGGAGGTGTCATTTCCCTCCTTTTTATTCAGCCACTCAGAAAGGTCAGCAGTAAGTGGCAGGGCCAGAACTTGGGTCATGACTTCCCCGGCACAACTGGGCCATGGCTAAGGGCGTAGAACCCAGGCTGCCTGGGAGTTGCATCCCTGTACCGTACTGATGAGAGGATCTTGGGCAAGTTCCTAGTGCCCTGTGCCTCAGTTTCCCCATTTTAAAGAAGAGAAGCTGGTAGAGGCCACCTTGGAAGGTTGGTGTGAAGTTGCAATAAGCAGTGTTGGTGAGAATGTTGCCTTCCATGCTACCTGTGGGGAGCGGTCCAGGAGACTTATATTTGACAGTGGGAAGGCTGACCGCCCAACCATGAAATTCTGGGACGGATTTTGAGTCTCAACTTCTAAAACCATAGCTGATGTCTTGGGAGATTTGTTTAGAGACAGGGGGTGTCTCCCTTTGGCCTTCCTGAGCGCCCAGTTGGCCTAGCTCCCTGGCAGAGGCAGGTGCGGAGAGAGCAGTGGCTTCCCCTGGGATGGGACGGTGCAAGGTCCCAGCCAAGAGGACAGGGCTGGCTTGTAAGGCCCTGGGGACAACTGTGCCTCAAAACCTAAACCAGGCCGTTGTGGGGCAGGCACCAGCCTAGGGTTACCTGCCTTGGCGGCACACAGGAGGGTGAAATAAAGCTCAGGAAGTGGCGAATTCTCCATAAGTACTCAGCTGTGAAACCCCTTTGACGGGATTTCTAAAGGGCCTGTGTGCAGAGGCAGGCACCGTGGCAGGGTGCAGGAGCCTGCAGAGGCGACCAGGACATGGCTGGGGGAGCAGGCCGAGGCGGTCCAGGCAAGAACAGCAGCTCAGGCCGAGGCCGGGAATTACTATGAAAATGAACCTGACAGAGACAGGTGGAGGTGCATGTACTGGGGGTGGTGCCACATGATGGCACCCTGTTCTGGGCAGAACCCATCCTGGGGGCTCGCAGAAAGCCGGGACAAGGGGCCAGAAGAAACAATACCCACACGGATGAGCAAGGTTCCCAGCTCAGGTATGGGGCCTGTAGCTGGAGAGAACTGCTCACCTCTGGGCATGCTGGAGGTGGGAGGGGGCCACAGGCCCATGGCAGGCCCTGCTGGCTCAAGCAGCTACTTCTGACATGGAGGGGAGAAGCAGAAGAAAACAGACCCTTTGTTTCCCTCTTGGGGGTTGATCCAGACGGAGAGTCTGGGTGGTTATCCAAAATGTGTCATTTTTTGACCCGTTGTGAAAGGCAAAATTCATCTAGATGTGGCCCAACTGATCTGGGCTGTGTGGCCACACTATCTTTACCCAGTCCATTCACAGCAGTGTTAGTTTCCTGCCAGGCTGCTGGGGGGACCTGTGTGTCCCAAACATTTGCTGACACTTAGTAGTTGCTCAGTTAAATGAATACTGGAGAAATGAAAGAAGAGCTGAAATCCCTGCACATCTGCTGCAAGCAGAAGAACTAAGACAGGTGTCTTAGTCTCCTAGGGCTCCTGTAACAAAGGACACACTATAGCTGGGGGTGGGGGTAGGGTCTTTAAAACAGTAGGAATTATTTTTGTCTCACAATTCTGGAGACCAGAAGTCTGAAATCCAGGTCTCAGCAGGGCTGGGCTCTCCCTGAAGGCTCTGGGTAAGGGTCCTTCCTAGCCCCTTCCTTGTTCTTGTGATTAGCAGCACGCCTTGGTATTCCTCGGCTTGTGGCCTCACTGCGATCTGTGCCTCTTCCTTCTTCCCATGGCTGTCTTCCCTTTGCGTGCATCTTCCCCGGGCCTTCCCCTTCTTGTGCCTGTCTATCTGTGTCTTTCTCCTCTTCTCATAAGTACAACATTCATATTGGATTTAGGGCCCAGCCTACTCCAGTATGACCTCATCCTAACTCGATTACATCTGCAAAGACCCTGTTTCCAAATAAGGTCACCTGCGCAGGGATCAGGGGCTAGGGCTTGAACATATATCTTTTGAGGGGAAAACAGTTCTATCCATAGCAAAGTGCCATGGAGGTGCCAAGGAACACAGAAGACAAGGTCCTTGCCTCCAGAGAACAAGAACATATACAAATGCACAGCCGTGGGAATTTAATATGATCAATATGTAATAATAATAATAACCACTAACATTTGTGAGCGCTTAGTGTGGGCAAGACCCTGTTCTAGGTGCTTTATAGAAATGAAGGCATTTTATTCATATGAGAACCAGGAGGTAGGTGGAATTATTAATCCTGTTTCATCAATAAGGAAACTGAGGCTTTAGGAGATCAAATAATGTGCCTGAGGTCCTATGGCAGGTGGAAATCCAGAGAGGCCAACGTACACGAGGTCACTCGAATATACACCAAAATCTGCTTTGTTGATGAGTAGCTGGGTTACATCCAGGCCTGGGGGAGACCCCATATGATGGCCATACTCCATGTGAGCTGTTGCTTGAACCCCGGTTAAAGGCCAGGAGCACAGGCATGGGGTCCCTCAGCACCCCCAGGTTCTTTGGACTGCATCCCAGGACAAGCCCTTCCTGCAGGACCTCGTCTGTCTAAACCAGGCAGCTTCCATGTCTGTGGACAGAGTGCTCCATGGCTGTGGACAGAGCTGGACCTCAGGGCTTCACAAGCTGACACTTGCTGCAGGGGAGCCACCCGGGGTCTGCGGCCAACACTGCTCAGGCCTTACCCTTTGGAGCGACCCAACTATCCAACATTCAAGGCCTTATGAGGGGCTCAGCCTTCATCAGTGGCTTTAAAACACTTTTGGGCCACTGATCCCTTTGGTTAATCCGTATCTTCTCAGAAGCTGAGTAAGTGGGGTGCTGATCTGATACAACCTGGTGGTCTGCCTTCTCTGGGTGCTGTGGAGGCAGGTCTGAGGGTTCCTTGGAGCATGTCTGAAGGCCCCACAAAACAGGATGCTGTGGGACGAGGTCCTGCCCAACCCTGGCACTGTGCAATTTGGAGCCCATTAAAGGAGTTCTTGATTTTAGAGAAGCTGGAACACGTGACAGGGTCATCCCACAGGGTCCAGGCTCTCTGACACTTACAGGTCCCACCTGATCTGGGTAACAGGGGCGGATGGAGGAAGGTTTGGGAATCTCTTTGGCCTTTGTCCCAAGCAGCACCTTGCCCAAGGTGGTCAAACATGTTGACTTTGGGTCGACAGATCTGCATTTTAATCTCACCTCTTCCACTGCTTAGCTGGTTTACTTTGGTAAATCACTGCACTTATCTACGCCTCTTTCCTCTCCCTTTTAGGGGTGCTGGGGATTTAGGTTTAAGTAAAGCACTGCCTGCAGGACCCTGAGCTAAGTTTCTGGCCCATTGCATAAATGCAGCCACCGCGGTTGTTTGCAGCCTGACTCTGTAGGGCCGTGTTCGGCATCGGCCAGCTCTTGTGTTCATGTTGCTCCAGGGTGAGACGTATGCTTCACTTCTGGTGAAATTGGGAGGGGAGCCAACCTGGCTCATCCATGGGCAAACAGAGCTGCTCCTGCTATCAAATTCCCCTGCTTCAAAGCTCATCTTCTCGAGGTCAGACACCTTGGGGCTTTCCAGGGTGATAATCAGCAATTCTGCCTCTTCTCCCAGGCAGGGCCCAGTGAGCTACCAGTAGACTGTTGCTGTGCAGTGGGCAGCTCCGAGGTATGCATGGTGGCCTGTGCATCTCTGTCCTCAGCATTCCTTCCCAGCGCAGTCACAATTCCCACGAAGTATTTGGTTAGAATATTCTTGCGAATTTCTAATCCAAAGGAGTGATTCTGAAGGTAGAAATGCCTGGCCAGCTCAGAGAGGTTGTGGAAAAGGTCACGTTGCCCTTTAAATTATGTGAATGTCGAAGTGACAGGCCTTTGTGGTGATGCCTCAAATGATGGCATCAGAAACCGTCATTTGAGGCCATGGGGTTGTGGCAGGAAGGAGATGGGGCTGCTCTAATCCCAGCCAGGGCCTTCTTTGGGAGGCCAGAGGGGAATGGGGAATTCTTTGACCAAAACAAGCCAATCTCAAAGCCACAAAGCAAGTTCTTTGTCTCCATGGTAGCCAGAGAAGATGTGGGATGGATGCCAGGAAGAAATACAAATTTCCCAGGGGAAGATCCAGACCAGCTGAAGGAAATCAGCATTCACCCAGAGGACCACGATTGTGGCACCGAAGGCCAGCTCAGCCGTCATTGCCCACGTCCTGTAGAACCTACACCTCTGAACCCCCATAAATATTTTGGGGTCCTTGAAAGCAAAAGTGGATGTTTTCCTCCAAGATTGTGATATTGTGTCAGATTCGTCTTTCAAAATACGCGTCAGAGATCTACACGGTGACTCCAAAGTCAGAGCCGGGGCTTCAGTGACGATCACTGTGCAAAGGGATATTTTGGAGATCAGAGTACAGAAGGCTGAGGTTGAATCAGTGACTCAGATTCCTAATTGCTTCCTGTCTGAAGTCCCAAGCTCTGAAGGCCAGAGATTGCTGAATGTGAACTCAATACAACTCCCAATGGCAGTGGCTGGCCCCAAAGTGTGTGTATGTGTGTGTGGTGGGGGGCACAAGTGTCCGCGGCTCAGGGAGCAATGTCGTCTCACATATGCAGTTGGCAGCAGGGCCCAGTAGGAGAAGCAGATGATGGGAGTGCTTACTTGTACCTTAAATAACATCTAACCTAGCCCTCTCACCTCTTGGGCCAGGAAACCAAGATCCAGAGGTGTCTGAATCACTGGCAGTTTGGATTTCTGCATTCCTATTAAACACCTCGGGCTCTTTACAACGTTATCAGCATTCCTAAACCCAATGGTGTTTACTAAGTAACTGGCATTTTGGGACAGGCTTGAAACTAGCATCCAGGCTATTAAAAAATCCCCCTCCCCCCCGGGGGATAAAAAACACAAAGACACCATAAACAGAATGAAATAACACTCAGGGAAAAATATTCACAACTCATCGTGCCAGGGAGGAACTAATTTCTTTAATATAGAAAGAGTCATTATAAATTAGTAAGAAAACGACCAACAAGTCAAAAGAAAAATTGGCAAAGGATATGGGTCATTCACAGGTCAGGAGATTCAAATGACTCAAACATTTGCAAAGTTGCTCAATTTCACTTATAATAACAGATACTTATTTAAAGTATCAATGATGTTTTCCACCTAGCTGATAAGGCAATGATCAGAAAACTCAATGTCATCCTTGTGGTCCAGAGTGTAAGAAAATAAGTACTTTTGCACAATATTGGTGGAAGTACGAATTGATATAATCTCTAAGGAGGGTAATCTGACCATAATTATCAAAGTGCACATTCCCTTTGACCAGCTATTTCACATACAGGAAATTATCCTGTAACTGTGCTAGCACGTTTTCAAAATGACCACATTCAAGGATATTCATGAAAGCACTGGGAATAGCAGACGAGTTAAAAGTTAAGCAATTAAGGGCGGGTCACGGTGGCTCAGCAGGCGGAGTTCTTGCCTGCCATGCTGGGAACTCGGGCTCAGTTCCTGGTGCCTGCCCATGCAAAAGGAAAAAAAAACGTTAAGCAATTAAAAAATTAAATAGAGGACTTAGGTAAATTTTGGTACATCCCTAGTGTATATTGTAAATGAAAAAAGTAATTGCAGAATGAATGTTACCATTTGTATCAACAGCAATAAATACATAAATATATACATACACATACATATAGGTGCATATACATATATATATATATTTGCTTATGCGTTCAGATTATCTTTGGAAGGATATATACACACACAAAACAGCAATTGTGGTTTTCTCTGGGAAGGAGAACTCGGTGGCTGAGAAGTGGGAAGGAGGGAGATATACTTCTCACTATTTGCTCTTTTTTCCCCTTAAAAATTTTTTTATCATGTGTATATATTCCTGCTAAAAAGAAAACCGATAAACATTTTAAAGAGCTCCCTGTAAATCAGAAAGGAGGGTCTTGGGGCCAGAACTGTTGGGTTTGGTTCTCTGGGGAGAGCGGCCTTGAGGCAGATACAGGACAGAGAATGAGGCTGCATCTGGGACAGGCTCAGCTGTGGGGCAGAGAAGGCCTGGTAGTGCTGGTTTGGGAGATCGAGGGACCCCTGAATACATTGGAAACAAAACGGAGCACGGCTGTATGCCCTCTGCCAACACTTTTGAAAACAAATGGCTAAAAGCCCATTTCCAAGTGGCTGCATGCCTTTCTTCCCCACC
Organism: Tamandua tetradactyla; assembly: GCF_023851605.1. Classification (NCBI taxonomy): domain Eukaryota; kingdom Metazoa; phylum Chordata; class Mammalia; order Pilosa; family Myrmecophagidae; genus Tamandua; species Tamandua tetradactyla. The sequence goes on along the minus strand of NC_135329.1, from coordinate 95,275,000 downwards.
AGGAAGGTAAGGCCCCTGCAGGCAGGGACAGTCTTGTACCCTTTTGAAGAGTCTGGGGTAAGCCATCACAGCTGGGAAGCAGGCATGCCTGCAGATCTTTAGGACGATGGGAAGGAAGCCCACTGGCTCTTGGGGGCAGTGGTTGTCACGGACATTGCTGTTTTCTCTAAGGTCCACAGTGAGCAAGTCATGCTTGTGGGGTGCAGGAGGAGCCATGCTTGTGGGGTGCAGTAGGAGCAAGAGCCTTTATCTGTCTGAGCCTCAGACAGCCCAACGGGAAGAATCGTATCTGCCTTGTAGTGTTATTATTAGAGCTTCTGTGGGATGGAGTGTGAAAGCCCTGGGCCTCTGCTCCATGCCTGTGTGTCGGGGCCTAGAGGGGACTTTGGGGTTCCATGGCAGATAGTAAGTCAGTTCGTGGGCTCTTGAGCAGGCTACCTGGCTCTGAATCCTAGTTGTACAAATTACAGGCTTGGGGTAAGTTACTTAACCTCTCTGTGTTACATCATTTAAGGTTGTTTGAGGCTAAAATGAGAGACTGTCTGCAAAGCACTTAGCATTGTGCTTGGCGGCGAGAAAGCAATGGGAAATATTACCTAGTCTTCTTATTGTTATCATCAATTTGAAGTAGCTTGGTAAATTTAATCAATCAGCTGATTTTTAAAAGACTGGCTATATGGTTGAATTTTCTTTTTTTGTATTCCCAGAGGGTAGTGCTGAAGCTGGCATCTTCAGTGTAGACCGTTTAAAATTTTACATATCGATGAGACAAATGGGCAGAACTTACCCAATGGCCTTATCATGGTTTCTGAGGAAACTGTCTCCTCAGGAGAGCCCACGAGGCCGATGTCAGGGAGGAGTCACGAAAGGCTTATTTCAGAGGAACAAAAAGTCCTGTGCAGCTCCGCGAGGACCTCGGAGCATTTGGGGTGGTGGTAGAAGAAAATGAAAATGAAATCCAGAGGTCCCCAGTGAAGGCAGAGACAGTGACTGTGTCATGGGGGAAAACTGAATTTTTCCAAGATTTGAGTACAAAGGAAAGGGGAGGCAGTGTTTGGGCAGCGGGAGCTTCTCAGCCTTCTCTTACCAGAAAGAAAAATCATGGAAATAGGAGAAATAACCTGGGGAAAGAGGCAGAACACCTCTAGCCAGAGCCAGTCCAGGAGTGGAGGTGACAACAGAGGTTGGAGAAACTGGGTCTGAAGAGAAGGGGAGAGTTTAAGGAGGGTGAGCAGAAGCAGGAGAATTCCAAAGAGGGACCAAGGACACCGTGTGGCCGATTACTGAAATAATGTCAGGATGGAGTTCTAGAGGAATTTCACAGTGGCAATAACTCACATGGCCCCTCCTCCCAAATTAGATGACATACCCCCACAGCACCAATAATGAGGAGAAGAAAGCTTTGGGGAGACCAAAGGATAGAAGACGGCACAAGAGAAGGTACAAATGTAAATTAAAAAAATAAAAATAAACAAATCCCATAAAAAGGATGCACTGGCCTACATCCGGCCTATGGGCCCCCACCTCTCCCTGGTATTTTATTAAGAAACCGTGTGAGTGATCGCTACTTGGTTCCCTGACGCGTTTCCATCCATCCATGGTCCAAGCTAAAACTTAGGAGAGAAAACTGTCTGGCTACTTGTGAATCCCCTTGAGGCAGAAACACCCAGGGCCCTCTCTGGCCTTTCTCCTGCAGAGCTCTCTTCCACCATCCCCTGACGCTGGATGTGTTTGCCAGACTAGCATGCCGCTTTCTGAAATTAGCTTAAGCCAGAATCCGAAGGCTCCCTGACCCGACTCGGCTGAATCTGAATTTAATCCCAGGCCACTTTTCACGGAGCAGAGCCTCTCGACTAGGCCTCTGGAGTTGTCTAGCCAAAGAGAGAACCGAGGGCAGCGCGGTGACACCCACACCGGCCTTTCCCAGCGCAGGATGATTTCCCAGCCGAAATCCCCCTTCCCCAACCCCAGCTGCCCCAGGAGTTGCTTCTCAGAGCCCCTGGCCCAGGGCAAGGAGAAATTGAAACAGGATTTCGGTCCTGGCCGACACTTCATGATGATTATTGTGTTTTTATTCCAGCACCATGAAATTCCAATCCTGGGACAGCTGAAAGTAGCAGGCCACACACCCTGGAACCTGAAACCTGTTTTGTTCAGCACTTCCTCTACAGCTTCCCAAAGTTTAAATATTAATTTGCCTGTAATTGGCCCAGAAAACAAGCAGGCAATTAAAAACGCTACGAAGCTGAGTTTCTCCTCCCTCTGCTCTCCCCTCCCTTTTCATTTCGCTGCTGCCTAGAAAGTGGATGGAAGACAATGGGACCTCGGGCTGGGTGGAATTCTAAGCCCAGGCTTGCCTTAAAGCTACAATATGGATTTAATTTATATGCAAATGCAAGCAATAAAAAGGCAGACACTGTAGAAATTATAGGGTTACCCCCCCCTTCCTTTTCTTAGGAGGTGCTCAAACCCTTTCTCTCCTCTTCCAGCTAAGACCTAATTATTATTGGTTTCTGAGACAGTTTCCCAGTCCTCTTGCCCACTCTGGGTATAAACTGGGCCATTTAAGAAAAACGACATAATATTGGGAATAAGTAAAGGAGCAATGACGATTTCTTCCCTATGAGATCTGACATCGGGATAATTGCATAGTCTGACCCCCCCATCCCCCCTTCCCTCCCCCCCCCCCTTTTTTTTGGCCGGGGCCAGCTCTCCTGTTGACCAGCAGAACGCAAAACTGATCAAAGCCAGCCGGAAGCCTTAAGTAGGCCCAAATGGTGCTAAAGTATGCTAATAGAGGAGCTAAATATACTTTAATCCTGTTATAATACAAGGTGACTTGGAGGCAGGGAAGGAGGCTTGGTGGCTTTGGCAGGGGGGCGGAGGGCGGCTGGGGACCCCTGCGAACCCTGAATAGAAGTCGCTTCCTATTCTTTCTCTGGCTGGGGGTGGGGTGGGGGCCCTCCTTCCTCAGATGCCCACCCGGGCCCCGCCTGCGCCGTTTACTGAGTGTCAACAGTTGGGTGAGCAGCGCCGCTCAGTCCTTAGATCAGTATCCTGTGACCATCCGCATCGAAGCCCTCGCCATTCAGCCGAGCCTTCCAGCTGTTGCCTGAATGATGAAGGATTTTTCAACCCCCCCCCCCCAACTCCCTCCTTGAGAGTAAGGCACGGCTTAGGAGAGCACCAGGCAACAGTTTTAAATGACGTCCTCACCGCCACCCAGCTCGCCCCGCAGAGCCCGTGGGGCCGCGGCCTGGTCTAGCTTTGCAAAGAGCGACGTGGTCGGACGAGTCTATTTTGGGCGGATGCGCAAGCCTGGGAAGGAAAAAGCGTCCACCCTCGGCGCCCCGGCTTCCACCAGAAGGGCCCTGCTTGATTTTTGAGAAGAGAGATAGGGGCGCTGGTTGATTCTGTGGCTGAAGCAAGGGTTCGGGGGTCCGTCCCCTGCCTCCCGACACCCCACCCCGCTTCCCTCTCTAGGCTCTGAGCCTGGGGCGCTCCGGGGCAGAGTCACCGTTCGCGGCCTAGGGCGCGGGGCCGGCGGGGTTGGCGGAGACTGATGCCATTTTACTGGCAGCCGACTGCCGCCCCTATCAGAAAATGTGAAAACAAAGGTCGGTTTGAGGCCCACCTCCCACCGCGCGGCTCAGAGTCGGAAGGGTGGAGTGCGGGAGGAGGCAAACGGCCCCAAATATCTCTCGGTTAAGTACAAATTACATACCGGATATATTAAGTTGTAATGGTGTATTTGGAGGCTGACTAGTTTCGTGAGAACATCGGTGCGCCCTCCCAAACGCTGAGTGGGTGACACACGCAAACAAAAAGGAATTCAATCCTAACAGAATGTGTTTTGTTTGAATTCAGGCGCGGCTTTCTTTTTTATCCTTTTTCTTCTCTTTTTCGCGTTTAGCACCTCTTCCTCTTTTCCTTCCTCCCTGCATCCCACGAGCTGCCACTTGAAAGAATCTTCTGTCACATTTTGGGTGCCAGCGAGTGGCTTTTTAATAAGTAGGCCAGAAGGTGTAGGAACAATTGAGTCCTGAGAAACCGGCACTGAGCAAAGGCATTTTCTCTACTGCTGCCTCTCTCCAGACCAGGCCTTGTCTGCAAACCGAGGGGGTTGCACCCGGCTGGCCCCGAGCTCCTATCTGGTAGTCCAGGTGGCTATCTGACAGCAATATGGCAGTAAAAGTCATAGGAATCTGGAAGGCTGAGAACATGCTAGAGGAGTGCACAGGGGTAATGCGTGGAGTGCCATTATCCCCAATAGTGACAAGAAAGGGGTCCCTGGAAGGGCTGGTTTGCCTCCCAGGCTTCACCTTAAGAGAGGCTGGAGTTTGCATCCTGGCTCAGCTGATACTTGGCAAAATCTTAACTTCTCCCCACTTGGGTTTTTTCATCTACCAGGTGGGGAAAAGAGTATCTATCTTTGGGGGTCATGCGGATGAGGTGAAGGGCTTAACACGATGCCCAGAGCAGACAGAATACAAAACCGAAAATTACCCCTTATTCCTGCCAGACTTCTGGCGCCCCTACTCCTAGGCTATCTGATGAAAAGGTCTTCATTGCAGTTTTAATATTTCTTTCTGTATTTTGGCAAGCGGAAAGTGCAAAATCTTCCGTCCCAAGGGATCTTTTCCCCCCATCATTTTTCCTACCCAAGGTGAAGGCATCAGGTGCTGCTAAAATCCGCCTTCAGTATCGATGCCAAGGCCCGTGGTTGTTCGAGATGGACCCCGAGTCCCCTGTCATTTCTCCGTGGCTGCTCTGCCTTTCCTCTGGAACATCTTCCCAGATTCCTGGGGTAAGCCCGCATGAAGTCTACAGTGGAAAATAAAAATGATTTTCGGTCGTCATCCAGGCAATGCTTTCTGTTTCTCACTTGAGGAAAAAACATCGCGCCCCCCTGCCCCCAGCACCCCCCAACAAGGAATCTTGAGGCCTCAGCCATCATTTTTGTTCCTACAATGACTCACAAAATGGTTTTAATTATATGGTGCTTCCCCAAGTAAACAACCTGCCTGAAAGAGAAAACAACATTTAATTTTTGTCCGAAGCTCAGGACACTGACCACCTGGGGATCCTGGTACTGTCCCTCTCCTCGTGCCCGTACTGTCCTGGAGGTGGCAATAAGGAAGTAGGAACCAGTCCAGGGAGATGACGAGAAAAACGTTAAGACATGACTTTAGGATCGGACTCCAGATTCCAACTGAAATCCAAGGGGTTATTTTGGTAGCACTTTTTCCAGGGTAAAAATATGCAAAGATCTCTGTTTCTACCCTAAACAGACACAATATTCTCCTGATTACGTATGCCCCCAAAACACACGCCAGTTGACTTCCCCTAAGCTGTAGCAAATATATGAATAGTAACAGCCTATTACCAAGAAATTCCTCTTCTTCCTTTATTTAAACTCTTTATGTTCCACACATTCATTAACATTTCCCTGCATGTCTCATTATTATCTCATCAAACATTTATTATTACTTCAAGAGAGATAATTAAAATTTTATACAGTTATTTCCCTCTATGACAATCCAATAGATTTCAAATCTACCCGCCACCCCCCACCGCCCCAGCACTCAGCTGCACCCTTGCAATCAGGTCAGAAAACTTTCAATTCGATATGCAAAAGCATAGGAACAAAATCTAAAATTCATTTTGAATAGGAGTTTCCTGAAGAACGACCCAGTTATGGCATTCTTTAAAGAATTACAGTGAGAGAGAGATCTCAGAAGACAAACCTTGTTCTTGATCAAATAAATAACCAGATTCCATTGATAATATTACAAGATAGACAAACAATGTACATAAGCAATACTAAGAGCTGAACTGGATATGCTAGAATTGGGTACTCTCAGACAGCAGATGCACTAAACTCCAAAAGATTAGCAAAGAATTACTCCCTTTCCAGGCTGCGTATTATATTTAGGATTAGAAATCCTGATGTGGATTATATATCACACATATTGCACAGGGGACAGAAGTATCAAATTCATCGTGACCAGGGAGCTCTTTTTTCACTGGAATTGAAGAATGTTGGTTGGTTTTCTGCTACGTACTGTTCGGAAGAGAATTTCTGGATGGAAGGAAGGTCCAGCCTTAACAAGCCAGTGGCTTCTCGTTTTTCATGAGCCATTTCCCTGCCTAGACCGAGCGAGAGCAGAAAAATTATCTGAGAGCAAACTGGCCCGAAGGGGCTTGGTGCGCAATTTCTTAAATAGCTTAAATTTGGTTTTAGAGCTACAAATCTTATCGTTTCACAGGAAAAAAAATAATTAGCACCACGCTCAAGGGGATTTAAACTGTTTTGCACATTTCTCCTTTAAATAAGCAAACCAGGAACATGTCGATTTAGTCTGTCTCATTAATTTAACAGCTTCCTGTCACTTAATTTGGGAAAGATGATCACGCTGTCCTTCATTCACTTATAGTCCCAATCCATAGAAGGAAAATGCTCCAGGTTGCCAACCTATTTCTTCCAAACTGTGTTTATAAAAGCATGATTTGGCAAACAACCCTCTTCTCCTCGTCGGGACATTCATGCATAGCAGTTTTCAGGTTTGGGCACATTTGATGGGGCACATTCACTTTGCGCTTATTCAGTGGACAGCAGCGGGCAGGTGGGCAGCCCAGCCAGGGTCTGACCTGTGGTCCTGGCCTGTGGGTTGGTGGGCTGGCCTGTCCGTCATGGCCCTTCGAGCAATGGTGTCGGGATGACTGGGGCCATCCTGGGACAGATGGCCAATGCCACTTCTGGCCTTAGACACCCATTTACCAACACGGACTCTCGTCCTTCTCCTGGGCCATTCACATGCTCCTCAATGGGGGTAACCACACAGCCCCTCTGTGAGAATTTATGAACATGTGAATAGGCCTTGCACCTAGAAAAGTGTGTGATTCCTGCCCTTGGGGAGCTTTAATTCATTTTTGTTGTGCCCCAACTATGTGCTGAGCAGATTAAACAATTTGTGTACAATGCAGTCAAAATAGAATTCATTTCAAAGTGTTTGGCATAAATCTTGAGTTAAGAGAGGATGGATTTTGGAAGACTCTGGGACGGCTTCCTCTGTGTGTGTGTGTGTGTGTGTGTGAGACGCACATGTGTGTGTGTGTGTGTGTGGCACAAGAATGGAATAGTAGGTCACTTTGATGAATATAGAGAATTCTCCATGCTAGGCACCCAGGAAGTGAGTCAGTCTTTAATAGATTCTTATTGCACATCTTCATTATTAAAGTGAGGCACAAGGCTAACTGATGTAGGGGTATTCCCAAGAGATCTCACCAAATTTAGAGGCGCAGGGTGTGAGTCAACTTTGTAACTCCCATCCTGATTGCTTAGAAGGCACTTGTTAAAAACACTGTCACTTGGTGTTCTTTGTGAAAGGTCATCAAACCCCCTCCCTTTTGTTTCCTTGGGGTAGGGGAATTTAGGTGTGGTGGGGACCTTCCTGGTTTGTTCTGCAGTCTTGAGAAACTTTCCTTCAAAAACCTTGGATCTCATCTCAGGTATCAGCTATCCTTCCATATACCTCAATGCGCTGATCTGGGAACAACCTGTGAGTATTTTCTGAGTGCCCCTTGGGGCTCCACCAAGGTGTTAGGCTTCTTTGGGGTGCACTTGGGGAAAGGCTTTGCTTTGAATGGGGAGATAAGAACTAAAATTTATTGGTGCCTCATGAAGCCACTCACACAATGAACCTATGAGGTAGGAATTGCATTACCGCCAAGTTAAAGCCCAGAATGGTTTTGTAAGCTGCTAAAGGCACACAGCTACTGCCCAAGTGATCCAACTCCCTCATTTAGACTTGTAGTGGGCATGAAGAACACATTCATTGTTTCCATATTATCTACCCCCAACAGCCTACGAGCATCTACAAGGTCAGGGGTCAAGGTTGATTTGTGTGTAGCACACAGCTGGCACAAAGTGACCATCGGTGAGTGTAGAATCAAAGAGTGGCTCTCCCCTTGTCATTGCCGCTGGGAGGGCAGATAGTAGAGGATCTTGCATTACAGGAATTGGCCAGTGAATGCTGGGAGACTCTAGCACAAGCAACATGTGCAATTTCCATTTTGCATTTTCCCTTAATTCCCTTTTCACCACAGTGGTATTGAGCAGTCAGTGAGAAATGCACTCCTTTGCAAGCCCAGACACAGCCTAACACTGAGCAAATCTGAGCTCACCCTCACCCCTAGCCCCGTTAAATTGGTTTGATCAGCCTGGTGGCCTGGAATGTCTGAAGCCTTGCAAAGGACACTGGAGCATTTGTTGGTGGGTCTTGCATATACTCCCAGATTTGACATGGCTCAACAGTTGCATGGCAACCTCCGTCTGCTTCCAGCACCAACTCTACCCTAACACCCACCCACTGCCATCCTTGCCACCATTGCAGGAAAGTAAATATCTCTGGTAGATCCCTTATTTAGTTGAGAACAAAATGCTGATTTTAATGATAGAGTCAGAGTTCACATCTTGGAAAAGTCAAAAGTAATGTACAAATTGGAGGGGTGGTATGGAGTAAGGGGAATTATGGCTTAGGAAAGAGCAGGGCTGGACGGGGTTCGAAATCCCAAAGGTGTGACTTTGGACATGTCACTTAGCCTTTCTTGAATCTCTGTTTCTTTTTTGGAAGTGAAGTTTCATAGGAGGTACTATGAGGATAAAATGAAATAATTTTTCTAGAGAATGCTTCACAGTGCTTGACTAGAGTGGGCTTCCCTTGGCGGTAACTATTATTAATTTCCTTTGCAGTCCCCACTTAAATCCAATGCACATTTGCTACAGCCCTCTTGGCCAAGGCTGTTTTGGTGTCTCATTTCTCACTGGATGCTGATGTCCTCCAGCACCGTGACAAAGGTCTGGAACAGGGAACAAGGCTGTGGACCAGGGCTAGGCAGGTGAGTAAAGGACCTGGCCAGGAAGTGATGGAGAGTAGCGGGGTCCTTGCCGTGCTCATGGTTTGTCTCAGGGGGCAGTTGTGATGCGGCTCCAGCCAAGGCCAGGTATAAATGTGGGCCCAGGTCTTTAGAGTTTTCAATAGAGGTAGATTGTTTTGATTTTTTTTTAATGTGAAACTGATTTGTAACTGATGAATATCTTTTGAAAACATGGTGCAGACCCTCTCTGTGTGGGTCAAACCACACACGTCTGTGGGCCAGATGAAGTCCTCCAGTATGTGACCTCTGTCCCAGAAGTCCTGCCTTCCTTCTATTGGACAGTCCCAGAGTGGGACGGAGCTGGGAAGGGCAGGACTCCACGGAAGCCAGCAGGCACTCCATCTCATCAACCTTGCTTTCCTCCTCTGTAAAGTGCGTGAAGGTCCATGACAGCCCTGTGGGAATGTGGGACAGTTAAATGAATGTCTTGCTCAGTGGCCGGCACATAACAGGAAGTTAGTAAATGCTATTAACATCATGTATTCTAGAGTGAAGATTTTCCCAAGGTCGCTTTGACTAGTGATAGCTTTGGGGGCCTTGTCAATTCTCTGTTTACCCCAATCTCAGGGTTAATGTCACTGCTATGATTTTAAGAGCATCCCTGTGCTTTTAGTTATAATTCACTTCTCAATATTTTTGGCATTATTATTTGCTGGTGATACAGTTATACTTGAAGTGGTTTAGTACTCGAAGGATCTTTAGAATTAACCTAGTCCCATCTCATATTTTACAGAAAAGGAGACCTGACATTCCAAGGACTTGAGTGATTTACCTGAGGTCTTAAAACTATAGGCTTCTTCAAATTCTGCTTTAGCTCAGGGCATGTGAATTGATTTGAGGCTCCAGCTACATGTTTGTTTAGTCCAGGGTCAGACTTGGGAGCTTGTCCAACGTGGACAGATAACGTACCATCCCATCTGCTAGGTCTGGGAACTGGTGGGTGTTTCACGCTACTGGTTGTGATCTTGGTGATTAAGTTTGACCTTTTGGCTGAGACTACAAGTGAGGGTGGAGTAGGAGTGGAAGAGGGCCTAAAGAAAGTGTGTGGATGGAATTTGCAATCCCAGTAAGCCTCTCTGAAACTCCCCATCTCCCTGGCCTTGCTTTATTTTTTCCTATAACATTTGTCACCTTCTAATATTCCACACAGCACACTTACCAATTGTCTTTACCACCCTTCTCTTCCTAGTAGAATGTACATTCTTCACGGGCAGACTGTTTGTTTCATTTGCTATGTTGTTAGGTTTATTGAATGAGTGACAGTGGCAGTATGTGCCGATGGAAAAGTTGTTCCATGCATTTGTTACATTTATCTGAATCCTTCACTGATGGAATGGAAGGAATACCACCATTCATAGCCTCATTTGTGCCTGACGTGAGTTAGGTAGTGTGATGGTTGGGTTCACGTGTCAACTTGGCCACGTGATGGTGCCCAGTTGTCTGGTCAGGCAGACACTGGCCTAACCATTGCTACAAGGATATTTCATGGCTGGCTGATAAACCAGAAGGCTGGTGTATTAAATCATCAGTCAGTTGATTGCAGCTGTGGCTGGTTATATCCACGATCAACTAAGGGCGTATGTCCCGCAAACAAAGATAATCCAATCAGTTGGATTTGGAGTAAGAGACCAATCGATTGGAGACCTTTAAGGGAAAAGAGAGAATTTTCACTGTTTCTTTAGCCAGTGAGCCTCTCCTGTGGAGTTAGTCAAGACCCTTCATCAGAGTTGCCATCCTAGCAGCCTGCCCTGAGGATTTGGGACTCTTATATTCCCACGGCTGCATGAGACACCTTTATAAATCTCCTGTTTACAGATATATCCTGTTGGTTCTGTTTCTCTAGAACCAACTAATACAGGTAGCTTGTCCAAGATGTCACTGCTAAAAATTTACAGGTATATGGAGCCCAGAAACCAGTTCCCTGATTCTGAGCATGAACTCACAGTTCTCATCATTTTATATATAAATTCAATACTTTTGGCAATGTAACTCTGATTGCTTCTTTAGTGCTCAAGGGTGGAAATGAAGCTTTGAGCTAAAAGCTTTCAATTTAATAAAAAAAATTCACCAAGGTTTATGGATAGAATGTGATATGGCATTGGTCTGGAGTGGTCAGTATCAGGTAAAGCTTGTCATATTGAAATAAAATTGATCTCACTCTTATCCTCACAACTTTGTCTGAGATCATGCTCCAAACGGATAGCAGGAATTGTTTCTCCAAGTTGGGAAACCCCAACTTGGTGCCAACCTCATGGGGCTGGAGCTGCTGTGCCCAAATCTGGAGAACTCCAAAGAAGTCTGGGGTCATTCCATACATAGTATTACAGATTCATAGAACCCAGAGCTGAAGGGACCTGAGAAATATCATTTGGTCCTGTGTTCCCCAAGAATGGTAGAGCATATATCCCTGGTGATAAGAACAGAACATTTTATATTTTAATAGCTATATACTTATTTTAACGTATGTTAGACAAAAATAATTATTTCATCAATCCCATGATTCAGACCATTACTGCTTAGGATAAGACTTGTAAAAAGTTGAATTATTTAAAAGAGAATTATTAGGTTCCTTAGAGGACAGGGGTTATGAAAAAATGGCACACATTGTGATGCTGCATCAATGCCTCAAATTTGAGAAACTATTTTGTAGCTAAGGAAAAAGACCCAGTGAAACCCTCACCAAGGTCACTAAACAAACCAGTAGCAAAACTCTAACTTGAGCTTAGGTCTTCCAATTCCATGGTCAGTGGAACTCCAAAGCATTTTCCCAAAGTCCTCCACCACTGAATCCATCCTTCCCCATCTTTCTGTGCCTTGTCATCTCTCCATGCCACAGATACTCCTTAAGCAGCAATGGCTGGGTGTTGAGAGCTGTTTTAATTTGCCTGGGCAGCTGTAACAGAGTATTGCAGATAGAAATACATTGTGTCATGGTTCTGGGGGCTATTAGTCTGAAATCAGTGTGTTGGTCAGGCATGCTTCCTCTTAAAAGGAAAAATCTATTCCATGCCTCTCCCCTGGCTTCTGGTGGGTGGCCAGCACACCATGGCATTCCTTGGCTTGTAGCTGCATAACCCAGTTCTGCTTCTGCCTCTCTCTCTCTGTATCCAAATTTTCTCTCCATTTAAGGACACCGGTCATATTGGATTGAGGGCCCATCCTACTCCACCTTGGCCTAATCTGAACTATTAACATCTTACAAACAGCATCATATTCACAGGACTGGAGGGTAGAACTTGAACATGTCTTTTGGGGAGACACTATTCAATTCATGACAGAGGGATAGAAAAGCTGTGCAAGAACTGTCATGCTTCTTTTTTTTTTTTACATGGGCAGGCACCGGGAATTGAACCCAGGTTTCTGGCATGGCAGGCGAGAACTCTACCTGCTGAGCCACCATGGTCCACCCAAGAACTGTCATGTTTCTTGCCCCAAAGGAACACTTGGTGAGCAAGGCACCCACATGAATTAGGGGTCACCATCAGTCTCCCATAGATGATTACTTATTTATAAGCCCAATACATCTATTTCCATACTAATGTTATATTCAGGATAAAATACACACAATAGAAACTAAAGAGGGTGAGACACAGGTAAAGTAGCTCTGTTAAATTTTAAAAGATTTTTGTTTATTAAGAGGACAAAAGACATCAAGTGTAAAAGAAATGACATACCACATTAACTAAAGGTAATAGAAATGGAAGAGGAGGAGATAGAAGTGAATTAGCTAAAACGTTTTAATTTTCAAAAAGTTAATTTTAGTAGTAAAAAAACACATTTGTTCCCACTCAACATTATTATTCATTTTAGAGAAATGTATCAGAATTTTTTTTTTTGGATGCAGGCAGGGTCGGTAATTGAACCCGGGTCTCCAGCATGGAAGGTGAGCATTCTATCAGTGAACCGCCTGTGCACCCTGTCTTTGAATATTTTAAACCTTTGTAATAGAACTTTGCAGTCAAAGTTCTGGTTCTAACTTCAGGTGGTATTTCATTATTTTTCCATGTGAGCATTCTGTTATTGCAGCACCATTTGTTTAACATTTTGTTTTTGTTTGCTTTGCTTGTTTGTTTATTTTTTGGAAAGTGCATTGACCAGGAATCAAACCTGGGTCTCCTGCATGGTAGCTGAGAATTTTATCACTGAACTACCCTTGCACCCCCATGTTTTTGTTTTTGTTTTTTCCAATTGTAATGGTTGTCAGAGCCATAAAAAAATAATTTTTACAAAGACACACAGATCTAAATGGAATAAATGCAGCATTGACTGTGCTTACTAAATGATGATGCTTATTTAACAGCATCTCATCCAGCAATTATAAAAGTTCTTTATTGAAATTCATCTAGTCAGCTAGTCAGTTTCTCTCTTCCTTAATGTCAATTCTTGTAAACTAATCAAAAGTTGTATTTTTAACAGCGGGTTTCAGATCCACTAAAGTTCTTCTTTTGGAAAATTTTAAAATAGGTTAAAATTGTTTCCAAGTTTTGAAAGTGTGCATATATTAGAACTTTCTTTTTTAAAGACAGGTATTCCATATATTATCTTGGAGAACAAAATTACACAATGATGGAAACATTTATAAACTTCTGTCCTTAAAGTACCTCCACTATAACACATTATTTTGGTAAAATAGTTCTGTATCACTGATTATTAAAAATACCACTTTCATATTGAAAAGACAGATTTTATTTTTTTTAATTGAGAATTTGTCAGCTCTTTTACTGTGATAGCCAGTCTTCATCACAGATAAGTCCAGCAAATGTAGAACTTTTTTAAAAACATTTTTATTGATAAATCCTAACCTATAAACATACAAACATTCTTAACATATAAACATTCCATACATGATGTACATCAGTGGCTCACAATATCATGGCATAGTTGCATATTCATCACCATGATCATTTTTTAGAACATTTACATCGCTCCAGAAAAAGAAATTAAAAGAAAAAAGGTAAAACTCATATCCCATACCCTTTACCCCTCCCTCTCATTGACCATTAGTATTTCCTTCTACCCAATTTATTTTACCCTTTGTCTTCTCTATTACTTGTTTATTTTTCATCCATGTTTTTTACTTATCTGTCCATACCCTGGATAAAAAGAGCACCAGACACAAGGTTTTTCACAATCACACAGGCACATTGTAAAAGCTGTATCATTATGCAGTCATCTTCAAGAAACATGTGGAACTGTGGAACACAGCTCTACGGTTTCAGGTACTTCTCTCCAGCCACTCCAATACACCATAAAGTAAAAAGGGATATCTGTATAATGCATAAGAATAACCTCCAGGAAAATCTCTTGACTCTGTGTAGAACTTTTTTAAATGGTAAAAGAAAAATATGCGACATCTTAAAATGGATTACCTTCTACAGTAGATTGGCATATGCTAACTACAGTCCTCTTATAATCCTCTTATAAAAAATAAAAGTTTTTGTGGTCATTCTACATCTCACTGCAAACTATTGTAAACATTCTGCTATTTAAGAAAATGTGACCCATAGCCCCTACGTATGCGGTACATGCTTCAATATGCTGAAACAATCAGAGGACTGAGGGAGCCACTGTCACCACCACCCCCACCCTATGCGGACCAGCTGCCATCACCTCCAGGTACTCCATGGGTCAGGAGACACGGGATGGTCTGACTGGATGACCCAGTGAGGACAATGGTGCTAAACTCTGAATTGGGTATCAGTAAAGCTCGAATTACTTTTTAGATAATAGTCACAAGCAGAATTTCTTGTACTTACTTCATCCAGCCTACTCTGGAAGCATTGTGGAAGGATATAATGTGAATTTCCAGGAAAGTGAGCTGGAATGTTGGGAGGACTGTAGAGGAGGTGGGCAAGGCTGGATGATGAGTGAAGTGATTTGAGCTGGTTGAGTACAAACGAAGGAAGAGCCTGTCAGAGTCCACATGGCAGGACCCCCTCCAGCTTCTGGGAAGGTCTGAGTTCCCCAATGACCTCTCCAACCTGAAAGGGGATTGATAGGCTAACCAGAAGCTGGGGAGACTGCTTCCTTTGACCAGGAGTGAGCTGCACCCATGCAATGGGGTGGGGGTTGGGTTGGGTTGGGTTGGTTCTTCCCTGATTTCTGCAGAGCCGTGAGCCCCGGGCCTCACTACCTGCCACTCCTGTCTCTATCTATGCCTACCTGTGCCTTACTGTATTAGTTAGGGTTCTCTAGAGAAACAGAATCAACAGGGAACACTTGCAAATATAAAATTTATGAAAGTGTCTCACGTGACCGTAGAAACGCAGAGTCCAAAATCCACAGGGCAGGCTCCGAAGCCGATGACTCCAATGGATGGCCTGGATGAACTCCACAGGAGAGGCTCACCAGCCAAAGCAGGAATGCAACCTGTCTCCTCTGAGTCCTCCTTGAAAGGCTTCCCATGATTGGATTTAGCATCACTAATTGCAGAAGACACTCCCCTTTGGCTGATTACAAATGGAATCAGCTGTGGATGTAGCTGACGGGATCATGACCTAATCCTATGAAATGTCCTCATTGCAACAGACAGGCCAGCGCTTGCCCAATCAGATGAACAGGTACCATAACTTGGCCAAGTTGACACCTGTCCCTAACCATGACACTTACCATTACTGCATCCTGGCTTCTTTCACTGTTTCCTCTCCTTGCCAGGGACAAGCCAGCCATCTTGGCCAGGCTGAGGCAGAGCTCCTTCATGGGTCATTGCCCTGAAGCTCTTCTGCTTGAAGTTCACGGCCTTAAAGTTGGCAACTCTGAATGCAAGAGCTTCCACAGGTAGAAGGACTTGAAGAGGAGGACTGGAAACTATAGACCCCAGCACTATAAAGATACTTTCTGCTTTGCTTGTGTCATAAAAATCAATGCCAGATCCTTCAAGGTAATCATGGAAGGAGCCTCTCCAGGTGGGTGGCAGTGGTGGGCCCAGGAGCTCTGTCTCTTGTTCCATACCCTGAGATTAAGCATCCTTTTGGCTGTTCCTGCCAAGGAAGGGCTGCTGCACCTTTTAAAAATTTATTTATTATTTTACTCATTGGTCCAAATGTAGACAGAAAATCTCTTCTTTCTCTTGATCCTCCTTCAGGTTGTAAGATTCTCAGCTCTCTAACTTCTGCTTAATAGATCCAAATCCATCAACTCTTTTCAAAGCTTGAGGAATTCAACCAGGGCCTTCAGAGCAACTGGTTTATAGGTATGTCCATCTGCAGAAGTGAGCGCTTCCTTAGCACATACATTTAAACTCTTTGATTCCTCAAAGTCCAAGTTCAAGGGAGCAAGACTGAAGCTCTAGAGAAGGACGTATGGTTTTCTTGCCAGTTTCAGACCCTTCTTAGCTTTGGTTTTCATTCTGGGGTTATGCCCATTTCTTGAAAGATTGATGCTGAGAATGTCCATCAATGAGGATAGTGCTTATCACCTTGGGCCATAAACGAATTAGTTCAATTAAGAGATATTTATTTTCTACCATGTGCCTGGCTCTGTGCTAAATGCTGAATATACAATGGTGAGCAAGACTGACATGTTCCATGTTCTCCATGACCTTATAGTCTAATGGAGGTAGCTTATAGTAAACAAAATGATCATACAAATAAATGTATGGTTACAGATAGAATAAGTGCTGCAGATGAAAACTCTGGACTCTAGGGTTGGTGACCATGGCAGTGACAGGATGGGCACTGAGTGTCTCTGAGGAAGTAATCTTTGCAAGGAGGCCCGAACAATGAGCAGTTACCCAAGGAGACAACGCAGGAGGCAAAGTGTTGCAGACGGAGGTAAAACAGGTGGGAAGAAGACCCAGAAGTTGAACAGAAGCCTGGCTGGGTCAATGAACTGACAGCCAGTCAGTGTGACTGAGCCAGAAGCAGGTCTGACGAACCTGGAGTTGGGGCAGGGGCTAGATCACAAATAATTTCATAGACCTTGGTGATGAGTTTTGGCTTTACCCAAAGGGAAATGTGAAGCCACTGAAAGTTTTAAACTCTAACGGCGTAACATGAAATCCAGATTTGTGCATTTAGGTCACCTGACTGGGGTGTGGTGGGTAGATAGAAGGGAACAAGAGAAGAAAGAGAACAGAGACTACTGCAGGAGTCCACACCACTGCCAATGGTGTCTGAGAATAAGATGATGGAGGAAGAGATGGGAGAAGACAGACAATGCAATCGAGGAACTAATGTTATTATTATCAAAAATGCCCGTGTGGTTCTTGGACCAGATAAATCCTGAAACCGAGAGGGCCCAGCCTTTCCAGAACACCAGCTAGTTACATCTCCCTACCCCATATTATTGAGAGCCCTTTCCAGTATGAAGAAATTAGAATGGGCATAGCCCAAACACCCCTAAAGAGTGAGAGAAAGATCAGAGGTGATGGTGGAGTTATACAGAGAAGGTAGGGTTTAACAAATGAGTATGAGTGTTGAATCATTATATTGATATTTCTTTTAATCTCCAGTATCTTAGGACAGCTAGAAGTAAAAACCTAAAATTGTAGGATTGTAACCCATACCAAACTCTGAAATCTGTTCTATAACTAATTATTGTGCTGTGCTTTGAAGTTTATTGCTTTTTTGTATTTATGTTATTTTTCACAAAAAAGAAGAAAAAGTCGATTGTGATGATAAAAAATATATATTCCTTCTAGCCTACAATTTTCTGAGCAGCTAGAAGGAAAATTTTGAGATGATGTTGTGGTAGCCCATGGCATACTCTGGGGTCTGTCTTATAACTACTTGTTAAAGAGTGCTTTGAAAACTATTGCTTTTTTCTTTCTTTGCTTTGTATATATGTTATATTACACAATTTAAAAAGTTAAAAAAGATACCCATGTGATGGACAGGAGTAGGGGATTGGATGCCTGATGTATATGATGTGTGGGAGCCAGCTTTCACTTGCTCACAGGAGCCTGTTATCAGCATCTCTTCCCTACTCAGCATTTATTAACATCACGTTAGTGTCTTGAAATTGGCCAAGGTGGCCTATTCACACCACAGGAATTGGAAAATGCTACAAACCAGGGTTTTCTTTTCATTAAGAGCCAGTTGCTAAGCATTTACCAGCATGCCATGGCTGATATGTAGCCCCCATTTTACTAGCAAGAGAGTAAGAACTCATTCCCAGGGGATATCATGCTGTGGCAGGAAATCTGCTGGCTGGATAGCCTCCTGGCCTCCACTGGCACTGAAACCACTCCTGAGCTGCCTTCAGCCTGGAAAACATATGGACAGGCAGCGAGTACACAATTTGAATACACTGTGATTCAGATTTAACAACTCTTAGAAAGCTGCCATTGTCTTGCAGGGATTGGGGGCTGCAGAAATGGGCTGTGTCCCATATTTCCTCCCAAACCTGGGAGAGATGAACCCAGTCACAGCACTACCACCCCTTCCCCCTGCTGTCATACTAAATTCAGAAGTGAAGGATGAGTGTTGTTCTCTGGAAGATCTGAGAGAGAGTGGTTCATTCCAAGTGAGGGGGTTTGAGCAATGTGTCTGAAAGTAAGTTATTTGGGATGGGCCTTGAAGAATGAGTAGGTTCCTAGAAAGAAGAGGAAGAGAATTCCTGACTGGGAAACTGTGCTAGCAGAGGCCCAGAAGCAGGAAAGCATGGAGTATATTTAGGGGCTAACAACCAAGTTGATACTGGAGCACTAATGTGTGTGTGCACGCATGTGTGCACATATGTGGGTGGGTGTGCATGCATGTGTGTGTGTGCATACGTATGCGAACGTGCGCATGTGTGTGGGTGGGGGATGTGCGCATATGCATGTGAGTTGGTGGGAGGGAATCTTGGGCATCGTGGCAAGGCATGTTGTCTGCTCAGAGAAGGCTCAGAGCGGAAGCTCAGAAGGACAGTGGTATGGTGGGAGGAAGGACTCAGCCACGTAGATGGTTCCCACTGCCATTCGGTCTCCACATCCATTCCCCCATCTGTATTCCAGCACTCCATAAACCATGTGGTTGGGGACTATCTGTCCTGCCAGTCTGGGCAGAATCCTGGTTTTCCATAGTGGCTCTGGCACACATGCCATGCCCAGAAACACCGTGGTGGCTTAAGTCAACACCACACAAATGGCAAACTTAACATGTGCACCTCTGGCCTTCAGCGAGGACTCCTGGAGGGTGGTGCAGTGCTGCTCTGCTGGGGCCTTCGACCACAGCAGTGGCACTCAGTGCCTTAGAGCCCTGACAGGTGCTGCTGAACATCCACACCTCATTCTCAGGAAGGCAGAGGAGTTTATGGCACCAGCTATATCCATGCATGTGTATGAGCATGGTCTCATCTTGCCATGGGTAAGCTCTGCAAACCTGGTCTGGTTATTTCACCTCATCAAGTCTCAATTTTGTCATCTGTAAAAAGTATATAATGCCAGCTTGGAGAATTGTAATAAGGGCTAAATATTGTGACATTTGTAAAGAGGAGTTTAGAGTTGGGCTGGCTTGAGTTTGAGTCCCAGCTGTGGGAGTTGGCCACATTGCACAGCACCTTTAAATGCCTGTTTCCTCAAGCAGTGGTCTTAATCATGTCTCATGGGGTTGTTATAAGGATCCAGTGGGATCATGTCTGCCAAGTGCTCGGTACTCCACGTAGATTGGAGCATGGTGGCAGCTATGAGTGTTATTTTTACTGAAGTGCTTATGGTGTCTGGGATCATCATGACACCCCAATTCCAGCCCTTTCTCTGTCTCTTGTTGGCTGTATAAACTGCTGCTCCTCTCTGGCTCTCAAGCGCCTCATCTTGAAATGAAGGGTTGAATTGGATGATTTCTAAGGATTCTTCCAATATGTTCTTCCAAGAACTCTAGGGCCCAGATCCTTCACTTGGCTCCAATGCTGGTGTTAGACACCCACATGCAAACTGGGCATGTGTGGTGGTGGAAGATGCAGGGGAGAGCCTGGGTTGCTGGTCTTGCTTCCCGTGGGAGCTCAAGAGGCATTTAGGAGATTTGATAAGAGGATATGATGGCTGGGCTGGTTCATCTGATGTTGGAAGGGATGGCTGGGACACACGGTGCTCCATGTAGATTGGAGCATGGCACAAGACATAAAGAAGCACATGCATTGAGCATGTCCCAAATCATCCTGGGTTGTGGAGCATCCTTGAAACATGGCTTCACCTAACGTGTTCCCTCCTAGACTGAGGAAGTCTCATTTTGCTTGTAGCTGGCTTCTCCCTCCAAGGGATCCCTGACTCCTGGGATCCCAGGGACAAGACCTGTTCTATTGAGCAGATCTTCCTTCAGCTATGGCGGGTGAAATGAGCTCTCTTACCCCAATAAGCCTCCTTACACATATGCAGATGCAAGGGGCAAACCTCAGTCTCTCTCTTCCAGCAGTCAAGCCAGGCTTTCCTTCCAGAACAGCTGGGATTCTTGGCATCAGCAGTTCTCTGCCTTTACTATAAAGAGCTATTTCTCACTCTATTCCTCTAGTTTTCCCAATCTACACTGGATTGAGGCTTTCTTGCCCCCCCCCCCCACCGCCTGCCACATTGAAGAGCATGGGCTTCCTCTCAATAGCCATGACTCTTGCTATTGAAGCTACCCTGGCCTCTGCCTCACCATCCATGCTTTGAAAGACTCTAATGTCAGGTGTCCCCAGGCTCCATTTTGATGATGTTAGTCTCAGTCATTCTCTTTCTCTTGCTGGCCCCTTTCAAACTGATGATGCACTGGGATGGCCCACCCAGATTTGATGCTCAAACCAAGCTGAAGTTTCAGAACTCTTACCTTCCTCCCCAGTGTATGACAACAGTGATGTCTGATTGACCCTGGAACCCACCATCTCTGCTCACACTCCTTGCTGGTCTGGAGTTCCTCCTGAGGTGGTCTTGAGAGGAGGCATGACACCTTGGATTTGTGACCCAGCCTTGGCCTCACCTGCATGCCTGAGGCATTCATGGAGGGGAGCTTGAGACAGCCTGGCTCCCAGCCAAGTAAGACCACCAGAAGCCTTATCTGGGTTGTGCAGATTGGCCTAAACCACTCTAGCCAAAGCAGGCTTCTAAGCCCTCTTGTTGGAAGCACTGTCTGACGCCTGTCTGCAGGGACCCTGGGGCAGTCTTTTCCTTCTCCAGTGATAGCCCATCAACTCCAGACCCTTAAAGATTTAGCCTCTGCCCAACTTTTACCTCCCGCCAGGCCCCCACATAGACCAGCCCAGTGCCCCAACAGTGCTGAACAGGGCAGTAGGTTCCTGATGCTCCATGATTTTACTTTTTTCAGCTGCTTGAAGTGCTTTTATTCCCCTTGGTCTGGTGAACTGCTACCTGCCCTTTAACCTTCAACCAAGGGATCACTTCTATTGGCAGTCTCTCTTGACTCCATCCTCAGACTGCACAGGTTTTTTGAATGGATGAAAGTGTCCAGCCCTTTGCCACTGACTCTGTGTGCCTCTTTTCTTCTTCTCTGCTTGTCTTTCTGAGTCCCAGACACTTGCCATTTTTGTTATGTCTCTGGAGTCTCGAGTCTACCCTGGAACCCATCAGGATGATTGGCCTTGAATGTAATAAGAAAGAGGAGCTCAGTGATGGTGCATCAAATCCAACTCCTTGCCTTCATGTTGGTTTATGTCCAAGCTGCCCAGGTATATGGTCCTCTATTTTTATCTTAAGCAAGAATGAAGAATATCATTCCCCCTCCTGTGATAATCACCCTTGACATAAATCCAAACTACTTATTCTCTTACTTTCACATGTCCAGTGATTCTTTTTGCTCTAACTCCAAATTCCTGAGCAGGGCTTTCAGGACTTTTCCACTCTAGCCTCTGTATGCCTTTCTAAACCTGTCTCTCATGTACCATGTGCTCCACACACTCAACATGTTGCAACGCTTTCATACCTCCTGTGAATTTGCACATGCTGTTCCTTCCATCAGGATTGCCCACCCCCGCCCCCTTTTCTGACAGCCCATCATCCTTATTAGTGGGTGGACTCCTGTCCTGCCCAAAAGACATGTTCAAATCCTAACTCTTTGTCCCATGAGTGTGACCTTGATTGGAAATAGGGTCTTTGAACATGTTCAGATGAGACCAAATTGGATTAAAGTGGGCCTTAAGCCGATATGACTGATGTATTTTTAAGAAAAGGGAAATTTGGACACAGAGACAGACATCGGGAAAGGCCATGGGAAGATGGAGGCAGAAGTTGGAGTGAGACACCTAGAAGCCAAGGAACACCAAAGATTGGCAGCAAACACCGTAATCTAAGAAGGGACAAGAAGGAATCTCATCTAGCTACTCTGCTGACACCTTAATTTTAGACTTCTGGACTCCAGAACTCTGAGACAATAGATACAGTTCTATCCTTTTAAGCCATCTAATTTGTGGTGCTTTGTTAAGAAACCCATGTAGTCCCCAAGTCCTGGTTTTCTTGATATCTCCTCTGGTTCTCATGGAATTAGACCCACACCCACACCTCCTTAGGTTTCTCATAACACTTTGCATCGTAGCTTAATGACATCATTTACCAAATTTGGCTTTAGTTGTTTGTCTAGACTTCTTCTCCCTGGAGGCCGTGAAGATGCTTGACTTTTATACTTTTCACCCTTTGCCTCTACCCACTCCCCCAGCCCCAGGGATATGTGGTCCATGCTAAATCCTTCAGGAGGAAAGAGTAGATGGCCCCACTTACAGATTAGAATCTGCATTTTAACAATATGCCCTTGGAATTCATATTCAGAGGCACTGGCCTAATATTTCAAGAGCTCTCTGTGTCTGACCAAAATCTTGTCTGCTTTTAGCTGACCACTGGGACAAAATACCACTATACTGGTCCCTTATCTTTTCAGTGGCTTGAGTATGTTTCCTTGCACCTTTGCATGTCTTCGCCCAGAATAAATGAGAACAGTATTCTTGATGTGCCAACCAGCAGGTTCTTCTCTTCTGATCAAGTCCATATGCTTTCTGTGGCTCCCTTTCTGGAATGTAAAAATAACCCCATTACCAACTCACCCCCCTAGTAGTCTTTTCTCTGCAGCCAAGTTAATTCCAAGTAGAACATCTGGAAATTCTATTTTGTTGCCTAATTTAAACCAGACTAAAACCAATCTGCATAAAAGTTTATGAACTTTCTGGGGCCTCACACCTTATATTTCCCCATCTGCAGAAGCCTGCAACTTGGAGACCAGAAATAGAAAGCATTTGGCCATCTCTTTCTCTAAGACTTGGGAGTGGGAGGGGAGGGAACATTTGTAGCTCTGTATGATGGGGCAGACAGCTAGCTGATGGTACGGTGGAAGGGAGAAGGAACTGGATAGCACTGCCCTTCCCTGTGCAAAGATAAATTTTCATGGGATTGGAAGGTCTTTTAGGTTTAAGTGGAGGTGGTGGGTGGCAGAGGGGTCTGAGGGGGGGGAAGTGTCAACTTAGGCCAGAAAAATGGTGTGTCGGGTACTGGGAGAAGAGAATGAGGCATGTGTCACCAAGAATGAGCTGGGAGGTGTATTTCAGCAGCTGTCCATTGGAGCCAGTGGCTCAGGACTTGAGAAGAGGCTCAAAGAGGTTTTATTTCTGTTCGCAGTTTGACTAGTGACCCACAGGCTAACTGAATCCAGAGGGCAGCCCAATAGTGAGGGGTGAGGGGTTTCCTTTGTCAGTCTGGGTAGAGAGCAGGAAATAATAAAAATAACTGTAGATATTTTCACCAAGATTCAACACAGTCCTGATCAGAATCCCAGCAGACTATTTTGGGGTATAGAATTGACAAGCCAATTCTACAATTTATGTGGCAAAGAACCTATACCAGCCAAAACAGTTTTGAAAGAGCAAAACTAAAGATGGAGGGCTCACCTAAGCTGATTTCAATATTGGACCTTTAAAACCTCAAGACTGTGTGGTATGGGTGAAGGGATAGACTTATGGATGATGTGAGCAGGAGGAGAGCCTTGGGTGGGCTGGAGGAGTGGCATCTCAGCTGGGATGTGGGCAGCCTGGCCTGGAGCCCTGCACTCCAGGACCTGCCCACCAGGGGAGCTGCTGTCCCACAGGCATCCTGGAGTTTATGTGATCAGGAGGCTGCCTCCACCACTGCAACGGTCTCTTGATGCCCAGGGAGTTGGAAAAAGGATTCTGGGATGCTGCTGTAGAAATACTTCCTCTCCATCATATTTCCTTGTTAATAGGGGAAAAAGAGGTGGGGAGCCCAAAGGGCCCTTCTTTTTACCTTTGTATTTCAAATTGCATTGATATAACCTATGTCTCATTGAGTACACCAGCTGTAAAGGACTCAGGTTAAAGTAACTTTTAGCTTCCCATCCTCTGCAATACAATAGGCATATGGGAAGTAAGGCACAAAGGAGAAGAAGCAACCAACCCACAGCACCCATAGAGTTCATGATGGATGCCCCTAGAGCTCTATCTGAGCCTACCTATGTATGCATGGGGTGAACAGTCATCATCTAACAGGCCTGTGACCATCCAGGCTCAGTGTTGGGTGCTGAGTTCTAAGGATGAATAAGATAAAGCCCTATCACTATACTAGTTGGCATTCATTAAGGACTCACTCTGCAGCAGGCGCTGTGCCAAAGGTTTACATCAATCCTCACAACACCCAATGAGGGAGGTACTGTTATTTCCCCACGTTATAAATGGAGAAGCTGAGGCTACAGCAGTCAAATGATTTATCCAAGGTCACAGAGCTAGTAAGTTCAAATCTCACTGAGTTGAGATTTGAACTTATGTCATCTGACACTGAAACTCATTTTTTTCTATTCTACTATGCTTTCTCTAAAATACACATCTGAAAAACATTACAAAGGATGGAAGAGAAAGGAGAGCACTTGTCCTAACACCCTTTAACAGAGGTTCTGAGGGAAGAGGAGAGAGGTCAAAGGGCTGCCCTTTGTGTCCTGCTCCCATCCCAGGGCCTATACTGAGATCCTAGAATCCTTTCTCAAACTACTCTTCAGGTCTGCTTGCTGCACCATTGCTCAGATAATATGGATTCAATTAACTTTTCGATGTGGCAGGTAAAGTTTAGATGTCTTTGAAGGACAAAATCTTCTTCAGGCGTTAATTGGGGTCTCCTCTTTTCAGAGTCTATGGTTGGTTTGCCGGCAACCAAACCTGACTTTTGACTTTGGAGACTGAGCTTTCATATTTGTTCATTTTTTTAAACTCTCTGTCTGTGATTTTCCTCCTAAGTCTCTCCTGTCAGTTCAAGTCTGCCACTGTCCACAGATCACAAGGAAAAGTATAAAAGAGATGGGCTTTGGAGTCAGATAGTTGTGATTTTAAATTCTGACTTTGCTGTGGGACTTGGGCAAATTGCTTAACCTCTGTGGGCTTGACTTTTCTCCTCTGTAAGTTGGGATGACACCACTGATTACCTCGCAAGGTGGGTGGATGCGGTGCTTTTCACCTTTCCTACAAGACCATTGTCATGACCCTCTTCCGCGGAGCTTTCTCCAAGAAATATTAGCCCCAGAGTCTACTTGCAATGAACTGCAGCTACGCTTACAGACTGAACCACTCAACCCAGCCCTTGAGTTTATTATACTACTTGTGCTGTTCCAAGTACATAACCTCCACTACCTCCCACCCATGGGCCACCCTTTGCTTTTTCCTCGTCCTTCTTTTTGTGGTTCCTCCTTCAGCATAGGGCTGGCCGCCCAGGAGATGCGCATTCACTGCTTACCTCTGGTTGTATATTATGGAGCCTCTGCCCAGCAGTGTCTCTATCCCCCCACCCGAAACTCCCATTTCTGTGTAAAACTCAACCTGGAAATAACCCCAGGAGAGATGCATTATAGAAATAGGACAATAACCTCTAAATAGAGTAGAAGCACAGTAGCTCTTACTTCCCTCTTTTGCAAACGCAATTAATTCTTTATAAAAAAAAATGGAGAGAAAGTTGTCAATTTTGCCCCATTTTTCAGCGCCTTCTTCTGCACAGCCCCACGGAAGGGGAGCCTCATTAGGAAGACTTCATTAGGCTTGCAAAACAGACTAAGAAGTGCAGTGAGAAGCATACAGAGCTAAACTTGCCAAAATAAATGAACACAGTACATTCCTGATGCCTGGCCCCTTCGGGAATGGAAGCCCAGGAGATCTCGCAGACTATTAGGATGCAACTTCATTAACTTCACTCAGGCACGTGGCAGGTAGCCCCAGGAGGCTCCTTGCAGCTCCTGGCCAGAGTGCAGACTCCCGAGTTTGCTTCCTGCTCTGTCCCAGCCGGCCATCAGCTGCCCCTCCTTGGCAGGGATTGTGACTGCAGCCCACTTGTTCTGCTTCTGGAGAGACCCAGGGTCAGAAGCTCTGTTTGGAGGCAGTCATCACCAAGCATCTTCTCACTTGCCTGTGCATCTATAGTCAGGGAAGCCCTGATGAGGAGATGGGGTGGGGGGAGGGAGAAGGAGGAAGCCCCAGTGGAAAGGGATCATTCTGCTTAGTTAGGAGGGACATATTCCCATCATGCCATGTTGCTTGACCATTGCCACTCCCTTCCGCCACACTGTCCTCATCCTTGGAAATCAGTGAATGGGATGTGTTACCCCTTTGACCACTTGGGGAGCCCTTGAGGAAGTCACTTCCTCTCTGAGCTCCAGTCTTCTCATCTGGGATTTGGGGCTGACCACACCTAGTATGCAGGGTATGTCTGGAATGACAGCCCAGCATACCTGGGCACCTGTGTTTCCATGCCTCACTTACCCTAAGGATGTCAGAAGGGCTGTTTGTAGCTGCTCTGAGCAGAAGTTCTGCAAGGCACAAGGGAGCTGGAGGCTGGACTGCAACCCAGCCTGCCCTGAGCCTGTCCAAACCCTTTTCAGGCATTTTCTGGTTCCAGCTGGGATGGGGGCAGGGGTTCCCAGAAACTTGTTTCTTGTTGCCCTGTATTGGGCTTGCTCACTAGCATTGCCCCTCATGATCCAATCCCCTCCTCTGCAGGGGGACAGCAAAAAGTGAAAAGGAGACCTGAAGTCTCCGAGGAGTCTAGCCCTTGGCATCCTCTTCCTGTGCCTCTCTGGAGCCCTTGGAGGACAGCAGCATAGGCTGCAAGGGGCCAAAGACAGCCTAGAGAAGGGCCCAGAACAGTCCCACAGGCCATGCTGAGTAGAGAGGAGGTCTGGCTTCGGGCTGCAGAAAGCAGGGGAAGGGGAGCCAAAGGTGACCCCACACATTTGGGTGTGTGCAGTTGGGTGTACCAGTAGAAGCAGGCCGGCTGCATGCCTAAGAGGGTTCTAGCTTCCAACTGCCAGGGGTCACCTCTTGGCTGCAACTCTCATTTGCTGGGAGACTTTGGGCAAGTTACTTAATCACTCCAAGCCCCAGCTACTCTTTCGGTAAAATGAGACTAATGATGTTACAATCATATGAGATAAAGTGCCCAGTACTCAATAAATGTTGCTATTCTTATTTTAGTTTATTCTAATTTAGTTTTCGTGTTTGTTTTTAATCAGCAAGAGGAAACTGAGGTTCAAAGAGATATTCTTGCTGCAATTGGGACAAAGGCCTGGGGGACAGTACACATGAATAAGAATCTTTCCAGGAAATGCAGACTGTAGTGGGAGATAGGCAAGTCATGAATGGTCATGCACTGGGTGGCTCATGAAACCCAAGTGGGAATGAAGTGTGGGAAGGACAGTGTGATTCTGTCTGTGGACAGTGACCCAGAGATGGCTGGGCAAAGAGGGCAGCAGATGATTGGGCCCCACTGGGGGGTGGCAGGGCTGGATGGGAACCTAGGCCTGTCCAACACCCCTTTCTGTAAACTTTCCTTTACATCCTGCTGCCGTTCACATGGTACCTCTGCCCGTGGAAGCCTCCAGGTTAGCTGGGAAGAGCAATCCTTATCCAAGGAGGAGACAGTAAGGCGGGAAGAGGTCTGGGACAACATGGGGAACAGTCCCTCTGGCAATGGGGCACCTCAATCCAACCTCAAGGCCTGGGGACAAATCTTATTCAGCTCAAGATCTTGGTTTTGTCCTCTGACAAGTTAAGGGGTAGAGCTCCATCCCAGCCCTGAAGTTCTGTGTTGCAAGAAAAAAAATGTTCTGGAAAAAAGTTGAGGGCTCTGTCACAACTCACAAGAGTAACAAGTGAGAAGGAGTGAGCAGGTGATGGGATCACCCAACAGGGGCAGAAAAGTGAGGGCCAGGGGTCCATGAGAGGAGCAGGGATGTGGTATGAGAGCATGTGGTCATCACCCTGGGTTGATTTCATGTCCACATCATCCTTTGACCCCAGATCCTGATTTGATGTGGACCCAGAGAGTAGTGGGGCTGGGTGCAGGGCATGGCCTTTCACAGTCCCACTTCTGAGGTCAACACTATGTATCTTTTCAGATCCTCCCGAGATCATCAGCCTCAGTCCCTCCTTTTTCAGAGGCGAAAGCCAGCTTCCAGAGATGTCCAAAGCTACCAGCTGTCACAGGCAGGCCTGGGACCAGACCATGGTTACAGGTGAATAGCGACTTTGGGGTAACGATCCAGGACCCCCAAGTCAAGCACTCTTTCTAATGCACTAGATACCTTTAGTAATGGGATGGGGCTTGGCCACTCCAGAGTTTATGAAAAGAAATGTTTTAACTCTTTGTTTGTCTCTTGGTTGGTGTCATCTCATGTCATGTTAAGTGATTGGGAGCTGTTACAGGGGGAGTTTGGGATTGAGGGGCATGTGTGCCTGGGTGTGTGGGACAACCAAGATGGGACTGAGGAAGGATTTCAGAGCAAGCAGCTGGGAGGTGAGGGTTGTGTTAGTTTTAAGCTGTTGTGTGTGCCAGAAAAGCCATATTCTTTAATCCTCATTCAATATTGTTAGATGAGATCTTTTTCATTAAGTTGTTTCCATGGAGATGTGTCTCCACCCATTCAAGATAGGTCACTTACTGGAGACCTTTAAGAGGAAACTATTTTGGAAAAAGCTTCAGAGCCGACGGAGCTGACAGAGCCTACAGAGCCCACCAAAGACCTGAATGTTTGGAGATGCAGAAAGAAAACATCTCCAGGGAAGCTGTTTGAAACCAGAAGTTAAAGACCCCAGCAGATGCCAGCCATGTGCCTTCCCAGCTAACAGAGGTGTTCTGGATCTATCGGCCTTTCTTGAGTCAAGGTATCTTTCCCTGGATCCCTTAGTTTGGACATGTTTATGGCTTTAGAACTGTGAATTTATAGCTTAATATATTCCCTTTATAAAAGCCAACCCATTTCTGGTTATTGCATTCCAGCAGCTTTAGCAAACTAATACAAGGGTGGTGGCATTTAAAGCTGGGTCTGGATAAGGGGAAAAGGGGTTTTGATGATTTCTCTTTGGGCTCTGATTAACCCAATAAAGGTTTCAAGTGATCACAAAACCATGGAATGCCACACTGGGAGACTCTGAAATAGTTTCTTTCAAGGACGGCAGATCCACGGCACACATTCCATCACTGCTGTTTGCATCCATGGCAGGCATCACTAGTTGATCACAGTACTCTCTCCCAATGAGCAGTGTGGTGGGTAGAATTAGGGACCCCAAAGAAAGATGCGTTCTTTATATTAATCTGTGTTCCTGTGGATGAATCTCCTGTGTAAATAAGATCTCTTGAAGATGTCATTTTTTAGTTAAGGTATGGCCCAACTGAATCAGGGTGAGCCTTAATCCGTATTACTGGATGCCTTATAAAGAGAAGAAACTGGAATCCATGATTCACAGGAAGAAGCTGGAAGTCATTGGAAACCAGAAAGACACATGGAGAGAGAGAGAGTTTGCCTTGTAAAGACAGGCAGAGATACAAGCTAAGGAACTCCAAGGATGATGGTAAGCCAGCTCTGGAATGCTACCGACTCTGGGAGAAAGCTCGGCTCTGCCGATGCCTTGAGTTTGGACTTCTTGTCTCTGAACCACGAGCTAACAGCTGGTCTGTGGTATTTGTAATAGTCGCTCTGGAAAACTAGAGGCTGGGACGCAGAATCCCTTTCAATATAGTGCCCAAGCAGCCACCATCAGTCAACTATGGGGGGCATCAAGGGGACCTCATCCTCTATCGCTGACTCAGGCCCATTTCTCTTATCTCTAATTGGTGAAGCTGAGGCCCAGGGATCTGCCAAAGCCTCTTAATCAGTTGGTGGCAGACCAGGGATTAGAACCTCTGCTTTATGTACCAAACCATCCCGACATCACTCTGGAAAGTAAGCTAAAACAATGGTCATCCTTCAACAGTTCCCTGCCAGTGACTGTGGGCCTTGTATTTCTGCCCGTATTAGTGACTCTTATACCTTAATGGACAGTTTATTTAACTGGTGGTCTCCAAGCCAGCCCTCTTGAAGTCCAACTTTGGTGACTTCCCTTTCATAACTTTCTGTTACCAAGTCTGGGGAACTGGGAAGGTCAAATAGTGTTCATAAGGATGATGGTGGGGAGGGGAGATGCATTTTCCAGTTCTGCCTCTACAAATTGTAGTTCTGAAGCCCAACAGAGCCCTGAGGGATGCATGCTTCCTAAACAGTGATGATGTTGGTGATAATGATGATGGTGATGACTCCCCAAGAGTCGCACGGCCTCCAACACAGCTGCACATCCACGTGAGGAACGACTCACTGTAAAGGTGGGTCTTTGATGCTTCCTCCAACCAGAATCATTTCCTTTGAAAAGTGATCAGATGCTTGCTAACCAAGGTGGGATCTTTAAATGGACTTTTTTTTTTCTAAAATGTGCATGCATGTGAAGCTGAAAGGGGTGCAGAGCCTCCTGAGTCCCCTGCCATCGGCAGAGAGGCCTTTCCCTTAGCCAGGTTCCTAAGGCTGCTTTCAGCACCTACCAGGTTCAGCTCAAATCAGCAGCCTCTTATCTGGCACTCAGCGCTCCTTTGGGAAAGCCACTTTTAGCAGTAAATGACTCCACACATTGCCTTATAGCATTGCTGTTTTCCGTAGTCACAGCTGGTTCTAACTTGCAACAGTCCTCATTTGCAGCCTGTTTCACAGGTGGAAAAACTCTCTTAGAAGTTTGTGGGGTCTGCTGAGTGGTATCAAGTTGGGGTCAGGCACAGGAGCAGGAGCTGAGTCTCCTGCCTGTTAGGACAATGTGCACCCCACACAAGGCTATACCTGTCACGAGATCTGGGTAGATTGTTGCCAGGTTGGACAGTTGTTGCCCTACTACTGGGTACTTTATCAGAAGAGGGGGCCGTCTTTCTGGACGGCTATAGAATATCACTGCAGAGACCAATGATCTTGGTTAATCTGGAGTTTGTTCCTTAAAGTACTTATTTCGGTGGTGATGGCTGTTGGTGATGCCAGGTTCGCTTTCCAAAAACAATTGCAAGGAGAAGGGTGCAGAGACACAGTGTAATTTTCTAACTGTGGGGTAGTTTCTTGAATAATCACCGCCCCCACCCTAAGAGTATATAATATATGAGGATTAGAAGTTTCAAAAGTCATCTTTGCATGCCTCTGTCTAAGGGCGAGTTTCACCTCGGTTGTTCAAGACAGAAGTGCCTTTTTCATTCATTTTCCCTTTTAAAGAGTGTCAAAGAAGGAGAGTCCCTAATATTCGTAGGTCAACCACTTCAGCATTTTACAGACCTCATGGTCAGGAAATTAATCCTGACATTTAACCTAAATCCTTCTTATTGTCTATTTCCTTTATAACAGAACTCAGTGGAGTGAGAGAACAGCTGCGCACCATTCTCTCTCCGCTCTACCTGCTGCCCACAGATGAAATTGTCACAACGTCATCTTTTATCTTTTTCTTTAGGTTCATGAGTAAAAATTCACTTGAGGATTTACTATTCTTCACAGGTCTGGTTTGCGAACTTATTTAAAATTCTTTCCATATTTCCCACACTATTCTTGAATTTGATTATTCAAAGTAATTCTGGTTATAATGGGTCTATTTTATCCCAGATCATGTACCCTGTGACCTCAGCCCCACTCCCATGAGACTCCTTTCCATAAAATCAGTCACACATAACTTCTGTAAACAGCAGCCCAACATAAATGACTTATATACTTGTGGTCCATTAGGAACCTCATCTTTAATTTTTTTTGCCCTTAGTCTGTATATTTTCTCTGCCTGTTTTTCCTTCATCTTGAATCTGGATTTTTTTTTTCCTTCTTTTTATAAATTCCCTTTAATATATTTCCTTGTTCAATCTAATCTTGTATTATGGCCCAGTGATGTTATGTTAGAGAGTATCCTCTGTATTTTCTTTCTATACTTATAGACACCTACATACATATACTTTTGTGGTTTCAAAATTGAAAAATAAAAATTGAAAATAAAAATATTAGTCATTGTGTCTCTACCCAAGAGAGCTAAGTTTTTGTTCTTAAGAATTTTTTGATAGTACAAGATGTTCACACATGACATTTTGAAAGCATAATTTAAGTCAGAGTATATTCAGGGGTAGGCTGTGTGGTAATAAAGATAATGAGTATAGTGCATATTGGTTGAGCCAACTGTATATTGAGCCTGTGCAAACCCATTATGTAAATCATTTGATACAGGTCATCAGTGAAATAAAAATTCCAAGAAAGGATGGATTGTTGAGGGGCTGGAAGTCAGAACAATGTTCTGGGAGAAGTAGGACTTGAGTTGGGCCTAGAAGGTTGGGTAAATGTGAGAAATCACATCTGTGGGGACGAGGCCCAAGTTTCCTGCCTCCTCGTCATTACTTTTTCTACACATAGTGATACTGAATCTGTGGAGGCTAACATTTTTAGAGACAAGTGTGTGTGGGGGGTGGGGTGGGAGGTGGGGGGATGGGTAGCATTGTTAGGTTGAGAAGTCTTATTCCTATCACAGTGGCATGTTCCTATCACGGATGACCCACGTCTTCATTAGGGGCCATTAGCATAGGATGTATTCTGGGCAAGGATGGTTGAGTAGGAGTGGGACCAGATTTTGCAGACTGATTTGCCACAGACAAGAAGGTAACAGGCAAGTGGTTATGGATAAATGTCTGCCCTCTCAAGACTCCACATACCTGGCTCTGTATGCATCCATGCCTGTACTCCCAGCCAAGTGAAGAGAAAGAGTGTGTATATTTTTATTGCAAATTAGAAACTGATACTTGAAGGAATCAAATGACAAGCCTCCAGATTCAGCCTCTGGCTCTGGGAGCAGAACTGGAGCAAAAATCCTCAAACTAACTCGATGGGAAAATGAGGACCTGCATTGAGTTGGCATTGTTCCCCAATTTACTCACCTTCTCAAAGGCAGAGACGTTCAGACACATTTCCTTCTGTAACTCAGACATGTTCTGCCAGAGCAATTGCTTCCAAGCAATAACCTCATTCTAAAATGCACTATATTCATGTCACGGTTCCATGTGAGGCACTGGAAGTGGGGTGAGGGCTGTGTAGTCCCAAAGACGAAGAAGAGATGCCTCTGGCTCTGGTGAGTTGCAGGCCAGTGGGGGAGCTGCACAGGAAAACAAGTAACAAGATATGTGACAGGAGATATGAAAATCAGGCCTCCATTTCTGATAATGTTCTCCCCATCCCATCTCCTCAGCTGAAGGCAAAGTTTCTCTCCTCTGCACAATTCCTGTGCAATATTGTTACTTCTCCCTGGCACTGTTGTTATTTTTGACTAGTTATAGTACATGCTTAATGTCTTTGTTCTAGTTTGCTAGCTGCCGGAATGCAACACACCAGAGACGCATTGGCTTTTAATAAAAGGGGATTCATTTTGTTAGTTCTTCAGAGGAAAGGCAGCTAACTTTCCACTGAGGTTCTTTCTTACATGGAAGGCACAGGATGGTCTCTGCTGGCCTTCCCTCCAGGCATCTGGGTTCCAACAACTTTCCCCGGGGTGACTTCTTTCTGCATCTCCAAAGACCTGGGCTGAGCTGCGAGTGCTGGGATGAAGAATGCCGAGCTGCTTAGCAGTGCTACGTTATGATCCCTCGTTTAAGCACAAGCCAATTAAGTCAAACGTCACTCATTGCAGCAGACACGACTCCTAGCCGACTGCAGATGTAATTAGCAACAGATGAGGTTCACGTACCATTGGCTTATGTCTGCAGCAACAAGACTAGGTATGCTCACCTGGCCAAGTTGACAACTGAATCTGACTAACACAGTCCTCTTTTGGACTATTAACTTCTAGAGGGCAGGTCTATCTCGATGACCATTTTGGTATTTCCAGTAATCCCTGCACAATAGGTATACCATACCTGTTGAAGGGAATGAGAGTATGAATAGCATTGTGATAGTGTGACAGGGCTGTGGGTACCAGAGAGGGGAAGTATTAATTAATTAATCAATTGAGTTAAGAGATGTTATATGAGCACCAAGTGTGTCCTTGGCACTCTCCCAAGCGCTGGGAGATTTAGGAGTGAACAAGACAGATGAAGACCTTACCCTGAGGTAACGTCCATTCAGGTTGGGAGGATTGAATCCTGCTTGAAGATCTGCGTAGGCTTCATGAAAGAGCTGGTCATGAGCTTCGCCTTGGAGAGTGGAAGGAATTTTGGTGGGTGGAAAAGATTGGAGAGGTAAAGGGTTTGAACAAAGGCCTGAAGCAAAGTGTGTGCGTTTATAGCCCATGAAGGTGTGAAATATGCCTCACACCTTATTTGTTGTCACTCCAGATTCTGTTGTCTACCCTTGAATCTTTCTTGTGATAACAAGGCATTTGTGGGATCTCCCTCACTTATACCAAAACTGAGAGGGAAGTGAAAAAAAGAAGATAACGTTTATTGAACACTTAATTTGTGCCAACCCTCGAGCTGGGGAAACAGCAAGCATGGTTACATTTTATCTGCCCAGAGGCCCTGCAAGTTGATGATTATCACCTCCGTTTTGCAGCGAAGGAAACTGTGGCTGAGACAGGCTAAGTAACTTGCTCAAGGTCACGGAGGAGGATTTGAATCCAGCGCTATCTAACACCCAACCCTATGCTTTTGACCCTTTCCCAGGAAATGAAAAAATTTAAGCTGACAAGCAAGCAAATCAACTAACACTCTTTGTTGGTAACTCTCTTGGGCCCCAATGTCCACATTTTGTGGGGTCCTCCAGCATTTCTATTCTGGCCATGCTATCCTGATTTTACCCTCTCTCGAGTTTTCTGTGCCAGACGCCTGTGCCTGGAAGCAGGCTGATTCTATCCAGGTCCATGCTTGGGAGTGGCCTTCTCACCTGATGATGGTTGCAGAGGAAATAAGGCTGCAGAGGAAATGGGAGAGTATGATTAGGAAAAACAGGACATAAGCCAACAGGCTGAGTGCAAAGTCAAGGAGAGAGTGGGGAAGAGTTGGGTACAAGTTTCCTTTTAAAACATTTGAACAAAATACTGGGATGTTTTCATGGGTTTCCTAACTGTTAAACCTTGCGGGACCCTTGATTTGCTCTGGTTTCCTATTCTCTTCCCAGAAGCCACCATCCAATCCATCTCTTGAATTTCCTCAGCCTCAAGAGTGGCTGAAGACTGTTTCTCTAGTTTCCTGGTTTCTGCCTCTCTGGCATACTGCCTCTTCTTCCAAAAGAACCTTAGCTCTGTGTGGAAAGATGGCTAGCTGACCTCCAGTTGCACCATTGTTTTCTATCCCCATTGCAGCTGAGTTGAGCCAAG
Organism: Tamandua tetradactyla; assembly: GCF_023851605.1. Taxonomy (NCBI): domain Eukaryota; kingdom Metazoa; phylum Chordata; class Mammalia; order Pilosa; family Myrmecophagidae; genus Tamandua; species Tamandua tetradactyla. The sequence goes on along the minus strand of NC_135329.1, from coordinate 95,239,567 downwards.
TGACTAAGGTGTCCCCATGGAATGCGTGCAGAAGTAATATGTCTATCTCTGCCTGGACCAATGCTCAGTCTCTTTTTTCTATCCATGGACTGGAACTGTGAAGTCACGTGTCAAAGATGGCAAAGCCTCTGTCATCCTGGATCCCTGAATGACCGTGTGCAGTGGAGCTGCCAATGGGGAACCTAGCCCTGGACTGTTAAATGAGTGAGACAAGCTTCCATTGTGTGTGAGCCATTATGCATATGTCTTGGGTTTGCTGTTACAGCTGTTTAGCCGATCCCAATTAATTCAAGCAAGAAAAAATATCAGGGAAACTCTTAGAGCCACGTTATAAGCATGGGGCCTTGGTTCCTAGAGGCTGCCTCCCGACTTTCAGGAGCTCTCCTCTTGTCCTTTCCTGGGAAACATGCCCATTCACACTTTACCCCCCTGCATTCTAGGTCAGGTTGTTAAGCCTGAATCTCAGTAATTTAAAAGGCCTCTTCAACTGAAACATCTTATGTCTCAATTTTCTTATCAGTAAAATGGGAATAATGAGTCCCACGTCTGGATTACCCTGTAAGATTTTAAATAAGGATCAGCTCAGAGGAAATTCATGATAGTAATAACTGATGGATAAAATCTTAATAGCTTAACATGATTGCATCTTGTATGTGTGTGTGTGTGAAGTCTTTTACTTTTTTATTTGGATCTCAGGTACACAGAATTGGACTGAGCAATTCACGGGAAACATTTTTTTTTCATCCAGAGTCCTTCTCATTTTATTATTATATTTTATTGGTATTTCCCATTTTCTCTCATCCATCAATGACCACCGGGAACTCTTTCATTAGAGCTAATCTTTCCTCCCTCATACAAAAACTCAACTACTTACTGTCTCCCCATGGAATTCCCACAGTCTGCATGATGGATTTAAGGATCCATTATCTGCTTTCTCTCTTCTTGCTGCAGAAGCCAGTTCAGCATGTGGTCCAATAGCAGAAGCCATGTGTACATATTTATCAGTACTTTAGTCCCTCCCCCATTCCTCAGATCCTAGTACATGAGGAAGTTAGAGTGAAGGGAAGACAAGAGTAAGATTGTAAGATAGAACAGGGATAATGTTGTATAGAAATACCTCCCATAAATCCTGTGTTAATTTTAGAGATCACCTTGAGCTTCCTGGTAACCAAAGCAAAATGTAACCAAAGCAAGTGATTGGTTATAAAAATGAGCAGCCTGTTCCTTAATGGGAGCCTGATTTTCTTGGGAAGGAGGCCTGAATCTTGTGTGTCCTGGGATCCTTAGTGACTTTCCTGCACTAAGAAAAGAAGTGATTGTATCACATATCTTTTAGAGCAGTCGCATACTGTTTTTACTTATTTTCTTTTATTTCATTATTTAAAACAATCCATGTGAAGGTGCTACTGGAATTGTAAGACACTAGGGCATGGACTCAGCACCCCCAAATGCAAGCCCAACTTTCCTGCACTTATCCTGCAGCACCAAGGATCCTGCAGCCTTCCTACTAGGGCTTTTTGACTTAGCTGGTTCCCCTCGAGGAGGGCAAGCCAGAGACGAGGCTCACCCTATGGCTGGAAAGTGAAGGGGAACCAGCACAAAGAAAAAGGGACCCCTTGACTCCCTTTTCCTTGCCAAGCAGGAATTTGCTCCTGGGCTGGCTTCTCCAACAGCTTTCCCTCTCAGGTTTAGTCACTGCGAGTTCAACATGTTAAACACTGTTGAAAAGGCACTGCTTTTGGAGAGCACATGCAAAGCCAAACCTCTTCTTGTGCTGTGTTCCATTTTGTAGGTCAGTAAACCGAGGCCAGAGACCAAGTTCTACAGCTCTAGGTGGCAGAGTGAGGGTGCAGATTGGCACGAACAATGTGATTTTGAGCACCATGATGATGGGCTCAGCTCGGTCCAGAGGCTGCGCCCTTCCTGCTTCCGTACATCTCCTGGCCCTGGGAAGCCTGCCCTGCAGACTGCAGTCAGCAACACCTTCCTCTGGTTCCTTCCCTCCCCGCTCCCCGGTCTGGGTTTTCCCACCCTCCTTAGTGAAGCCGCGTGGTGGGGAGATGTGATATCCCACTTTGCCCCAGGAAAATGAAAAAAATAATTTTTTTCTCCCTATGTGTATGTTTAAAAAAATGTGATCCCAAAGACCCACCTCCAAAACTATATACAGAGCAATAAAGATGCTTAAGTCTTGTAGGACAGTGTCATAAACTTATAAACATATCTTTCAATGGTTTCTTAAGATAAACTGATATAAGTTACATATTTTTGGTACAAGAGACAACTTGCTGTTTTGGACGCCAAGTAAAGATTTCCAAATGAAAGATGCACCTGAAAAAGATTAGGAGATCCTATCAAGGACACTAAACTCTGGGCCAACTCGAACATGCTTTTCTTAGAATAGTATAGGTCTCAGCAATAAATAAATAAATAAATAAATAAATAAATAAATAAATAAATAAATAAAAACCCTACATCTGCATCTCCGTGCAGGAGCGTTTGGGGTTGACATGGACACTTCTCCCCCTCAGTACTGCTTTCCTAGCTGTTAAAACAAATATCATATAATGGATTGGATAAAACGATAGGGAATTGACTGGCTCACAGCTTTGAAGGTAGAAGTCCAAAATCAGGGCAATGCTTTCTCCCCAAAGAATGTGGTTATTCTGGGGCTGGCTGCCAGTGATCCTTGGTTCTCGACTTTTCCATTGCATGGCAAGGTTCATGGTGATGGCATCTCCTTTTTCTTCTGAGTTCCGTTGAATTTCAGCTTCTGGCTGTTCCCCATGGCTTCTCTCTGTCTGAATTTCATTCTGTGTATAAAGAACTCCAGTAATTCAGATGAAAACCCAAACTGATTCAGTGGAGCAACAACTTAACTGAAGTAACATCTTCAAGTGATTCTATTTACAAATGGGTCTGCACCCAGAGGAATGGGTTAAGATTAAGAATATGCTTAATCCAATCCCCAACATCCCCCTTCTTTGCCCCTGCATTGAAATGGTGGTACAAAGTCATAGTCACTGGGACTGGTCCCTGCACACTCCACCCTCACTGATTCACGCCATCAACGTTAGCTGAGCATTTACTATGTGCTGGGCCAACCAGGTGCCAGGAACATGGACCTGAAAAGGAGAGACCTGTCTGAAGGGAGACACAACATACAAACAGATATTGTAATACAATGTGATCATTCCTATCCCTATTGTGTAGTGGTTAATCAGATGGGCTCTGAGAGCTAGACTGCCCAGTGTTCAAATCTTGGCTCTGGCCCTTCCTTACTTGCTCTTCATCCTGTGGCAAGTTAATTTACCTCCCTGTGCCTCCGTTTTATCATCTATAAAATGGGGATAAAAGTAGTCCCTTCCTATATTATTGATTTTTTGTGTTAAAAATTACCCTAAAATTGTGTTAAAAATAAATATTTCCAATCTCAGCATCATCTGTGGGTCAAGGTTAGGAGCATGGTTTACACAGGTGTGTCTGCCTTCCCCTCCCTTGCTGCCAGGTCTCTGACCAGGATGCAAGTCAAGATTTTTTTTTGGTGGGGGGGGCTACAATCAACTCAAGCTCCCCTGGGGAGGGTCTGTCCCAAGCTCACTGATGAGGTTGTTGGCTGCAGACATGAGTTCCTTGTCACATGGGCCATTGCAAAGGGCAGCTCAGAGCTGACAGTTCACTTCCCATGTTCTATTTATTAGAAGTGAGCCACTGGGGCCAGGGCCATGGGAGCCCTTTCAGTCAGAGGAGACCTGTGAGGTTTAGGTGAGTTAATAGGTATAGGCTGCTTAGAAGAGAACCCAGGTCTCCACTCGCCCACTTTTAAGTTCCTCCTGCTCTGTGGAGTAGCTCAGCTCTTTAGAATTCTCCTTTGGCCTCAAGACACATGCACATGTGCACACCTTTCCCGTCTTCCTGTCTTTGCTCTTGCTTTTCCATCCATCTCCCAGCATCAGTTTATGGCATTCTGTCTGTTGTCTCACACCTAGACAGGGCGCCTGAAGAAGATGGTTACTGGGTGGGATGAATGAGTTAAACTGTGCCTCTATTGGGAGAGGCAGTATTGCAGTAATATGACCCCAGAATTAAAACCATCCTCCCCTGTTCCCGCTTACTTTTCTACTTCTTTTCCACAACACATGCCACCCTTTGCAACAGACCAACTCCAGCACTCCACAGTGTCAGTGAGTGCCTCTTGGTGTTCAAGCCCCTGGGGCACAGTTTTGATCTGTTTGGTTCATGACTTGACCATATTCAGTGTCACAACATCCCCTTGGTGTCTAACTCAGGTCCTTCCCACTGCAGGGGACCAGGGACATTGGGTGGCATGGCGACAGAAGGCTGACCTGTGCAGCAGGCAGGGGTGGCACTCACCATGTGAGAGGGAGCTGTGCCCTCACTCCTGGGACCCTGAGCCCTTATTCCTGACCTCATTGCGGAGGAACACCTTGCTGGTTTTGTTGCGGAGCCTTTCTCAGTGACGGAGAAGCTGAGTAGCCTGGAGAAGAGAACAAGAAGTGGCCTTAAGGATGATACCATGACCTGGATCTCAGCCTGGCCCTAACTTGCAGTTCCTCAACTAGGCCAGGGCTCCTCACACTTTAATAGTTCCCCTGGGAGTTCTTTGTTAAAATGCAAATTTGGATTCATTAAGTTCCAGGGTGGAGCTTGAGATTCTGTTTTTCTAATAACAAGCTCCCAGGGGATGCCTAAGCAAGGAATCAGGTGACAGGTACTTCTCTCCTGAACCTCTTCCAGACTTTCCACCCCTGTGGGGGTATGAAGCTGTATGTTCCCTAGTAAAACATGTTCTTAAATCTAATCCATTCCTGTGGGTGTGAACCCATTGTACATAAGACCCTGCGATGAGGCTACTTCAGTTAAGGTGTGTCCCACCTTACTCAGGATGGGTCATACTCCTATTACTGGAGTCCTTTATAAATGGAATGAAATTCAGACATAGAGGAAAAAAGCCTTAGAAAGCAAGACGCTGAACATCAGTGGAACCCAGAAGAGACGGGAGAGACCAGGAGAAGTCACCATGTGCCTTACCATGATACAAGCTAAGGACCAAGACTCCCAGTAGCCAGCCTCAGAATGCCAGTCTTCAGGAAGAAAGCATCACCTCATGATGTCTTGATTTTGACATTTTCCTAGCCTCAGACTGTGAGCAAATACATTTCCATTGTTTAAACCAATCCATTGCATGGTATTTGCCTGAGCAGCCCAGGAAACTACCACACCCCTGTTTGCCTCAGACTCCAGCAATTAAGCCTCATGAAAATGAAAAGAAAAATGAACAATGCAGTAGCTGATAATGTAATTGTTTGTGGGAGGAGGCATGGATTGAAATGAGCCTTGCAAGATGGACCCATTTGGAAGGATGGAGAACAAGGTCTTTAGGTTGACTAGGAAGGAAAGTTGGGATTCAGATAGTAAAAGGCCTTGAATGCCAGGCTAAAATTTTGGGTGTGCCAAATTTTAATGTCTACAAAGGTCGGTTTGAGGCAACAGGGGCTACTGTGGCCTGTGGTCAAGCAGGGTGAACATGTCTGTCTAAAGTGGCAACTACAACTGATTGTTCCTATGTGGTACTGTAAGCCCTACTAGATCCAGCTCTTGATTTTTAAAGCACAGTGAAGTATTTAGAATTCTCTATAAAATCTTCCAGATTTTAAAAGTTCTCTGGCCAAACAAACCTTATTTGCAGGTAATAGCTGTCCAGAGAGCCCCCAATTCTTGATCTCAGACTGAAGCAGAAGGGTACCAGTGAAGGTTTGGGATAGGGAGTTGTCCCTTTGGGGGAAACTAGGGCCTGGATAGTGTCCACTTGTGGTCAGGAGAGGGTGTGCTGCTGGATACTTCCTCACCTGTGGTCTCTCAGTCTCCTGAGGCAGACATCTGGGGAAGAGGACACCTGAGGACCAACGGAGGGGGTTCACCCTGGTGTCTGAGGAACTGGGAAGGCAGTCACCTGCTTTAAACACAAGAAGGAAATGTGCCTCCACCTCGTTCACCAGGCCCCTGAAACTGGGCACCCAGGTTCCTGGCCACCTCTGCCATTGTTAGACAGCATTGTGAAATTTAGGGTCATGTAACAAAGCGGCCTCCTGGCAGATGTTTGTTTAAATCTCAACCCTGTCATTTACCAGCTTGTTGACCTTTGACATGTTTTTGCCTCAGTTTCTTTTCATTTTAAAATAGTGATCAATAATTGCATCTATCTTACAGGGAACGTGAGTATCAAGGAAGATAATATAGGGAAACATCATATATTAGTAATAATAATATTGTTATCATCTTCATCATCCTCATCATCATCCTCATCATCACCATCACCATCATTGCCATCAGGGTCATCACCACCCAGTCTGGGGCTAAAGAGTATTAGCTTTGGAAGGGTCATTAGGGATCATCCAAACTCCTCACTAAACGGGTGAGGAAACTGAGACTTAGAGCAGGCAGTTAGCCGAGATCCACCACCCATGTCTATTGTGTCATGACATCTCTCTCCTCCAGGGTTCTCACAGCAGTGGGCACAGATATTTGTTTACAGAATGAATGAATGAGCCAGTAACGATGGAAGAACCAGACGTCCTTCACTTTTTCTCTTTGCTTTGTAACATTGGATCGTGACTCATTTAAAAGTACATGGGGGCAAGGAAAGTGATACATAAGAGGGACTTGGGATTTAGAAACGGTGGGGAATTATTACTGTGTGGGAGAAAATTGCTACTGTCCCTCCCTCCCCTCTCTTTTATCCTGCCCTCATTCCTTCCTTCTTTGTGTTGGCCTGTCAGTTGTTCTACATTTTTATTGAGCATCTATTATGGGCTAGGTCCTTCAGCCACTCTCTAGGCACTGAAGATACAAGATTGAGAAAAATAGACATTGCCCCTCTCTCGTGGAGCTTATAGTCTGGCGAGGGAACCCTCAACAATCAAGTTATCCCACAGATGGGCATAATGATTTTGAGGGCACCATAGAGGCTGCTGTGTGTGTGTGTGTGTGTGTGTGTGTGTGTGTGTATGTGTGTGTGTGTGTGGTTCAGACTGATAGGGGCTCTCAAGGAAGACCTCCCTGAGGACATGGCATTGGAGCACAGAGTGCAAGGCTAGCAAGAGCTCACTTGTTAAAGGCTGGGGGTAGAAGTGTGTGTCTGTGAGAGGAAGCATGCTCCAAGAAGAGGGAGCAGGATGTGCCAAAGTCCTGGGCAAATGCAGGAGAGCCAGTGTGGTAGAACCCTGAGAGTAAGGGGTGGTGGCTGGAATGAGGCAAGGGCTCCAAGGGCAGGTCCTGGCAGGCTCACCACCACCACGGTTTTTTATCTTGATCCTGGGGAAGCTAGGTTTCTAAAGTAGATCTCCATTGTAAAGAGATTGTTCTGGCAGCTCCGGGAGAAGAGACCCCTGCAGGGCTAGAGTGGAAGCAGGGGATAAGTGCCTGCAGGGGTCAAGGGAGCTGGTAGCTAGGAGGCCAAGAGAGGCGTTTATCTAGAGAAATTTGGGAGGTGAAACTTCAGGATATGGGCAGTCGTTAAACAGTTGTAAATACTTAGAGGATTTCCTCTACCAAGTGCGAAATCCCCAGACTCTGGGAGGCAGCTGCTCAGCTGCCACCAAACGGGGTACATCAAGCCTCAAGCACGGTCCCTGGGAAGCCACTGTCTGTGTGCAAACACTGATTTTCCACAAACACTCCGTCACTAAGGATTTATTGTGTGCCCGCTCTGGGCTGGGGGCTATAGGCAAAATGCATTCAGCTCCTTTCTCACATTGACACAGGTTTAGGATGAGTTCTAAGGCTGCTTCTTTCTGCAAGCTCCTGCATCTGCAGCACCATGCATCTGGGGGAGAAGCAGAGCAGAGCAGGCTCTGTAGGCTTCCAGATGTTTCCAAAGGCCCGCAGGTTGCTGCGACCATAAAGATGTCCTGCAATTCTGTGGATGAAGAAGGATTTTTTTTTCCAGAGGACTGTTTTAATGCACCAAATTATTACCCATGTGGAACAAAACGACTTCCATCTGAACAATAGCAAACATCTTTATGCAAATAGTGAGCTATTTAGTTACTTTCAAAGAGCAGAAGAGTTATTAGGAGATATTGGGAAACCTTGCAGCTTTCAGATAGAATTTTTTTGAGGTTTTGTCCAGATGGAGGGTTGGAGTCCTCCGATTTAGCCGCTGCCTGCACAGGCATTCTGGAAATCTGGACACATACCTTCCTTTAGGCCGCCCATGGGGATTGCAAAATGATAAAAGGTAAGGTTTTCCCCTTGCTTACCTGAATGTATTTCACCTGCACGAGCTGGGTGGAACCCTCTGCTCTAAGTATTTCAAGAAAACATGCCAGAATATTTGTACACCCCTTTTCTAATGAAGGTGGGCAGGTGAAAGAGGCAAAGCTGGCAGTAGTTTGCTAGCCTGACTTGTCCTATGTGAAAAGCACATTCCCTGCTTCAAACTGCACTTTTGAGCTTTTTCTTCTCTTCTCTACAGATGCCAGCAAATACACAAGGCTGCAAATACTGTTGCCTTACATATCTGGGAAAGGAGTATATCGGTGATAACACAAATAGAGAAAGAAAATGAATTGTTGGGGAAAATGGGAGAGCAGGTATCAGGATGTCTATGCAGAAATGTCTAGAAAAGCTGTATTTAGAATATTGATCTTTAACCTAAAGCTATTTCCTTTTGTGGGCAATAAGTCTTAAGATTCTATCATCCTTAGTAAATTTTCAGCTCAAATATTTATTTTCATATCTTGTTCTCAGTTAGGATCAGGTGGTGCATTTGTTCCCCATTAGAAGGGAAATCTTGCTGCTCATTTTGTCATATGGGGATAAAGTGGAAGATGGAGTCTTCCCTGTAGTTCATTTTCTTGAGTTGGTAATTTTTTTTAATTTTAATTTTAATTTTTTACATGGACAGTCACCGGGAACCAAACCCGGGTCTCTGGAAGGCATGGCAGGTGAAAACTCTGCCACTGAGCCACCGTTGCCCGCCCTTGAGTTTGTAATTTTAATATGTCTTCTTTTAGGAGCCTGATATATTGACTCTCAGGGTACAGAAGTCAAGCACAGGGGACTTTGCCACCTGATGGACCTCCGGCCCCTCTGTGAAATCCTAACAATGCAGTCAGGAAGAGCTGGTTAGAAATACCAGCCTCCAATGCAGTTGTGTAATTTCCTATGATACATAGCTTGGGCGACTGCTAATCAAAATTACTTTCTGGTTCTACCTTATTCGGCAAGACGAATGCATGACATGGCCCCAGAGGCTGGGATTTGTTAATTTGCAGATGTCTTTGCTCACATCCCTGTCTGACTATTCTGGCAGCCCCTCGCCCCCACTCCCCCACCCCCACCCCACTGGGCATACATGGGTGGGGGATGGGTCCTTCAGGCCTGGCACCTCGGCCTTCTCACCTGCAGACCAGCTTCTGCAGCCTGTGCTCCATACACCGCGTCGGTTCAGGGAAGCAAAGCTGGGCTCCCAGTGCATTCCAGAAAGCAAAAGGGCTCCCAGTGATTCGAAGATAGCGATACTGACAGTCTGCATTTTCCGGTCCTCCACCCCCCTACCTCCCCTTCCAGCGGGCTGGTGGACACATGTAGGCAAAGGGGCAGGAAGCAGTAGGGAAGTCTTTTTTTTTTTAATTTGATATTTGGACAGCAAGATATAAATCTCAAGAGAAGGGGATTTGAAGAATCATCCTCTCCATGGGTTGAAGGATTTCAGGAAGAGTCCCCAGTAGGACAACCAGATCTGCTAAGGTATTGCTGCAGTTTTAGGACTTGACTAATGAAACTGGAGCAAAGGGAAGGCTGATTTCAACCACATGAAAAGATGAGCATGTGAACCAAGACTCAGAAGCTCAGCCCACCGGAGGCAGGCTTAGGTGTTCAAAATTGCCCTGTGTTTTTGTGTTCCTGTGAGACGAACCAGTTGAAACCACCCAGAGGCCCCACGTATGGCCATCTGTCTGTTGGGACAGGCTTCCTTTGCTGTGACCCCAGCTCCATCACCGTGTGTGGACAGCATCCGAGTAGGAAGTGTTGCCCTGGACAGGGGAAGATTCCACGGCATGGAGAGCCGTTTCCCTCCTAGGTCTTAACCTTTCATAGCGAGACAGACAACCAAGAAAGTCGGAAATCGAAACAAGCTATGTTTAGCCGAATTTTACATACCATAATCTCTTTACCATGGTCAAGCAAGACAGGAATGCTTAGGCGGGTTGGTTCTGGCACAAATCCATTCCAGAGGAGAGTGATTTACAATTTAGCACCATTCTTGACTCTTCCCTGAGAGTGAAGGGAAATGACCCATGAATAATATTACTCTCTCCAGAGCTAGCAAGAATGGCCTGTTAAAGGGTAGTCTGGGGGAAGCTTTCACCTATGGAAATGCAAGCTCAGATGCCACCCTGAAGTCCTGGTAAGAATCAGGTACCATTTCTATTTTAAGAGGCTGATAGTATAGTGAGTTATAAGGTCTGAGGGAGAAGTGGAGTCTGGGCTGGGGCCTTTGGTTGCCCTCATCATCAATGAATCTTTTTTATTTTGGTTAAAATTGTTTTTTTTTTTTAAAGCAGTTTTACTGAGATATATTCACACACCATCCAATTCAACCCAAATTTTACAATCAAGGAATCACGGTATAATCACAGAGTTGCTTATTCATAGCCATAATCAATTTTAGAATATTTTCATTGCTCCAAAAAGAAAAACCCCACACCCCTTATCCCCCCCACTATTTTTTTAACACAATTTTACTGAGATATATTCACATGCTATATAATCATCCAAAGTGTACAATCAGTGTTCACGGTAGCATCAGGTAGTTGTGCATTCATCACCATATTTTCAATACGCCAAAAAAGACATGTAAGAATAAAAATAAAAATGAAGAACACCCAAAAATCCTATGTCCTTTATCACTACCCCTTATTATTTATTTATTTATTTGTCCTTCTTTTTTTACTTATCTGTTCATACACTGGACAAAGGGTGCTTCAGCCACAAGGTTTTCACAACCAAATGGTCACATTAGAAAGCAATAAAGTTATACTATCATCCTCAATAATCAAGGCCACTGGAACACAGTTCAACAGTTTTAGGTATTTCCTTCTAGCTATCCTAATTCACTAAAAACTAAAAAGGGATATCTATGTAATGCATAAGAATAATCTCCAGAATGATCACGACTCTATTTGAAATCTCTCAACCTCTGAAACTTTGTTTCATTTCTCTTTCCCCTTTTGGTAATTTTCAATCCCATGGTGCCAAGTCCAGGCTTATCCCTGGGAGTCATGTCCCACATTCGTAGGGAGTCATGTCCCATGTAGGGAGAAAATCAGTGAGTTGACTGCAGAGTTGCCTTAGAGAGAGAGAGGCTACAATACAACAAAAAAGTTTCTCTGGTGGTGATGCTTAGGTATCATTATAAGTAGGCTTAGCTTCTCCTTTACAGGAATACGTTTTATAAGGGCAAGTCTCTGGATTCAAGGCTTGCCCTGTTGAATTAGTAATCCCCAATGCTTATGAGAATACCTGGAGTTCCCAAGATAGGCAAGTTCCCCCTACTTCTATTACTGAGCCTTAGCAACTGGGTCTCATCAATGAATCTGAGTCACTCCAAGCCCTGTTGGTGGTGAGGGGCCTGACAAAACACCCTCTTGCCTCACACTTGATGTAAAAAGATACCAATACACTAGGAGGCAAGTTCAGTGAGTGAACCCAGGTAGAGAAAGAAACAGGGCAAAAATCTGAAACTTCAGTGGTTAAAATATCTTGATGTAAATATGAGCTCCTTAAGAGAGTTGGAAAGGTTCCCCAAAAAGCATCTGACAGGGCTGATAAATAGACAAGGGAAATGTTGAAATTATTATAAGACAGATGCCTTTTTAAACTGTATTTAGAACACCTTTTGGAGCTCCTGGTTGCACAGTTCCTCAAGCAGGAGGCATTTTATCCTCACAACATCTGGAAATGTCAGAGGCCACACTGCAGACCTCAGCAGATGTGAACACCTTGACATAAAAGTGTACCAACAACAAATCATGACCGTGATTTCAGAACGATGCCTGTTTCACAGGCAGCTCCTGAGAGAGCGAGGCTCTGGCAGAGAGGACAACTTACCGTACTGCCTGCCACTTCTACTGCAGATCCAACGCCTGCTAGCAACTTTTCTGCAATCCACCACCAAGCAGCTCACAACTGCAAGCAAGCAAGTTTATTTTCTCAGCTTGTAGGAGGTGATTGACAAGAAAGTCTTTTTTCCTTCGGGGTAAAAATCTCTTTGTCCCATAAATCCATGGTCTTGACATAGTTGGGTAAATTTGTGATGTTGCTTAAAAGAATCTCCATGCTTACTTGTTTTGGGTTTTCCCCCAACTTTATTGGGATGGAAGGTGGGGTCAGGTGGGGGGGACAGTGAAAGCCTTTGCTGCTTGCAGGGGTCACTGGAACCCCTCATGGCTCTTGTGATGGACGAGCCATGTGCTCAAGTCAGATTGGTCTGGGTTGCCCTATGTAGATGGGACTCTGAGAACTTAGCCAGAGAGCGGACCTTCAACTAAAAACTAAAACAAAACTGATGCTATTTTAATTTATCTATTTCAGGGGTGCAGGCTCAATTGTGCCTTAAGAACCTGTGGCTTGATGACCAGCTTAAAATGTTTATAGGGCTGCTTGTCAGAGAGCTGCTGGAGAGATAAAAACAGAAGGAACCCCACAGAAGACAGAGGTAGAACTTCACGCAACTTTTCAGTAAGCTGTTGTCATAAAACAAACACTGCTGATAATAATCACGATAATAAATGCTTCTAGCCAGTCATGTTTCATAAGCTGATTTTGAACCTGGCGGCGTAGACAGAAAAATGAAACTGACCATCGGAACTTCTGGGATGGTTTGAACCTCTTTGACACAACATAATAAGGAGGGTGAAATCTGAAATCTTCCAGGGTGTAGGGAAAGCCGGTGTCATAATAAAATCTCCATTGTCATCACTGTTGTACCTCTGCTTTGATGGCAAACCAGCCCCCAGCCTGGTTCACTAACACGTCCTTTAAATTAATTTCCTGGCAAGGCAAGGGGTGCTCCCTGGAACTTGAACGAATGCAGGCTGCTTGGCCTGAATTAGGGCCGAGGAAACCGGTCAGACAAGGTCGAGGGCAATGGGTGGGTGATTATTTCTGGGGTCAAATGTTTAAATCTCGGATGCCTCCAAGAACCTTCAACTTGGACACCTTTGTTTGGGCAGAGGTTGCAGGAGGAGCCCGACTGCCGCAGTTTGCCTTCCACTGCACCCTTTCTTTTCCCCTCTGCTTCTCAGGGAGGAATGTCTGAGAACATGCAACTGCTCAACTTCTACCACCCTGTGGTAACTTTGTGCCATGACATACACTGCCGCCCCTGGCCCTTCTCCGCTCTTCTGGGGAGAAACATCACCCTTCTTCCCCGCCTCCCACCCCTTCCTGGCTTGGAATTGCCTTTTTTTTTTTTTAAATCCATGTTTAGGGGGAGCTTCGGAGGCACACTCCAGCGTGTATTCTCAGGGTTTGAAAGATCAAAAAATCGCCAGTGCTAGGAGCCTCGCTTTGGGGGAAGGGGTTGTGACATGAACATTGAATGGCAGACAAAACCAGAACAACCTTCCACCACGATGTGAAGTTTGGAGTCCTATACCCACTGCCGGCTGGGTTCGGGGAGGAGAGCGCTGCCCACCAAAGCCGAAAGACACGTTCACAGCGTTTGCATTTCATTTTCTCCCAGGCTCCTTTCTCCTAAATGCTCCATTTGCACAGAACCCCTCCTTCCACCCCAGATTTTATGCATAGCAGATGGCCTTCAAACAAATCAAGGAGCAGAAGCTGCAAAAGGCTTTAACAAAGGAAAAAAAAAAAGGACAGTGAAACTCATATATTTCTTCAAACGATAAGATGAACTACAGATGTTTGCTGAAGGGTGATTGTACCGCCTACAACTTAAAACTCAACTTAAAAGAAGTGTCCACTTGTGTTCGGCGTTGGACAAGCCCAGTAGCCATCATAGTGTGATTTATGGGGGTTGTTTGTGAGATTTTATGTCTCTGGGGGACATGGCAATTAAAACACTCTGCCTTTCTCTCCGCGAAGCCTCTCTCTGAACCCAGGCATGGAGTCTGGCATGAAAACAGGGGGATGAGCCTTCACTGAGGTTAGACTGAACAAAGATATTCCAACCCCATCTCACAGGCCCAGCCGTCTCCCCTCATTTTGACCAACATGCCCTCTTGCTCCCGGACCTCCCTTTACCCCCACGAAAAGGCTCCTGGTCCTTGCTAATGTCCTATTCCTACTGGACACCTGCAGTCAGATTAATCTCAAATCAATCTCGACAAAGTTTCTAAAAGAAAAACAGCGGTCTGTGGCAGAACTGAGCTGCATATAGAAATCAGCTGCATGCTGGGCATAATTTACAAAAAAGGAAGCAAAGAATCACTGCTACGTGTTTAAAAATGAACATGAAGCATAGATTGGAAAGGCCAGCAGGGGCCCGCAATTAGCACAATTAGCACAAAGAATATGTGTTTCTATTAAAAGCTCCTTTTTCAGGACTTGCTGCAGCAGTGTGGTCATAAATATTTATTACAAACGAATACTGGGGATACGAGGCCGTAGCCCAATGCGACTTCCCATCGTGACTATTTGCTTTCCAGTGAAGAGAGCACCATGTATTTTGAGCCCACACCCACTCCCAAACACGAGTCAACGTCCACATCTGTGCAAATGCAGCCACCCACGCCCACCGGTATGTGTGCACAGGGCGCTTCCCTAGGGGGCCGAGGGCGGGGCAGCGGTGCTGGCCACAGAGTTGCGGGCAGCAGCAGTGGGAGGAGGCCCCTGCCATCCCCCCGCTTCCAGAACAGAAATGTGGGGAGCCTTTGAAGTTGCCACAACTCAGGTGGGAACCCCTTGGAGCAGCCCTGAGAGGTAGTCATTCATTTTCACGCAGGAGAGGAAATGCCTTTGGACCTTGATCTTCCCACTACCTTGGACCTCTGAAATGTTCTCCAGAGGATCCAGGTTCTCCATCTCCACAAGGCTGTGAAGAAAGGAAATGGGCTGCCGATGCACAGCATGAGAGATGTAAGTTAGATAGAAGGAAGCACAGGATCACAGAACAAGGTAGGCAAGGATCTTGGGTTGGGGGGCCGGGAGGAGAGTGGGAGGGCTTTCAAAACAGATGTGGTCATGTTTGGAGGCAGGAAGATGGTCAACATGACTTTCCAAGATCCCAACTCTTCTCATGTTGAAAATAACAAGGTACTGCCTCCAAGCTAACTCGCTGCCCCTGGGCAGGCTGGTGGGCATGCTAATGCTGGGGGCTCATGGAATTAATGCTGGAGAAGAGACTTGGAGCCCATCTCATCTCCCTTCCTGACTTCAGGCAGAGTCATGCCCAGAAGCTTCCATGGAAATGAGATTCTTGCTCGTTTTCAAAGACTAAATTACCCAGTAATGGACATTTCTCTTTTAATTTTCTTAACCGCCCCACCTTTAACCCCTTTCATTTGTGTTGGAGTCAGAGAGGGGAGGCTGGACCTTCCTCGCTTTACTGGAGCTGAAAACTCAGGTGGTTGCGTTTCCTCTTCTCCATGAAGCCTGGACTACCGCGTTCCCTGGTTGCCGAGGAAGCTTGTCTTGGCTCTATTCTGGCCAGGCCCTGTGGAAGGAATGTTTCAGAGGAAGGATGTGCCTCATGCACTCTGGTCCACCTAACAGGGTTCAGGGGACATGATAACAGGACAAATGACCATACAGAGTGTCTGTTGTAGTGCATCCACTAAAGGGTTCTGGCTTGAGGGCAAGTGGATGCTGGGGAATTATCTCACTAACAAACTCTAAGCAGGTAGATCAGGAGATAAAGGTTTGAATGCATCTTGCTGGGGGCTGGCCATAGTTTGCTTGTGAAAGGAGATATGCTAGTGCTCCTTTATTAAATTTGTGACATCTTGTAACACAGAATTGCTGGATTCATGGTCAGAGCTGGAATCAGATCCCAGCCGAGTGATCTTGGGCAAAGTTCTTACCTTGTCTGAGCTGAGATTTCCTTTTCTTCAAAATGGGGGCTGTAAGTCCTTCCAGAATAATTATGAGGATCAAGTGAGATGAGACAGATATTGTACCAGCACACAGTAGGTGCTCAATAAATGGTAAGCTTCCACCATCTAGAGAGAAATCCAGTTGAAGGAGGGAGATGAATTAAGCTTGTGAGGATCATTTAACTCTATTGGGGTGTTCACCATAGCAACCAACACAGATCTTTACATGAAAAATGGGTTTCAAATAGCAGATTCCTCCCCAACTTTACACAGAGCCTAAGAGAGCATGCTTATTATTCTCCATCTGTGGCCTGCACCCCAGATCCATTCCATTCCCTTCCCTCTCTGCCCTGCATGCTGGGGATACTGGGGCTGCCTTGCCTGGATTTCATCTCCCAGTCTCCCTTGCCTCTGGCTTCTACCTGGGTTTGGCCAATTCCAGAGCTGGTTCCAGCTGGTTCCAGCTCTCTCTATGTCCTGAGAGTACCACTCTTACCAGGCCAATGGATGGATATAGCTTCCTGGCATTGCTAGTCCTGTGGCCTGGGTCTCCCACAGTGGTCTTTTTAACCCCACCCACACTTCTGCAAGTAGTTCCTTTATTAACTGGTCTTCATAATTGCATCTGAGTAGTCTTCTCTTGTGTACTGGGAGACTGAAACAGAATGTGACTAGAAGTGAATAAAGTCAATCTAGGAAGACTTCCCGAAGGAGAGTATCTTTTCCCCAGGTTTTGGGAAGAGGACTGCAGAAGTTTGATAGAGATGTGTATTAGAAGGCTGATGCTCCCAGCAGGGAGACCAGAGTCAACAAATGCTTGGGAGCTAGAACCAGCATGGGCTCTGCTTGGGGAGATGGGGAAGGTGTCTGTGATAGTTAGGTTCACATGTCGACTTGGCCAGGTATTGCTGCCCGGTTGTTTGATCAAGCAAGCCCTGGCCTAATTGCTACTGTGAGGACACTTCATGAAATTAAATCATTATTAAATTGATTGCATCTATGGCTGATTACATCTACTATCAGCTGAGGATGCTGCTTTCACCAATCAGTTGAAGGATTTAAAAGCAGCAGGGATGACTTCAGCAGTCAGAAGAATTTCCATCTCTACCTCAGCTGGCCTGCCTCTTCTGGGAAATTCATCAAAAACCTTCATCAGAGTTCCCAGCTTGCAGCCTGCCCTATGGAATTTGGATTCGTACATCTCCACAGTTGCATGAGACAATATCATAAAATCTCATAATGTTTACAGATCTCTCCTGTCAGTTCTGTTTCCCTAGAGAACGTTGACTAATACAGTGCTTATCAAGAAGGTTCAGAAAGGGAGAGTATAATGATACCAACACTAGCAACAGCTGTCATTTGTTGAGTGCCCACTATGTGACAAGCTTTCACAACAGTGTGTGGTATTACGATCACTGTTTTACAGGGGAGAAATGGTGGCTGAAGGAGGCAAGGAACTTGCCCAATACATGGTGGAGTTGGGATTTGTAAACCCTGCTTGGTGCCAAGGCTGTCGTGACCAACTGCTCTGATGTGCCTGGTACTGAGGGTTTTCCCAGGATATGGGAACTTCAGTGAGAATCTTGAATTAATGGCAGGACTGTTGGGTAGAAGTGGAGAGTTTCTGAAATGGGGAGTTTAACGTCACTATAACAGGGAGTTTATCATCACTATAATAGATAAAGAAGGCTAATTTCTTTACCTCAAAGGACCTGCTAAAATAGAATGGTAAGACTTGAAGTACATGAGGGAGAAAGGGAGAACAAGAATGAGTACTCCTCCATAATGCGGCAGCAGGCAGTGTTGTGGTCTGTGCCAATGACAAATACTCCCAACAGCATTTCTATTTGTCTTGGACTGACATCAGTTCTCTCTCTGACAAACTTACTTTGTGATTTTTTTTGGTTCCAAATAATAATAAATGGTGGACACATTCTTTAAGCCCAGGTGAGTCATGGACAGAGGGGACCAGAGGCGGGCAGGAAAGGTGGTGTTCAGGCTCTGGGCAGCAAAGGAGAGGCAAGCCTCGTGATGACAGAGCCTGGGCTAGGGGTCTTTTGGGGTAACAAAATTAACCTTCTTCATCTATTGCCGTGATGGGTAACTCCCAATTTCGTTAACTCTCTATAGCCACCCAATACATCTGCCATTAACTCAAATTCCAAGCAAGGGTGCAATGGCTCCAGGTTATTCCAGGTCCAGCCAGAATCCCCAGTGATAACAGCAATGAAGTTGTCATTTACGGAGCTTCCTAACATCTGAAACTGGCAGGCCTAGGTTTCACAGAGAAGTTTCTCTGATGTCAGAGATTGGGCCAGACCAGCGTTGGAGGCTGGCCAGTTGCCTTTGGTGAGCATTCATGGGCTCCTTGAATACTCTACCTCTGGGGGTGGGTGGCCCACCCTGTAAAAGAACTACATTTTTACATTGCCCAGTACTCCCACGATAATAGTCTTAGATTCTTCTGACCTCTATACAGTTGCATATACTGTGGCCCTGCTGGAATGCCCGTCCTTCCTTTGAGCCTCTGGCCAGATTAACCCACCATTCAAGACTCAGCTCAAGCATCGCCTTCCCGGGAAGTCTTTTCAATACCCATCCCCAATCTGGATGAGCTCCTTTCTCTCAGGGTCTCGTTCTACCCCATATACATGTGACTGCTGTACTCATTGTTTTGTAATCTCCAGGGAACTTGTCTGCCCACTTTGCCACCCCTAGACCATAAGCTCTTCTGGGGAAATGACTGTGGTTTCCTTTATGCTCACTCTAACCTCTGACTTGTCCCCATGCTTCTCCCAGTGATTGACATATGGGGGATGCCTAACACTGTTTGTTGAATGAAAAAGTGACAGAGGCCAGAGTCCCAGGGACTCTGGCTGGGGTGCAATAATCTCTGTCATTTCTGAGCACATCTGGAGGACCCTATTCTGCACCTTCAGGTTTGCTTTGGGTTGGATTTTCACGCACCCACTCCTCTGAACCACGCCTTCCTGAGACTCAGTAGGGAGCACTCTATTTTGTTGCAGTGTTTTCACCAATCAGTGCCAGGATTAGGTGTTATCCTGGGCATGGCTTTACTTGATGGCAGTGTTTGTTGGGGAAGGGACAGACAGAGGAACAACCATGGTTTAACCAGGATGACTGCCATCAAATTTTATCAGTCTCTTGAGAGGAGCATAGATTTGATCTTAGAATTTTCTGCCTTTGTCTGAGCAGTCGGAGTTTCTGATACAGGGCAGGAGGAGGTGGAAGGCTGGGCTCTTGATGCCTTCTACCACTTACCAGCTGAGAGGTGCTGCGGGAGAGCCTGGTCCCTTTGCTTAAGCATCTCTAAGATGGAGATGCTGATAATGGGCTCCTCCTTCCCTGCTTGCCTTGTAGAGCTGCTACAGGAATTGAGTGAGGTTTGGACACACTTTTCAAATTTAAATGAACACATTCTCATTTTAGAGGTTAAAACTGAAGTTGACGAATCAACTTGGACAAACATTTCTGTTTTCACTGCTTCTGTTTTGCAATAGAAGGCCTAGCAGAAACACAATTCACAAAGCTTCTGGTCGTTCTTCCTTGTTTGCAGATAGTCCCTGGGGCTGGGTCCACCTTTGAGGTGGGTCCAGGGAAGGACCAGGGCCCAGGCCAGGGCTGGGGTGAGCACCTGGAAAAATGTATAATGAATCCTATGATTCGCACTTTAATTACAAGAGTGAATGCTCGGTATTTGTTGGCTTTGTATCTTTACAAGAGTATTCCCTTGTGAAAGCGCTGCTTGAGTTTGGTTTGCTGACATAGGCGATGTGCACATGATTTAATTGATCAATAGGCATTAGGTACTTGTAGTTAAAGCATAACTGGAAAGATGTCACAAACCAACACGTTGTTATTTAGCCTATGAATGAAAGGATGGTAAGGAGGGTGGCTGCCTTAAGTATTTTTCTGCATTTGAGTTATAAATAAAATAAAATACTACATATTGATGTATTACTTAGAATCTATTTTTATTGTCCTTTTATCTGCTGAAAAGGTTGAGTCAGAATGGAGATCAGTCTTTAACCTCTGAGTTGAAGGTCATCAGTGGAGGAGAAATCTCTCTTCTCGGATGGGATTGAAGGTCTACTTCAGGAGGTTTCACTGACTATAAAAATCCTGGGCTATGATTGTGTTAATCCTTTGATTACCGAAAACCTTCTTTTGCTGCTAACATTCAGGAACAATTTAATAAGTAACTTCCAATTAAAGTTTTCCATATGTGGCAAAGATTGTAATAAATGAACAAGTAAAGACTGCATAATGGAAGCCTATTAGTCAAATGAATATACTCTTTTAAGACAAATTTCTATACCACTTTTGTATTATCTCCCATCAGAAGAGAACGTGCAATTACCAATTTTATCTTATCTTAGTCTTATTATTAGAAAGTAGTAAAGGAAACTTCATTCCAGCAGCCATAATGTGATTTTTGATTAATACGGGGGTTCTTATGTGACAAGAATATTTCTCCCAGGCAAAGTATGCATATGGGTTTCCAAGGCCGGAGCTGGCTTGTACCTGGAAGCTACATCTCAGATGGAAGGTACTGAGATGGCAGGGGAAAAATTGACATGGGCCTTGTAAGGCACCAATTTTTATTTGGTCGGTCCCAATTGCCATTTCAAATGCAACATTGATAGGTGTGCAAGAGGTGAGATGAGACACCCCAAAGCTCAAGGTCTTTAATTATTCCTTCTGGCCTTTGTTGGAATCCTTGGTGCTCAAGGTCTCCTGTTTATCTCCTCTGGTCTCCAGAGGAGCCTACTGGACCTACCACAGATACCTGGGAATTGAACAACCTGAATGTCCACACTCTTTCCCACCACCAACTGCACATTAAATTCCCATCCTTAAAGCCAACTTTTCCAAGAACTGTTCTAGGGAAGATTACCTGGGGAGCTTGTCTCTTGGCTGGCAGTGACCTGTGGAAGCAGTTGGTGGGGACACAGAGAGGACTTACCCATTTGCCTTTCAACTGAAGTGGGGTTTGGTCTGCAGTCAACCTGCTTCTCTTCTTGGGATGGGAAAGGCCCATTCCTCAGAGCCCAGATGGCTCTGTTTGCTCTTACCCGCCACATGACACTGAGCAAGCATCCTGACCCATCTGACAACAAGGATGCTACTTCCTTAGGGGCTTTCCATGAGCAGCAAGGGGGACAACGTTTTTAATGCATTGTTATAACTCTAATGAAGGAAGAACCCACTTGCTGTCACCAATGGGCTGGGCACCTGCCGTGGCATCCTTCACACTGTCACTTCCTTGCACATGCCCCTCGGGCTCCCTGCAGCTCCTTGTCCCTTACCGAAGCTGCTTTGCTGGTCAGCACTGTGGACTCTGGTCAGGCTTACCCCATCCCTGGAGTAGCATTGGTCAGCGCAGGTAAGTTTGACAAGATGCTGGGTTGGGATTTAATTCTGTGGAGATGACCCTTCAAATGTATTTTCTTGCAATTTGGCAGAATGACTCAAATGCCTAAAACAGCATATACTCTTTGCCCAGAAATTTTCCTTCTAGAAGTTTATGGTAAAGGAAGTGACTGGGTGAATGTGAAAGACATAAGAATGTTTACTGAAGCCTCATATGTCACAGCAAAAACTTGGAACAAGACCACTGTCTAATAATAGTGGGGTGTGTTCTGGTTAATTACACTGTCGGGTATCTAAACTGTGGGGTACTGTTCAGGCAATTTTTAATGATGTTGGAGAAGAACATCTAATCTCAAAGAAAGATGATTATGATGAGGTAGGTGGAAAAGCAGGTTACAAACCAATATACAACGTATAATTCAGTTGTGGGGAAAAAGACTGAGGTATCTAAAGCACAATAATAAACTGGCTATTTCAGGGAGTATAGGGATGATGGTTTTTTTTTTTTTTTGCCTATGTGGATATTCTGATTGTTATAGTAATATCCTACAGGTGTTGCCCTCCCCCCTACATGGGATGTGACATCCAGGGGTGCAAGTCTCCCTGGTAGCATGGGAGATGACTCCCAGGGATGAGCCTGGCCCTGACACTGTAGGATGAACAACTCCATCCTGACCTAAAGGGGAAAAAGAAGTGTAACAAATAAGGTATCATGGTTGAGAGTGTTCAGATAGAGGCTACGCTGGTGGTCACTCGCATGCAAGCTTCAGTTAGACCTTGCTACCTATCATAGCTTGCCAATCCCCAACGAAAACCATTCCTTCCAATCCTAAAGAACACCCAGGGTGTTATATAAGATTCTACAAAGGTTCCATGTACTAGAGTAAGTTTATAGAAACCTTCACCCTCCAGATGGGTCCTTGGACCAGAGAAGTCCTGAAACCTACAGGGCCCAACCTTTCCAGAACATCAACTAGTTCCATCCCCCATCCCATATTATTGGCAGACCCTTCCAACAGGAAAAAGTTAGAATGGGCATGGCCCAAATATTCCTAAAGAGTGGGAGAAAGTTCAAAGGTGATGGTGGAGTTACACAGAGAAGGTAGGGTTTAACAGGTGAATATGATTACTAAATCATTATATAGATTTTTTTTTCCAGTCTCCAGTACCTTAGAGCAACTAGAAGTAAAAGCCTAAAATGTGGAATTGTAACCCATACCAAACTCTGAAATCTGTTCTACAACTAATTGTTGCGATGTACTTTGAAATTTATTGCTTTTTTGTATATATGTTATTTTTCACACAAAAAAGTAAAAATAAAAAAATATGTATATCCTACAGGTGCAATTCTTAAAAAGTGATACAACGGTATTTTGCAAAGCCCCCCTGACCTTAATTTAGGATGTGTCTCTGTGGAGCACCTGAGCTGCCCAGGGCAGGGCCAGACCAGCCTTGACCCCAGGCAGAGCGGGATGCAGTTTGCAGGGCGGAACGTCAGGAGTCCTGAGCCCTTCTTGAGTCCCCAGCACCCTCTGCCCTCCTGCCTCAGCTCACTTCTCCCGGTTGAGGTGAGGACCCCTGTGTGGGAGAGAAATACCCCTCGCTGCTGTTCCCATCACTGACCCCTTGGGGGTGCTGGGGTGGGCGTGGCCTGGGGTGTCTAACTGGCTTCTCCGAGTCACCCTTGTTGCCTGGGTCATTCGTGTCTGGGAGAAGTTGTGATAGGAAGAGCAGGCAGAAAATCTGAGAAGCGTGGTCTGGGAGGAAGCGGAGGAGGGCAAAGAAAGCCTCAGAGCCTGGACACCTTGGCTTCTTTCTAGCTTTGCCACACAGTTTAGTGCCTTCCAGAAACAGAAGGTGCCACGGGCACAAAGGGGAAAGGACCGGCTTCTCCCAGCTTACGCCCCGAGGCGCCATGCACTGCTGACTGCAGGCGAGTGCTGGAAGGAGGAGAGCTAAATACAGCTGAGGCCTCCAAGGGGCCAGGGCTAATTGGCTTCTTCCTCAGGAGCGGTTCCTTTTTTAAGGCAGAAAGCTATAACTGGAAGTCTGTAAATGCTGGCCTGTGAAGACGCAGTCACCAAAGAGGGGACAGTTTCGGTCTCCTGGTGTTGGACCTTGTCATTAGCCCACTGGGCTGTGGTTTGGCTGGGCTCCGCTTCCTTAAACTCTGCTGAACAGAGCACAGGAAACTCGCCTGCTCAAAAGTCAACTATGGCTCCCCCGTTGCCTATGGGATAGAGTGTGAGCTCCGAAGTCTGAAATATCTTCTTTGGAACCCAGCTTACCTCTTCAGCCTGACCCCTGCCTTTCTTGTCCTCTCTGCACTGGACATAGAACTGAGGTTTATCCTCTGGAATGTTTTTGGATAATGCTGAGGGTTTAAGATGCCCACTATTCCATTTGCTGGAAACTCCTCCTCCTTCTGTGCATGCTGAACTCTTATTCATCTTTCAAGAACCTGTTGGAATTTACCATCAGGAAGCCTACCTGGATTGGCTTCATTTCAGTGAAATCTTTCCTTTGTATTTCTTAACCAACTAGACCATTAGCTATGATGATGAGAAGGAGGACCTAAGAAATAAATGTATTCAGGTATTTTTCTTTTGAGACTGCATATGAACGCCAAATGTAAATCTTAACTTGACTAATTATTTATTGTTTTTGGTAATATTATTTAAAAACAGGTAATACACTCACATGGTTAAAAAAGATCATGTAAATACAATCTAATCCAATGTAGTATTCAACGGAAAGTTGTCCTTTCACTATGGTTCCCAGAATCCTCCACCCCTCCAGCATTTTTACACACAGATAGCCAAATTTGCTGGTTTCCTTTCAACCCTTCTGTGCACATAAAAGCAAGCACCCATAGATTTCCCTGGGTCTTAGAGAAATGGATCCACGCTATGTACCCTCCACTGTACTTGGCTTTTTGCACGCAACAAAGTATTTTGCAAATTGGTCAACATAAGTCCATAGAGAGGGTATTTTTTTTTTATCATAATTTCTTTACCTCATCTTCTATTGGTGGCCATTTAGGTGGTTTCCAGTCTCTTGCGCTTACAAACCATGCTGCAATAAATAACATCTGTGTAGTCATTTCCCAGAACTCCATGTGTGTGAGTATATTTGTAGGGTAAATTCCTAGAAGTGAAATTGCTGGGTCAAAAGTATGTACAGTTTTAATTTAGATAGATATCGCTACACCACCCTTCATGAGAGCTGGAGCAGTTCATACTTCCCACAGTGATATTTCTCGTGGTCAGTTAATATCCTTTTTTTGACCACAGCGTCTGATTCATGGAGAGTGTGTCTGCCCACCAGATTTTGCTGCAGGCATGCTGGTTTGTAAATTCTGTGCCACTTGTAGTGGAAAATGGTTTTGGCCTGTTGAGCACCCCTGCTTTTAGGAAACCACCTCAGCCCAGTCCTTGGTGCCATACCTTCCTTTCCTAGAGATGGGTACACAGCTGGCCTTGACCACAGGGATGGGTTGTGGTTGGTGATGTGAGTCATGCTGGATCCATCTGGGATCTCTGGAATTATTACTACATAAATCACCCTTGCTCTAGAGAGATTACAAGCTGTAGGGGTGATTTGGGCTTGGAGCTACCGAGGATCTGTGCGTCACAATGTGTAGAAAGTCTGTTTGGAAAGGACTGAAGGCAGAAGGCAGTGAGCTGAATGGCACAGGGAAGAGCAGAGCCCTGGTATTATCCTTAGGGACCCCGGATCCAGCACTACCTGCAGTCGACTTACTAGGTTATGTTACGTAATATGCTTCCTTTGGGGCTTGATTTCTTTACTGTGCAACTGAAAGCATCCAGGCTAAACTAGTGCTTCACATACATGATTTCATTAAATTCTGGTAGCAACTTAAATGATGGATTTTCTTTCCATTTTAAAGATGAGGAAACTGATGCCCAACAAGTCCAAGAAGATTTCCATGGTGGACAAATCAAAGAAAGAAAATAATTGGTTTCGAATTCAGGTTGCCCAGCTCCAACACCTATGTAGTGCTTCAAACACACTGACTTGCTTAGCTTACTGGATTCCTTTCGCTCCTTTTACATTCTCATTTCTGGGACTGCCCATATATCCAAGCTATGCATTTGAACCTGTGTCTCAGTTGCAGGTCCAAAAATCCTGGTGACCTGGAGAGGTTGAAGGAAGGGAGTTCATAGCACTGTTTATGGGAGAAGGGCTGTTAAGACATGGTAGGAGGGCAGGTGACACAGCTCACCCCTGAGGGAGGGGCAGACCCAGAGGAGCCCTGGAAGGGTGCTGTAGATGAGCCTGCTCTGGGAACTGCCAATTCTGAGATCAGGCCCTTCTCCTGCTGCCCCAGGAGTCTTGCTTTGAACCCCCCCAGCACACCAATGGGCTTCTGTCTGCAATCTCTGTGCCTGTTGCCAAAGAAACAAAGTGGGGGGGGGGGTGCACGGGTGGTTCAGTGGTAGAATGTTCGCCTTTCATCCTGGAGATCCAGATTCAATTCCTGGACCATGCACCTCCTCCCTTCCAAAATAATAATGAAAAAAAAAAAGAAAGAAAGAAAGAAAGGGGGCAGATCCATGAGGCCCCTGCAACCCAATACAACCAGGAAAGAGTGGGCTGGGTATGGGGGATTGGTTGACCAACCAATATCTTCACCATAGTTTATACGGGTTCGACCCAATGATTCTATTTCTATAAAGAAATAACTGGGTACATGGGCGGAGATGTACATACAAGTGTCTTTATCCACATGATGCTTTGTAATAAAAAAGAAAGAAACCCTGAATGTTCAAAGATGAGTGTATGGCTAAATAATTCACTAGGTATGCCATATAGTGAATTACCACATGGTAATAGAGTATTAATGTAGAAGCATATTATTGATATTAAAACATGATCAAATATGTTATTGAGTGAATAAAAAGGTTGTAATCAATAAATATAGCATAATCCTATTTTTGTTAAAAAAGAAAGCATGGGTGTATGTTTCTAAGAGTTTACATAATTTTACACCAATGTATATTATTTCTTTGAGAAAAGATTAGAAGGAATTGTAACAATTGCTATTAACAGCTCCGAGGGGTAGGGTTATTGACCAAACATATCTTTTCTGTGTCTATATTTTGTATTCTATTATGCAATGAGTTTTTATTACTTATAAAATAAGTAATGTAAGTTTAATAATAAAGGAAAAAATATATAATCACTTTCTCTGCTTGCAATGCTGTAGGTGAGGTACCTTGCATTGGGTTGGAGTTTGGACCAGAGTTGGGTCTTGCCATTGAACTTTCAATGAGCCCCAGGTCATAGGGCAGGGCCTGAGGGATGCTAGTGTGGGAGGAACCAGCAGGACCTCCAGCCACCATTCCTACGTCAACCCCACTTCCATCTTTTTATAGAAAGAGAAGCTCTCTGGGTTAAATAACATACACTTGGACAAATTCCATCTCATGGACATAGCTCCACATGGGGGAGAAATGACATCTAGTTCAAATATATCCTTCCTCCCATTTGCACCTGGGACCAGGTGGATCTTGAATGTTCCCTCGAGAATGTATGATCCTTCTATCATGTTCTAGAAATGCCAGGAAAACTCCTAAGGCTGGGAGTTTGCTTGAAGTTCACAGAAGGAGAAGGATAGAAAAAGTGGTGCCAACTTTGATTTCTTAGAATCAAAGTAAAAGTGAATGGCGAGGCTACTCGTGCTGATATAAAATGGATAAAAATGTATACTTGAGCATTTCTTTTGGGCCTGAACCCTATGAAATGGCCAGTATGCTACTTTTTTGACCTACAAAATAGTGAAGCATCCAGTAAGGTGGTCCTGAACCGGATGATGAAGCATGTCAGAGAACATCTGTTTGAAGCTTTTGCCCAATATTTTATTTGAAGAAGGTTCTGAGGCTCAAAAAATGTATGAAACCTACTGAAATGGAAGACTTCAAAGGCCCTTTCCAAGTTTAAAATAGTGTCCTCTCCTTCTCTGCTTCGCCTGACTCATACTGCCCAACAGCTCTTGAGGAAAGGTCTCCAGATGGAAGCTTGTGGACTATTCAAGGAAGCCATCATCAACCGATGATGGAAAGTCAGGAAAGCTCAGCGGTCACAAGCCCAAAGGCTGTGGGAGCAGAGCCTGCCTCCAGCCTCTACGAAGAACCTTCTGGAAGAGGAAGAGACTGAGGCAAACACTGAAGGGAGCTGAGAAGGCAAGGAAGAGAGAAAGAGTGTCAAAGAGCATGAAGATTTTTAGAAAGAGAATAGACAGAGAAAGAGTGATGCTGGAAAGGAAGGCAGGACTTGAGAAGGGGGAAGAGGGAGGCGTGAGCTGTGGGTTTGCAGAGACCCCTGCAGAGGCATGCGGCCCCCACCTCAGATCCTGGGCAGGACCTGCCCTGACAGTACCTGCTGTAGCTCAGAATACTCTGCAGGAAAAGCCGTATGTGATTAAGATCTTTTAATTAAGGAAGCCTTTTGCACAGAATGCAACAAGAGGCTGATGGAGGATTTGCTCAAATTGGATTTTTAAAATTTTTTTGGTTCACTAGAAAAAGAAGAAGGGCTCCTTTTTGTACAAGTAAAAGGGATCTGTCATTTTGAAGGGTGCTGGGTAAGCTACCTGTGAATTAATTCATCTGGCCATTCATTCATTCACCCGCAGTGCATATTTAGCATCAGTACTACTATGACTACTAAAAAATAAACATTTATTGAAGGCTTGCTATGAACCAGATATTGTTAACATTTTAATTGTTTGATATGAATTACCTCCTTCACTCCGTACAAAAACCCCACGGGGGGCATAGGATTATTTCCCCTATTCTACAGATGAGAAAATCAAGGTCTTATTTGTTTGGAAGCTAATTTCATGTCCCCCTTGAGGGGAAAAGCTAACCAGGAGGCAGGAAAAAACATTGATTTTTTTTTTTTTTTTTTGGCACGGGCAGGCACCGGGAATCAAACCTGTGTCTCCGGCATGGCAGGCGAGAATTCTGCCTGCAGAGCCGCGGTAGCCTCCCCAAAATTGTTGATTTTGAACCCCACTTTCTTTCCTTTTCACTCTGTCCTCTCCCTCAGCCATCTGTGGTCATCTGTCCAAAGTGCCCTTGTTCACCTGCCCCAGGGACATGTTGCAGAATGCTCCCGTACTCCTACAATGGCCTTGCGTGGGCCCTTCCAGCTCCCGGGTGCTAGACTGAAGCAGGCGAGAAGGTCTGCATGTCTATTACCCTATCTGTGCCTCCTTCATTGCTGGTGGACACAGAGACCATCCTTGGTACTGGGGTTCACTCTGCTTCACGCTCTCACCACTCTCGGCAGCGCCCCTGAAGCTGGCTTTGGCCCCAGCACTGACCTTTTACTTGGTTCTCTCTACCTTGGTTCCACTTGGTACAAGGTCTTGCTTCTTGCCCTGAGTTCCTTAATGTCCAGGACTGACCCAGGAAGGGTCCAGAACTGGATCCTCTTTGTCTGGGGTTGCTGTGACCTCACCTGCCTGGTTGTTCTCCCAGAGCTGGTTCCCTAAGGTCTGTTCTTCTCCGATTAGGGTCAGAAGCCAGATCTTGAGTATGGTCCAGCATCCCTTTCTTTGGGGGAACCCTCCTTGCACAGCAGTACAGTACCCGGCCCCAGTGATGGGCTTTGGGTGGGGTGGATTCTGGCAGATGGCTCTACCTCCTTGTTTTGGGGCTGAGTATGTCACCTGCACTAGGCCAAACAGAGTCCCCAGAGATTTCTGACAGTCCAGGTAGGAAAGAGAAGGTCTATGGTAGCTCAGTCTTTCTGGGAATGACCTGAGACAGAGCCAGGCAGCACTGAGCAAGGCTGGGTCCTGGAGACCTGAAGCAACGGTACAGGTGAGTCTAGATGTGGGCTCTTCAGATTTGTAAGCCAATAAATTTGGTTTTCTTTGGCTTAAATGAGTGTGGCTTGGATTTTCAACAGTGCCTATGACACTGGTTTTTCTTCTTCGTTATCTTATTATTTTTTTTTAATTTGAGGCACTTTTAATCTTTAATTCCCAGTCCCCAAGTTTTGACAGAAGACACAGGAGATCAGGTGTAGACACGAGTCTAATTTATTCTGGTGTATACTTAAAGTTTTTGTTTGTTTGCTTTTTGTTTGAAATATTTCCTTTTTCTTTACACCTGGATGTGTGTAGAATTGTTTTTAATGATTTCTCAAAAGAAGTTTCAAACATATACACAAATAAAGAGAATAATGCAGAAAGTGCACTTGTCCATAAGCATTTTAAAGCTTTCTATTAGCAGAGAATTAAAAAAAAAAAACTTTTTTTATTAACATAGAATCTTTTAAAAATTCTTTTAGCAAATTTATTGAGCACCTACTATGTACAAGGCCCTGTATTAGGCACAGGGAACACAATGTAGAACAGTGACAACCACAAAGACACATTCCTGTTCTCATGGGGTTTACATTCTAGTGGGTCTGACGTTAATCAAGCAAACACTTAAAAGGTAACAATGGTGTTAGATAGTATAGAATTTTAACATTCATTTGAGAAATATTGCTCAAGCTTTTGCCATGTGGCATGTAATGTTCTAGGTGATGGAAAGACAGTAGTGACAAGACCAAACTCCTCTGGCGGAGCTTGCGTTCTAGTTGGGGGAAGACGGCTATAAGCATGAGAAAAGGGATGAAGAAATAAATCAGGACACTGAGTGAATGGTGAGGGAAGGCTTCTTTGTAGAGAGGGCATCTGAGCTGAGAACTGAATGACGTGATGACCTGCTGGGTGGGTTTCCAGTAGATGGAGCCCTGTGTGCAAAGTCTCTGATGAGAAAGGTGTGTGGCTGGAGCAAAGTGCTAGGTCATGGGCCCAGGCAAAACATGCTCACTGTCAGGGAAGAGACTCTGAGCATTTTCTCATACTAGTCTCCTGGACCAACCAGGAACCAGGATCAAGGTCTTGGACCAGGGCTGCCATGTTTGGTAGTATAGGTTGTGCACTGCCCAATTCTAGGGGAAGTCATTTGTAGAGACTAAGAGTTGGCAAACTTTTTCTGTAAAGGGTTAGAATGTAAATATTTTAGTCTTTGCATGTGGCTCTGTCACAACTTTTCAATTCTGCTGTCGTAGCAAAAGAACCCACAGACAATATGTAAATGAATTGGCATGATTTCCAATAAAACTTTATCTTTGGACACAGAATTTGAGATTCTTATAATTTTCACATATCATGAAATCTTCTTCTTCTTTTTTTTTTTTACCTACTAAAAAAAAAATTGCTGACCCCTGACATAAACAGTATAATGACCTGGTCATGTGAATACCCCTTCTTCAGGGCCTCTACTCACGCCATAACCTCCACCTGGAGTGTCCTTTCTCTTCCAGGCCTTCCATTCACCACAGGCAACAAGTGCAAGCAAAGCACTGCAGTTACAAGGAAGCTCCCAAATGATTCATTCCTCAAGGGGTGTCAAAGTCCCTCCTTGCGGTGAAGCATCCCAGATCCTTCTGCCCAGCTCTGCTCTCTCCCTTCTGAACCCCTGGAGTCCCCTCCTGTCCGCCTGAATGTCTGGACCTGTACTCTGAAAATATGTCTTCATTTGAGCTCTTCTGCCGACTCGGGTGCTCACCTCACTTCTCACTTGGATGTCCGCCCCTTTGGAGCAGGAGCCTTGTCTTTGATTCCCCCCAAGCTCTGCCGAGCCCAATTCTCTCCTCTGTCCTGAAGGCACTCCCGATCTCACCGGGCAGGGTGGACCTCCCGGGATGGGTGGGGTGCTGGGAGAAAGAGGAGAGGGGTGTGCCCAGGTACTCAGACTGGATTTTAATTGGGACTAATGACTGCTAATTCCCTTGTCTCATTTGTCTGCATCAGGCTGTCCTATAAATGGCTCTTTATAATGTTTTAACGACAAAGGATTGCCATTTGCAGAACTAAGTACCCAGTCAGTATGCTCTAATTGCTGCCTCCTTCCTGGCTCTCCCTGAGGACACACAGGGGTCCTGTCTCCAGGATCTGCAGTCCTTAACCCTCAGCGAATGTTGCATTTCTCACCCTTGACTTCCTTACCCTCTCCTTCAATAGTTAATATTTGAGCTGGGGAAACGTGAAAGCATCACCCTAGTCTACGCCATCATCATCTTGTGCTTGGATATTGCAGTAGCCTCCTGGGGGTGGGGGTGGGGTAGGGGCCAGGGCAGGGATTCTCCTTGCTTCTGTCTGTACCCTGCCCCCTCCTCCCAAATACAGCCTCAACTCAGAGGTCCGTGTAAGCTTGTGAACGAGCATAAGACAGCTCTGGTAACATGGCTGCTCACCCCTCCAGTGGCTTTGTTGGTTTCATTCTCTGTTCCAAGGACCTAAAACAATGCCAGACAAGGAGTGGGAGCTTAATAAATATTGATTGGCTTGAGCAAAATATAAGCAGGGAGGCAAGTCTGTCATTGAACTCCTGTGGCTGCTTCCAACCAAACTGGGCATACTGGGTCCCATTTTCTCATTGGTCTTCACAACAACATTGGAAATGTGCTCCTAACAGCTAATGAAATCTCATTGGAGAATCCAGGGAACTTGAGAAGAGGTTTGCTTTCTGAGACAATCTATGTGGGGCAAGAGTGGCAAAGTGGGCCGATCCTGTGCCTGTCTAGCTGTGTGATCCTGGAAAGGCACCTTCCCTCCCTCTGAACCTTACTTCCTCACCTGCAAAAGGAGCATAAACAAACTGATCTCAAAGGATTGCCTTGAGACTTAAATGAAATATTTCACAAACAGTGCAAACATCATGCTCCAGAAATAAATGATAACTGTTGGCATGCCATGCCACCATAGAAGACAGAGACAGCAGAGGGTTTCAGGAAGTTTTCTGCTCTGCAGACTTTCAAGGTCCTGGGGAAATTCAGCCACAGTCAACCTCCCAGCTTCTCCCATCTGCTTCTCTAGACTTTTGTACCAGGAGAACTTGGGGCTCAGAGCCTGCTGCAGGCTCTGGCAGCCTGTGGATGCTGCTGGCTTTCAGAAATGGATCTGTAAATCAGAGCTGAAGTGGAGGGATGGAGAAATTCAGGCCAGGCCACGATTCAAAAGGCAACAGGAAATGAATACAGTTGTTGAAACACATGGCAAAGGGGACTTGAAATGTCTGAAGAGTGAGTCATCAGGTATCCTCTGTGCATAAATGGCTCCTGGCTTACAGACGGTGAGGGTGGCTATTGGGAGATGAAGTTATGAAGACAGCATACATTCCAGCCAACAGAAATTATTTTCAGATTAGCTTCTGTTTCAAATTATCCCTTCACCATCCCCAGTTATTAATGCAGGTGATTGCAAGTAGACTATAAATACATTGTCTTTTATTCATCCATCCACCAGATTTATTAATTACCAGCTATATGTAACACACTGAGGAGGCTGCAACGATGAACAATATTTGAAAATAACAAAATTTTTAAATTCGCAAAAATAATCCCTCCTGATCATCAGAACAATCCTATGAGGAGGTAGAAACTATCTATTCCAATGATTGATTTGTTGATTGATTTACTGATTCATTCATTCAATAAAAACCTACTGGGCATTTACTGAGTGCTGCCACTGTGCCTGACGCTGGGGAGTTGGTAAACAAAATAGAGACCCTGGCGATATGTATGGGGAGGACAGATCATAAATAAGCAAACAAATAAATACACAGTAAAATGCCAGATAGTGAAGAACAATCAAGGACAATGAAGTCAGTGTGAGGGTGACGGGCTGAGAGACGTTGCAGCAGAGGGGCGGCGTTTGAGCAGCGAGACCCTGAACCACGTGGGAAAGGCAGGTGGGCACCTCCGAGGAGAAGGTGCCCCGTTTCTGGGCTCTTTCTTGGAAAAATGAACACAGAAAGTGACTTTCCCAGGATCACAATAGTGGTTGCCGAACGGAGGCTCAACGCTGGCCTCAAGAGTGCAACCTGCACCACCCAGTTTTAAAAATATCGCCCCCGCCTTTAAGGAAGCCGGTGGAGACACAGCCGGGCGTGGGCTAATTACTGCAGAAAAGCAGGTGATGAGTCCGCACTGAAGTGCGCATGCGTCCTATGCTTAGCTATGCAGATAAACACTTCCCCTAAGGCAGGGGAAGGCGAGGTAAGGAAATCTTGAAGACCCTGTCTGCAGTTCTTCTCTTAAGATGAATCGTTTATCTCTGTTCCTAGGGTTTGTAAATTAGCATATGAAAGCGTTTGCCGCGTTTCACACCTGGAGGTACGCTACGAAAAAGAAAATGCATGTCATCTGCAAATTTTCTTCTCTACAAAGGCAGTGACAGTTTTCAATCACAATTATCTTCAGAAACAGAACTGTAAACTTTTGCCTCCTGGGAGAGCTTGCTCCGTGTTCTGCTTTGCTAGGTCCTAGGGAGATGGACATTTAGAAACTCCCGTCCAGTGGGAACTCAAGTGCAGTTTCCAGAAAGATGGGGCAGTGAGTCCAACCGGAGAGGAAGAAGTCAGTATTTTTTTTGCTCTTCGTTGTGCTTTTTAAAGGTTTTTTATTTTGATGTTTGAGAGACCAGATACCTATCAGAGTTTCTTTTTCTCCCCTTCCCTCTTAAATAACTTTTCTTCTAAATTTAAAATTGATGCATAGAAATACAGAAAAGTAAAAAGTGTGAACATTTCATCCATCAGCTCCCTACCCAGTGACAGTGACAAAAGTTTTTGTTTTTTTTACCTGCTCTTTTTGCTCTGGACATGTATTTTTTTTTTCATTGTTGATATTTGTATTTATAATTGAGTTTTTATGTTTTAATTGGCAATACTGTAATACATATGTATTTCTTCGTATCATTAAAAACTATGTCTCAGAGAATTTTTTAAGCTTTTCTGTCTATTTTAGAGATACTGTGCATTTATTGCAGAAACTTTGGAGTTTATACAAAAATTTAAAGCCAATAAAAATCACCTGTATTTCTGATCCAGAGATAACATTTTGGAATATTTCTTTCTCATTTGATCTATATCTATCTCTATGTGTATTTAGCCAGCAATTCATATAGATAGCTTTACTATGTGTATTTTAATACTACGTAGCTGAACTCAAACTAAGTATGCGATTTTATGTAGTTAAAAAATGCTCATAATTAGGTTAAACATTTACCCATGCCACTAAATCATCTGCAAACATGATTTAAAATGGTTACGTTGTATTCTATCATATGACTTTGACATAAGTGTTTTTAACCTATATTTTATTGTTGGACATTTATATTATTTCTAAGTTTTCACCATTATAAATAATTCTACAATGAACATTTTGGTTTATAAGACTCTTTCTCCACCTGCATTTCAGATTAATTTGTTAGTTTGGCTTCCCCAGCATGGAATTTCCTTCCTATCTTCAACAGAGTGTGGTGGGCCCACTCTTATTAGGCCCGAAGGCCACAGGGTTGCAAAAGGGCTGGCGCCTGGCCTGAGAATTATCCATGCCAGGAAGGTAGAGGTGAGCGCAACCCCCTCCAGTGGTTCTCCCTTTGGAGAGAAGGGAAATGTCCACTTCTGGAAATGTAGTAAATTAATTGGAATAGTTCCCTTTCTGGGTTCAGGGGGGAAGCAGAAGGCTGCCTCAAGAGTGCCGGTTATTTTATTTCTGTGGAAACCGAGGCTTTCTCCGAGACATGCTTCTTCTTCCTTTCACTTTTTTTTTCTTCTTTTTGGAGATTATGGCAGGCCAGGTTCTAAGATGGACACCGAGATTCCCACGCTTTGGCGTGCATGTGCCTCCTTCCAGTTACCAGTCAAAGATGAATCTAAAATAGGGATATTATTTTGGTGAGCCTGGCCTAATCACATGACCGTTTCTCTGGGTCTAGGGGTGAGAGACAGGGGAAGTCGGAGTTTGCAGCCCAGGGAGGATTTGACTTACAGGGAGAACTCCGTTGCTGGCTTGAGAATGGAGGGGACGTGTGGCAAAGAATGTGGGCAGCCTTTAGGAACAGAGAGCTGGTCAAAGCAGACAGCTGGCAAGGAAACAGGACCCGCGGTCCTACAATGGCAAAGGACTGAATTTCACCAACAAGAGTGAAGTTGGAAGTGGTTATTTGAGCCTCTAGATGAGAATTCAGGCTGGTGAATTCAACCTCTTGATACCCTGAGCAGAGAATCCAGCTACTCCAGGCTGGACTTTGGACCTACAGAACTGGGAGCTTTCAAGTAGGGGTTGTTTGAGGCCACTCATTGTGTGATAATTTATTATGCACAATAAAAAATTAGTACGTTTGTAGAGTGTGTGATCATGCATGTGTGCATGTGTGCACATGTGTGTGTGTGTGATAGCTAGTTCTTTGCAGTTTAAGATTTTCCATGGCCTGTTCTCATGTTATGGTTCAGTCAGTCTCATTTATCTATCAAGCTTTTTATACAGTCACTTTACATTTATTTGCATGTTTGTACCTCTCTTAGGTATATTATTGGCTCCATTTTACAGATGAGGAAACCAAGGCACAGAGAGGCTAAGTGACTTTCCCATGGTAGCACAGCTACTGAATATCTGAACTGGTAATGAAACCCAGACCTATGTGTGCCCCTGCCTTCCCTTTGTTCTGTACCACATAGCAAGGAGCAGTTATGAATAAATTCCCTGCTAGATGGTAGTTTAAGTGATGGACTTTATTTATAAATCCACAAGAGAAGGTTGCAAATGAAAAAAGGAGGAGACGAAAATGAGGAGTCAAATACTAGTTTTTTTCAAGGCCCACGTCATGTCAGATCCTTTGGGGAGCACCATCCCCCTATGACCTCCCAGTCTATCATTTTTTGCGTTGGACGCCACCCATTCAGCTTGAGTATTTACTCTCTTGCTTTGTAGGTGAGCTGTTCCTACCTTGCCCGACCGTCAGCCCCTCCAGGCTGTGTTGTGTTCTTTTAGAATCCATAGTATCCTAGCACCTCACCGGCATGGCCTAGCATGAAATCCATAGGAGGACTGATGACCGGGGAAATTTTACTGAAGGAGAAACTCAGGCCATGGTCTCTTGTAGAATCTTTAGGAACTGCGTGCTAGTTTGAATCTGTTACATACCCCATAAAAGGCCTTGCTGTTTTAATCCATGCTTGTGGGGGTGGATCTATTGTGGGTAAGACCTTTTGGTTAGGCTGCTTCAATTGAGATGTGACCCAGTCCATTCCAGGTGGGTCTTAATCCTTCACTGGAGTCTTTTGTGAAGAGGATGAAAGACAGTAAAAGTCCAGAGAGGAGAGAGATGAAACCAAGTGAAGGATGTGGAGAGAAAGAAATGTCCTAGAAAC
The DNA here is from genome assembly GCF_023851605.1 of Tamandua tetradactyla. NCBI lineage: Eukaryota > Metazoa > Chordata > Mammalia > Pilosa > Myrmecophagidae > Tamandua > Tamandua tetradactyla. The sequence continues at coordinate 95,202,843 of NC_135329.1, read as the reverse complement.
ACTAACAGAAGACCCATACATGCACAGAGAGGAACGTCCAGAGACATTTTGGAGAGCGAGCCATTAAAGCCCAAATCCAGGAGAGAAGGACCAGCAGACATCACCGTGTGCCACGTGACAGAAGATCCCTGGATGCCATTGGCTTTTTTTCAGAGAAGCTTTAGCAAACCAAAACCAAACTGTTTTTGCTCCCCCACCTTTGTGAGGAAGCACCATATTCCTTAATAAAAACAAACCCCATCACCTTCAATGTGGGCCCCCCAACTCTAACTCAGGGCTAACTCTCACCTGAAGCTCAACCTTTTGGGATCTGCCAATTGTTCAGTTCTTCATATCTTGAAGGCTCCGGGGTGCACTGATACCCCACTATCATTCTGGCCAAAGAAAGGGCAATCCACCCTTCCCCTTTACATCCTATATTCTAGGTGAGACAAACAAGGCTGCTCTAAGTCGTGGGGGATGGCAAAAGGGACATAATCACGGACAGGGCTTTGCATATAGATTATCAGGTTTTTAAGGCATGTCACTGTGTCCTAGAAATTTCTGCCACGTACCATCCAGGAGCACTCACAAGGCCCTGTGATACCTTGGCATCCAGAGAGAGAGGCTGGTCCCTAAATTCTGATGGCTTAGGGCCTGCTCTTTTTTTCTTGCCTTTAATTTTTTTTTGATTATGAAATATATCATAGATACAAAAAGGCAAATATAATTATATGTATAGTTTAAGGAATAATAATAAAACAAGAATCCATAGACCTACCACCTGGCTTAAAAAATAAAATTTGGCTAGTGCCTACAGAGATTCTTAATATGCTTTTTTTTTTAACTTTTAGATTGCATAGTATAACATATATGCAGAGCAAAGAAATAAAAAAGCAATAGTTTTCAAAGCACTCTTCAACAAGTAGTCTGTCATGGGCTACCATGCAATCCTCTCAGATTTTTCCTTCTAGCTGCTCTAGAATATAGGAGGCTAGAAGGCATAAATATTTTTTATCACCACAATTGACTTTTTTTTCTTTTTTGTGAAAAATAACATACATACAAAAAAAAATGCAATAAATTTCAAAGCACAGTACCACAACTAGTTGTAGGACATATTTGACATGGGTTTGACATGGCTTACAACTCCACAATTTTAGGTTTTTTTCTTCTAGATGCTCTATGATACCGGAGACTAAAAGAGATACCGATTTATTGATTTAACAATCATATTCGTTTGTTAAATCCTGTGTTTTCTGTATAACTCCAGCATAACCTTTGATCTTTCTATCCCTCTCTTTAGGGGTATGTGGGCTATGGCCATTCTAACTTTTTCATGTTGGAAGGGGCTGTCACTAATATGGGGTAAGGAGATGGAACTGTCTGATCTTCTGGAGAGGCTGGGCTTAGTGCCTGTTCTTAACACTGTCTGAGGACCATTACCCTTCCCTATGACTTCAGGAATGCCTTCCCTGTCCACTGGCAAGGTAGATTCCACCTCCTATGCAGGCTGTGCAGCTGCCTTTCCAGCCTTCCTAAGATAACCGTGTCCCAACACAGCTCAGCAGTCCCAGCATAGTAGAAAGGAAGGGATAAATTTTTGCAGTCTACCTCAAGTCCAGTGGAGGACTTTCCTAGGGAAGTTGAAGTTGGAGAAAAGAGGTAGGGACAATGAGGAGGGGAGTTGACTTGGGATAGTTCTCTTGATTGGAGTGAGGTCCTCGGCAGGGAGATGTTCAGATTCCAGAAGCCAAGGCTGATAAGAAAGACTGGAATGCTGTCCTGTCTCAGGGACCAGTGGATCCCTAGTGAGAGGAGGAGAGCCTGGGGAGAATGGAGGAACTTATAGCTTCAGCCTTTCTGAACCAGGGAGGGCAAGAGGCAGAGGCAAAGAAGGCTTGGCAGTGCAGAGGCTGAAGGCAGAGGGGGAGAGGGACTTGCCCAGTGGAGCCGATTTTGGAACTCATCCATTGTTTGTGGGGCAAGAATCCTGGAGATACACAATCAGAACTGAGGAGCCCTGGGGTGTGCACGGGTTTGTAGAACATCTTGATCTACTTTCTTGAACTTTTTGGATGGAGAAAACCCCAAGCATCGGTGCCAAGCCATTTTCCTTCTATTTGTTAAACCCCATCTGCAGTTCAAGGAGAATCAGATTCATGTGTTTTCAATTCATTTACACTTAACTTATTAAAATATTGCTTTGTAAGAGCTATTTGATGTCCAGGAAGCCATTTGCATCTCTTAAATAATATCTTTAAAGTCTCTTTTTCTTAGAAACAGGAAATTGCATTTTGCCAAATGCAAATTAGCTCGCACCTCATAAAGTTCAAGTTGAGCTCAAAACATATACTGTGTGAGGGTCGGGTGGGTTTCAAACTTGGCAAACTATCTCAAGGTTTAATCTAAACCAAAAGACAGCAATTGGAGGCTCCAAGGACATTCCAAAGAATGGTATTATTGAAATCTGCCAGGGTGTCTCTCTCTATTACTCAGCCGGCGATGATCAGCTGCCCCAGTCCTCAGCCCTCTTTGCCCCAGGCCAGGTCAAGAGGACAGTAACAGTAAGGTGGCACCCTGTTCCCCCACCCACATGCCCTTTGTCAAGAAAAATGGGGAGATAGTGGAGAGTCTCAAGGGCTGAACCTTTTGGTTTCAGACTTTATCTGACTTTTTTGGTTCCCTATGATTCCCAGAACTAAGAGATGTCATTGGAGTGCCTAGTTTTAGAATCAGAAGTACTTGGTCTTCTCTGTGCCCACATGTGGAGGTGTGAACACATCCCACATGCATACAGGTCCCTCTCCCTGAAGACTTTTAGGCCCATTATCATGTCTGTCTGCACTTGGGGTGAGGCAGGATGGGCGGAGACCATTAGCTTCATTTCACAGGAGGAGAAAGGGATGGTCACTGGGAGGTGAGGAGATTAGTCCAAGGTCACCAGTGGAGCCAGGCTGTCTCCCACAGAGACCAAAGAAAACAGAGCCCTGGTTCCTTTACCTGTGCCAGGTGGAGGGAAGCACCTTCCAGGATGGTTGGCCCAGGCAAATCAAATGCTAGCATATGTTCTGCTGAGTTTCATCAATGAATCTGGAGCACTCACTCCACAGTCAGCCTCATGCTTGGTTATGGGAAGGCAGAGCTGGGTAGCACAAGGTCTCTGCTTCATGGGAAGACCAGGCAGGAATGATAACTAGAACAGATAAATGCCAGTTTTAAGACAAAGGCGTGCTCGAGGAATTCAGAAGGAACACAGGGGAGGCACTTAGCCCCATCTGGAGGTTCTAGGAAGGCTTTCTGGGGGAGAAGATACTTACATGGAGCCTTCGAGGATAAGCAGTAGAAGAAATGAGTGCAAGACATTTCAGATGGAAAGATCAGGAGGAGCAAGTGCAGGGAGGCTTAGAAACAGCACGGTGGGAGTAAGGAATGATAAGTAGTTTGAAATTATTACAGCAAAAGGTCCAAAGGAAGAAGCAGTGGGTGGGCATCAGCCAGACAGAACACATGGATTCTGCCTGCCAGGTTAATGAATTTGCACTTAATCCAAACATCGGGGTTCTCAGCCTTTTCTTAATGGACCCTTGGGAAGCCTGATAAAACCTACGGACCCTCTCCTAAGAAAATGACGTGCATCCTCATGTACACACACAATCTTAATGACAATGTGATGGGCTTCACCAATCCTCTGAAGTCCAGGTTAGAACCCAGGCTTAGGCTGACAAATTTGAAGCAGGTGAGTGATATGATTAGACTTGCATTTCAGAAAGCCATACTGCTTGTGATGTGGAGAAGAGACTAGAAGAAAATTAAGACTGGAGGGAGGGAGACAGATTAGAAGGTTGAGGTAAGAGTCTAGGTGAAACAGTGGAGACCCTGAGAAAGCACAGATGCCTCCCTGGAAAGAAGCCAGAACAATGGATGTGGCCTTGCTGAGAGGATGGAGAAGTCACTTCCAAGGACAAGTCAGGAAGGGCATCCAAAGTCACCAGGAGAACCAATAAGAGCTGGGGATTGTACCAAGCCTCCCAAATATGTAGAAGGAAAAGGAAAAAGAGAGGAAGAAGGGATACAGTTAATTTAGTTCCTTAGGTCCTATTTATTTTTCCCCAATGTTAAACCCAAGTTAAGCACTTGGGTTTACTCATAGCTCCAAATTCAGGGAGAAAAATTATTCTACCCATCACTGTGCCAATTAGATGACATCTTAAGAATGTTTGTGTGTTGTATACATATCTCATTACATGTAATGAAAAAAAGGAGTTTTTGACTTGGGGTTCAGAAATAAGTTTCATAATGTTAAAGTAAATATTTAAACTTTCAGTAATTTGGAGATGGGTATGGTGTGTATCAAGGCTATGAAAATTTGGCCTTTACATCTTCTGCTGCTGAGATCCCAAGTGCTGCCTCTCCAAGTCTTGCATTGCAACTGGGTGGAGGCCACACTTCCAGTAAGCTGTTCCCAGTACTAAGGGGTACTAAGGTAGCCTCTTTCTGGTGAGACAACTATCCAAATCAGGAAATTCACCTTGTCACATTGTCATGATCTAATTCCCAGATTCCATCCAAGCTTTGCCAGTTGTACCAGTAAAGTCCTTTAAGGCTAAAGGACTCAGTTCAGAATCACAGCTGCATTTGGTTGTCAGGTCTTCTCTGCCTCTTTCAGTTTGGAACAGTTCCTCAGTCTTTCCTTGGCTTGCATGATCTTGATATTTTTGTAGGGCATAGTCCATTTATTTTGTAGAATGACCTGTAATTTGGTTTGCTGGATATTTCCTCAATTGTGCAACTTTGTCAGAAATGTCACAGAAGTGATGCTGTGTAATTTTCATTGTGTCTTATCGTGTACTACACAATTTTAATTTTCCCCGTCACTGGTGATGCTCACTTTGATCACTTGACTGAAATGGTATATACGAGACTTCTCCACATCACAGTTTTCCCCTTTGTAATTAGTAAGAACTTTTTGGAGATATACTTTGGGAGTCTAGAAATATCCTGTTCCTCATCAAAATTTCAAAGTATCCGTTCATTATTTATAGAGTATGAACCTGTAGAACCCCATTTTATTCACTAGGTTACCACTACCATTATTATTAATTGTACTTATTGATGCTCAAGTCATCCTAAATATGACCATTGGGAACACCTCCAAGCTGGCTTCTGTGTCCTTTGGATATGACTCTGGCAAATCTTTGAACAAAGATAAACAAATCTTTATCTTTCTGGGAGACAAAGATGTTCCAGGTTCCTCTTGTTCTTTCCTGGCCCATTCTAAAGTCAGCCATTTCTCTGAAGAGCACTGCTTCTTTTTAATAGATAATGGTATTTAGAAGCCAAGATTGGGTCCCTAAGTGAGCTTACTGTCATTTTGTTGTCACTACTCCCCAGTCCGTCAGTGGTCACAACTATAGGATACACATATTTATTTCCATATCTTTCTCCTTCTATTAAAAATTGTGAATTCTCCCAATACCTCAGTTTTCATCCAAAACCATAGGGTCTATTCTTGCTCTCTGCCTTTTCATATTTATAACTCCCTTCTCTTACAGTGGGAAATCTTACACCCATTGTCCTTAACATATTTACTTTATTTGATAAATCTCTCTCTAGGCAGCCAATCTCCTGTCACTGCTATTACCTCCCTGTGATGTGGACCCTCTCCACTTCCCACTTGAGCTCTGACACCTCCACTGTGCACCCCCAGAGCAGCTGTCTTCCAGGCTCCACCACCCACACTAGCCATCAGTGCCACCACCCCTCCACGAGAATGTCCTTTCCACGCTGCTGAAGCCCTTCCTTCATTAATTTCCTATTGTGGTTGTAGCAAATCATCATAAATTTAGTGGCTGAAAACACCACAATTTTATTATCTTATCGTTCTGTATGTCAGAAATCTAAAATGGAACCACTGGGCTGCATCCCTTTTGGAGGGTCTAGTGAGAATCCATTTCCTTGCCTTTCCCAGCTCCTAGTGGCTTCCCACGTTCCCTGGCTCAGGGTCCTCTATCTTTAAAACTGTCAGCATAGCATCCTCTCTCCTTTCTGCTTCCATCCTCCTATCCTCTCTCTGTGTATCTGATCCTCCTCCCTCCTTCTTTTGAGGACCTCTGTGATTACATTGGGTCCACCCAAGAAATCCAGGATACTTTCCCCATCTCAAGATCCTTAACTTATTCATATCTGCAAAGTCTCTTTTCTGACACAAGGTGACATATTCACAAGTTCTGTGATTAGGGCGTGGACATTTTTTTGTACATTATTCAGCCTACCACAGACATCTCCTTTGTTCAGTCCCATTTAATGATTTTTGGAGGGAGTTATGCAGAAAAAGAATGGAAGAAATTAGGAGAAGAGAAAAAGGAAGAATATTTTATATATGGTAACTCTGAGGCTCAGAGAGATTTCCTAAGAATTCATGGTTTGAAAGTGTCAGATGACTTGGTCCCTAAGATGCTAGAATTTACTTTTTCAGTTCATTGTGTTCCAGACTCCCAATTTCCAAATTGTCTTTCCCTGAACTGACACCACAGTCCACCTCAGTGCTAGATTGTCCTCACCACAATTCCCTACCTTGCCCAAAGATCCTTCCTGCATTTTCTTAGAAGGTTCATTTGGAGGCCAAGCATGCCCCATTGTTTTGGTTATTCAGCTGTTGTATTGTATCAACTGACATGAGTTTTTTCTCTGGTTTATGAAGAAAAAAAGAAAAACCATTTCTAATTATCAACATTCTTCCTTCTCCCACTTTATCTACAGCCTTATAGGAGAATTGATAAGACATTCATCACTGTCTCAGTAATAATGCTATGGCTTTTTTCCCTTGGTGTGGATAGAAAAGGTTTTGATGTATGGAGATAAACAGTTTTAGTCCAGGTTAAATGACTGTTTCCTTATAGAGATAGTCTGAGCAAAATCTTCAGGGCCTCACAGATTAGCCGAAATTTAAAAAGCACCCCCTTCCCCAGTGCTTCCATAGGATGAGTATGGATCCAGCTCACTAGATGCCACAAGGCAATCAATGTCCTCAAAGCAGTGTCAGCTCTTGGCCCCCGTGGAGGCACACTTTGCTGCCCTAGAATTCCAGGGTGCTTCCAGAACTAGAGATCTTTCCACGACTAGAATAAGAGCTTCCCTCTCATCTGGTTTCACTGGGAAGAGGCAAATGGCCAAGATAAGAGAGCAGGAATATCCTGTGCAAAATCCTTTCCAGGTACTGTCTACAAAAAAAGAGAAAAAGACCATTAAAGTTCTTGTTTAATTTTTTTCCCTGCAGAAGTGTATTCAACATTGTAAGCAATTCTGGTGTTTTTATAATTCTTTCATTAACCACTCATTCATTCAATTAAGTTCATGGATAATGAACTCTGAGCCAGGTGCCCTGTGTATCAAGGGTACAGAATGAGTTAGACATGGGCCCTGCCTTCAGGAGTTCCCAAGGCATGGTTGGGGGTTGCCAGGGAACACTTGGAGGCTATCTGAATGTCGGTGCCTCATTGTACATCTTGAGCTGAACTCAGATTTTACGAAATGCCGGATCCTGGCAGATGGTTGTTTTCAATGAATGTTTGTTGAATGAAAAGGCACAGTGCCTTCCCTTGAGGACATGGAAGGGGAAATAATCAAGTAACAGAGAAGGAGCCAGAGAGTGAAGACTGCTACTGAAGAGAATCTCAGGGATTGTTCATATTGTTTTTCAACCCTTGCCCCTGCCCCTGATCTAAAGGTAGCACTCTCATCAAAAACGAATCTAGAAAGTGGAGACAAATCCAAAAAAGAAAACGAAAGCTCACCCATAATCGCAAGACCTAGAGAACATCACGGATGGTACCTCTAACATCAAACACTCATTTGTTGCCTTGGAAAGATTTGTTTGATCAGAGGTTCAGCGACTACCTGGATTGGTTGGGGCCCCAGTCACTGGAGCCATTTGGAACCTTTTGTGATGTTGCTTGTACAACATGTCTCTGATGGGGGCAGGAAATTTCAGATGAGTGTCTTTGGGGGCCATGAGCTCCATCCATGAAGCTGGTGATCTCTTGTAGCTTGAGGATAGCTCTTACAGATTGATTTCTAGTTACATTGAGATAAGGCCATGGTAAGAAAAGGAAAACTAAATGTTTACTGAACTCTCTGCTAGGCAGTTCCTTGTACAGTATTTAATTTTGACCTCACAATGGTTCTCCATGGTCACTGTTATTTTGCCCAACTTCACAGGTTCAGAGAGGTTGTGTCTTGCCTGAAGTAACACAGCAAGTACATGGTAGAACAAGACTTTGAAGCCTTATCCTCTGTCTCCTGTCCAAGCTCACTGAGTGTGTGTCCAGGTTCAACTGCACACATCAAGGTGTGTGAAAGGGAACCAGGACTGAATTCACTAAGTTAATTGCTGATGGTGCAGCCTTCAATTCACCAGTTCTTTGAATTCGTCTCTGTTGACTCCTTCCCTAACCTTCCAGAGGTTATAGAGGTATTTGCTTATTCTTAACTTGAGTCTCCTGCTCTCAGCCTGACATATCTTCTTGCCATCTTGGTAAAGCTGGCTTTTTTCCTGGGTGAAAATGCTTCCTCACCTTCCCTTCCAAGCCTAGGTCCTCCGTTCTTTTTCATCTGGCCCCCAGCGGGCTGCACTTGGCTTACTGGTCCCACACCAACCATCTCTGCAAAGTACTTTGTCCAAAGGAAAGTGTGCATGGAAGCCCAGCCTGTGAGCCAGATGAAAACAAAGGCCGTGCTCTGGTTGCAGTGGGGTGAGGATTACGGCATATGTGGCCCCACTCTGCTCCCTTCTTACTCTCCCTTCTTCTAAACAGCAGAGCCTGCAGGGGCTCCTGGCATACTCTGAGCTCCTTACAGTGTTTGGGAGTTACTGACTCAGGTCCTACATCCCTCTACCGGACCAGGTCCAGAGCCTCTGCCTTCTCCATGAAGATCCCAAGGGGTTCTGAACAGGAGCGCAGGGCTGGGGGATCCCTTGGCAGGATGTGTTTAAGGGTCTCAGCAACAGACTCAAATGGAAATGCATGTCACTTCCTCATCCTGTGGCATTTTCCTCACTAATGCTTCCCCCCATATTATCCCTTTAAGGTATTTGGCTCCCAGATATAACCTGTGCCTGGTAACCTACAGCAGCAAGCATAGATGCTCTCTGTCCCCCACCCCTCTCATGTTGATGGACCTGCTTCTGTTTGACATCAACTGGACCCAGCACCTGGCTTGGTTGTGAGGGCTTGGTTCTTTTTTATCCCTGGCTCTCTCCAAACCTGGCCACCTCAAACAGGAAACTTTGCTCCATCTCTGACCACTTAGAAACAAATCCGACACCAAATTACTTTGCTCAATCCCTGGGCTGAAATCCACTGCTCCTTAGCTCAACTCTGAGGATGGCTGGAATTGTCTAAAAAGGAGCTTATGCCAAGTCATTATAGTCAAAAATTAAAAAGGAAACAAAGAAATCACAGCAGCACAAAATAATTGACTTTAGTAAACTCTGATTTCCTATGCTATTTTTTCCCACCTTTGAGCTTGGCAGCTGTTCTGGTGCTTATTGTCCCTGTTCCTGGAATGCATCTCCGTTCCTGGCTCCAAGCAGCCCTCTTTGTTTGCGTCTGACCTGCAGTTGTCTCTTCTGCCTTCCTGGTGGACAGGTGGTCCACCTGGCCTCTGGGATCCTCCCTCTGTCCCTCTTGCCCCTACTCCATTTCACCGTAAAAGGTGGCTTATCCAAAGAACATTCACTCACCAGCTTGATGGGTTATTCTGACCTTCTTGACCTACGCTTTGTTGTTATAATTTTCTATTCTACTGCCCTCAAAGTATTTTTAATGCAATTTTATTGAGCTATATTCACACACCATACAAACCATCTAAAGTATACAATCACCGGCTCACATTATCATCACACAGTTGTACATATATCCCCATGACCAATTTTAGAACATTGTCATCCCTCCACAAAAGAAATAAAAATAAAAAAGAAAACCCAAATCCTCCCATATCCTGTATCCCCTCTATTATTAACCCATAACATTGGTGTGGTACCTTTTTTACTGTTGATGAAAGTGTGTTAAAATATTACTGTTAACTATAGTCTATAGTTTGAAAAAGGTACCGTTTTTCCCCATATATCTCTCTATTGTGGGTCCTTGTAATACTGTTGTACATGTGCTGTAATTCACGAAAAAGCTTTTTAATATTTGTATGGTTAATCATGTACATTGTCCACCACAAATTTCAATATATTCAACATTCTCATGTCTCTTAAAATTTTTACAAGTAATACATTGTTATGGAATTATATTTCACAAAACGAAGTTGAGTAAAACTAAAATAAATAAATATATAAATTAAAACCCAGCTAGATTCTATCACCTTGAAGCAGATGATGTTAATTATTTGGTATATCCCTTTCATATCTTTCTCTGCACTCATACACACCCATACACAAAAATAAGTATTTTTTCTATAAATCTGAGATTATGCTCATACATAATTCTGTAACTTACTTTTCTACTTGGTTTTTCAGGTTATGTATAGTTTATTTTTTGGTGGACCTCAGCTCCCTCACCTATTCTAGGTCATAGGTTTCTGGCTATACTTCTGTAAAACATTGGGTTTCTCCAAGTTGAACCAAGGTTGGACTGCTAAAATCCAGGAATAACCATCATTTTTTTTTTAATTTTGGAAAAACTAAATGAATAAAGATCATTTTCACCATTTTTATTTTCTTCTATGCATTTTTACTAAAACTTTGGCTCCCACGACCACTTGGGCATAGAGAGTCTAACCCAAGATGCTGCAAATGACTCCAAGGTTATACTTAGTTATCTTCAGTTTATTATGCCAGTGTTTCAGGAGGCTATGCCAAGAGCTCCATGATCACTAGGGATCCTGCTACTTCCCACATTTGGGAAGCACTTTGGGTATAAGATGCAGTTTTTTATCTGAACTCACAATTTTGACTTACTGAGGTGGTGTGTGTGTCCCTCCCAGAGGAGGGATGGGATGCCAAGTGTAAAAATTTTCAACACTAGGAGCTCCAGAAACTCTATTGAGGGACCTTTCCAGAAAAGTGGGACAGAAAGAAGGGGAGGCCTTTCTTGCCCAGCATGACAGAGGTGAGTTCAGGAGTCCAGAGCAGCGGGGCATACTGGAGAGGTGATGGCACCTAAGCAGAGGAGCTAAGGGAGCTTCTGCAGGCAGTAGGGGACTTGAGGGCATTAAAGCTGGAATCCTGGAAGCAATTGATGGTGGAGGTCTCAGGCAGTGGATTGGACTAAAGTAAGAATATAAAAACAGTTGAGATTTCCCCTGAGACCTCACAGGAAGATCCTAGAGAGGAGAGGGAACTTTGAAAGACATGTTGGGTTTCTGCCATCATGCTATCTGCCCTGTGGTGACTCCTGGGTACCTATGTGCTGTGAGTGGGTTGAGGGGTTTATGTCGGGGATATAAGATCTAACTTAGAATGGTTTAAGTCAAAAGGGGATATATTGTCTCATGTCCCTGAAGAGCAGAGAATTCCTATATTTGCTGCATATTGGGGCTCAAAGAATGTCACCAGGACCTGGCTTTCTATCCCCATCTCCCAGTTCTTTTCTCCTTTATCCATGTTGGCTCTCTAGATGGGAGATGCTCTCCCTCAGCGTCAGAGAGGGCTGCAGTAGCCCCAGACTTTACATCTCAGCTTCAAGCCTGGCAGGAGGGACATCTGTCATCCTCCCAGTTATTCCACCAGCCCCATCAATGAACTCATCACCAAGTGTATTAGCTAGGATTCTCTAGAGAAACAGAATCAGCAGGAAATATCCGTAGATATAAAATTTATAAAAGTGTCTCACATAACCATGGGAACGTAGAGTCCAAAATCTGTAGGGCAGGCTGTGGAGCTGATGACTCGGATGAAGGGTCTGGATGAACTCTACAGGAGAGGCTCGCCGGCCAAAGCAGGAAGAGAGCCTTTCTCTTCTAAGTCCTCCTTAAAGGCTACCAGTGATTAGATTAAGCATCACTCATTGAGGAAGACATGCCCCTTGGTTGATTACAATTGGAATCAGCTGTGAATGCAGCTGATATGATCATGATTTAATTCTATGAAATGTATTCATAGCAACAGACAGGCTAGCACTTGCCCAACTGGACAAGCAGGTACCACCACCTGGCCAAATTGACACACGAACCTGATCATGACAGCAAGGAAGCACTGACAAGCTTAGGTCTGAGTCAGGTGTTTGTTTTCTGGTACCAAGGGCTGGCCAACTCATCCCAAATTGCCAGGCTGGGCAGGGGTTATTCCCTGAGAAAAACTGAGGAACCTTAAGAAGCTTATGGGGAAGAGCGGGTGCGGGAATGCAAAAGACAGTGACCTAAACTTTATTCTTTTTAGATGGTTCACAGAATTCACTTTTGTATCGTTTCCATTTTCTATACTATTTGCAGGCATGGAATAGCTTCATCTCGCTTTCTGCAATACTATGTTTTAATCTGATTCAGTAAACTAAGATGTGGCATGACTTTTACACAACTCTGGAGATAAGAAAAAAATTCTCAACAAAAGAAAGCAACTCAGCAGGTCCTGGCATTAAACATTTTTCTGGAGTAAATAGATATGCAAGGGACAGTTTTCAAATGTTTATATACACCAAGATTCCTCCTAAACACCTGTCTTGCTCAAACCGATGCAACCAGTTCTTACTCATCATTAAGGGTGGGATATGTTTTTGGTAAATGTTCATGGTTTTACTTTCTTCATTAATCAAAAACCTTTTAAAGAGGCTACCATCACATCAGCTCTCTGTACACTGCAGAGATGTTAATTGTGAAATTGAAAAAGTACAGTTTAACAGTAAGTAGTACATGAAAAAACCATAACAAGTAGCTGAAATTCAGAGTTGGACAGAATCAAACTAGTTATATATATAACTTCTTGATTGTTACTAATATAGGTACATTCAAGGTAATATTTGAAATTATAATTGGTGTTGAAAATAAAATTTGAAGAATTTCCTGATAAAATATAAATCTGTCCTTTTGAAATTAAACTAAAATGATCAATTCTTGGAGAGCTAGAGACTTATTAACCCCTCCTATACAGATGAAGAAATAAGTGACAAGTCCTTTGCAATGAAGGTATGTATTTTAATGTAAATTTATAATATTCATGCATAAAATCTTTAAGTGCCTTTCTCCAATTTTAATATCTAAAGAATTACAAAATAAGGCATTCGATATTTTGAAAAACGTACAGAATTACAAACTGTGTATATTCTGCCATGAAAACACACCAATATTATCCATTTGGAAAAAAATAAACAGGATATATTACAAATTTATGTAGCAATAACTTGGCTCAGATCATGCAATAAAAAGTACACTGTTCTAGTTAGCTTCAAGCACTCCAGGACTTCTCCATCATTCTCTTCACAGTTCCTCCAAACTTTTCCCCTTAGCCATCCAAAAAACCGTTCCAACATATCTGATATTTGCAAACTGCAGCAGCACCTCACTCTCTGATACCAAATTTGTTCTAGTTAGCTAGCTGCCAGAATGCAACACATCAGAGACGGATCAGCTTTTAATAAAAGGGGATTTATTTCATTAATTCTTCAGAGGAAAGGCAGTTAACTTTCAACTGAGGTTCTTTCTTATGTGAGGCACAGGATGGTCTATGCTGGCCTTCTCTCTGGGACTCTGGGTTCCAACAACTTTCCCCAGATGGAGATTTTCTGCATCTCCAAAGGCCTGGGCTGAGCTGAGAGTGCTGAGATGAGGTATGCCGATCTGCATGTCCACCCTTTGTCAACTCAGCAACTACACGCATCACCTCAAACAATATTAAGGTGCAAAAAATTCTCTTCTGGCTGTGGACCTGTGAATCTCAAAACAAGTTGTCTGGTGCCAATACGCAAAGGAGGGACAGTCACAGGATACAGGTTTTCATTTCCATAGAGAGAAATTGGAAGAAACACAGATGTAAAACCTGCCAGGCAAGCACCATGGGATTTCAAAGTCTGAAAGTCATTCATCCTTCAGCTTTAGAAAGTGGCAGTCCCACCCTTTCCAAGGGCCTATGCAGTGGCCCACCTCTTTCCAAATCAATCTCGGGGGATATTGACGAGATCACCTTTTTCTTCCACTCTCTCCAGGCATCAGGGCCACCCTGATGCTCTCTGCCATTTCCGGGGCACACGCTCAACCCCCCCCATGTGGTGTCAGCCAGGCTCTCCCCAGTTCCCAAGGAGCATGCTCTACCTTCTCCAAGGCCTGAGGCTGCACGACTCTTCCACTGCAACAAAGTGGGAGACTCATCCTCACCCTTCAGGGTAAACTTACCCTCTCCATGTATATGGGTGGGTCCACTCTCCTGGCCAAGGTTTCTTGGCTTCAGACCCAAGCTTCCAGGGTTCTCACTCTGCAAACTCCAATTTGTCCCTTTGTGTCCCCCTTTGTCCAGATTGGCAGTGGTTCCATTTATACCAACAGTCTCTTCAAGCACTCCAGGAAGTCTCTATCATTCTCTTCACAGTTCCTCCAAAATCTTCCCCTTAGCCATCCAAAAAACCGTTCCAACATATCTGATATTTGCAAACTGCAGCAGCACCTCACTCTCTGATACCAAATTTTTTCTAATTAGCTAGCTGCCGGAATGCGACACACCAGAGACAGATTGGCTTTTAATAAAAGGGGATTTGTTTCATTAGTTCTTCAGAGGAAAGGCAGCTAACTTTCAACTGAGGTTCTTTCTTACGTGGAAAGGCGCAGAGTGGTCTCTGCTGGCCTTCTCTCTGGGCCTCTGGGTTCCAACAACTTTCCCTGGGGTGATTCCTTTCAGCATCTCCAAAGGCCTGGGCTGAGCTGTGAGTGCTGAGATGAGGAATGCTGAGCTGCTTGGGCTGTGCTACATTGGGCTCTCTCATTTAAGCACCAGCCAATTAAGTCAAATGTCATTCATTGCAGCAGACATGCCTCTTAGCAGACTGCAGATGTAATCAACAATAGATGAGGTTCACGTACCATTGGCTCATGTCCACAGCAACAGATCTAGGCACCTTCACCTGGCCAAGTTGACAACTGAATCTAACTACCACATACATTAATCGAGATACATGAGATTTTGTAGGCTCTAAGCTGAAGGATTATTTTTCTTTTTTCCCTTGTAGAATGCTTAAAACTCGTGGAACTCAAAATGAGTTAGCTTTTTTACTGAGAGGTAAATTATACACAACAAAGATGACAAGATAACTTGGCAGACAAGTTATCTATTAGACATCATTCCAGCTTTGTTCAACAATGGCCAGAACTCTTTTTTCCCCTATTCTCCTTTGTTTTCCCGATAAAGCGATGCTGCCTGGCTATTGGCTGGTCCGTTTGGATGAGGTTCTTCCAAGAGACTGAACTGATGGTGAGATAGAAGATACATTATATGTGGATTCCATCCGTTTTGAAGGATATCTAATGATATGCCACCGTCAGCCTACGCATTTGGATGAAACATTTTGGAAACATGAACAGTGGGCAGTTTGTTTGGATACTCTTCAGACAATCCTAGTACTAGCTTAAAAGTTCCATCTTCAAAGGGTGTCCCTTCTGGCCCAAATAGAAGCGCTCCTCTGCATGGTGTTTTCAGTTGGTGCGCCGCTGACACCCACAGGTGGACCCTCTTGCAATCACTCCAGATCCTGCAGGAGATCGGTGACAATCTGGCGGACAAGCTCCCCAGCTGTCCTGTGGTCAGTCTGAGAGGAAAGAGACCTGCACAGCCCCACCCCCCTCCACCCCCGGGCGGTAGCCGAGTTCCTGTGGGTCCCCACGGTCACCACCGAGGTTGACAGACAACCCTGAGAGAAGAAAGACTGACACTTACCTATAAATATTGGCTAAGTTGACTTGTTGACTCTCCCGTAGGAAAGAGGACTGAGTAAGGATAAGATCACAATGTTTTAAATGCATGAAGATCTTTGCAAGTAATTCAAGTAGATTTATTCTAGGGCAGAGTGACCTTGCTTGTCCAGGGCCCCTACTTCTGGGACTGGGAATAGGTGTTCCCTTGGTTAAGACTCCATAATCCAAAAGGCCACCAGTTCTGTAAAATATGTTGGCATAATACCTAGTGAGGGTCTTCTCACTAGAGATAAAATCAGGGTCAATATCAGGGTCAGTGACTTGACGTCCGGCAAGGGGGTAGATAAAAGGAAAAGCGTGTTGATGCCAGGACTCAGGAGAAACCAAAAGAGAGTTGGCTGAGTCTCGTGCGTGTATGTGTGTGTGTGTGTGTGTTTGTGTGTGCGTGCCTGCTCATTTTCACCCTCAGAGAAGAGTTGCTGTTTAGGATGGTTTAAATGCTTTCTCACCTAGAGACAGGGAAAGATAATTAATCAAAGTCTTTGTTTGGCATAGAGACCTAGATGGGACCAGCCTCTCCCACGGACAAGGGTGTGGTCTCCATCGGGACACAGGCTGAACTTCTCACCACCTAACAGCCTGGCCTCTTTTTCTCTGCTTCGGTTCCA
This sequence comes from Tamandua tetradactyla, assembly GCF_023851605.1. Classification (NCBI taxonomy): domain Eukaryota; kingdom Metazoa; phylum Chordata; class Mammalia; order Pilosa; family Myrmecophagidae; genus Tamandua; species Tamandua tetradactyla. Next base: position 95,186,353 of record NC_135329.1, on the reverse strand, counting down.
TCTTCCCGAAACAAAATCGCTGCTGCCCCCTGGGCTCCCGGAGGAGCTGGAGTAGGGAGATGCCATGGAAAGGAACTTGGAGTGACTCAATGCCCCTTATAGCTCCCCACTGTCCTTCGGTTTGGGTCTGGGGTAGGAGAAAGAAGGGAAGAGCACATGGGACAAGTAGAACGGATGGCAGGGTGGGAAAGTGGAAGGCAGAAAGATGTGTGTGTGAGTACCTGTGAGTGTGTGTGAATGTGCACGTGTGTTTGTGTACAAACGTGTGCTGGAGGAAAGGCTGGGGGGAAAGGCTGGAATTAGAGATGCCATGAGATTTCTGCTCCTACTGGAAGTTGGTGGCTTGAGTGAATGATGAATCTGCCCGAGCTGCTCTCAGCAGAGGCTCTTGGATGGGGCAAATCAGTGCTCAGTACCTGTGGGTAGAAACAGTTGAGCAGGGAAGGGGAGGCGGGTCTTTCTTTCTGGGTCTGGAAGCCCAACAGGCCTCCTCCTCTCTCTCTTGCAGTGTTTCTCTGCAAGGTGGTGGAAGATGTCAAGCCCAGCTTCCCTCCTGCGTGGGGGAAAAAGCAGCACTCGGCAGTAAGGTCTGACATTCATCTTGCCTCCTCTCAGGTAAGCCTTCCTGTCATCCCAGGGCTCATGCACTCTTTCTCCATCTGTCTTCTCTCATTCTCTCTCTTTCTTTCTAGTTCTCTCTCTTTCATATGCACACTCTTCACTTCCCCTGTATTAAATTACCGCTGAAATGCTTCAAATGCTCAGCAACAGGATCGTATGACAGAAGGCATGGGGGACTGCTTTTTAATCTTGCCCAAAAGAAAGAAATGAAAATGACTTGCAGGATTTCGACACAACGATCAGACAAAAAACATTTTTTTAATCCCCCACCCCTCGAATAAATGGGAACTTGTCAAATGCCATTATCAAATCAGATAGATCAGCATTAGTCTCAGTTTTTCCGTGGGCCTAAAAGCAACAAAGAGTTATAACCGCATTCTAAGTTATGTTTGGGTTTTTGATGACTCCATGACTAAAGATTTGTCTTCCTTGATGGCCAGTGGAGTTTGAGCTGATTTATCTCCTGGAGGCTGAGGCCGTGAGCTCCCACTGGGCAGTAAAACACCCCGGTGAGCTCAGACCCAGGCCACCTTGATGGTTTGAAACATTGGGTTTGGAGTTTCTGATCAGTCCAGCTCCAAGGATATACCCTCAAGATTCAGAGAGGCAAAGGCCTGGGACATGGACTCATTTTCTATTCCTGGATCCCACTTGCTTGGGTTAAAAAAAAAAAAAAAATCTATTCTAATAAAGACCTCTATCTGTGCTGAGTGATGTTCAGAAATTATTTCCTGCAGCTGTCCCTCCATTAAATAAATACATTTGCTGCTGCCTTTGCTTTTTCATCAGAGGACTTTGACTTTGACAGATCTCAGGTTGGAAGTCTTATTTGGGTGGAGTTGGCTTTGGGTGATCTGGACATGAAAATAATGTTAAGTAAAAAAGCCTAGTTTCTTCACCCTGGGGTGAAAAAAGGGGTCATAAAAAGCCCACCCCCCGCCCACCATTTCATTGGCTCTTTTTTAATGAAGACAGATCAACTTCTGGTTTATCCAACTACTCTAAGGTATACTTGACTTCCCAATTTATTAACAATTGTGATTCATTACCATGACAATTGGGGAAAAAAAACTGATTACTTTTGAATTTCTGATGAGGTAATCCTGCCTTTTCTCAGGCCCTGGTAATGAATCACCATTTTCCCTCCCTCCTCTGACCTAATTTTCCAAATCATGTACCTGCATAAAATATTGTGCGGAGGCGTGCATCTATTTATCTTACAGGAGGCTCTCCTTCTGAATCCAAGGGACAAGACAACCCCAGCAACTGGGAAGGAAGATTCATGAATGTTCTGGGTACGGAATTCACCAAAGCCCGATCTTTCCCTAATCAATCTGCCTTGTCACAACTCCAGGAACATTTTGCCGGCCGAGGCTCCATGGCGTGCGTGTGCTTGACAGAAATAGGGAAGTGGATTGAAAGGATGATTCCACCTCCTTCTTTCTGTGCAACTGTGAACCCCGGTCTTGAAAGACCAGGACTTTCTTCTGGTGATAATTCTTTAAGAAGCTTCTCAACCAAGAGCACTTGACAGTTTCATCATTTTTAGCATAAGTAAATCTTGCCATTGACTTCTCATCCATCTCAGAATCAATTTGGCCAACTGATATTTGCAAACTGGTGGTCACTTAATTACTTAGGATCCCAGACATTGGCATCTGTCCCTGTGGTGGCAAGGGGGACTTTGATGTACCATGCTAGTTTGCCAGGAGCATGTAGCTGAAAAAAAAAAGCCACCTTTTGTGTCCCATTTTCTCTTAATCATTTATTAACTCTCCTTTTATCTTACTTCTAGCTGTGCAAAGATTCTTAACCCTCTCTCTGTCTCTATTTTAAACTCCTCATTAAAAATACTTAAACATTTTTCCTGCTGACAGAGGACCTACCTCTCAGTTAAAGCAGTGCAGAAAAGGCAAGAGGTGCTGGGGATAACTACAGATAAATATGACACACAGTTGATGCCTCAAGAAATTCTCTTTCACCTGGGAGACCGGTGTCAATGCACTTCAGACCAGCACATTCTTATCACATTTTAATTTTTGCTCAGGTTTTTAGACTAGTCAGTATTCTTGGTTGTCCCCAAAGCTGATCTCGGGACCAAGTCTTGGGGTAGGCAGTTTATATAGGAGGCGATTCCAGAAGCTCAGATGAGGAGGTGGGAGATATGAATTGGGAAGGGATAAAACTCAATAAAGCACACATTAACAAGTAGGGTCTCAATTCCATGAAGGGAAACTGAGGGGTACAAGCCTCAGAATTGCCCTGTGGACATGGGGAGCGGGGCATCCATCTGTGATACCCTCTCGCTTGTGGTTGGAACATTGCCTGTGCACTTTTCACCTGTGCTGGTCCAGAGCCCTGTGAGCTCCAAGGAGCTTGAGTCAGGGGTGTAAAGGAAAAGTGATAGGGACCTCCACCACGGCTACTAGGTCAGCTGGGGGATACGCGGCAGGGCATCGACAGTGTCTCTACACTGGTTCACATAAAAGGAGAGGAGTATGGGCCAATGTGGTTTTAGCCTGACCCCTTCCCTGCTCTTCTAATAACAGAATCCCTCTTCTCCTTTTTTTTTTTTTTAAAGGAAAGACAGAGAGAAGGAAGGAAGGATAGAAGGAAGGAAGGAAGGAAGAAAGGGAAACATCTTTAAACATTTTCTTGTTTTATTGTATTTTGTTTCTTTGTTTTTGTTACATGGGCTGGGGCCGGGAATCGAACCGAGGTCCTCCGGCATAGCAGGCAAGCACTTTGCCCGCTGAGCCACCGCGGCCCGCCCCCTCTTCTCCTTTTGCAACTATCCCCTCCCTGGCTTGGCAGAGGACTTCTTATTGCATGACCCTACCTAATAACTCAGGTTAACCACTCAGAATCTTCTTTTGGGTAGAACTTGCAAGGCTATGTGAAGAGAGCCCACCCTCTGGGGTTTAGAAACTTAAAAGTCATTTAAGCCTGGTTTGGTGGTGGTCATCCTTCTCTCCATGTTTGAGAATAAAACTAGTACTCTGGGGATCAGAGTGCATTAGGAGAAGGGACTGGAGAAAGAGAGAGAGATTGGGAAGACACCAGACTTGAAAGCATCATTTGGAGTACTGGGCCCAAATCTGAAGTGTTAATTCCCCAGAAAGTTTTCTCTGACTCTTCTCCCCTATCTTATGCTGATAGATGTTGCCCTCTTCAGTTATCTCATAATGCCTTGTTATTATGTCTACCTTCCTACTTGCCACAGTATGTTGTAATTATCTCAGTGCCTGGAATGGTCTGCCTAATGCTTAGTTGAATGGAGGAGCTGTGTTGTTTGTTTTGTTGTCACTTTTCCGGTCATCCTTTATTTGGGTTGTAGGAAGAGAACACTTTCTGTAGGCTGCTAATCCTGCAGGGTTCCTCATTACTTGTTATCATCATACCTCATGGCTATAATTTTTATATTTCTCATGGGGCCGGAGAACCATGGTTGGGTTGAGTCATCAAACGGAAGCCCTTCTGAATGGGTCTTTGTAGAAATACTTCTTCTGATAGGCTTTTCTAAAGAAGTATGTGCTGGTTTTCTGAAAATTTTATGTACCCCAGAAAAGCCATCTTTTAATCCTGATTCAATCATGTGGGGACAGCTATTTCTTTTAACCCTGATTCAATACTGTAGGATGGAAGCTTTTGATTAGATTATCTCCATGGAGATGTGGCACACCCAATCATGGGTCTGACCTTTCGATTAGATGGAGATGTGACTCCACCAATTCCAGGTGGGTTTTGATTAGTTTACTGGAGTCCTTTAAAAGAGGAAATCTTTTGGAGAGAGTCAGAGCCTTCAGAGAAAAAGAGCAGATAGCAACTTCAGAGCAGAGCTGACGCAGATGCCAACACTTGGAGAATAGAGACACAGATATTTGGAGAAGCTTTTTAGATTCTGCCATGAGATGTCAAGCCAGCCAGAACCTAGAGAGAGCAAAAAGGAAGCCAAGGGATGAAAACCAGGCCCAGTGAAGCAATGTGAGGAATCCCCACAAGAATAGAGGCTGAAAGCAACAGAGCCCAGGAGCAAGGGACCAGCATACGCCAGCCATGTAACGTCCCAGCTGACAAAGGTATTCCTGACCCATCAGCCTTTCTTCGGTGAAGGTAATCTCTTGTTGGTGCCTAAATTTGGGCACTCTCACTTCCTTAGAACTGTAACTTGTAACTTACTAAATTCCCTTTTGTTATAGTTTGCTAGCTGCCAGAATGCAATATACCAGAAACGGAATGGCTTTTAAAAAGGGGAATTTAATGAGTTGCTAGTTTACAGTTCTAAGGCTGAGATAATGTCCCAATACAACAAGTCTATAGAAATGTCTGATCAAAGGTATCCAGGGACAGGTACCTTGGTTCAAGAAGGCTGATGAAGTTCAGGGTCTCTCTCACATTCGAGAAGGCACATGACAAACGCAGTCACGATTTCTCTCTCATCTGGGAGGGCACATGACAAGCAGGGCATCATCTGCTAGATTTCTCTCCTGGTTTCCTGTTTCATGAAGCTCCCTGTGAGGTGTTTTTCTTCTTCATCTTCAAAGGTTGCTGACTTGTGGACTCTCTGCTTCTCGTGGCTATGTGGTTCTTCTCAGCTCTCTCTGAATCTCTTATTCTCCAAAATGTTTCCTCTTTTATAGGATTCCAGAAATTTATCAAGACCACCCAAATGGGTGGAGACATGTTGTCACCTAATCCAGTTTAACAACCATTCTTGATTAAATCACACCTCCAAGGAGATGATTTGATTACAGTTTCAAACATATGAGTAGGGATTATTCTGCTTTTGTGAAATCAGATTTAGATTAAAACATGGCTTTTCTAGGGGACATACATCCTTTCAAACCAGCATACCTTTATAAAAGCCATTCCAGTTTTGGTATACTGCATTCTGGCCAGCATTTAAGAAACTAATACAAAATGGATGGAAGGAAGAGAGGTTGGGGAGAACTTCTATCCCCCTCTGGCTGCAGATGATGTTCAAACTGCTGAGATAGCCCAAAGACACATGGTGCAGGCTTTCTAGCTCCCATAATCCATTGCCTTTGGTCAAGTGACCTTTCTGATTAAGAAGGATTTTTACTCATTCATGGGTGGTAGAGCATCAGAGAGGCTAGAATTGAATTGAAGGAGCCTTAGGGAAAAAGAAAAATCTGTTTTTTGCTTTTGTTTTGTTTTGAGTATCTACCTGGTACCTAAACAGGTTTAGTTATTGTGGGGAGTTTAAAAGATATAGGAACACAGTTCTATAGAAAATAAAAAGCTTTAGACTAATATCAAGGACCTGGATGCTAGGTGCAGCTTTGTTTCCAAAGATGTCACTTTAAAGAAGTCATTTAATAACTCTGTCTTTCCATTTACTCTTCCAAACCATGTGCATGATCGTCCATTCCTTTGTGGCCTGGTGTGTCAGTCTAGTAAGAGAACCCAGTGAAAGCACATGGAGGAGTTTGGCTGGCTAGTAAGAGCGATTACCGAGGAGATCTCAGCTTCACAGGGTACTTGCAAAGCATGAAGGTTGTGTGTGAAAATGAATGAGACATAGTCTGTCTTCCTTGAAGGGGGCTCGACTCCTTAAATCCTGTGAGTGGTGGATAGATCCATGAGTTCATGTATTCATTCAACAAATGCTGGCTGGGCACTTACTATCCCTGGGGCAATAGCAGTGAACACAACAGACAAAGCCCTCATTCTCATGGAGCACACATGCTTGAACATCACAGATACCACAAGAGGGACATGGGAGCGATGTGCCTGGGCTGAAGACCTGGGGCCTAAGCCTCCTGTTCCACATCACAATACGGGGGTCGTGTGATGGAGATGCTGCTTTAAAATCCCAGCCGAGACGAGAAGACAGAACTGTTGCCTTTTCCTTCTCCTTAATAAGACACAGCTCCTGTTTTCAACAACCTAAATCACAATGAGAAGCCAAAACGCAATGAATGGATGTCCCTTTAGTTTCTCACATTGGAAAAACCATGCCAGCAACTTCTTTGAGGCCTAAATACAATGAGAGATATGTTTCTCCTAAAGTAGATTTATTTCCTCTTGTGACTAGTCTTATTTATTACTTTTCTTTGGCTGTTTGGAAGCTGAGGGCTGAAGAATTAGCTCAAAAAATCATCTTTGGAGATGCTTTCATGAACATACATATGTATGCTTTTCTTATCCACTGGCCTTAACTTTCTGGTCAATTTATATTTTCCCTAACCATTATTCAATTCTTTTCTGCTTGATTGTATTGTGTGCATTTCTTATGCTGCCTCAGATCCTGCATGGGGTGAATTGGGGATACAGATTTTAAACAAGCCAGGATCCCCCAGCCTTGAGGTGGCCATCAGCTAGGACTGGCATGCCCTCGCATGACCTTTCCCTCAATACCTCCTTGGAGCCGGGACACTGGAATGCATCTCTCTTGGCGGGTGTGGGTGAGTAGGAGCAGCTTCAGCCTTGGTGGCAGCAGTGGTGGTGGGACCCAGGCCGTGTGATGGGTGTGTGTACTAGGAAGTATGTACAGCCCCCCGCTGACTTTGTTTAGTATTTAATACACTTCACACATACTATTTATATTGACTTGTTCTGTTTTTCCCCTTCTGTCACTCCGTTAGAATATAAGCTCCAAGGAGGCAGGGATGTGGTCTTTCATGTTCACCAGGGTATGTCCAGGGCCTTGCACTCTGCTTCACGCTCAATAAACATGGGTCAAATGAATGAACAGGTAGATGCTGGTGTGATTGGCAGTTCTAATTAGATTAAATCGTTCAAATGGTAGGTCTCCAGGAGTTTGTGGAAAGAAACGATCAGCTGAAGGAGATGGAGAGTGCTTCCTAGATGAAATGACCCCTGAGCTGGGATCTGAAGAGCAAGTGGGTGTACCAGCGAGCAACGAGTGCTCAGCTCTGTGCCAGGAGGTCTGTGTGAGGGGTTGTGGAGGGCACATGACAGCTCACCCCTCCTACAGCAAAACTAATGCCCCTGCTATCTGATTTCTGGCATTTGAAAATGAGTGTTCACTCCCCTCCCTGCCTTCTTTTAACAAAAATGTCATCAGCACCCCAAACTCTGGACCTTCATCCTCCTATCTTAATTTGCTATTGTTATATAACAAATTACCACAAATTTGTTGATTTAAAACAACATGCATGCATTATTATCTCACGGCTTCTGTCATTGGACATCTGGACATAGCATAACAGGGTTCTCTGGTCAGTGTCTCATCAGGCTTAAATCAAATTGTCAGTGGGGCTGTGACCCAGAAAATTAGCTCAGTTCAGAACTGAGACCCTACTTTCTTTTCGGCTGTGAAGCGGGGTTGTTCTCAGCTTTTAGAGACCTTCTGATGGGCTCTGCTCCAAGGCTCTCTCCACAATGTGGGAGTTTGCTCCTTTAAGGCCATTAGGAGAATCTCACTTGCTTGGACCCACTTGGGATGGCTCCATGGACCCAGCTGGTTAGGTCAGGCCCACCCAGGTAATCGTATTTGATAGAACTCAAAGCCAACTCATTAGGAACCTTAATGACATGTGCAAAATTTCCTTTGTCATAAAATGTAATATAGCTACAGACTTTGATTTCCCATCATATCCATAAGTCCCACTCTCACTCAATGGGAGGGGATAGCATCGAGTATGCACCATCAGTTGCTAGGACTTTTGGGGTCATCTTAGAATTCTATCTACCACATTTCCCTTCCCCCAGCTTGTTTCCTTATATGACAAGGTCTTAGTTTATTGCAAATTGGTGTTGCCTGCCTCCCAGGAGAAGATATTCATGGGAATAGGGAGAGGAGTTGGCCTAGGGCAGAGATTCTCAAGCAGACTGCTTTTGGCCCCAGGGGACTTCTGGTGATGTCTGGAGGCATTTGTGGTTCTCACAATTAGAAGGGAGGTGCTACTGGCATCTAGTAAGTAGAGACCAGGGCTGCTGTTATTCCTCCATAATAAAGAAGACTACAGTCTGCAATGTTAATAATGCTCAGATTGAGAAACACTGGCCTAGGATGTAAGAGAATGGAGATGGGATGCTGGGGTGGGGGCAGAGGAGCTGGTGAACCCACAGGAAAGGGAAATCATGCATTTTAGAGGTGGTGAAAGCAAATGAATATGAACATCTCCATGCCTGGGCTGCGATGCAGGATCTTTATTCCAGCAGACATAGAACAGGGACGGAAAGACCAGGGTAAATGTGGGGAAGTCAGAAATTCTGAACCTGGAGTCTCAGCCTATCTGGGATTTGAGGCTGGAGGGCTGGCTGCAGGGGGAAAACAGATAATTAACTCTCCTAGTGGAGTTACCATCCAGTAAGAAACAAATAAAAATAACTGGTCAAGTAAAATGAAACACCCTACTCCAACTACCTTGCTGTTTGTTTGAAACTCTTCTTTCTATATGTTCCTTTCTAGGCTCTTGGGTCACCAACCCAAATGCTTGTAGCATCACGCAGTGGTGGAAAGGGGTGAGGGGACCTGGCTGGTGGCCAACTGGAGGGTGGTTGCCTGGCCTGGAGTTAGCACCACCTCTCTGCTCCTTCAGGCTGCAGGGATGATGATGACTCAGCATCAGCACACCTCGTATTTTTCAGATGGAGCCCCCAGCAAGATTTTTGCTTCAAATGCCTTACCTAGTGGCAATGGCTTCAATAATAATAATAATAATAATAATAATAATAATAATAATGATTTTTATCATTCTTCGGTCATCCCAAGCACACTGGCTGCACCTGGCCCCCAGGCCACTCTTTTGCAGCCTGGTTCTAGGAGGCGCCATTGGGTGCTGGTAAAAGAGAGCCAGTTGGGGAGTCTGGGTTTCCCACATAAAAAAGTAGGTAGCCCCAGGCTGGTCTGGTGTCTCATAAATTGATTCACCAGGCACTCAAGCTCCTTTCTTTTGAAAAAAAAAAAATGGAATTGCAGTCATCAATCCAGTACTAATATTTGCTTCACTGATATCAACATTTTATGGAGTTCTGTTTCCATGACTTTCTGTGTGCCTGGTCAGTTTCTGTTTTGAGGCTTGCTTTGGATTGGAAGCTGCTGGAATGTAATATACCAGAAATGTAATACCTAACAATTTTACAGTTCTGAGCCTATAAAAATGTCCAAACTAAGGCATCCAAGGAAAGACACCTGAATTTAAGGAGGGCCGATGGGTCAAGAACACCTCTGTCCACTCAGAAGTCACGTGGCTGGCATCTGCTGGTCCCTTGCTCCTGGGCTCTGCTGCTTTTGGTCTCTGTTTCTGTGTGGGTTCCTCGTTTTGCTTCTCCAGGCTGGCTTTTTATCTCTTGGCTTCCTTTGGCTCTCTCTATATCCTGGCTTGCTTAACATCTCATGACAATGTCTGCTGGGCTCCAATATCTCAAAACATCTGTGTCTCTGTTCTCTTCTCCAAGTGTCGGCATCTGTGTCAGCTCTGCTCTGAAGTTTCTGTCAGCTCTGTCATTTCTGAGGTTTCTGCAAAATTTTTCCCCTTTTAAAGACTCCAGTAAACTACTCAAGACTCACCTGGAATGGGTGGAGTCACATGCCCATTAAATCAAAAGGCTACACCCATAATTGGGCATGTCACATCTCCATGGATATAATCAGATCAAAAGCTCTCAACCTACACTATTGAATCAGGATTAAAAGAAATGGCTGCTCCCACAAAATGGATCAGAATTAAAACACGGCTTTTCTAGGGTACATAATACTTTCAAACCAGCACAAGGCTGAATCATCATGCAAGTTCAGGAGAACATTTTGAAGAGGAAGGAGACTCCATGTGTACGGTACCAGCTGTGCACGCAGCACAACTGAAGTGAGGGAACTCAGACATGTAGCATGGAGTTCACACACATCCCCTAAGGGACAGAGCGTTGCGATGACTTGCTGGTTGACAGTATGGATTCTCGGATGCATGGAATTTAAGATGCATTCTGATCGCAGAGGTTACCATTATGGGGGAAAATTTGTGTGTGTTAGAATCAACAAAATGTGTTTTCTTATTCCGGGTTTTTCTTACATGCCTTTTATCATCTTGAGGAATGATATTCCTCTTCTATTTCTATTTTTCTGAGTGTCTTTTTTTTAATCAATAAAGGGTACTGGATTTTTTTTTTTTAAATAAATGCCTTTTCTGCATCAATTGAGATGATCAGGTGGTATTTTTCTTTCGTTTTGTTATTGTGGTGTATCACACTGCTTGATTTTCATATGTTGAACTACCCTTGCATTCCTGAGATAAATCTCCCTAGGTCATGGTGAATGATCCTTTTAATGTGCTGCTGTATTCAGTTTGCTAGTATTTTGCTGAGGATTTTTGCATCTATATTCATCGGGAAAATCAGTCTGTAATTTTTTTGTGATGTCTTTATCTGGTTTTGGTATAAGGCAATGCTGGTCTTATAGAATGAATTAGAAATTCTTTCCCCACAGAGGCATCAGCAAGGCAATGCTTTCTTCCTGCCTGGTGGCATTCTGGGGCTGGCTACAGGTGATCCTTAGTGCTGGGCTTATTTGTCACATGGCAATGCACATGGTGACATCACGTGGATTCTCTCTCAAAACGCTCAAATCCCTAGAGTCTGCATATCAGATAAAATGAAAACGTTCTGTGACCATCTACATCTATCACTGAGCCAAAACTATTGGGACCCACATCTCATCTTTACGCTCACCTGCATGTGTGATACCCATTCATTCAGTCATTTTCATTCAGCAATTTGAAAGTGTTGTATGATCTGGACATTGCTTTAGGAAGTGAAGAAGACAGAAATACTTTTTGCTTTGCTTATAGCATTTTCAGCCTTGCAGGAGAGAGAGAGAACCATTATACAAATCATCATGAGAAAAATTGCAGGAGGTAAATTATAAGAGGGAAGGCACAGAGCTCTATCAGAGCTCACAACAAAAGAATTGATTTTGCCAGAGGGTGGGGTAGGCAGGGTTGGAGAGTGAGGTTTGAGTTGAGATCTGAAGGTTAAGTGGCACTTCACCAGGGGAAGGTAAAGAGTAAGATCAGGAAAGAGAAGCCACAGTGTGTGCAAAGGCCCAGGGGCAGGAGCAGAGCTAAAGGGAGAGCATTATGCATGATGACATTGCGGTGGAGGGTAGGGGTCACACATGTGGGTCCTGTGGACTCAGTTAACAATTCTGGTCTTTATCTTTAAGACTATTGATAGTCTTGATCAGATCTGTGCTTGACAAGTTCTGTGATTGTGCTGGGAACATATTAGATGGAAAAATGTGGAGTAGGGAGGCTGATCAGGAAAGTTCTGCAGGGGGCCAGGAGGGAGGCAGTAATAACTTCACTAGGCTAGAGGTGAAGATTATGGAGACAATGGGTTAGACCCGAAGGACACGCAGGTGGGGAGAAACGAGAGGAGTTGGTGATTATTGGCTGGGGGAGCAGGAGAACCATGTGAGAGACAGGAGAAGGCCCTGAGGCCCCAAGGTTTTAGCCCAGCATCTACATGGTTCAGTGGGTGGCTGGCTGGACTTGAGGAAAGGCAGTGGTGGCGGTAAGACCAGGCTCTAAGGGGGGTGGTTTCCCTTACTGGCTCTCTCTCTCTCTCTTAATTTCCATGGCCTGGTCTTTCCTTACTGCTCTGAAATGCGATTCAGTGGGATCTGATTTGATGCATCTGATTTGGAGGGCTTGACTTTCATGGAGGTAGCAGCCCTCCCGCCTTTAACAACCCCCTGCAAAGTTCAAGTGGAACCAGATGTCTAACAAGCTCTTGGCACCAAAAGGCTCATTTAAAACTGGATCAAGGGTCAGAGCAATTTGGGCGAGGGATGAGGTTTTGAAGTACTGGCCACACTAGATGATGTTTAGAAAGCTTCTTGTCAAATGGGGCGTTGAGCTGCTCAAGACAAAGGCCTCCCTTGCAGCCTTATCTGTGTTATGACTGCAGCGGCGGGGAGCGGGGTGTGTGCGCATATGTGTGTGTGTGTGTGTGTGGCGGGACCCAATGGGCATGGGCTGCTTTCGTGGAAACCTAACGCCCCTGGTGGTGGACAAGCATAGCCTCCCCTGAGCCGGGCTGGAGGTGTTAGGACATGGCTCCATCATTAAGAACGGGAAGGGGGTACACGGGTGGTTCACAGGTAGAATGCTTGGCTGTGGTGCAGGAGACCCAGGTTCTATTCCTGGCCATGCACCGCCCTTCCCCCCCCCCCCCCCCCAAAAAAAAAGCATGAAAAAAAGGTCAGGGGATTTCCTCATTGGAGTACGGGGAGAAAGGAATGTGTAAGTGCCCTCAGGGAAGCTCTAGAAGGTTCTTCTGCACTGGGAGGATGGGGCTAGTCCAGGCTCTAGAAAGAACCAGTAGCTCTAGAGGGAAATGAGGTCTTAATGACAAATACTCATGTCTCCAGCCCCATGTCTACTTACAGGTGTGACAGGTAGGACGGGTGACACCATTAATCAGCTTCATCTGATGAAAATAATCACAGGTGTGGTGGTTTTCAGCCTGGCCCCCAAATTATTTGACAGTCCTCTTCCTGAGAGGTGGGACCTATGTCTCCTCCTAAATCCGGTCTGGTTTGTGAGACTTTCAAGGGAGGGTTCTCTTGAGCTGTTTGCTCTGGGGGAAGCCTGATGCCTGGTAGGAAATTTGGCTCATCTGAGTCCTGCTGTGCTGGAGAGGCCACGCACAGGTGGAGACTTTCATAAACTCCTGATTCAAAACCCGGAGCGCCTGAAATGTTGCTGTTTTATGGAGATAATTTGTTATGCAGCAATAGTAACCGAGATGTTGATGTATTTTCATTTTGTACTTACCATGTGCCAGACATTGTGCTAAGCACTTTATGTACATTATTTCATTTGATCCCATTCACAACACTGTGAGGTAGGAATGATGCTCCTTGTTTTATGATACACGAGGAAGAAGCAGCTCAGAGTTTAAGTGGCTTAACTGAGGTCACCCAGCAGTAGGTAGCCAGATTCAAACCCAGACTACCTGGACTCCCAAATATTTCATCGTTTTTAGGAAGCTATACTGACACTGCTACAGAAATTCTTCTTACCTGCCAGGAATTACTTAGAAAGTTCTAGATGTCATCTCTGCGTTATTTCTTTTTCATTTAACATGTTGCCTTTTGTAAAAATATGCACACCGAGAGTGCTGGTTAGTCCTTTTATTGTTAGGCTGGAGGCATGATTTTAGGTTTAAAGACACCTGAGTCCCAGTTTCAATGAACTAACCTTGTGTCCTCCCCAGAGCAGTCTCTTAGGCTGTGTTCCTGGAGTGTGGGATGCTCCTGGATTACTCTGTGCTTCGTGTCTAACACAAGGCCATTGATAGCTGGTGTCACTGTTGTACACTAACCGGGGGCAACAAACCCTCTTTGCTGCTTTAAGCCTGGAACAGCACCTGGAACATAGTGGATGTGCAATAAATAACTGTGAATGAATGAATGAATAAATGAATGAGTGGAGGGGATTTTTGCATTTTTTTTTTTTTACATGGGCAGGCACTGGGAATCGAACCCGGGTCCTTGGGCATGGCAGGCAAGCGTTCTTGCCTGCTGAGCCACCGTGGCCTGCCTGATTTTTGCATTTTAGAAGTATTTCCTAGAGACTGTCTGAAATTAACGGTGTTTTTTGACTATTGAGGTTTCCTAAGTCAAAGTGCCATCATTCGGCAGGCAACAGTGGCTCAGTGGCAGAATTCTCACCTGTCACACTGGAGATGTGGGTTCGATTCCCAGAGCCTGCCCATGCCCAAAAAAAAAAAGCCATTATTTTTGTCTCATCTAGAGGAGAGGAACTCTCTGCGACCATTTAAATCATGCCATAGAGATAGTTGCCTTCTTCTCACCACCTCTCTTTGCAGCCTGACTGTCACACTGCTTGTTCTGGAAGAGAGGAGGCAGTGGGCTGCATCTCTCCCAAGACCCTCTCTCCTACCTCTGCGGGCCACACCCTCCCCAGAACTTACCTCTCCAGCTGCACAGAGGAGCGCCTTGCACAGCCTCTCTCACACTTCTCTCTCAGGAAGAGGGAGGGCTGCGGCTCAGACCCCTTCTGGCTTAGAGGGGGGCAGGGACAGGTAGAACAGGCTGTATTTGAGGCAAGGGTACCCTGTATACCAGGGTAGGATAGCTCTGTATGCTGCCGAGCCTGTCAAGGGAGGGGAGGACAGTTTGAGGGCAACTTATGTTGAAAGCCCACTTCTGAGTCCACTGACATCCTTCTAAGACCTGACAACACATGGCCATCCTTTTTAAGGCCAGGTTGGGCAATGGCATGGACACCAACAGTGATAACAACAGTTTTCACATGTTGCATTTGTGCATATTATCCACCAAACATGCTGTCCCCTTTATAACTAATTCTCATGTCTTTTCTGCAAGGGAGCTGTTATTATCCCCATCTTATAACAAAGGAAACTGGGGCTCAGAGAGGTTGACATTTGGCTAAGTTCACACAGCTAATAAGTGATGGAGCTAATATTCAAAACTAGACCACTCATTCATTCATTCAGTCAATATTTCTTCAGTTCCTGGTGTATATGTTCTAGGCACAGAGGATAGGACAGTTCACTTGGCAGATAAAGTCTCCCAGTCCTTGTATTCTAGTTTGACAAACAACAAACCCAACAACACGTCAGCACACTGACAGAGCACTTTCTGATTGGGATGGGTCCTGTGAAGGAGATGAACATGTGAGTGATGAAGGTAAGGGTCAGGGGAGAGAGGTGGGCAAGAGATGAGTCCAGTGTTGAAGTCTGGAGCCTGCCTCCTTGCACGCAGCCCTGGGCCCTATCTGTGTTGTGCATGTGGATGGAAATTTGTTCAGGAAACCTTGAAGTGAGAGGGTCTATAAGACCTGCTAAAACAGGGATTCTGGTCCCAACCCTGCCACAACTTAGCTGGGCAACCTCTCTGGACCTCATCTCTCTAACCTTGCCTTGTCACAATCCCCTAAGAGTCTGAGTCCTGCTTCCCCCCTCCCATTCTCTTTTCGGATTGACCTCAGATCCTCTCTTAGCACCATGCTGCAGGGAGAAGGCCGTCAAGAGTAAATCATGCTTGCTTTTCCCTCAGCCGCCCTGAGCCTCAGTCCTCCCATCCTGCTGCCCTGGTGGTACAGGGGACGCCCTCTCTGCTGCCATCGATAGCAGCTTGATATTAAGCCTCCCCTTTGTCGCGGCCGATTTAATGCACTCCCCATTCTTGGCACTCGGTGCCCTGGGAGTCCCCAGCTGCCTCTTCCTCTATCAGAAGGCACCACGCTCTCCTCTCTTTGTTGCTCCAATTCCTTCTCAAAAGCCTTGAGTTATCCCTTTCAAGCACATGTGTCCCTTCAAATCTATTTCCCCACTGGCACCTTTTGCTTTGTCGGGGACAACCTGTTGGCTCTTCCAAGATGGCAATACATTGTCCCCATTGCCCCCTCACCGCCCCCACCCCTGAAGCTCCCCCCAACCGCCCCGCCGCCTTCTCAGGCGTGTGCGTTGTAAGAATTCCCCAGGTGGGATTTCCATTTTCTACTGCTGAGGCTGGTCCCTGGCTGGTGTGTGCCCAAACAATCTGTCCTTTCTGGTGTTCTCTTTCTTCCCACTGATTTCTCCTTTGTTGTGAACTCCATACACACAGCAGGGCTTCTCAAACTGTAATTTGCACACTTTTGTATTTAAGTGAATTCACCCCCCCCCCCCCCAAAACTTGCCAAGCTCTGGGCAAGAGTTTTGCGATATGTGTGCATGTGTCTGAGAGAGAGAGAGAGAGAGAGAGAGAGAGAGAGAGAGAGAGAGAGAGAGAGAGAGAGAGAGAGAGAGAGAGAGAAAGAACAAGCGACAGAGGGAAAAGGAGAGGGACATAGAGAGAAGAAGAAAGAAGAGGAGGAGGAGAGAATTTACGCATCAGTTTGTGAATACATGTGAGCAACATGTCAGAGCTTTATCAATAAAAAAGGTCCTTTCTCTGTCACCTTCCTACCTTAACCCGCCATGCATAGAATTAATTAATCATATGCTCTATTGTGCTTTTTAAATATATACCTCTGTATTTGCACAGCTAATGTGTAGCGGAGGTGTCATTTAGAGCTAGGTTTTACATCTGTTCAATAAATATTTATTGAACACATGCTAGGGCCCAGGAATTTTACTCAGCTCTTGTGGGTGCTGTTTGCTGGTGTCAGCCAAAGCATTCCTATTTCTGTATGTGAGCAGGCAGAGAGATGGGGGCGAGACCTCAGAGCTGTGTAGGAGGGGCTTCCTCTTCCTTTTGTCACTCCTACTGTCCTTGCATCTTCGCAGCCCCTGCAAACATCTGTGATCACGCTGATAACTCGCTGAGAACAAGGATTTCATCTCCCAGCGTCCAGCTCTGGGACTTGTTACTGCTATATAACAAGTGCTTAATAATCATTCAGTGACTTGCACTGAAATTTATGATAAAGAGACCAGCATTTCTTCATCTCTGGGCTAATTCTTAGAGTTCCATGGCAAGAAAAATATTCTAGGTGGCATCTTTGGCCTTTTCAGTACTTGAAAACTTAATTCAGGTACTTAGAGGTAAATGTGACAGATTTGAATACACACTCATTTAATCTTTTCCCTTCCCAAACCCTAAAAATGGGCAGTAAAGGAATTAAAAGATAAACTCCCATAAGGGCAAAGAGAATGAGAGATGTTAACAAGTTTTTTTGAAAATGGAAGGATGATAAATAGGAACTGACTTAGAGAAAGCTGAAAGTTAGCCTGCTGGGAAGGGATAGAGCAGGGGAAAACCAAAAAGAAACAGGTTTACTCCCACACTCAGAGATTGGACACATTGGGTACTTTTCAAGGTAGAGATTAGGGGTTTTAAGTTGTAAGAAAGTTCACAGTCTTTATAAGAAGGAGGTAGGCGCTGGGATTCCTTCTCCCACACCATGTATCCAGCAACTGTTCCTTGCAACAGTATAAAAGAGGCCAACTCTGGAAAAGAGAGCCAAAGGATCTCCAAACTTGAGGACCCCTGAACAGGTGGGAGGGGCACTGTTCTAGTTTGCCATTGCCAGAATGCGACATACCAGAAACGGAACAGCTTGTGAAAAGGGGAATTTAATAAGTTGCAAGTTCATAGTTCTAAGCCATGATAATGTCCAAATTAAAGCAAAGCTACAGAAATGTCCAATCTAAGGAATCCAGGGAAAGATACTTTCATTCAAGTAGGCCAATGATGTTGAGGGTTTCTCTCTCAACTGGAATGGCACATGGCGAACATGGCGATGTCTCCTAGCTTTCTCTCCAGGTTTCTTATTTCATGAAGCTCCCCCAGGGTCTTCTTTTTTTTTTGTTTATTAATTAAAAAAAAATTAACTAACACAACATTTAGAAATCATTCCATTCTACATATGCAATCAGTAATTCTTAATATCATCACATAGATGTGTGATAATCATTTCTTAGTACATTTGCATCGATTTAGGAAAAGAACTAGCAAAACAACAGAAAAAGATATAGAATGATAATATAGGGAAAAAAATAAAAACAATAATAAAAATAAAAAATAAAAAAATGTATAAAAAAAGGAAAAAACAAAAAACACAAACAAACAAACAAAACTATAGCTCAGATGCAGCTTCATTCAGTGTTTTAATATAATTACATTACAATTAGATAGTATTGTGTTGTCCATTTTTGAGTTTTTGTATCTAGTTCTGTTGCACAGTCTGTAACCCTTCAGCTCCAATTACCCATTGTCTTACCCTGTTTCTAACTCCTGATGGTCTCTGTTACCAATGACATATTCCAAGTTTATTCTCTAATGTTGGTTCACATCAGTGGGACCATACAGTATTTGTCCTTTAGTTTTTGGCTAGTCTCACTCAGCATAATGTTCTCTACGTCCATCCATGTTATTACATGCTTCGTAAGTGGCATTTTCCTTCTTCATCTCCAAAGGTCACTGGCTGCATGGGCTCTTGTAGCTCTTTTGTGGCTCTGTGGTTGTCTACAAAATGTTTCCTCTTCTAAAGGATTCCAGCAAACTAATTAAGACCCACCTGGAATGGGTGGAGTCACATCTCTCTCTAATCAAAGGTTAATAGCCACAATTGGGTGGATCACATCTCCATGGAGATAATCTAAACAAGTTTCCAACCTCCAGTACTGAAGAGGGATTAAAAGAAATGGCTGCCTCCATAAAATGGATCAGGATTGAAACATGGCTTTTCTAGGGTATATAATCCTTTCAGACTGGCACTATACTGAGAACAGGTGATGGTGGGAGACTGTACATTCTTATGAGTGAGACTCCACTCTCCTTCTCCTGCCACTGGTTCCCTGAAAACTGGTAGCCAAGATTTATGTTGCCTGGCAGGAGTTTGGAATTGTCACCTATGGAAATAGTCTATTTAACAAAAGACTTAGAGGGAGTAACATTTGGGAGATCCTAGTAAAAAATCTGGTTTACTATCTTTTAATCTATACTGAAGTTTCTTGTCAATATGACCCAGTCCCACACACAGAACTTCTCATAGCTTCAAAAACCAATTACAAAAATATGAAGGCACAGTCATCAGACATTTAAGGAAAGTCTCTAATATGAAGGCCGGGAAAAAGCAAATATAGAAACAGAAGAAAAATCTAATTAATATTATCAGAGAACTAAATATTGTATTGATGAAACAAGAACAGGAAGCTATCGAAAAAGAATGTCCAGAGACAAATAAGGTGCTCTTGAAAATTAAAGACATAATCATAGTATTAAAAAAGCTTAATAGAGGCTTTCAAATATTCATGAATAAAATTTCTCTGATAATAAAAGAAAAATACAAAGAGATAGAAAATAGGAGAAAGACGGCAAGAAAATTTGAGGATTATCTAGGATATCTGACATCTCATTAATAGGCTTCCAGAAGTAAAGAACAGAGAAAATACAGGAGGATAAATTTCCAAAAAATCAACACTAGAAGTTTTCCTAGAACTCAAGGACATGTGTTTCCTGACTGAGAATGCCCACAGAGCAACCAGCACTTGTGTGTACACACACATGCACACACAAACACACAGGCTTAAACCATAAAACATTTGAACTTTCAGAACACAGCAGCAAGAGGGGATCCAAAATTTTCCAGGGTAGGAGGAAAAAGGAAAAACCAGGGTGCAGACAGTAAGTCTAGAATGGACTTTTTTAATGAAAGAGAAACTGGCTAACTATAAATACTTTTTTACAGGCTCACTTTAACATCACATTCAAGGTGAAGATGCTCTAAGGAACCCCAAATAGGCATTTAGTGTCTGTCAGCCCCTTGGTATCTTCAGGGTGTCAATAAACAGGCCAAATCCATAGGCTGGCCTTTGAGGTTTCCCATGATCTTGTTCCATCTATCTACTGAGTCTCCCTCTCCATACTCACCTCCAAGCTTAGTCCCTCACTTCGCCATTGACTAAGTTTGAAGGTAAAACATCTTTACCCTGATGAGGATTTTAAAGTGAGTCCATAAATGTTATCTGTGATTGGCTTTTTTTCTTTTTGCCCAGTAGGTGACTGGCTGCCCCCACTATTGAGTGTAGATGTGAGAAGGTGTGGCTTAGTCTTGCCTTTGGAAGACCTGGGATTTCTCTGGTGAGACCCAACAGCTTCATGAAGGCTTTAAGGATATTTCTTACAAAAACAGCTGCCAGATTCTCTCTGTAAGCCAACTCGGCAGGTGAACGCACTGCCCTCCTCCCTAGATGGACGTGACTCTCAGGGTGTAAATCTCCCTGGCAATGTAGAACCTGACTCCTGGGGATGAGCCAGGACCAAGCATCATGGGGATGAGAAAGATGTCTTGACCAAAAGAGAGAAGAGAGAAATAAGACAAAATAAATTCTCAGCAGCTGAGAGATTTTAAACAGAATCGGGAGGTTATCCTGGATGTTATTCTTATGCATTATATAGATATCCCTTTTTAGTTTATAGCTAAACTAAACCGGCTGGAGGAAAGTACTTGAAACTGTTGAACTGTGTTCCAGTAGGCGAGATTCTTGAAGACCATTGTATCAAGATATAATGCTTACCATTTGACTGTGTGATTGTGAAAACCTTGTGTCTGATGCTCCTTTTATCCGAGGTGTGTACAGATGAGTTTAAAAAAAGAGTAAAAAATAAATAAACAATAGGGGGAGATAAAGGGTAAAAATTGGGTAGACTGAAATACTGTGGGTCAATGAGAGGGAGGGGTAACGTGCATGGGGTATAGGAGATCTTTCTTTTCTTTTTCTGACGCGATGCAAAGATTCTCCAAATGAACTTGGTGAAGAATACACAACTATGTGATGATGCTGTGAGCCATTGATTGTGTAATATGGTTGGGCTGTATATGTGTGGATAGTTCTCAATAAAAATAAAATAGAAAAAAACAAACAAACAGCACACAGGTACCTGAAGATGCTTAAACCAAACTGCCTTAAACCAAGGAGTGGAAGGAACCCTGAAGAAGGCAAACCTCAAGGGCAGATTGGTATTTGCACCAGGGTTCAACAACTCCCCTTCCCATGGGGCCATTTTACATCAGTGTTTACCTCTCGCCACTTCCCTCCCTACTGAAGAAAAACAGGGACATTCCAGATGGGAGGTTTAGACAGACTTGAGTTTGAATCTGGACACTGCCTCTCTCGAGCTGTGTGTGAACATTTTATAACTTTTCTGAGTCTTGATTACTGTGATGGATTGAATCGTGTCCCCTTCAAAAGACATGTTCTTAATCATCTGTGTTCCTGCGGGGTGTGAACTCATTTGTAAATAAGATCCTTAGAAGATGTATTATCAGTTAAGGTATAGACTTGTTTGCAAATAAGGTCTTCTAAGATCTTATTTAGGTGTGGCCTGACAGAGTTGGGGTGGGCCCTAATCCATATGACTGGAGTCCTTATAAATTGCCAGAAGTCAGAGAAAGATGCGGAAGACTAAGCACACCACTAGGTGACAGGAGGCAGAGATACAAGCTAAGGAACTCCAAGGCTTGTGACAAGCCACCGCCAGGGAGAAAGCATGTCCTTGCTGATGACGTGCTTTTGGACTTGTAGCCTCTGAAACTGGGAGCCAATAAATTTCTGTCATTAAGCTAATTGTTGGGTGATATTTGTCATAGCAGCCTGGCCGACTAAGACAGTTTCTTTAGTAGCAAACTGATAGGATGGAAGAGGGAAATTTTTAAGGCTTTTTCCAAATCCTGGCCTCTCTAAGGCCCTGAGAATTTATGGTGTACGTGACCTTCTCCTTGAGGAACTTGAGGCTGAGTCGATCAAACAAACAGCAAATCACAGAACCCAAAGTGTGAAGGGTGGGAAGGGGTGAGCCTGGGGGAATGCGGGTCCCCAGAAAAGGGTACCTGACCAGCTTGGGGGCCAAGGCAGGCATGCCAAGGGAGGGGGTACATGAGCTGCATCTTAAAGGGAAAGGCTCCCCTGGATTCCTATAGGTTTTCTTTCTGGATTTCAGGCCCACTGGGATCTGATGTTCATACATGAGCCCAGTCCTGCCAGTTGATAACCTTTAGTTGCATCAAAGTGGTTATTCTGTTGAGACCATAAAACTCACAGTGCCCTCTTGTTCTCTGGGCCTTTGTGCATGCTGTTCCTTCTCTTTGGAATGCTCTTCCTTTTTGTCTTCACCTGGCAAGCTCCTCATTTTTCTCTACAACTGAACTCTGGCAAAATGTTCTTTGGGAAGCCTTCTTTTGACTCCTCTCACACATTCCATAAAGATGTTTTGAATGAAAGAAGTCAAGAGTCAATGCGTGACATGTGGTTTTAGGTAGTCAGGCAAACTGCCACACACATGTTCAACATCATCTTCACTTAATTGATTAAAATCCTATGAAGTTATCTCTCCCTAGCCATAATTTCCAATGTGGGGCCCCGGAAAATTGAAAGGGTTGGTTCGTTAGCTCCTTCTCAGCTCTGCAACCAGGGAGCTGAGGAGATCTGTACCAGCTGTAAGGTGACTTGTTAAATCAGCAACTGTAAGGGACAGAAACATCTGTTGGCACCCCCATGTCACTAATTGTTCTCATGGTTTCCAGCCTGGTTGCTGACACATGCAGCTGAGCCCAGAGCTCTGTGATCTAGGCTGGCAGTTGGTAACATGCCTCTTCCAGTGTATAGACGTCAGAGCAGTCAGTGGTGGCTTCGCGACCTGGCCCTGCAGCAGGCTAGCAGGCTAGCAGGGAAGCTGCTGACACAAGTAACAGTGGTACGAACTGGATCCAATGTAACGATGTGTTGGGCATCTCACTGTCTAAGTTTTGAGTGATGCACAAGGCCGTCTCCTAATGTCAAGTGTCCTTGTTGACAACCTATACCCTGATACCATGTGTAAAGTGATAAGGATGTGACTGCAAGTATAGTTATAATTTATTTGTGGACAGAGTGAAAAGTGCTAAGTGATTAAGATAGGAAATCAAATTTCAGTTTAGCTAGTCTAATAAAATATCGATAACCTTAATATGTAAAAAGTACACTCAAATCAATAAGAAAGAATTAATTCCATAGTAAAAAAGTGAACTAAGGACAAACTACTTCAGGGGAGAAGAATTATGTGTGAACAGTAAACATAGAGACATATTTAGTTTTTTGCTAACAATAAATATGGACATAGAAATGAGAAAATCTTAATTTTTATTTATCAAACTGGCAAAATGCTTTTAAAACTCATCTTCAATTTGGTGAAGAGTGGAATAAGATGGTTACACATGCTCTTGAGAGTGCAAATTGGCTTTGCTTTTCTAGAAAACAATTTCCCAAAATGTACCTAGAGACTTAAAAATGCTCCTAATGCTTGACCCATAATTCCTCTTCTAGGGATCTCTGCCAAGGAAATAGGAACTGAGACAAAGATTTATGTACAAAGATGTTTATTGCAGAGTTATCTGGAAGCAACCCAAGTATTCAACCACAGTAGAATGATTAAATACACTGTAATATAGCTATGTAGTTAAATATTATTCAATCATTAAAACAAAGCTTTTGAAGAATTTTAAATGACATGGGAAAATACCCATTATATCATTTTACGTGAAAGAAGCTGGATAGAGTTATGCGTACATTGTGAATTCAGTTATGTAAATACTGCCCTCCCTTTAAAATCTATTTCCAGAAAAGAAATATTGGATGAAAAATACGAAAACATTTACCTCTTGATCATTAGCTTGTGGGTAAATTAAAATTTTTTCTACACATTTTCATGAAATTTCCAGGCTTTCTACAATAAACAGAAATGAAATTTATCTATTTGTTCATTCATTCAAAAAAATTATTGAGTGTTTCCTACATTCCTAGCACTGGTCTAGATACCAATTAAAAAATGTATAAACTCTCTCTCTTTGTCTATGGTTACAGGTGTTGGACGCAAACCACTGGGCTTTCATCCTGGTTCTGCCACTTGTGTCCTTTGTCTCTCTGTGCCTCATTTCCCTTTTGAATAAAATGAAGGAAGATGATAGTATCTATTGCATTATGGGGTCATAAGGAATAAATAACAGGATGATTTGAAAGGACATGGCTTAGGGTTCGGTGTAGGGTAAATGGGTCTCAGTCAATGGGATAGATGCACACTTCAGCCCCTCCCCCACCAGCCCACTTCTCCTGGATGGCACAGACGCACAGGGTACAAAGCAAGTTCCTCTTTTCTGTCAGTGTCACTCCCCCATCTAACTCACAGTCTTGCTCCTCTCCCCAGAGGTTTTGTTTACTTGCTTGTTTATCGTTTCTTAAACTGGCTTCTCTGACACCCCTGCAAAGTAGTCCTGAGTGTGCCCATTTTTCAGACAAGGAAGCAGAGGCTCAAGAAGGGTAAGCAGATTGCTCACAGCACACAGAGGCTTAGTGCCAGGCCAGGAAGGTAGCCTCAGCATCCAGCCACCCTTCGTCTCTGAGTTCAGACCTGGATGGGGTTCCTTAGCTTATAAAGAAGATCATCCCAAGGGAAAACTGGGGCGTTGGAAACCCACGACTCAATTTTGTAAAGATCAAAGTCACTTTGGTTTCACTTCTTACTGCCATGTGAATTTTGTTCAGTGAAACACTCCCCATTTGCCCTTGAGGCCAACTTGGGTAGACCCATGTCCTTTGTCCTCAAGTTTAGGCAATCAAGTCATAAGTCACCATAAGTCTCAAACTCAGTCATAGCTGTGGCATTCAGTCTTCAACCCTTGGGCATGGACAGAGGTGGACTAGCCTCTCTGTCATACCTCCTTCTCCACCTACTAGCTTCTCCAACCACTGATCCTGGGTGTGGGGAGCAGGGAGGGGTGGAAGGAAGCTAAGAAATGTCTTACTTGCCCAAAGCCTGCTGGCTTCAAGCTGTCAGCATTTGGCAGATGTTCACACACCTCTTATTTGGTGGGGACTTGGGAGTTCACAAAAACCTCCCTTGCTGGTCCCTCTGAGTGCTCCCTTACATTGGGTGTGGCCTCTGCATGTCCTGACGACCCCAGTTACCATTCAGGTTACCCTCAGGGGAGGATCCACTTCAAGATGACACCAATGTTCCCGAGTAAGCTAAGAACCTGTCCCCAAGAATCATGAACCATTTATTTGTGCCAAAGTAGGGAAGGGAGCACCTAACCCAGTTGCTGCCAAAGGCGACTGTTTCAGGTATTTGTGTGTATGTGTGTGTGTGTGCACTGGGTCTTTGACTTATAGTTGAGGAGAGCAAGTCTCAGAAAGGTGGCATGTCATGTGTGAGATCTTGTGGCTCCTGGGTTGTAAGGTCAGAACTCAAACCCAGGTCTTCTGACTCTACAGCCAGAGCTGTCTCCCTTAAAGGGTTCCCTTGTCTGTGAAATAAGGACATTAGGTGAGACCATGTCAAAGTCCCCTCAGTCTTCATGTTCTGAGATTGTTAGTCCCCTGGCTGAAGAATGGACAACAGCTCCTTCATCACACTGCATGGAAGGAAGTTCAAATCCTGTTTGGAGGATCATCAGGCTCTTAGATTGTCTCAGCTTGGAACCATCTGGAACCTCACCAGCAGCTTGTGTTGACTGAAGGCCAACCAGGCATCATTTTAGGGGATCAGCCTCTTTGCTCACATCATTTCTGAAACCACAGTGGAGGAAAAATTAAGAGAGGGAGGTTATGAAACAACAGTGGATGCTCTAAGACTTATTACCTTCCAAGAGAGGTCCCAGGTAAATATTATTTAAGAACCCACATGTGAATAGCAGTATTGTTTATAATCCTCAAAAAAAGTGAAAGCAACCCAATACCCATCAACTGATAGTAGATAAGCAAAATGTGATTTTTACATGCAACGGAATATTTGTTGATAAATAAGAATGAAGTTCTAATACATACTACAACATGGATGAACCTTGAGAACACTGCTGAGTGAAAAAAGCCAGTCACAAAAGACCAGATATTGTATATGTCTCAGACAATGATCCATATTTATATGAAATGTTCTAAATAGGCAAATCTGTATGAGACAGAAAATAGATTAGTGGTTGCTAGTTGCAAGGGTGAAGGGGAGTGACTGCTGATGGGTAGGGGGTTTCTTTTTGGCATGAGAGAAAGATTCTAAAATTAAATTGTGGTGATGGTTGCATAACTATGCATATGTATTAAAAACCATTGCCCTTTGAGTGGGTGAATTTTACGGTGTGTGGTTTATATCTCAATTCTGCCATATGTGAATTAAAAGTAAAAACAACAAATGAAAAAACCCAAGGGCAAAACCTTGAGGATTTTACCTGGCCTGTTTGCTGAGGGACCGAGGAAGCCAGTCCTGGTCGTAAGAATTAATCAATGCTTTCATTTTCAAAACAGAATTATAGCTTGTGCTTGTGGCTCCAGAAATCCATTCCTTTTCAGCCTCTGTGTTAGGACTAAGGCCTATTAGCCTCGTATTGGAAGTCTAATCTCCTGCTGAAGATGTGAGAGTAAGTAATTTACTTTCAGTCAATCAAATGTGCCAAGAAGGAACTATGGAGGTAGTGGAGGGGAGGAGGTGTTGTTTTGTTTTTCTAATGTTATGGAAAACCCTGTGGAGCAACTGGAAGTCTTTCCCCAGCTGGGTGAAGCTTCCCAGCAGGCGGCTGAATGGACTGGAATCTTCAGCAAATCATCCAGACAGCTGGAACCATGAAATCCAGCCAGACCCCCAAAAGGTGACCCCGTAGCCCCAGTGCCCTCTGAAGCCCTCTGGGCAGGCTGGCTTCCATTTCTGGTCCAGCGTGGCCACTGAAGAATGCCAAACATCTCTGGGCCTGGCAGCCACAAGGCCACCAGGTGTTTGCAGGTCAGTGTGGAGGTCCGGGGTTGGGGAGGTGTTTCTGCTCCTTCTCCCTGCCCCTCACGGAAACCTCCCACCAGCCTTGCACCTCTAGCCCTCCCCTTCTGCTTTGCTGCTGGCCCTAGAGCCTGGACAAAGCTGCAGCTCTCACTGTGGGTCGAGAGTGACTGCTGGAGGCCCATCTCTTGGGGGTATCATTTCTTAGGGAAATGGTTGGGCTAATTGAAGACAGGTGTTCCCAGGTGCTAACACGCAGTCTCCCACTGGAGAAGTGGGTGCAAAGTGAAACCACATGAACTACTTATAAATAAGTGAGGTGCGAGCTGTCTGGCCCTTGTACCTTCTCCTTTCCACTGCCCCTGCCCCCCTCTCTGCAGTCTGAAAGGGGGGGAAGCCCCCAGACTCACACATCGGGGGGTATGGTTGTGGTTTCCGCACAATACTTGGTTAGGTGGAGAACAGTGAAGGACAAAAGGCAGCTTGGAGCCCCTTCCAAGCCTGGAGTTTGATATTGGGGCAATGTAGAGGGATGCATCTGGTCTACAGGGACAGGAACGAGAGTCTGAGCAAGCACTGCAGGGACAGCCCAGAAAGGACCTGCGGATGGCAAGTGGGACAGGGGCATATGAGAAGAGTCCCAGAGAACTGGAGCTGTTTGCTTTGGGAAGCCTGGGGACCTTTTGCACACACACTTCAGGAATTGATTTGACCAGTGAGTTTAGACCTTTGGGGAAAAATGTATCATGACATCTCTTAGCTACGAAGGACTCTATAGATATCCAGTCCCACTTTTTATTTACAAACAAGTAAAAAAAAAAAAGCTCAGATGTGATCAAGATTACAACTGGCAGAGCCAGAAGGACAGATACATTTGGACGTAAGTCAGGGCTCATATGTAGCAGGTTGATTCAGAGAATCTGTGTGGCATGGAGTGTGGGCATGGATGACTTGCAGCCCATTTTGGCAATTCCCCTGCTTCCCTTCTTTCTGTCTACTGGATCCCCACACATCCTCTAGGGCTGTAAAAGATGAAGGGAGTATGTGGTGGTTTGAAGACGTATGTACCCAGAAAATTATGTTCCTAAAGATAATCCATTCCTGTGGATGTGAACCCATTGTAAGTAAGACCTTTTGATGAGACTACTTTAGTTCAAGTGTGGCTCAGGGTGGGTCTTAATTCCCTTACTGAAGTCTTTTATAAATGGGATGACTACAGAGAGAGAAAAGAAAGCCACAGGAGCAAGAAGCAGAAATCAACGAAACCCAGAAGAGAAGGGAGAGACCAGCAGACACCGCCATGTGCCTTGCCAGGTGCCAGAGGAGCCAGGGATCACTGGAAGCTGGTCTTCAGGGAAATAAGCATTGCTTCAATAAGGCCTTGAGTTGGACATTTTTCTCTACCTCAAAACTGTAAGCTAATAGAGGGGTGCAAGGATAGTTCAGTGGTAGAATTCTTGTCTGCCATGCGGGAGACCCATGTTCAATTCCCTGCCCATGCACTTCCCCATCCCCCCGAAAACAATTAAACAAATGGTGTTGCAATAATGGGATAGTCACATGGAAAAAAATGAAATGTGACCCTCACCATACAGCATACAAAAAAATACAAAACCCTGTAAGCTAATAAATTGCCAGTGTTAAATGAACCCGTTTCATGGTATCTGCCTTGAGCAGGTTAGCAAACTGAAACAGGGCATGCTGGGGGCAAGGAGACTTCACAGTCCCTGAAATCACACCAGAAACATTTCCAGATCTATCACATCACCTGATTCCCACAGTGTAATGATTTCATTACAAGGTGGGTTAAGATGTTTTGATTCTAGGAATAAGGACATTGTGTGGATAAATTAAATTGTTGGGGACTATGAGATGGTAGAATTCAGTGGAAATGGCACTGGGCTGAGGGTCAGGAGCACTGAGTTCTAGCACTGATTCTGCTGTGAACTATTGTGTGGATTTTGCTAAGGTACTTAAAAAAAGTTTTTAGTTTTCTTTTTTTAAAATCTATTTGTTTATTAATAAAAAATTAACAACAAATGAACTAAAACATTAACATGTGATCATTCCATTCTACATATATAATCAGTAATTCACAATATCATCACTTAGTTGCATATTCATCATTTCTTAGAACATTTGCATCAATTCAGAAAAAGAAATAAAAAGACAACAGGAAAAGAAATAAAATGAAAACAGAAAAAAAAAAAGATTATATATACCATACCCCTTATCCCTTGCTTCCATTGATCACTGGCATTTCAAACTAAATTTATTTTAACATTTGTTCCCCCTATTATTTATTTTTATTCCATATGTTCTACTCGTCTGTTGACAAGGTAGATAAAAGGAGCATCAGACACAAGGTTTTCCCAATCACACAGTTACATTGTGAAAGCTATATCATTATTCAACCATCATCAAGAAACATGGCTACTGGAACACAGCTCTACATTTTCAGGCAGTTCCCTCCAGCCTCTCCATTACATCTTGAATAACAAGGTGATATCTACTTAATGTATAAGAATAACCTCCAGGATAACCTCTCAACTCTGTTTGGAATCTCTCAGCCATTGACACTTTGTCTCATTTCACTCTTCTCCCTTTTGGTTGAGAAGGTTTTCCCATTCCCTTGATGCTGAGTCTCAGCTCATTCTAGGATTTTTGTCCCATGTTGCCAGGAAGGTTCACACCCCTGGGAGTCATGTCCCATGAGACAGGGGGAGGGTGGTGAGTTTGCTTGTTGTGTTGGCTGGAGAAGAGGCCACATCTGAGCAACAAAAGAGGCTCTCTTGGGGGTGACTCTCAGGCCTAAATTTTAAGTAGGCTTGACCTATCCTTTGTGGGGTTGTTTCATATGAACAACCCCCAAGGCTGGGGGCTCAGCCTATAACTTTGGTTGCCCACACTGCTTGTGAGAATATCAAGAATTCAACTTGGGGAAGTTGAATTTCTCCCCATTCTCACCATTCCCCGAAGGGGACTTTGCAGATACTTTCCCACTCACTGATCAAATCACTCTGGAATTCATCAGGGCAGCACTCTGGACAAACCAACAAAATCTCATGTCCTACCCAAGATTCCAAGTACTTATGGTGTCCAATCAAGCTATCTACATAAGTTATATTAGGAAATGCACTAGTCAAAATACAAATTTTGTACCAAAAAACATTTTTTTACTTTAATCTCACACATAAGTTGAAATTTTAAAATATTAATTACCATCTATTTTCAGCACCCTGCAGTAATGACATTCCTCTGTTCTTCCTCATGCAAAAACATTTTAAAGATTTGTACATTTAGTCACTATCATTATATACTCTAGGCATTCCTAGATTATACTATCTCAATCTTTAATGTCTATCTTTCTTTCTGATTTCATTTATGCCCCAGCCCTCCTCCCTCTATCATTCTCACATGCAGCTTCATTCAGTGTTTTAACATAATTGTGTTACAGTTAGGTAGTATTGTGCTGTCCATTTCTGAGTTTTTATATTCAGTTCTGTTGCACAATCTGTATCCCTTCAGCTCCAATTACCCGATATCTTACCCTATTTCTATCTCCTGATGGTCTCTGTTACCAATGAAATATTCTAAGTTTATTCACTAATGTCAGTTCATATCAGTGAGACCATACAGTATTTGTCCTTTTGTTTTTGGCTGATGTCACTCAGCATAATGTTCTCAAGGTCCATCTATGTTGTTACATACTTCATAACTTTATTCTGTCTTAAAGCTGCATTATATTCCATCGTATGTATATACCACAGTTTGTTTAGCCACTTGTCTGTTGATGGACATTTTGGCTGTTTCCATCTCTTTGCAATTGTAAATAATGCTGCTGTAAACATTGGTGTGCGAATGTACGTTTGTGTCTTTGCCCTTATGTCCTTTGAGTAGATACCTAGCAGTGGTATTGCCAGGTCATATGGCAGTTCTATATTCAGCTTTTTGAGGAACTGCCAAACTGCCTTCCACAGCATTTACAATATTTGACATTCCCACCAACAGTGAATAAGTGTGCCTCTTTCTCCACATCCTCTCTAGCACTTGTCATTTTCTGTTTTGTTAACAATGGCCATTCTGGTGGGTGCGAGAAGATATCTCATTGTGGTTTTGATTTGCATTTCTCTAATGGCCAGGGAAGTTGATCATCTCTTCATGTGCCTTTTGGCCATTTGTACTTCCTCTTCTGAGAAGTGTCTGTTCAAGTCTTTTTCCCATTTTGTAGTTGGATTGGCTGTCTTTTTGTTGTTGAGTTGAACAATCTCTTTATAAATTCTGGATACTAGACCTTTATCTGATATGTCTTTTCCAAATATTGTCTCCCATTGTGTAGGCTGTCTTTTTACTTTCTTGATGAAGTTCTTTGATGCGTGAAAGTGTTTAATTTTGAGGAGTTCCCATTTATTTATCTCCTTCTTCAGTGCTCTATTTTGGGTCTATAAAACTGCTTCCAAGTATAAGATTTATAAGATATTTCACTACATTTTCTTCTGTTTTATGGTCTTAGACCTAATGTTTAGGTCTTTATCCCTTTTGAGTTAACTTTGTATAGTGTGTGAGATATGAGTCCTTTTTCATTCTTTTCCATATGGATATCCAGTTCTCTAGGCACCATTTATTGAAGAGACTGTTCTGTCCCAGGTGAGTTGGCTTGACTGCCTTATCAAAGATCAATTGTCCCTAGATGAGAGGGTCTATATCTGAACACTCTATTTGATTCCATTGGTCAGTATATCTAGCTTTATGCCAATACCATGCTGTTTTGACCACTGTAACTTCATAATATACCTTAAAGTCAGGCAGTGTGAGACCTACAACTTCATTTTTTTTCCCTCAGGATACTTTTAGCTATTCGGGGCCCCCTGCCTTTCCAGATAAATTTGCTTATTGGTTTTTCTGTTTCTGAAAAGTAAGTTGTTGGGATTTTGATTGGTATTGCATTGCATCTGTAAATCAATTTAGGTAGAATTGACATGTTAACTATATTTAAGTCTTGCAATCCATGAACACAGTATGCCCTTCCATCTATTTAGGTCTTCTGTGATTTCTTTTAACAATTTCTTGTGGTTTTCTTTGTGTAGGTCTTTTGTCTCTTTAGTTAAATTTATTCGTAAATATTTTATTCTTTTTGTTGCAATTGTAAATCGATTTTTTTTCTTGATTTCCCTCTCAGATTGTTCATTACTAGTGTATAGAAACACTACAGATTTTTGAGTGTTGATCTTGTAATCTGTGACTTTGCTGTACTCGTTTATTAGCTCTAGTAGTTTTGCTTTGGATTTTTCAGGATTTTTGACATAGGATAGCATATCATCTGCAAACAGTGAGAGTTTTACTTCTTCCTTTCCAATTTTGATGCCTTGTATTTCTTTTTCTTGTCTATTTTCTCTGGCTAGAACTTCCAACATAATGTTGAATAACAGTGGCAATAGTGGACATCCTTGTTTTGTTCTTATCTTAGGAGGAAAGTTTTCGGTTTTTCCCCATTGAGGATGATGTTAGCTGTGGGTTTTTCGTATATTCCCTTTATCATTTTGAGGAAGTTCCCTTCTATTCCTATCCTTCAAAGTGTTTTCAACAGGAAAGGATGGTGAATTTTGTCAAATGCCTTTTCTGCATCAATCCAGATGGTCATGTGGTTTTTCTGCTTTGATTTGTTGATATGGTGTATTACATTAATTGATTTTCTTATGTTGAACCATCCTTGCATACCTGAGATGAATCCTACTTGGTCATGGTGTATAATTCTTTTAATGTGTTGCTGGATTTGATTTGCTAGAATTTTGTTGAGGATTTTGCATCTGTATTCATTAGTGGAATTGGTCTGTAGTTTTCTTTTTTTGTAAAATCTTTGTCTGGCTTTGGTATGAGGGTGATGTTGGCTTCGTAGAATGAATTAGGTAGCTTTCCCTCCACTTCGATTATTTTGAAGAGTTTGAGCAGGATTGGTAGGAATTCTTTCTGGAATGTTTGGTAGAATTCACATGTGAAGCCATCTGGTCCTGGACTTTTCTTTTTGGGGAGTTTTTTAATGACTGATTCAATTTCTTGTGATCGGTTTGTTGAGGTCATCTATTTTCCTGAGTCAAAGTTGGTTGTTCATGCCTTTCTAAGAAGTTGTCCATTTCATCTACATTGTTGTATTTATTAGCATAAAGTTGTTCATAGTATCCTATCATTACTTCCTTTATTTCTGTGGGGTCAGTGGTTATGTGTCCTCTTCCATTTCTGATCGTATTTATTTGCATCCTCTCTCTTCTTCTTTTTGTCAGTCTTGCTAAGGGTCCATCAATATTATTGATTTTCTCATAGAACCAGCTTCTGGTTTTATTGATTTTCTCAATTGTTTTCATGTTCTCAATTTCATTTATTTCTGCTCTAATCTTCGTTATTTCTTTCCTTTAGCTTGCTTTGCAGTAAGTTTGCTGTTCTTTCTCTAGTTCTTCCAAGTGGACAGTTAATTCCTCGATTTTTGCCCTTTCTTCTTTTTTGATATAGGCATTTAGGGCAATAAATTTCCCTCTTAGCACTGCCTTTCCTGCATCCCATAAGTTTTGATATGTTATATTTTCATTTTCATTTGCCTCGAAATATTTACTGATTTCTCTTGTAATTTCTTTCTTGAACCACTGGTTGTTTAAGAGTGTGTTGTTGAGCCTCCACATATTTGTGAATTTTCTGGCACTCTGCCTATTATTGATTTCCAGCTTCATTCCTTTATGATCTGAGAAAGTGTTTTGTATGCTTTCAATCTTTTTAAATTTATTGAAACTTGCTTTGTGACCCAGCATATGGTCTATCTTTGAGAATGACCCGTGAGCACTTGAGAAAAAGGTGTATCCAGCTGTCGTGGGGTGTAATGTTCTATAAATGTCTGTTAAGTCTAGCTTATTTATTGTATTATTCAAATTCTCTGTTTTTTTATTGACCCTCTGTCTGGATGTTCTGTCCATTGATGAGAGTGGGGAATTGAAGTCTCCAGCTATTATGATAGATGTGTCTATTTCTCTTTTCAGTGTTTGCCACATATTTTGGAGCATTCTGATTTGGTGCATAAATATTTATGATTGTTATGTCTTTGTGTTGAATTGTTACTTTTATTAGTACATAGTATCCTTCTTTGTCTCTTTTAACTGTTTTACATTTGAAGTCCAATTTGTTGGATATTAGTATAGCTACTCCTGCTCTTTTCTGATTGTTATTTACATCAAATACCTTTTCCGAACCTTTCACTTTCAAGTTATGTTTATCTTTGGATCTAAGATGTGTTTCCTGTAGACAGAATATAGATGGGTCCTGTTTTTTAATCCATTCTGCCTGTGTATGTCTTTTGATTGGGAAGTTTAATC
The DNA here is from genome assembly GCF_023851605.1 of Tamandua tetradactyla. Taxonomy (NCBI): domain Eukaryota; kingdom Metazoa; phylum Chordata; class Mammalia; order Pilosa; family Myrmecophagidae; genus Tamandua; species Tamandua tetradactyla. Next base: position 95,152,180 of record NC_135329.1, on the reverse strand, counting down.
CATTAACATTTAGTGTTTTTACTGTATGGGTAGTACTTTCTTCTATCATTTTGCCTTTTGGATTTTATATGTCATATTTAATTTTCCTTCTTTTTACCTTTACTCATAGTCTTCCTTTCTACACTTTTCTCCACACCTCTCTCTTTTGTCTTTTCATATCTGTCTCTAGTGCTCCCTTTAGTATTTCTTGCAGAGCTGGTCTCTTGGTCACAAATTCTTTTAGTGATTTTTTGTCTGAAAATGTTTTAATTTCTCCCTTATTTTTGAAGGACAATTTTTCTGGATATAGAATTCTTGGTTGACAGTTTTTCTCTTCATAATTTAAATATATCATCCCACTGTCTTCTCTCCTCCATGGTTTCTGCTGAGAAATCTATGCATAGTTTTATTGGGTTTCCTTTGTATATGATGGATTGCTTTTCTCTTGCTGCTTTGAAGATTCTCTCTTTCTCTTTGACCTTTGACTTTCTGATTAGTAAGTGTCTTGGAGTATGTCTATTTGAATCTATTCTGTTTGGGGTATGCTGTACTTCTTGGATCTGTAATTTTAAGTCTTTCATAAGAGTTGGGAAATTTTCAGTGATAATTTCCTCCATTAGTTTTTCTCTTCCTTTTCCCTTCTCTTCTCCTTCTGGGACCCCCACAACATGTATATTCGTGTGCTTCATATTGTCATTCAATTCCCTGAATCCCTGCTCATATTTTTCCATTTTTTCCCCCTATAGTTTCTGTTTCTTGTCGGATTTCAGATGTTCCATCCTCCACTTCACTAATCCTATCTTCTGCCTCTTGAAATCTAGCATTGCAGATTTCCATTGTTTTTTTTCACCTCTTCTACTGTGCCTTTCATTCCCATAAGTTCTGTGATTTGTTTTTCAGACTTTCCATTTCTTCTTTTTGTTCATTTATTGCCTGCTTTATATCCTCCCTCAATTCATTGATTTGGTTTTTGATGAGGTTTTCCATGTCTGTTCATATATTCTGAATTAATTGTTTCAGCTCCTCTATCTCATTTGAACTGTTGGTTTGTTCCTTTGACTGGGCCATATCTTCAATTTTCCTCGTGTGATTTGTCATTTTTTGCTGGCATCTAGACATTTAATTACCTTAACTAGTTTATTCTGGAGATTGCTTTCACTTCTTTTACCTAAGGTTTTCTTGCTGGATGAATTTGTTGTCTATCTGTTCTCTGACATTCAGTTCAGCTTTTTCTGGACTTCTAGCTTAGGTTTTATTTAACAGAGGAGAATTTTTCAATTCTTGTTTTCTTGTTTCTTGCCCTGCTTGTATGGTGCCTTTTTTTCCCTCACCCTTAGGAGGGTCTATGTAGGTATTATAGACCCCAGCTGGATTTCCCCAGACCAAACTGGCCTCCTATCTGGAGAAAAGAGTCACTTGTGTCAGTTTTCCCTGTGGGTGAGATCCAGCAGGTTGAAAGACTTTCCTGTGAAGTCTCTGGACTCTGTTTTTCTTATCCGGCCCAGTGTGTGGTGCTTGTCTGCCTGCAGGTCCCACCAGCATAAGATGATGTGGTACCTTTAACTTTGGCAGACTGTCCCTGCTGGGGCCATGGTGGAGACCGAGGAGAGGTTGTAGGCTGGTTTTAATGGCTTCAAATTACCAAGTTCTGGTGTCTGAATTCCTTGAGTGAGGGATTCCACCTGAGTTGGGCTTCACCCCCGTGGGGAAGGCACAGTCTCCAGACAAACCCTCAAATGAGCTTGCTTCTGCCTATACCTGGGGTGGTTGCAGCCTGAGAAGTCCTGCCCCTGTATCCAAGGCAGTCAAGCCTTTGTGAAAACACAGCCACAAAAACCTCTGTTTCTTTTTTTATTTCTTTTTCCATCAGCCCAATGAGTGCCCTCACTTTGACCAGGTTCACCTGAGCTGGTGGCCTATTTTTAGTAGTCAGAATTTGTTAATTAATGCCACAATTGGCGTTTGGTTGGGCTCAGCCCCTGCTGCTGTGAAAATCTCTTTCCTTTCCCCTCTGGGAAGCAGCCTGTGGGGGAGGGTGCCCTCTGCCTGGCTTGGGGAGGCTTGCAGCCGGTCCAGCTTGTCCAGACTGGGGTACGCTGTGTGTCTGGTCACTGATGTGGCCCCAGGAGCTGTTCTGTACTGTTTCTGGTTATTTATAGTTGTTCTGGAAGACGAACTAAAACACGCACATTGCTAAGCCACCATCTTGGCCCCCTTCCTCGTTTTTAGCTTTCTTATCAGCTAAAAAGACTTTGGAGCTTTTTGCTGATGTTAGTTGTAGGAGTCACTCTTGGTTGCCTGCCTAACAGCCATCTCACCCTTCTTCCCCCTTGCTTGACTCTGGCACAGAGGCTAGAAAAGTCAGATCATCCCCTACCCAACATTCCTTGCAGTGAGTGGAGTTGTGATCTGGCCACTGAGGTGTAAGGGGGAAATCTGGATCATCTGGGAAAACTGCTCCTTCTTGGTTAAAGAAGAGAAGTTCCAGAAGAGAGGCCACTTTTCCACCTCTTCCTTCTACCATCACCCTTTACTGCTTAGGACATGGTTGTATGAAGTTGTGATTCTTGGAGCTGTAGCAGCCATCTTGTGGTCATGAGGTGAGACATGATTGATAGGAGGAAGATAAGACCCTAGACTGCACACCAGAGAGCTAGTGGAGTCTAACAACATTATTGAATTACTGATCCAACCCTGGCACCACAACCTCAGGTTTTCTTATTCTAGAGATTATTAAATGTCCTAAAGACCTTGAAGCTATTCTTAGGCTGGTACCCAGTCATACACATTCGGTAATATGTATGATTTATTTATAGATGATAATTAAAGTCTCTGAGGGAGATGGAAATATCTCTATCTCTATCTCTGTCTCTATCTCTATCATCTCTATCTGTATCTCTATATCTATCATCTCTCCCTCTCTGTATGTGGGTATTTTTAACCCCAAATTGCTGTAAATGTTTTTCTAAGCAGTAGACATTGCTTTAAAGGCTTGCTGTGGAGCTATTAGTTCCTTCTCTCCCATATTAATTCAAGCTCCAGCCAAACTTAGCTCCTGGAAGAATTTTGGGGCCACAGTGCTAAGCTCATCACTGGTTCCCCTAGACCTGAGTTCCCCACCATGGTGAGTGGCGCTACGGGCCAGCCAGGAAATCCCACTGAGTCAGGACCGGTAAGTTGGCCTTGACAGCTCTCTCCCCTACCCCACATCCTGCCTATCACCATTCCGTGCACTTCTGCCCCTCTGTGATTCTCCACCTGGTCCCTTTCTGTTGCTTCTCTCTGCCCTGACTTGGCTTGGTTCTTCACTTCTCCCATGTGGCTCAGGGCCCCAATTCCAGACTCCACCTGTATACCCACCCTCTGTTCTACAACCAGAAACATCTTCTGAAATACAATTACGATCATGTCACTTTCCTGCTTGAAGTTCTTCATTCCTTCAATGAGTCTTCATTCTAGGAATGCAGCCCACAGACCTGACCAGGACTTAAAATCCCACCACCAGCAGGCCCCTGCTCACATCCCCAGCCTCCTCTCTCCTGCTCTCTCCTGTAGTCTCCTGCAGCCAATTGAAATGACTTTGTTTTCTGAGAGTGCCCTGTGAGTTTTCGCTTCTTGGCCTTTGCAAGTCCTGTTCCTTCTGTTGGCAGTATTCTTTGCCTGGAAGACTCTTTACTTGTCTGCCTCCTACTCATCTTTCAACCCGTGTTCTTTCCTCTAGAAGTGCCTGACCTTGCCTTGTGTGTGGAGTGGTGCTGGGAATTGGTGTCCTTGCTCTGACTTCTTGGCATGTCCCTGATGTTCAGTGGAGTCACCTGTGCACCCACATTTCTCCCTCTCTGGACTGTGAGCTCCTGAAGGGCAGGGCCTGCCTCTCTTTGTGTGTGTGTAGGAGCACACATGCACACTCACACACATGTACACACACTAATGCATGCACATGCACACATATTTATACAACACATATACACATAGGGACACACATTCATACATATATATAGACACTCACATATACAATACATGCACACATATATGGACACACATCCACACCCATATGCACACATCCATGCATACTGCGTACACATCCATGCACATATGCACACATAAGCAATGAACACATATGCAAGTAAACACACACATATGCACACAAAAACACTTCTAACAACTGAGACTGCTCATTAGTTCCCTTATGGTTGTAAGCAGCAGGAGCCTATCCCAAGCTAGCTTAGAAAAAGGAAGGGGCTACTCATTGAATGACGTGGAGGTGTTGCACATAGTCAAAGAGTTCAATAGTTAAACCAAGGGAGGGGCAGAGGTGCAGAAAAGCTGGAAACACCTGGGATTAGATAATTGGCTACCACCTATATCCCCTCTCTTTGTCTCTGTCTCTATTCCCCTCTCTCTTTCTCTGTGCGCACTTCATTATCTTTCCTTCCTCCACATGGCGTAAGGCATTGCTACTCACAGTCCACAGCTGCTCATTCTGCAACTTTTATTCCCATGACTCTGAGCCTGCATGAGTCACTTCTCTCTGTGCTCCCATAGCATAGGTGACCACATCCTGGCCCACTCACTGTGTTGGGAGTACCTTGGGGGTTGGGCCCATGTCTTTATTGTTCCTCTTTTTAATGTCAGCACAAAGCACAGGGTCTGGCACATAGCAGGCACTCCCTAAATATTTGTTGAATGAATGAATGGGTGAGTAATGGAGAGGAGCCTTGATTTCAACTTGGGTTTTAGCAGCCAACTTTAGTTGGGCACTTACTATGTTCCAAGAGTTTTATCTCATTTTATTCTCATCATCATGTCAGACTGAGGGGCATTCTGTTATTGCTCTTGTTCCAGGGATGAAGAAACTGAGAAGCAACCTGTTCAGAGAAGGAACCTGTCACAGGTCATGCAGCTAAGAGGTGGCAAAGTCAGTATTTGAACCCAGGTTTTCTTACATTGCATTGCTCTTCTTATTATGCTACACTATAAGGCTGAAGATGAGAAGGGGAGAAAAGGAGTGGGAGATAAAGAGGGAAAAGAAAGGTAAAATCTAGATTGAGGAGAAGAAGGAGGAGGGGAGTAGAAGGGCAGGAAAGGGGAATGGAAGGAGAGAGTCACAGAGTGATGGGAGAGGGGCTAGACCTTCCATAGGCCTGCCTCTCGCCACCCAGGAGTCATGTGCTAGGGTCTCCCAGGTTGAGGCCAGTTTCACACCCCTGCAGCAACAGCAGCAGGGATACATCTAGTAATTGCTCTTTGGGATTCAGCTGGTGGGTTATGGAGGGGGCATCTGGAAGAGACGAGGGGCAGTGGGGGGCTGTCATCAGCTTTTGAGAAGCACCCCCTCACTGCACCAGGGTGAGCATGCTCAGTTGGAGGCTGGCTGATGTCTTCTCTCCATCAGCAGGACCTCTGACTGAGTGACAGCTCCAAGAGGATTCTGGAGTTCCTCACTCTTGGACAATGAAGACCTCATCCTGCTAACCCATTATAATACAATAAATGTGAAAATAAAACAGATAGCAATCCCAAAGTCCCTGCTGACATCTCAAGTTTTGCATATCATGGACTCCCTCCTTGGCTGCAAGCAGGAATGCCTCTCAGGTGGAGCAGGGGTGGGTTGGCTGTACATTGGGAAGGGAAGGTCCTGGGAAACCCTTTCCTGTGAGCAGGAATCTTTCTCACTCCTTTGGGAGTGCTGGAAATTGGACCCATTACAGACCCATTTATTTGGGTTGACGCATTGCTGTCTCATAACATACTTATTTGCTCCCCCACACATTCATTCATTCGTTCATTCTTCCATTCATTAGATATGTATTGGAGGCATGGCAGACTCATGCTAGTTACTGTATCAGAAGGCCTCTGCCTCTAAGAAGTTTCCAGTTTAGTGAAGGTGATTCTCAAAGACATATGAATGACCTTGGGCATTCTTATGTTAATAGTAATTGAATGAAAGAAGGAATAGACACAAGTAAGTAACCTCTTCTGGATGGAAGAGACCAAAAGTCTGCTTGGTATTTACCAGACCCAGTCAGTTTCTGCACATTTCTTGTTTAATTCTATTGGGTCATTATTAAACTTTTCACTTTACAAATGAGGAAACTGAGGTTGTGACAGAGGAGCCAGTTTCCTGAGGTCCCACAGCCTGCGCCCTCTGCACAATCCTTTCTGAGCGGATGGCCGTGGGTCAGCACAGCCCCGAATGTGATGCCTGAGCTTAAGCTCAGGTGAGGCTCTTAATAGGCAGCCTATTAAGAAAAACATTCTCTGGTTAAGAAAGCTGGGGCAGTGGTGGGTTAAAGGAAGTTAAATTTCTTTACTGTGGGAAATCTCAGTATGTGGGACTCCTTGAATATGTATACTAGTGAGGTCTCTTTCTTCAAAATCAAGAAAGTTTATGGAGTTAGCTTGATTGAAAATAAAAGAGGAGGGGTGCATGGCTAGTTTAGTGGCAGAATACTGGCCAGGGGTTCAATTCAGCCCATGAAGTCCAAAACAAAAAAACATTCAACAAATGGTGCTGTGATAAGGGGGAAAGAATGAAATATTCACATGGAAAAGGATGAAATGTGACCTCCACTGCACAGCAGACAAAAAAAAATACATAAATAAGAGAGGAACTTAGTATAATCCAGACCCGGGAAGGAGGTGGGCAGGCAGGAGCTGGAGAGAAAGAATCTGATTGGTCCATCTTAGGTCAGTTGTCTGCTCATTTGTCCAATCATACACAACCTGTTGGGCGGGTGCTCACCCATGGGGTGGGCCTGGACCTCACCTGTGTAATGTGGAGCTTGGAAAGCAGGTTCCTTAGTGTTCTAGTTTGCTAGCTACTGGAATGCAATATACCAGAAATGGATCAGCTTTTAAAAAGGGAAATTTAATAAACTGCTAGTTTACAGTTCTAAGGCCAAGAAAATGTCCCAATTAAAGCAAGTCTATAAAAATGTGCAAGCTAAGGCATCCGGGGAAAGATACATTAGTTCCAGAAGGCCGATGACATTCCACGTTTCTCTTTCAACTGGGAAAGCACATGGCGAAATGGCAATGTCTACTAGCTTCCTCTCCAGGCCTCTTGCTTCACGAAGCTCTGCAGGAGGCATTTTCCTTCTTCATCTCCAAAGTCGCTGGCTGGTGGGCTCTGTGGTTATCTCGTCATCCTGTTGTGGTTCTCTCATTATCCTGTTGTTGTTCTGGGGCTCTATCCTCATTCTCAAAAAAGGAACTCTCTCCAAAGTATCTCCCCTTTCATAGGCTTCCAGTAAACTAATCAAGACCCACATAGAATGGGTGGAGACATGTCTCCATCTAATCAAATTCAATACCCACAACCGATTGAGTCACTTGACCTAATCAAGTTTCCAACCTATAGTACTGAATAGGGATTAGAAGAAACCGTTGCTCCCACAAGATTGATTAGGATTAAAACGTGGATTTTCTAGGGTACATAATCCTTTCAAACCAGCACATTCCACCATCTGGACCCTAAAAAACCCATGTTTTTCCCATAAATAAGATACATCCATTTCATTACAATATCAGAAATCCTTAAACCATTTCAGTAACAATAAAAATACAATACAGCTATAAAACCAGTACAAAATCTCATCAAAGTCTGTTACAAGCATGGTCTGTCCTAAGGCAAAATTCTTCTTTGGTTCTGGACCTGTAAAACTCAGAACAAGTTATTTGCTGCCAACATACAAAGGAGGAACAGTCATAGGAGACATATACCCATTTCCACAAGGAAGAAGGAGCACAAGGGTCACGGGACTCAAGTAGTCTTAAAAACCTGCAGGGTACACTCCATTAGATTTCAAAGCCTGAGAGTCATTTATCTTCATTGCTTTAGAAAGTGGCAGCCCTACTCTTTCCAAGGGCCTGTGCAGAGGCCTGCGTCTGTCCAAATGCAACCTTGGGGGACACTGGGGAGACCTCGTTTTTCTTGGCTCCACCCTCTCCCAGCATCTGGGCTGCACCTGGGCTCTCTGTCATCTCTGGGACACACACTCAACCCCTCCATGTGGTGACAGCCAGGCTCTCCCCAATCCCCAAGGAGTGTGCCACACCCTCTCATAGGCCTGAGGTGGCACCACTCTTCTTCTGCAGTGAGGTGGAAGGCCTAGGAAACCGCCTCCTATTATAAGATTTATAAGATATTTCCCTACATTTTCTTCTAAAAGTTTTATGGTCTTCAATCTAATGTTCAGGACTTTGATCCATTTTGAGTTAATTTTTGTATAGGGCGTGAGATATGGACCCCCTTTCATTCTTTTGCATATGGATATCCAGTTCTCTAGGCACCATTTATTGAAGAGACTGTTATGTCCCAGGTGAGTTGACTTGACTGCCTTATCAAAGATCATTTGTCCATAGATGAGAGGGTCAATGACTCTATTCGATTTCATTGGTCAGTATATCTATCTTTATGCCAGTATCATGCTGTTTTGACCACTGTAGCTTCATAATATGCCTTAAAGTCACATAGCCTGAGACCTCCAAATTCATTTTTCTTTCTCAGGATACTTTTAGCTATTCAGGACAACCTGCCCTTCCAGATAAATTTGGTTATTGTTTTTTCTATTTCTGAAAAGTAAATTTTTGAGGTTTTAATTGGTATGGCATTGAATCTGTAAAACAATTTATGTAGAATTGACATCTTAACTATATTTAGTCTTCCAATCCATGAACACAGTATGCCCTTCCATCTATTTAGGTCTTCTGTGATTTCTTTTAGGAATTTCTTGCAGCTTTCTTTGTATAGGTCTTTTTTCTCTTTAGTTAAATTTATTCCTAAATATTTTATTATTTTGGTTGCAATTGTAAATGGAAATTTTTTCTTGATTTCCCCCTCAGATTGTTCATTACTAGTGTATAGAAACATTACAGATTTTTGAGTATTGATCTTATGACCTGCCACTTTGCTGTACTCATTTATTAGCTGTAGTAGTTTTGTTGTGGATTTTCTGGGTTTTCATCGTGTAGTATCATATCATCTGCAAACAATGAGAGTTTTACTTCCTACCTTCCAATTTTGATGCCTTGTATTTCTTTTTCTTGTCTAATTTCTCTGGTTAGAACTTCAACACAATGTTGAATAACTGTGGTGATAGTGGACATCCTGTTTTGTTCCTGATCTTAGGGGGAAAGTTTTCAGTTTTTCCTCATTGAGGATGATGTTAGCTATGGGTTTTTCATATATTCCCTTTATCATTTTGAGGAAGTTCCCTTATATTCCTGTCCTTCAAAGTGTTTTCAACAGGAAAGGATGTTGAATTTTATCAAATGCCTTTTCTGCATCAATCGAGATGGTCATGTAGTTTTTCTGTTTTGATTTGTGGATATGATGTATTATATTAATTGATTTTCTTATGTTGAACCATCCTTGCATACCTGGGATGAATCCTACTTGGTTATGGTGTATAATTCTTTTAATGTGCTGCTAGATTCGATTTGTAAGAATTTTGTTGAGGATTTTTGCAACTATATTCATAAGAGAGATTGGTCTGTAATTTTCTTTTTTTTGTAATATCTTTGTCTGGCTTTGGTATGAGGGTGATTGTTGGCTTCGTAGAATGAATTAGGTAGCTTTCCCTCCTCTTCAATTTTTTTGAAGAGTCTGAGCAGAATTGGTACTAATTCTTTCTTGAATATTTAGTAAAATTCACATGTGAAGTCATCTGGCCCTGGACTTTTCTTTTTGGGGAGCTTCTTAATGACTGATTCAATTTCTTTACTTGTGATTGGTTTGTTGAGGTCGCCTATTCCCTCTCAAGTCAATGTTCATTGTTCATGCCTTTCTAGGAAGCTGTCCATTTCATCTACATTGTTGAGTTTATTAGCATAAAGTTGTTCATAGTATCCTCTCATTACTTCCTTTATTTCTGTGGGGTCAGTGGTTATGTCTCCTCTTCCATTTCTGATTTTATTTATTTGCATCCTCTTTCTTCTTTTTGTCAACCTCGCTAAGGGTCCATCAATCTTATTGATTTTCTTATATAACCAACTTCTGGTTTTGTTGATTTTCTCAATTGTTTTCATGTTCTCCATTTTGTTTATTTCTGCTCTAATCTTCATTCTTTCTTTCCTTTTGTTTGCCTTGCAGTTAGTTTGCTGTTCTTTTTCTAGTTCTTTTAAGTGGACAATTAGTTCCTTGATTTTTGCCCTTTCTTCATTTTTGATATAGGCATTTAGGGCAATAAATTTTCCTCTTAGCACTGCCTTTGCTGCATCCCATAAATTTTGATATGTTATGTTTTCATTTTCATTTGCCTTGAGATATTTCCTGATTTATCTTGTAATTTCTTCCTTATCCCCCTGGTTGTTTAAGAATGTGTTGTTCAGTCTCCATATGTTTGTGAATTTTCTGGCACTCTGTGTATTATTGATTTCCAACTTCATTCCTTTACGATCTGAGAAAGCGCTTTGTATGATTCCAATCTTTCTAAACTTATTGAGATTTGCTTTGTGACCCAGCATATGGTCTATCCTTGAGGATGATCCATGAACACTTGAGAAAAAGGGTTGGGAAATTTTCAGTATCCTGCTGTTGTGGGGTGTAATGTTCAATAAATGTCTGTTAAATCTAGCTCATTTATTGTATAATTCAAATACTCTGTTTCTTTATTGACCCTCTGTCTAGATGTTCTGTGCATTGATGAGAGCGGGGAATTGAAGTCTCCTATTATTATAGTAGATGTGTCTATTTCTCTTTTCAGTGTTTGCCTCATGTATTTTGGAGCATTCTGGCTCGGTGCATATTTATGATTGATATGTCTTCTTGTTGAATTGTTACTTTTATTAATAAATGGTGTCCTTCTTTGTCTCTTTTAACTGTTTTACATTTGAAGTCTAATTTGTTGGATATTAGTATAGGTACTCCTGTTCTTTTCTGATTGTTATTTGCATGGAATATCTTCCCAACCTTTCACTTTTAACCTATGTTTATCCTTGGGTCTAAGATGCATTTTCTCTAGATAGCATATAGATGGGACCTGCTTTTTAATCCATTCTGCCAGTCTATGTCTTTTGATTGGGAGTTTAATCCATTAACGTTTAGTGTTATTACTGTACAGGTAGTACTTTCTTCTACCATTTTGTTTTGGCTTTTATATGTCATGTCTAATTTTTCTTCCTTTTTTTTTTTTTTTTTTACCTTTATTGATAGTCTTCATTTCTACAGTTTCTCCACACCTCTCTCTCCTGTCTTTCCATATCTGTCTCTAGTTTTCCCTTTAGTATTTCTTGCAGACTCAGTCTTTTGGTCACAAATTCTCTCAGTGATTTTTTTTGGTCTGAAAATGTTTTAATTTCTCCCTCATTTTTGAAGGACAATTTTGCTGGATATAGAATTCTTGGTTGGCAATTTTTCTCCTTTAGTAATTTAAATATATCATCCCACTGTCTTCTCACCTCCGTGGTTTCTGCTGAGAAATCTACACATAATTGTATTGGGCTTCCCTTGTATGCAATGGATTGCTTTTCTCTTGCTGCTTTCAAGACTCTCTCTTTCTCTTTGACATCTGACATTCTGATTAGTAAGTGTCTTAGAGTATGTCTATTTGGATCTATTCTGTTTGGGGTACACTGCACTTCTTGGATCTGTAATTTTAAGTCTTACATAAGAGTTGGGAAATTTTCAGTGATAATTTCCTCCATTAGTTTTACTCCTCCTTTTCCCTTCTCTTCTCCTTCTGGGACACCCACAACATGTATATTCATGAGTTTCATGTTGTCATTCAATTACCCGAGTCCCTGCTCATATTTTTCCATTCTTTTCCCTATATTTTCTTTTGCTTGTCGGACTTCAGATATTCTGCCCTCCAGTTCACTAGTCCTATCTTGTGCCTCTTGAAATCTGACATTTTAGGTTTCCATTGTTTCTTTCATCTCTTCTATTATGCCTTTCATTCCCATAAGTTCTGTTGTTTGTCCTTTCAAACTTTCAATTTCTTCTTTTAATTCTTTGCCTTCTTTATATCCCCTCTCAATTCATTGATTTGATTTTTGATGAGGTTTTCCATGTCTGTTCGAGCATTCTGAATTAATTGTTTCAACTCCTGTATATCATTTGAATTGTTGGTTTGCTCCTTTGACTGGGCCATATCTTCAATTTTCCTAGTGTGATTCTTTATTTTTTGCTGATGTCTAGGCATTTAATTACCTTAATTAGTTTATTCTGGAGATTGTTTTCACTTCTTTTACCTAGGATTTTCTTGCTGAATGACTTTGTTGTCTATCTGTTCTTTGATATTCAGTTTACCTTATTCTGGGTCAGTAGCTTAGGTTTCGTTTAACAGTTCAGAATTTTTCAGTTCTTGTTTTCTTGTTTCTTGCCTTGCCTGTATTGTGCCTCCCCCACCCCTCATCCTTAGGAGGGTGTACTTAAGTATTATAGACCCCAACCAGATTTTACCTAGACCAAACTGGCTTCCTGTCGGGAGGAAAGAGTCACCTGCACCACTTTTCCTTGAGGTTGAGAGCCAGCAGATTGAAAGGCTTTCCTTTGAAGCCTCTGGGCTCTCCATTTCTGCTATCCTGCCTAGTATATGGTGCTTGTCTGCCTGCAGGTCCCAGCAGAATGAGGTGATGTGGTACCTTTAACTTCAACAGACTCTTCCTGCTGGAGGCATGGTGGAGACAGAGGACAGGTTGCAGGTTGACTTTAATCACTTCAATTTTCCAGACCATGGAGTTTGAATTCCTTGAGGGAGGGAATCCACCTGAGCTGGGCCCCACCCCTGGGGAAGGCACAGGCTCCAAACAAGTTCTCATACTAGCTTGTTTCTGCCTATGCCTGGGACTATGTTGGAGCCTGAGAAGCCCTGCAAGTGTATTCAAAGGCAATCAAGCCATAGAAACACAGTCACAAAAAAGAAAGAAAAGAATCCTTTGTAGAGAAGGACCTTGTTCTAGTTTGCTAGCTGCTGGAATGCAATATACAAGAAATGGAATGGCTTTTAAGAAAGGGAATTTAATAAGTTGCTAGTTTACAGTTCCAAGGCCGAGAAAATGTCCCAATTAAGTGTATAGAAATATCCGATCTAAGGCATCTGGGGAAAGATACCTTGGTTCAAGAAGGCCAATGATGTTCAACATTTCTCTCTCAGCTGGAAGGGCATGTGGCGAACGTAGTGGTGTCTACTGGCTTTCATGTGGCTCTACCAAAAGGAACTCTCTCTCCAAAATGTTTCCTCTGTTAAAGGATTCCGGCAAGCAACTCCACCTTCAGTGGGTGGTGACACACCTCCATGGAAATCATCTAATCAAAAGTTACCACCTGCAATTGAGTGGGTCACATCTTCATGGAAAGAATCAAAATGCTCCCACCCAGCAATATTGAATGAGGATCAAAGGGCATGGCTTTTCTGGGGTTCATCACAGATTCAGACCAGCACAGACTCCCATTCTTCACGTTTGCCAATCAAGAGCATAATTTCGTATGTTTCTTTGTGTACCTTCAGATCTTATGTGCCCCCTCCTTTCCTTCATGGCCCAAACCCTTTCAAGTATTATGTGCTCTCTGATCCAAAAAAATCTCTGTTTCTTTTTTTATTTTTCCTTTTCTTTTTCCAATAGCCCTGCCCCCTCAGTGCTGAGGCAAAAATCAGTAACCTCTGCTTTGACTTGAGGTTCAGCTGAGCTGGGGGTCTATTTTTAGTAGTCAGACTTTGTGAATTAATTCCACAATTGGAATTTAGTTTCTTGGGAAAGCATACACTGGTGTATGGATACTTTTTACCTACCTTATCGCGTTTCGTACAGAGCAATCCCATGGGTTATGCAGGGAAGTGTTATCACCACTTTACAAGTGAGAGGACAGACAAAAGAGGTGGGTTCACTTGTCCAAGGCCATTGGTGTGGAAAGGAAACAGCTAGCCCTGAAGCCCAAGTCTCACCCAAGTCTCCTGACTCCACGTGACATTGCCTTTCGATGAAAAGAGAGGATGGTGCAGAGGGTACAGCTCTCAGACACAGGGTGTGGGGTGACTGTCAGACTGTGGCTACTCCGAAGGGCCAAGGAAATTTGTATCAGGAAAGTTTTGGAATAGAATGTTCGTGCATGGGGCATGGGGCCTGGACTGGGAGAGGTAGAACTCAGCTGTGAGGGGCAAATGCCAAAAACTTACATATCATCAAGGTAGCAAGATGATTTTGGGAGCGACACTTGAGGAGGGGAAATTGAGCCACAGCTACGAGAGGGACCTGAGTGCCTCAAGCATTTTCAGCATTGGACCTCAGCTCTTCCTCCATCTGTAGAAATGGAGAGATCATGGAGTGGGGATGCAGGAAGCAAACTCCACATGGAGATTTGGGCCAGAACTGCTCAGGGTGGCCTGAAGACTGGGGCCAGACCACCATGAGCCAAACAGAGAAATGGAGAAAAGTGTTTAGAAATGCAAAGCGGTTTTACATTTCTGGGACATCCAGTCTCGTAGTCAATGGATTCATCTGTTGCTCAGTCTGGGTGGTGTCAAATCCTTGTATGTCCCCACATTGCATTGGGCATGAATGATATGTTTGTCACATGCAGGAGGAATGTGCTGGTTCTTTCAGCCTGGGTGGTGGAGAAGGTTTGGAGTCTTCAGGATTATCAAGGTCTGGGCTGGGTCTGGTAGTCCCAATGTGTGGTTGGATGAGTTAGAATTGAGTTAGAATTGGGAAATCTTTGCATTTGTTTTCATTTGTTATGAGTGATGATTGAATCTGAATCCTTGAGACACGGTTGTAAATGGAGGGCCCACAGGCCAATCGTGGCCCTTGGACCCTTTTGCTTGGCTGGCTCATGTTGGCTCCCATAGTGTTATTTAAAAATCTGAATCAGCTGTCCATTAATTTCATAAAAATTTTGGATTCTGGCACTCTTGAAAAATCAGTTGGTTGGTGGTGAGCAACAATAAATTCAGAGAAAGGAGCAATCACAGTATCAATTATTTGCACGTGTATAACACTGCATCTTTTAAAAATTTATATATATACATATATATATATTTTTTTCTTTTCTTTTTTATTTTTGCATGGGCAGGCACAAGGAATCAAACCTGGGTCTCCGGCATGACAGGTGAGAACTCTGCCTGCTGAGCCACTGTGGGCTACCCTATATATATTTTTATTGAGATTATTTTCAAGCATCATATAGTCCATCCAAGGTATACAATCAATGATTCACAATATCATCACATAGTCGTGTATTCATCACCATGATTACTTTTAGAATATTTGCATCATTCCAGAAAAGAAATAAAAGAAGAAAAAACTTGTACATCCTATACCCTTTACCCCTTCCTCTCATTGACCACTTTTCAATCTACCCAATTGAAATCTATCCCGTGTTAGTCAGTGTTCTCTAGAGAAATAGAATCAATAGGAGATATCTGTAAATATGAGATTTATAAAGGTGTCTTATGAACTGTGAGAATGGGAGAGTTCAAAATTCATAGGGCAGGTTGTGAAGCTGGCGGCTACGAAGAAATGTCTGGATGAACTTCACAGGAGAGGCTCACTGGCTGAAGAAGCAGTGAAAAAATCTCTCCTCTTTCTTAAAAGCCTTCAACTGATTGGGTTATCTCATTGTGGGAGACACACCTTAGCTGATCGCAGATGTAATCGGCCACATATGCAATCAACTGTCTGATAACTTAATGCACTAGATTCCAGTTTATCAACCAGCCACAAAATATTCTTGCAGCAGTGGTCAGGCTGGTGCTTGCCTGACCAGACAATTGGTCATAATCATTTGACTAAGCTGACATCAGAACCTAACCATCACAGTCCACCCTTTGTCAACGTGGGAGCTATACACATCACCTTGAAACATGCTTAATTTCTAAATAGAACAAAATGACAGACATATGTTTCACCTAACAATACTCAACTGTCCTGCGTACAACCAGAAACGCACTACATCTCTCCAGAACAGGATGCAAGTCCTTAGGTAGCATTCACTTTTAGACTTCATATCCTATGACTTAAATACTATAACATGAACAATACAACTTATGCCATATGATAAGAGGAAAACAAGATATTTGCTCATGTACAAATGGAGGCATATTCATAACAAAACAGGGAGGAAATATTTATATAATCACAGTCCTTTCTGTAAATGGTCACGTGCTTGTAGTTCATATTTATTTAGTACTTTCTTCTACTGTCCATTCCATGTTCCTTTTATCTTCAGCAAGCACTTCAACTGGCCATGGTTTTTTGCCTGGTGGGGTAATCTAGACCTTCATTCTTGAAGTTTCTGAACCATTGGTAGTCTTGCCTGGATTGGGTCATGGCAGTTTACCATTGACTTTAATTACAGGGCGTGGTAGTACCAAGAGATGCCCTAGGAGATTACTTGTATTCCAGGAAAACTCTTCTTTACCTCTATTGTGTTTAACTGCAGTCTTATTTCCCATTTATAGTCAGCATCTATCACCCTAGACAAAACAGTAATCCCCTTTCATGCCTGTTGATTCAGTGGCATGAGAAACCCAAAGTGACCGGGTGGCAGTCTTAATTTCCAGTTCAATGAAATCATTGTTGTGTCTTCTAGTAGAAGCACTCCTCCTTTTGGATCTAAGATCTGTAGACCAGTGGAGCTTAAGTTTTCAGGGATGGGAAGCAAATATTTTCCTAGTGGGTCACTAGGGGAGATAGTAAGTGGTGCCACTCCCATTCTCACCCCTTGATTTCTGGGCCTGTGAATCCTGGCTAGCAGAGAAACAGCACCATAGAGATGATGCTGATTCAGAGCATAAACAGCCTCCTGGAGAACATTGCCCAGCCTTGCAAGGTATTCCACCAATCTATAAACCCAGCTACTTCTGGATGATGAGGAACATGGTAAGACCAGATAATTCCATGAGCATGTACCCATTCCTGCACTTCATTTGCTGTGAAGTGGGTTCCTTGATCAGAAGCAGTGCTGAATGGAATACCATAATGATGGATAAAGTATTCTGTAAGTTCACAAATGGTAGTTTTTACAGAAGCATTGCATGTAGGGAATGCAAGTCCATACCCAGAATGTGTGTCTATTCCAGTTAGAACAAATTGTTGCCCCCTCCATGATGGAAATGTAATCAACCTGCCACCAGGTAGCAGACTGATCACCTGGGAAAAGGTGCCAAATCAGGGAACGAGTGTGAGTCTCAACTGCTGGCAGATTGGGCACTCAGCAGTTGTGAGTGGAAGTCCATGTTGCTGAGCCCACGCATAACTTCCATCCCTACCCCCATGCCCAACACTGTACCTTTGCAAACACAGTAGTTGCTTTTATTTGCCCTTGTAGGTAGGCAGGTAAAGAACCAGTCCCTTTATTTTACAAAGGAAGACCCTCAGACTAAGTAGATCTTGCCCAGGTCACCCATTTAGGATGCAGTGCATGCATCCCCAGTCCAGTGGTCTTTCTACTGTGTAGTTGGAGAGGGTCAAGAGGGTCAAGACAGGTGTCTGGCAGTGGATTCCACTGCAGACATACATGGCTCATGTGGTCTAGAGACTGTGATTTCATGATGATTTCAGCGTGGAGGAATCATCCCACCAAGAATAATTGATCAAGAAGAGAGGCAGTTCACAAATGGATGCACCCAAACTGTGTCATTACCTAGAGAATGGGTTCTCCTTTTCCGATGCAGGACATGCCTTGGTAGATAAGTTTGAGAGAAGACCCTGGGCCAGGTTCCTGTGATCTGAGGTTGTAGGCATTGTCAATAGCTTGGGCTGGAGTCTTTGCTGGAGACATCCCAGGTTCCCAGACCCCAGAGAAGTCCATGGGCTGCATGCAGTTGATGTGGAGGGGAACTCTGTGAGCCAAGCCTCCAGGGCAACCATCTTCTCTATTTTGTTCCAGGTTTTCTGACTCGACTTCTCAGCAGCTCACTCTGCCTCTCTGAGACCAGCCTGGGAAATCATTACCAGGCTGCAGCTCCCCTTTGAGGAGAAGGAAGTATGTTCAGGAGAAATTTCTTCCAGTTTAGAGGCAGAGAACCCTAATAGCTAGCTAGGTGCAATGCGAGAACATGAACAGAAAGGCGTAGATGGCGAGCCACTTAGTAAAAGATGCCATGTGTTAAGTGCTTACCACGTTTGGCCATAGTCTGGGATATAGTGCGTGTGCACATGTAAATATTCGTGTGCATATATGCATGTGTGTGTTGTATATGTGGGAGTATATATAATCTCAACTAAATTCAAACAAATCCGTTCAATATACAGTCGAGGAAATGGAACTTCAGAAATGTTAAATATATCGCCAAAGGATATACTCTTGGATGTGAATCCAGAGTTATTTGACTCCAAAGCCTGTATTTCCCATCCACCCACTTCCAAACCACACTGTGGCCCCTGACTGGTGATGGAGGGTTAAGAAAGATCGACCACTTCTCTCTTCCATCCAACACTTTGTTGGGAAAGTGGGCATAAGGCACTGGCCAATAAAGAAATACGCACTGCATGGAAACGAATTAGGATAATTAGATTGTAACACTGATCCCTTTTTACATCTGTAGCCCTCACATTTGTGTTTGAAATGGCCTGTAGGATTGGAGATGAGCATGAAAGGAAATAATTACGAATTATCTGAGTAAAATCTGTAACAAATTACCTATAAAACTATAACTATCCAAACAGGATGACATTTACTTTATAAGTTCATGACTCTCTTTCTTTAAAGTTTGCTAAGAAGAGAGCAAAGTAATTTCAGTTCTCCTTCGACTGATTAAACATGACATATATGCTAATATGAAAGTAGCTCTTGTCCCTTGTTATTCCAGTGTCTGGCTTACAGTAATTTGGAAGGTAGCAGATATAATCATTTCAGAGCTGCCAGTCTGAACTTTTTCATACCAAGAACAGAATTTTGGGCCTCCTTTGCTTCAAACAAGAATTCATGCTCCTCTCTCTGTGTTTAAATGCTTGTAGAGATGTGAAATGATGGTGCAGCTATTAAAGCCTCAAATTTTTTTGTCCTGTACACCAGAAAACATGTTACTATGATTACTTCTGCAAAAAAAGAAACAAAGAAAAAAGAAAGAAAAAAACACCTGCTAAGATTTGGCTTAGAGCAATTATGTAGTTAGTGGTCTGTCAGATGGAGTGTTTTTCACCCACTGAATAAAATAATAAGTTAGACATGACTTAGAGAAAACACAAAATTTAGAACATCAATAAAATGTGTTGCTTGTCAAGTCGTAAGGAGAGACTGTTCGATTTAAAGCAGCAATTACTTGAAAAGTAGGTCATAACCACATCTATCACATTAGTCTGAATTTTGAGATTATGATTGCTATACAGCAATTAATTGTTTTAAAAATCCATAAAGCAAAAGAATTAGTAGCAAATATAATAATAGCAAACATATGTCATGTTTCCTATGTGTTAGGCATTATTCCAAGTATTCTGAATGTACTGATTAGATTATTCCCTGCAACTCTCTGATATAAATATCAGTATGAGACCCTTCTTACAGATACGGAAAAACAGGCACAGAGAGGTTAAGAAACTCCCCCAAAGTCACACAGTTAAGAAGTCCCTAGACATCCAGTTATCTACAAATCATGCTGCCGGCATATTCTATGAAAAAAAAGTCAAATTCTTGGGTAAAGTGTAAATTCTCAACAGGTGAGTGGTGAATTAAAGCCCTGCTTCATCGTAGAACAGAATGGTCTATGGAACTCTAACCCCCACCTTTGGCTTTGGTAACCCCGTCAGCCCAGAGTCATCTGTGCCTGTCAGGGACATAAAAGTAGGGTGGGGCCAATGGACTCAGTGGTCTCCTCATACTCATGGCCTGGCCCAGTTCTCCAGGGCTTCTCTGGCTAGGTTGCATCCGTGTCCTGATACCACCTTATCTGATTTCTTAGATTCCATGCTGTACTTGTGTACCCGGACCTCTAGAACTTGCTCATACATTGTTGTCTTACCTGGAGACATGGTGTAGCTTGGTGCATCAAACATACCTTGAAGAAGATGCACCAGGGGGTCTGAATCTTAGATCTGCCACCTACTAGTTGCTGGGGACTTTGAAAACATTATTTAAGGGCTCTGTGTCTCAGTCTGCTCATGTGAAAAAATGGGGATTTTCAGGGCTTTTGTGAAAATCACGTTATGATGTATCTCAAGGAATGAGCACATGGGACGTGCTGGAGAGCTACTTCCAACTCCCTCTCCCTCTCTCCTTCCCCCTCTGTCCCCCTCTTCCTTTCCTTTACTTCCTTCCTCCCTTTTTTTTTTTTTTTTTGCATGGGTAGGCACCAGAAATCGAAGCCGGGTCTCTCGCATGGCAGGTGAGAACTTTTCCACTGCGCCGCCATTGCCCGACCCCTTGTTCTTTTTTTAAAGTCACTTCTCCCTGCGTCTCAGATCCTCATGGAAGAAGGGAGGGAGCAGGTTGTTGACATCCCTCCTTTTTTTATATCTTGTGGTTCAAAACTGCTGTTATTGAATAATCAAGATACTTACAGGTCAGTTTGGATTCCAAAAGACCCAATTGTGGTCAGACTGAAGTTTCTTTGCTAGATGGTTGAGTAATTGATTACTTTAACACACATACATCTAGTGTGTTGAAAGGTAAGAAGAAAAACTTGTTTTGCTGTCATGGAGCTCACAACAGGTGATTGTAACCTCCACGAGGGCAGAAAGCTCAGTGTATTCAGGATTTCCTCAAAGAATGTGGAGCAATGTAATATGTGAGTTAACGAGGGAATCAGTGAGAAATTAATTATGAACTGGAAGTTGATATGATGTAGATTCCATTTATATGATATTCTGGAAAAGGCAAAACTACAGAGTTGGTAAAAAGAGCAGTGGTTGCGAGGGGTTCAGCGGAGAAGGTAAGGGATGCGTAAGAGCACAGGGCATTTTAAAAGCAGCGAAACTATTCTATATAGTATTGCAGTGGCGGATACACAACGTTACACATTTGTTAGGTGCCTCCAAGACATCAGGCATCTTGGGCACCAGAGGGTCCTCTCCATTCACACCCCTTGGGCAAGGGCACTCTCTGCCCATAGATAGAGCCATTTCTGTTCACAGCATTGAACAAAACTAAACCAACTGCTTTCTGAACTTTATAAGGTTCTGATTTTGGTTCCTAAGTTTTCCCCCATACATTGTCTGCTTTTCTCACATTCATTCTGCCCTTCTTTTTCTTCACCCTTTTGCCAGTGCAGCCAGGGCACCACATAGAAAAAATTCACCTGGGAACCCCCACTTCAGGGCTGCAAAGGGAGGGGCGGGGCTTGAGCATGGAGTGCGTGGTCAGGGCCAAGAGCCAGATTAGGCAGGGTGGTGAGATGCGTCTTCAGTACCACTTCCCCCCATGCCCACCTCCCCACCTATCCGCTCTCCCCATGAGGGACATCAGACCTGCCCTTTCTCTTTCATTCCCAGGTCTTGTGGGAGCTGCTTATGGTGCTATCTCTGTGCAAGGTCTTGGCTGGTGGCCTTGGGTGGCCATGGTCCCTATGTTCCAGCATGTGAGTAGACGCCCCAGACCTCTCTTGCCAGCCTGCCCTGCAAGGAAGAGGACCTGAGTGTTAGAAAGATTCCTGGCAGGACACAAATGTCACCTTCAATGGGGATAATTTGAGAAGTGCTCAATTAAAGGACTTTCAAAGGTATGGGCAGGATATAAGGAAGACATCCCCGGAACATGGGGACACAGAGAGCTGTGTGGACACAGTCTTCCGGCAGGAGCTGTGGCCTCCTTTGTGGGATGTAGCCTATTTATGGGGTCCCTCCAGGTTGGGAGTCTAAGGGAAATAGGCATTTCAGTCTTATTCTCTTCTTTGCATCCCATCGGCTGCTGCTGGTGCTTCCCACTGGTCAACCCAGCCTGGAGCATAGAACAATGTGTATGTGGTGTGTGTGTATGTGTGTGTGTGTGTGTGGTGTGATCTTGGGAGGGAGGCAAAAGGGGGCCCCTGGTGCACTCATGTGGTAAGAGGGCCTGTTCTATTCAAGACTTCCATGATAGCCTTTCCCAAGGCCCCTGGGAGTTAAAGATGTGTGTGTGTGTGGGGGGGTGTTCTCCGTTTTGCAGATGAGACCCCAGCCTCTGAGTGGGCGAATGCACACCCCAGCCTCCGTGTAGGCGAACAGCAGCAGTGCAGCACTCTTGGCCGAGCCCTCTGGCTCCGGGCCGGGAGGATGCCCCATAATTGCCCCCCAGCTGCCTCCCCAGAACATTTCCGACACTCATCAGTCATAACCAGTTTCCTGCACCAACTTGCTTTTCCAAATGCAAGATTTCATAATGCCAAGTGTAATTAACGTGATACATTGATTTAGGGCAGAGCTAACAAGCACATATTAATTTTGAAAAGTCAGGCTATTTTGCTGGAAATGATTTGCTGATGAGCACCTACCACAGGAGTTTAAAAGTGCAGGAAAGGGAGTGGGTAATTATGGGCTGGCACAGCCCGCAGGTCTGTGTTTCTGCCCCCTGGAAACTCCCTGACAATGAGTGATGGCTCTCCGTCTCTGGGGAGGGGTCGCTTGGGGTCACCCAGCTCTGCCTCCCCGATACCCAGTCTTTCCCCCTCCCCCGGGGAGCATCTCGGTTCTGTCCCTCTTGCAGCACAGTTACCTGCAACCAGAAGCTCTACTTTGAACTGTTCTTTGCCAATTGTTTCCTTTGACTTGGATATTTACATGCATCTCCGGAGGAAAAGGAAAAGGAAAAATAAAGAAGACATCCTTCTAGGGACAGGACAAATGATGGGAAACAAAACAAAGATGCTCAGCTTGCCTGCCTTTCATTCGGGGGCTCCCTGACAGCTGGAATTTCCTTTAGAACTCTGGTTTCACGAGCCAGATGTTTCAGCAGCTTCCCCTCCCTTTCTCCTCTCCTAGTGGGGAGAACCTTCTCCACGCACCTTTGTGTGTGAAGGTCAGGCACCAGGAGGTGAACTTTTTCCCCATCGTTCTGTTGACTTGGTGTGGGGGTGGCTCTTTGTTTTAGGGGAGCTGTTCTGGCTATGCATTCACTTCCCACACAGCTTACCTCTTTTCCTTGTCATGGAAGGCCCAAGGGAGGTCCACATTGACTTAGTAACCATTCTCCACTCTGCAGCCCTTTCATCTTGGATAAGAGTGTGGGATCTGGCAGGAAGAAGCCCGAGTTCAAATTCCGTTCTGGTTCTTTTCAACCAAAGGAAGCTGGGCACTCCACCACTTCTCGTTAGATGCCAGGTTCTTCACTGGCAATGTGGGGGTGGTGAAACCCACCTCGGAGGGCTGCAGTGGGATTAAACCCATTGCAGATGCAGGGAGCTGTACATTGTGCCTGGCATGTGGGAGGATCTGGGGAAGTGCTGGTTTCCTTCCTGACTGCCCTGCCCCATGTGCTATGAGGGTCTCGGAGCTATTTCGCAAGGTTTGTATTTTTTGGGAGATGTGAGAGGAAACCACCACATACCTCTGTTTAATAAACCACTTTGTGGTTTCCTTGGTTATTTATAGAACCCGGACTCTTCTCTTCCCCACCTCTTTCTTCTTCACTTCATTCCCAACCTATTTTCCCCCAGCTTTTCCGTCTCTCCTTACGGAGCATTGTCCCTAAAGGATCTCGGATGTTTGCAAGGGCCTGGGTTTCAATGTCTGTGGTTTTTAGATGATTCCTTTTATGTTGACAGGGATCTCATGGCTGAAGTCCTCTTGGGCTTTTTCTCTAGTGGAATCATTCTCTCCTCCAGGAGTAAGGAAGGCTCACTCTGCTAGGAAATCACTCCTTCAAACCTCACTCCCCAACTCTAACCCCCTAGAAGCGCTTTGTTCCTTTTGAGGCCAAATTTGATGATTGAGGCTTGGCTCTTTCCAGCTATAGCTTTCTAATTGTGGGTTTCTGGCTGGAAGTTTTTCTCGTTACCAAAGTTAACTCTCTCCCAGCTTAGTTCAGCTTTCTGCTAACTAGCCCAGCTTCTTTTCTGTACTGACAATCCTTCTTCATTTAGTGCCTCCTAATGCAATTAGTCACCTGCTTAACCTTATTTCTAAGGACTTTCAGGACACGCATCTCTCTCTGGCTGTCTGTGAAGGCCTCCTTCCCTGGGTGGGAGCTCCACTAAAGCTGGGCTCAAGTTCAAATTGTAATTTGTAAGTAGGGCTGGGACCCGTTCTCTCCAAAAATAACGTCCTTGGATTATTGACAGCTTTGTCCCAGCTGAAGCCCGAAAGGAGCTTTCCTTGGAGCAGCCACAGGGCAGGAGGGAGGAGTGTTGAGATTACACGGATGCTAATGCTCATTCTGTGTTCCATTCTTGCTTTGTACTGAGGACATGTGGAATTAAAATATGACCAATAACTCTTAACCCCCTTGCCTTAATAACTATCAGATGGAAAATGTGCTTCCTTTATTAAACTGGATGCGGCCCAGAGAACTACTGTGCAGTGGAAATTTCTATTTTGGATTCACCTTCTTTTGGTGACTCCTTCTCCCCATTCCCAATCCAGTTTCTTTCTTTTCTTTTTAAATATTTTTACTGAGAAATCGTCACACCATACGTTCCATACATGATGTGCAATCAGTGGCTCACAGTATCATCACATAGTTGTAAGTTTCATCACCATGATCATTTTTTAGAACATTTGCATCATACCTGAAAAAGAAATAAAAAGAAAAAAGAAACAACTCAAACATCCCATACCTCTTTCCTCTCCCTCTCATTGACCACCAGTGTTTCAATCTACCCAATTTATTACCCTTTATTCCCCTTATTATTTATTTATTTTTTACCCCCACCTTTTTTTTTACTCCTCTGTCCACACCTTTTGATCCAGTTTTAATGGGGACATTCCCAGGAAAGGCAGATCCACTAGCCTTGCTCCCAAATCCTCCAGCTAATATTGTGATACAAGAGGTACTTTGAGTCTTAAATCAAAATCATAGAGAGGTTCTGATCAAGCCTTTGTGAGACTGCATTTTTGTTGAGCTAAAATTTAATAAATTTTCAAAAAGTAAAAATAAAAATACATTTCACCAATTCAAAATAAATAAGAAGTCATTGGCTGCTCAGTGGACTGAGTGTCAAGGCTGTCAAGGTTTTCACGCTCCTGTGCCCTGAACACATGGGCCCATCTCTTTCTGTCTCCTTCTCTTTAAACAACCCTCCTGCCTGTGTCCCAACTGAAGTGATGGCAGCAGTGTGGTTACTCCAAAGCAGTGCCATCTGCCTCTTTGATGGTGTTCAGGAAGCATCAAGGGGCTGGAGATAGCCTAAAGTTGAAGATGTTTCTACTCCCACAACATCAAGAACTTCTGGAGGGAAAAAGGGAAAGGATACCAACTTTTAATAAGCATTTCCTGTGTGCCAGCTATGGTATTCGCTAAACTTGTGACAGCCTGGTGGAAAGCCCATTGTTTTGACTTCACAAATGATCAAGCAAGGATCTGCAAAGTTGTAGTGGGTTGGATTTTTCCAGAAGCAGATGCTGGATTTTGGGGTCCATATGTTTATTATGAGTTCAACACCTATGACCGGAAGAGGGAAGGAACAGGATTGGACAGAGAGAGAAGTTGAATTGCCACATGCATCCAATAATGTTAGTTAACGTGGTGGAAAGAGTTCACCCATTAGAGTTTTCCACATTGGGCAGAAATGTCTGAGCCTTAATACCCACTTTTAGAATGGTCACTATATATGATTGGTGCAGGAAGGGTGTGACCCTGCAATTTTTCTGTGAAATAGGATCTGGGTGGCATACTCCATGTCTACCATGAAGGCGGTTCTGTGAAGCTTTTAAACGCTGGGCCTGGAATTTGTATCAACATCTGACTTCCTGCAAAAGCCATCCTCTTTATACCACATCATCACACTGAGTGCTCCCTGAGGATAGAGAGTGAACTTCCCCTTTGGATGGGATAGCACAAATTGTAGCTTTCCCTTCCTTCATCCTACCTAGATGGGAAGACATTGTATCTTGGTTTACTAGGCTGCTAGAACAAAGTACCACAAATGGCATAGCTTAAAACAACAGAAATTCCTTGTCTCACAGTTCTGGAGGTCAGAGTCTGAAATCAAGATGTTGGCAGGGCCATGTTCTCACTGAAATTTAGAAGGAAGAATATGTTTCAGGACTCTCTTTTCTGGCTTCTGGCAGTTGCTGGCAATATTTGGTGTCCCTTGGCTTGTGGCATATAACTCATTTTCTGCATCTGACATCATATGGCCATCTTTTCTCTCTTTCTATGCTAGTCTATGTGTCCTCGCCCCTTCTTATAAGGACACCTGTCATATTGGACTAAGGGCCCACCCTACTCCAGTATAATCTCATTTTAACTTGGCCAATTCCATCCTTAGAGACCCTATTTCCAAATATGGACACATTCTGGGGTACCGGAGCTTAGTACTTAAACATATCCTTTTTAGGGACAGGATTCAACCCATAACCCATTCCAACTTATTTTTGGACCTTTTGACAGAGCAGTCAGCAAAGGTTTTGCAAGATACCCAGGCCTATCTGTTAACTGAGCTGCTACTGCCAAGAGCCAACCAGTCAATTTCCAGTTTATAAAACTGGTGCCTGCTTGTGTGACTGAATTTCTGGGTGACTAAAACCCTGCACCCCTGAAGAGGGCGTGTCAGGAAATGCCCAATGTCATTCTCAGCTTTTCTCCCTCCCTAAAGGACAGAATTTACTTTTCAAGGTGTATCAGACGACCTCAACTGCCTCTTGGACTAGCTCTGTGAGGGCTCAACCCTACAACACCTCACCTAGCATGGGTGACTTTCACCTCTGGACATCAGTCTGAGAGCTTCCCTGTTGATGCCCATCTTGGGACTCTGCCCATTGCTCATGCCCACTTTGTCCTATCTACAGGACTGCAACTCCCAGAAGCCACGTGAACTGCTCTCCAGATCATCACCAGTTGGGTAAAGGAGAAGAAATAGACAATGTCTTGATAACATGCCTCTACATGGGCTGTCCGACTTTTCCTGATTTAATTTCCATATCCCTCCCCTCCTGATCCCTTGGATTACATGCCTAATAAAATAATAGCACAGAAGACTTTTCCTAAGGCTCATCTTTCTGGGGAACCCAGGTGTTATGGATTGAAATGGATCCCTCAAAGGACATGTTCAAATCCTAACCCTTAGTCCTGTGATTGTGAACTTATTTGTAAAAAGGATCTTTGACTTTATTATTAGTCAGCATGAGGCCACACTGGGTTAGGGTGGGCCCCAATTCAATATAGTTGATATCCTTATCAGGAGAGGGAATTTGAACACACATGAAAGAGACAGACAGAAGGAGATCCCATCATGTGAAAGAAGCAGAGATTGAGTGATGCCACCACAACCCAAGGAATGCCATGGATGGCTGGCCACCCTCACCAGCCAGGAGATGGGCAGGGTATGATTCTTCCCTTTAAGAGGAAACATGGCCTGACCAGCATCTTGATTTTGGACTGCTAGCTTCAGAGCTGTGAGGCAATAAGTTTTGGTTGTATAAGTCAATAAGCCTGTGGTAGTTTGCTATGGCAGCTCTGGCAAACTAAAAGACCAGACTAAGGTATAGGGCATTTTAGTGGAGGACAGAAAGAGCAGTGGATCTGACCCATTTGATGATGTCAGATCTGTGAGTCCCACTTTAATCCCAGGGCTCTGTCCAGGCGGGGCACGGTATGAGTTTTTCTGCACAAACTGGTTTTGGCTTAAACAACAGGAATTTATTGCCTTATGATTTCAGAGTCTATAAGGCTTGCTTCCCCCTGGGGTCAGTAGCATTCTAGCAGGCCAGCAGTCCTTGGTTTCCCATTACATGGTGATGTCCTCTCTTTTCTTGTTGAGGTTCTGTTGACTTCCAGCTTCCAGCTTCTCCTAGTGGCATTCCTCTCACTATTTCTGTGTTTCTTCATCTTATAAAGGCCTCCAGTAATTTGACGGAAGGCCCACCCTCATTCATTTGAGCCACAATGGTTTCATACCCATAAGAATGTGGATGAAGACCAAGAACGTGTCTAACTAAAGGTATACAATTCAATCCAGTACAACTTCCAACTCTAAATCCTTATGATGACCTGTTATTCTTGCTACTTTGGCTTCATTTGCATGGAAGATACCTCATCTCATATCCAAAAGGTCAAATTGAGGTCTCTGGGATTTTTCAATATGGAAATTAAAGCCCCCTACTCCCACCCAGTATGCGTTTCATTATTTTTATTTTTTTCTAAAAAAGGATTTGGTTGGAGCTACTCTCATTCTGTCCATCACAAGGGAAAAATCGAGACCCTGAACTAACAACTCACAACTTTCAACTCTAGCTGTGGGTTGTTCCCCCCCACCCCCCGCATGGGCAAATACCAGGAATCAAACCTGGGTCTCTGGCATGGCAGGCGAGAACTCTGCCTGCTGAGCCACTGTGGCCTGCCCCAGTTGTGGGTCTTTATCTCTTGTAACTTTGTCGATCACTGCCCAGGGCTGGCCTGGGGAAGAGAGCTAAGAGACAGCCTTGGATGAAGAGGGGAGACCAATCCTCACTTGCCGTGCTCACAGAAGGCCCGCATTCCCCTTCCCCTTTTGCAGGGAGAAAAAGGACTGTATATGTGAGTCAAGGCCATGGCCAAACTCTACACACTGACCAAGGGTTTCACATCCTCCTCGGGAGCCCTCAGAGGCCAAAGCAAATCACTTTGGGTCATTGCCCAAACTGGAAAGAACATTTTTTTCCCCCAGATCATTATTAGGAATTTTTGCACAATCGCACGCTTGCTTCTCTCTCACACACAGACATACATTCCCAAAGAGAAAAACTCATCTCTGAGTATTGGGTCATAAATTATATGAGGTACATTTCGTTATAAAGTACATTTCTTTAGTCCTTTATGAATGCTCTCTATTTACCCCAGGGGGCTTGTAATGTATGCTGACATCTTACTCTCTTCCAAGAAGCATTCCCTCATGTTGTTTGTATGTGGGGCCTAGCTAGGCAAACACATCCTATGTTGGAAAATGAAGGCAATCATCTCATATAAATGGAATACAATCATGCATTTATGCCTGGGCTCCAGGGAGGTCACGCATAATCTTTAGAAAAACTGGGTAAGTAAACACTGGGGAAAGAAATGTCTGGTGGAAGGGTGCTGCATGAACAGCTCAAATGCATAATTGCTACGGCCCTGAAAAATTGGAAGCCAAGCAATTCTAACGCCACAATGACGGGAACAAGCATTTTATAATGTCAGCCCTCATTATGCTTGATTTTTAATTTTGATACTTCACCTTCTCACTCCCCTTCCAGCCTCCATCCAAACCTTCCTAATGCACTTCATTTTTCTTAAAGCAAAGAACCAAAAGATGGTAAAAAGCTGAGCAAATTGGAGACAATACTAGGGGCCTCCCCAATGTTTTCACCCATCTACAAAGCCAGCAGCGGCATGAACAACAGGATATTTGAGCACTCAGGTTTTAAAATACTTCAGTTTTACCTTGCAGAAGATCAGAAACCAAAACTCATAAAATAGAACTCAGATGAAGAACGCTCCCATCTTTGGAGTGCTACTAAACAATCTGCAAATTATTTAAATTACACCAACCCAGCCCTCGACATCTGCACACAAAATGCTTAAATTCCAAGTGCAACTTTACTGGCATAAGAAAATAATAAGGGGAGTTCAATTTGTGTCAGCATGGCTCAGGAAAATAAGATATCATGTCTCGCTGTCTGCTTGATGTCAACTTCTCAGATGCAAGCTCTAATGCATCCTCCTAGACTGTCCGCTCGGAGCCTGCCAAACAGAGGAGTTCAGCCAAAGTTCACCAAGCTACTACCAAATCGCTTTGTTTCCCTCCTTTTCCAGTCATTAGAAACCTTCTGTTTTATATTGTACACACGTGATTGTATCTACCTCTTAAAACATGTATAACTCTATTAGCTTCTCCTATTCTTGGGGAACACTGTAAATTCTTTTCTGGGATGAGTTTGCTCTATGGTGTACAGTTCTTCAGCTTTTTAAGTTTCACTGCATGTGCCAGATTCTATCTGGAATGCTTGGTCAGGGTACCCAGATAAAGTGCAGAGAGATTCAAGACGATTGAAAATAATTGCTTTCATTTATTTGAAAGCAAAATAAAATGGAAAATAAACAACGAAACAGTAATCAATTACTGTCCAAGATGGCTTCAGAAATGCTTTTTCATTCCTTTCTCCATACTTATCCAAGTCAGAAGCTTACTCGACTAGTGCCAGAGAACCTGCCCCGGAACTAACACCCAGCCCTCAGAAAAATCTCTGCTTAGACCTTGGTTCTAATCTTCCCTTCAGCTGGAATATTGAGATGACCACTGGGCAGTTACACAGACCATATTCCTCATTTTCATTGCTTAGTCTTGATTTACTTTAAGTGGTTAAGACTCTCATTCCTCCCAGAGAAATTGGGCACCCACACTTTTAATCAAGCAAAACCAAATTTTAATGCTGTTAGATGATGCATCAATTTAGGGTCCTGGGATCACCAAAGAGCTAGAATTTCCCCCATCAGCAGAAACGTGGGTTTAGGAGGTACGTGAAGACAAGGATAAGGAGAGTGGAGTCTTTGATCTAATACGTGGTCTTTAAAAATACCTTTCCTATAGTGTAACGTGTCACATTCTATCTGTGTTCTGCCTTTAGCTGCTCTCTTCCAGTCTTCACTTGGTGTTTTTCAAAGACCCAACATCATTGTCCAAAGCAGCTTTATGGAAGGAAAGTTTTCGTTGGTTTCCATTTGGTGGTGATGGTTGAGTGGGTGTGGGAAGTCCTCTTCCAGTAGGATAAAAAGCCCCACTAGCTTATCACCTTCAAATCCATTAGGAGGCCTCTGTCTTCTTCCTGTCATATATCTCTCAAAGGCAATTAAAATATTGCTAAAATCCACTTTCTAGGCAAGTTACAGCTGATTATAATTATTATAAAAGAGCATCTCGTACATTTAACATTGACAGAGAAAACCTCCAAACTATTTGTCCACCAGTAACTGGGTGTGGCTTAATTAAGCAATTTGATAGATTATTACAAGTGAGCAGCAACTGAAGACAAACATTAAAATAAAATACAATCTAAAATGTAATAATAGTAAAAATGGTGACTTATCACAGTGACCATTATTATCTTGATTTCTTTTTGTCTTTTATATCATAAAATAATTCAGTTTGACCACTGTGTTTAAAGGAACTTGTCTGCTGATTCATATTTCACTTAATCTGGTATCAATTACTGGTCTGGATTTGGAAAATTCAATGTCTGTGTAGATGAAATGCTTTAATACCTTAGATAGTAGCTAGTTTCTGGATCCAGCCTGAAATGGCACAGTCGGAAAAGTTTAAAATATTTTTTGCTAGATTCAAAGACGAGCAAGATTAAAAATTCCCAAATGTGTATTCTGGAATCCCTCCAAAAACATTCCATCTTTATTCATTATTGGATATTGTCTTGATTAAAATTCCTGTTGGTTTGTTCTATGGGTAAGTAGTAATCTTGTATCTTAGCATTTGGAATGCATTGGTATCATGTGACGTGCACAGAGCCCAAATGCGTATAGAGAGATCTCTTTCACAAGTCAACAAGGAGGACTTAGAGTGTTCAGATTTCAGCAGAGCCATTGGGGGGGTACTGAGGGGGGAGGGACGATTATCTGTTCAGCACATTCTTTCCAAAAAGTGAGTCAGAAAGAGAACTGTTCAAAGCCAAATGATTTTTCCGAATACACCAACGTCCTGAGTCAAGGCAGATTTCTCTAGAGGAAAGAAGCCTTTTTCTTTTTTCCTTCTTTTCCTTTCTCCATCTCTTTTTGTTCCATTTCTAGCATTTGGTGCCCTTTATTGCTAGTTTTACCCAGTAACTTGTGAAAAATACAGTTGACAACGCAAAGCAGATGACTAGGTCACCATCTTCGGAGTCGCCATTCTCTTCTCTGCATTCCTGCAGATGCCTTTCAAAACTAGAGAATGACTCTGTTAGGAGCTGCTGAGAAGGGAAACAAACATGAAACAAAGATGGTCATGCTCTTGCGGTCACACGGATTTCTTTGTGTGCATGTGTTTTGTCCCCTACTGGCAAATTGCTTGGCATTTCATGTCTCCAGGGACCCCAGGCCAGGGCCTGAAGTGCCGGGAATTTCTAGGAGTGCATGTGAGTGTGTGTGTGTGTGTGTGTGTGTGAGGAATGTAACTTTGCCATCTTTGACGAACCTTTTGTTTGGCTTTAGATTGTCACGGCCTCTTGGAAGTGAACCTTGTGGCAGAGAGGAAAGGGGAAGATGTTGGCAAATGTCTGGACCCCTTGAGCTGATGTAAGATGTCACCACCTCTCATGTGCTAGAAAGGCATCTCTCAGTGAAAAAAAGTCGGGAGGGCTGAGTCAGAGCCACGCTTTTAGGGATAGACCCAACTTTCTGGGCAAGCTGTCAGAGACACCACGTCACCTCCAAGTCTTCCCTAGCATGGTGGGTGCAGGGTATCATATGGGATTGGAGAAGGATATGACCCCAATACCAGGGTCCACTGAGAGCAAATAGCTGACTGACTGTTTTAGTGGCTTTAAGAGAGCACGTAGTAGGTGCTTATTATGTTTCTGGGCATCAAGCAGCCTGCTTCCCAGGGGTTGAATCTTTGCCTTGGGGGCAAAGTGAATAGACAAGATGGTGTCTTTTGGGGCCAAGTCCCAGGGTGAGTCTTCAGGGTTTTAGCACTAAACTTGCTTACTAAGCATTCCACCTTCATTTGCAGAAATACCGATCAAAGCCAATAAGCTGGATGGTTGGTTGAACACAAATTCTAAGAAGACCAGGACTTTGCCTAAGACAGTGATGTATATAAATATTTATGAATGAAAGGATGATGTATTAGTCAGGGTTTTCCAGAGAAACAGAATGGGAGGATATATATATATATATGTATTTAAATATTTTGAGATTTAATATAGGAATTCACTCATAGCCTTGGGGATGGGTAAGTCCAAATTCTAAAGAGTAGGACACAATTTGGGAACACTGATGAAGGTTTCAATGAATTCTTCCTCAGGAGAAGCTGGCTGGCTAAAGTAGAGATAGCAATTCTTCCTTTTGACTGCTGAGATGAAATCATCAGGTCTCTCTTTAAGGCCTTCAACTGATTGGATGAGACTCCTTTCAATTCTGAAAGCAGTTTCCTCAGTTGAATGTAGTCAGGATCAGCCCATCATGTGGACTGCTTACACATGATGCTGAAAAAGAAAATGCTGTGCATAATTTATTTTCATGGAATTTTTTAGAGCTTTGAGATTCAAATCAGATTAAGTAGATGAAAATGTTTTGCAGACTGTTTGGCATAACACACAGTAATGATCTAGATTGTATCATTGCCTAGATGCATATCTAGATCATTGCCTAGATGCAATCAACTGATTATTTAAATCCACAAATGCCCTCACAGAACAATCAAGCCTGTGTTTGCTTGACCAAACAACTGGACACCATCACCTGACCAAGTTGACATGTCAACTTGACCATTACTAATGGCATATTATGAAGATTTTCAATAAAAAATCAACTGATACAATTTTGGAGAAAATGTACCTAAAATAGCATTAAAAACAATCAAATAATCAATCAACAATGGTCAAGCATTTCTTGAGCATAATGAGCCTAGAGGCTTACTCATTATTTTAAAATCTAAATTTTAAGAAGACCAGAACAAAGAAAGATGGGGAGAGGAAATAACAATTCAGGATCATTTACTAGGAGTCAGGAAGTTTCAAGGGTTCCCAATGAGTAGGGTATTGTCTCATTTTCCAGATTAGTAAAATGAGTCTGGAAAAGGCTAAATCATCTGCCTAAAGAGACACGGCTAATGAGTGGTAGAAACGTGGTTCAGACTCAGGACTTCCACGCTGGCAGGATTTTTAAGATTTAATTAGTGTGGCACTTCATTGTTGCAGATTCACCACATCAGCATTTTGTGATATGTTGGACTGCTTACACATGATGCTGAAAAAGAAAATGCTGTACATAATTTATTTTCATGGAATTTTTTAGGACTTTGAGATTCAAATCAGATTAAGTAGATGAAAATGTTTTGCAGACTGTTTGGCATAACACACAGTAAGCACTAAAATATTTTGTTCTGAATCTAAATCCTATATAAATGTATTAGCTTTTTCTAGTCAAGAACTTACAGAAGTAAGGAATAAAGTAAAATGCCTCCAGCCCTGTGGGGATGACATGAGATGAATGTTTGATCAGCTCTCAGAGGGCTGAGGCTTCCATTCCAACTCTTCTGACCACAAGCTGTGTGCTCTTGGGTAAGTCTCTTTACCTATTAGGATGCCAGATTTATCCATGGGCAAATACTAGATTAATAACCCTTGCTTTGCTTACTGCCCAGATAGTATGAGAATTAAGAGAAGTAATGGAATTAAAATACTTTGTACATATATAGCATCTGACTGAGAAACTCTTTATGTGCGTGATGAAATTTTTCCACATTTTGTAATCTTAGGAGTTGAGCTTTTCCCCATGTATGTACCTAATTCTACTTATTAATTTAATTTGCATCTTAGCTCACAGCATATACTCTTCTCATTTGGAATTTCACTCTGATTTTTCATTCTAAGTTAAATGGGTTGTTTCTCTTTGTTGAGTATTTGTGAAGTTTTTCCTGATTTCTTTTTCTTTTTTATTTTAACTCAATCAGGATTTACTGTTTTTCTCTAAGGCAATGCGTCCAAGTACCCAAGTACCCAAATTTACCTCAGAGGGCATGGAGAGTTGAGACGATGTTTCCTTCTGAGCATACGTTTTTATGACTGTCCCCAGATATGAAACATAATTATGGGGCTTTCTTGCCTGATATTAGACAAGTCTGAGGAGGCCTGGCGTGCATTCCTTGGGCTCATGCGTAATTATGGTGTTGGTGATGAACAGCTACTTTATAAGGTCTCGGGCTGCTGGGATTCTGTTTTTTCTGTAATGCACACATACCCCGTGAATTTAATTACCACCTTTTTGGTGCCTGACAAATATGCTTCTCTTGTAAACCTTGTATTTATCTTTGGATAGGACTGGAGGGTGTGTGTGTGTGTGTGTGTGTTGTAACCACTCCATCCCAGACATTCATGGAAATGGTTCCCCAAATTCAGGTTTTTGGTTTCTTGACCCATGCAATTGACAGCCTTTTCTTCCCCCATTGGAAAACAACTTTACAAATTCTGTTTTTCTCTACCCCTTTTCTTCTCCTTTCCTACATCTCTCTAAACTTTCTAATGCTGAGTTTCCTCTTGAAAGATTAGGTAAGAAGGAACACGTGTGTGAAAGTTGTGGCCGACTCCCAAGCTGGTGAGAGTGAGGCCAAAGGCCAAATGACTTCAGCACCTGACAAGTGTGTGAATCTCATTACAGCCATGGGATCTGTGGGGCTAGAAAAAAAAAATCAATGGAATTGCAAGATGAATGGTCAACATTTGGTGAAAGCAGGTCTTAAATGATTTTATTTCTAATCCATGGCAGAGGTGTAACTGCTAGGCCCTCCAAAATACAGATGCATATATAAATATATATTTTTCTTCCAACAGAAAATGTCCCATGATAGGGATTCACAGAGCTTGAAGAAGCATTTGAGATTATCTTTTCTAATCTCTTTATTTTATAAATGAGTAGCATGAGTTCAGAAAAGAGAAGGATGGTTTGTAAGATCTCATAACTAGCTAACAAATTTCCTGACTTATAGTATATTATCCATATTTTATATCTGCTGTAGCAACCGTGTTCATATGTCCGCTTACCCATGAGGAGCTTTAAGTACTTAACTCTGTGCTTGGTGGCAAGGTCCTGGTTTTAAGTCTTTAAGACATACTCTTGACCCTCAAGGGATCTATTAGCAAATTGGGGAATCAGGGCACATGGGGACATGACAGCCTGTTGGAGTAACTGGTTCAGAGGTAATGGAAGTGGAGCTGCAGATGAATTGCTCAGGAGCTCAGAGTGTGCAGAAGTTGGAGAAGTCTGGTCTACTGAGAGGAGACTTCAATGAAGAAGTTGAACATCAAGAAGGTTTTGGAGATTTAAAGGTGTGGGATGCCAGGAAGGGAGCAGGGCTGGGGATGTGTGACAGAGAGCTCTGCATGCACAGAGGCCACCTTTGTAGTTCACGTACAGAAGTTGCTCAGACAACCTGGGCACCATGGGGCAGGAGACAGTGCAGAGGACCTTGAAAGCCAGGCTAGCACATCTGCCTCCTTGTAAAGGGCTGCAGATCTACTGAGGGTTTTAAACGGGGAAGCAAGGAGAGGTTAAGTAGTTAATCTTAGCTGGAAGAAGGACTAGGAGGTAAGATCAGAAACAGGGATGCTAGCTAGGATATTTGGGCAAAGTCCAAGCATGAGGTGATGAACCCTCTGAGCACAGAGGTGGGGAGTGCAAAAAAGCAAGGGTCCAGAGGACCCCTTAACTCTGCCTGGCTCCTAAGTGGGAGTGAGGCCTCTAATACACCAAATCCTGCAATGACTAATGGGGTTGTCTTCCAAAATCTTGAGGGTTTTGCTCTGCTTCTTTGTGTGGCTTTTTCTAGGAGGACCAGTGTAGGGTATGGCTCTTTACCAGTTAGTGGGAGACATGGAAGGAGGGGTAGTTGTTGAGGCCAATACTGAAGTGCCCGCTGTCTGGAGAAGGGAAGTAGTACTGCGTCCTGACTCAGCCTCTTACTAATCCTGAGGCTGTGTCCGAGCCACTAACGTCAAGTTTCTCTTCTGTATTTTATAGATACAGTAATGCCTGCCCTGGCTATACCCACTGTTGCTCTAAGTAACTAAGAAACGATAAGGGAACTGTAAACAAAGTATTGTCATTATCATGTCAAACGCTCTTGCTGCTGAGATGGTGGAGGATTCATTGGATCAGGGAGAAACTACTCAAGAGGAAAGACAGATCTCTTTCTAAGGAAGATGCCTCCTCTGCCTTGCCACTTGGAGCATTCTTCCACTTTGTCTTCCCACTTTTTTCTTCTGCTGCTGTTAAGGGGCCAGAGAAATGGAGCTAGTTTGGGCATTCTGTTCAAGCCGATTTCCATGAACTGCCCTAAATTAGATCTGACCAGACTCTGATGGCAGAGGGTTTAGGATTTGGGTGACCCCATTCAAAGCTGAAAAATCAACGGAAGGCCGGGAGAGGGGTGGGGAGTCAAAGGCTCAACCTTGAATCAGGGGAAATGATTTTCAAATGCTATTTGTAATATATGTTCTAAATATTAATGACATCTCTGGCCTACATATACATAGCAGTTTCTAAGGTTCTCTGAGCAGAGTTTGCCTGAGTTTGGTTTGATTATAGGCTTAGACGCTAAGTCCATTGTAAATTTTAAGAATCCATTCATCTAGAAAATGATAGAATTCCCCTCACCAAAGGAAGAGGCCTGTGCTGGAAACTGAGATGGCTGGAAAGAGGCAGATGGTGGGGAAACTTCATTCTAACAGAAGAAGCAAAAATATTCAAAATGTGTTTATCGAGTGCCAACTGGTCTAAGAGGGTAAAGGGGCATGAAAATGTTTATAGACTGGCCAGGCTGGGATTGGCATTTATTGAGTGCTTGCTGTGTGGTGAAGTAGGTTTGATTTACATTGTACAGAGTCAGAGTTTAAGGTACTTTAGATTTTTTCTGGAAGGCAATGGAATTCAGCAAAGGAATTTCCCATGCACAATGGCATAGCTTTAGCCTTAAAAATTCAACCAGCGTGGTGCAATGGTGGCTCGCTGGCAGAATTCTTGTCTGCCATGCCAGAGACATGGGTTGGATTCCCGAAGCCTTCCTATGCAAAAATGAAAAAAAAAAACAAAAACAAAACCTCAACCAGGATGTAATGGAGAGGATGGATTTGGGCCAGGAGAAGCGAGTGGCAGGAGGCCAGTTGGAGGCCAGCAGCTGGAGTCCCCTGAACTAGAGTAGGGACAGTGAAGTGGATAAGATTTGAGAAATAGGTCAGCAGTAAAAATGAAAAGACTTGGGCTTTGAGAAAATGGTGCCCATAGTTTTTGTTTCTTGTATCCTTAGCATCCAGCACTGATGGGATGTTTATCTTCACAGCCCTAATATTTGTTGATTAATTGCTTGGTTCTGTGTATATCCTAAGGAAAATTTTTACTGTTAATCCTATTCAGAGATGGGGCAAAAATAGCCATAAGGATGTTTATCACAGTATTATGGAAAAGACCTATGTATCAAAATAAGGGAAGGTTCTTATATTTGATGGAATGCTAGCAGTTATGACAAATCATGTTTCAGTGAATATTTAATGACATAAGAAATTATTCCAACTTTATGTTACGTGTAGGATAATACAAACCACATATACATAGTGTGCTCCCATCTTGATTTTGAAACACATACACAGGGAAAAAAAACCTGGCCAAGAGTTAATCATGGTCATCTCAAGTTGTAAGACTATCACTGCCTTTTATTTTCTTCCCTTTACATTTTTGCACTTTCCCAACTTTATGCTATGGAGAAGTAGGTAGATGTTTTCAGATCAGAAAAGTAAAAATTACTGGAGAAGAAAACAACCAAGATGACACCATTTAAGGATTCAGAAGATTTTATTCAAGTGTTGGTGGTGACTTATGAGGTAGGTAAGTCACGTAATCTCTATGTCCCACAGTTACCTCATCAATAAAATGGGCACAGTAGCATCTGTTTGCTAATTCTAGGGATATTGTAAATGTCAAGCTAAATAAGAGGTGTCAAAGTACATTGTTAATAGTAAGTTACTTCAGAAATTGGAAGATTCTGATTATTACTGTATTTTCTGTCACCTGCAGGGACCCACAAGTGGCTGCTTGTCCTTGTGCTCAAGGACCCTCCAGGTGGGAGTGAGTAGTTGGCAACCTAATTTGGAGAAGCAGAGGAGGAACTTTATCCTGGCTTGAAGCCATTTTGCCTGAATGGAGACTATTACATGTGGCCAAAGATAATTCCATCATGCTGAGGAAAGGAAAAGTAGAGATGCTGCAGGGATGCTTGCTGAAATAGGAGGGAGTTGGGCAGGTGGTCCCCAACCCAGCTAGCCCGTTCAGCTTCCACTCCTTGTTTTCATTCTGTGTGCCAGGTTGGATTCTCCTTCTAGTACTGAGACCCCTGCCTTGAGTAACCTCAGACCATGTGGGTCTTGAGTTTCTCTTTGGCAAATAAGGGCTCATAAGGGCTGAAGACTCAAGACTGGGGGGCTTGTGGGTCTCATGCTTTGTGGGTCTCATGTATAGTCTTTCCTCTTATCAGTGTTGTAAATTGAAACTAGCCAAGGAAAGGGGTTGAAGGATGTGAATGGAGCATGCACATGAAGGGGGATGGGGACTAGGAAAGTAAATGGATATGTATTACCACCAACAAACATATTGAGTCTGTGTAAAGTGCAGGTCCTCATGCTTGATGCTGAGGGTTCAAAAACATTGGTCCCCGTTCTTGTCCACTTGGGGAGAGAGGACAAAGATATGCAGAGATGGTACTGTGTTGCACATTTTGATCGCCAAGAAGGCATCACAGAGACTGAACACTCAGAAGGTCACAAGAGGCAGGTAATAACTAGAGTGAATGGAGGAGAACTTAGACAGCAGCTGGTAGCTGGGTAAGGCCCCATGTATTAGGTCAAGGATCTTTAGGGAAACAGAACCAACAGGGGACATCTGTAAATATGAGATTTTATAAAAAGTGTCTCACGCAAGTCCAAATTCCATAGGGCAAGGCGAGCAATGGTGGCTCAGTGGCAGATTCTCATCTGCCATGCTGGAGACCCCAGATTTGTTTCCCGGTGCCTGCCCGTGTTAAAAAAAAAGAAACAAATTCCACAGGGCAGATTGCGAGCTGGCAACGATGATAAAGGCCTTCATTGAATTCCCCAGGAGAGGCTGGCTGGCTGATGTGGAGATGGAAATTCTCTCTTCTGATTGTGAAAGTCATCACCTCCCCCTTAAAAGCCTTCCACTGATTGGATTAAATGCCTCTCATTGCTCTCAGATTAACTCTCTTAGTTGACCGTAGATATAATCAGCTATAGACACAATCAACTGACTGTTGATAAATCCACAAAATATCCTCACAGTAATGATAATCAGCTATAGACACAATCAACTGACTGTTGATAAATCCACAAAATATCCTCACAGTAATGATTAGGCCAATGCTTGCTTGACTAGGCTACCATCATCTGGCCGAATTGACACATGAAACCATCACACCTCCCACGCTAGCAGTGAACAGAAAGCACAGGTAAGATGGCATGTTTAGGGAACAGTAAGTAGGCAACTTCCCCATGTTCTAGTTGAGTCACCTTGGGCACATCATTTAACTAAAATGGGCCTCTATTCATTGTAAAAATGGGGCCAGCTTGATAGGCAGAGAGGACTAAATGAGAAAAAGGGGATGATGTTTCAGGCTTTTATTAACTGTTCAGCAGATATTAACCCCCTTTCTCTTTTCTTTCTATGAAGCAGATAATGTCTAACACTGGATCAATCATTGCAAACTGGTGGCCCATGGCCAGAAGTGTTTTGTTTGGATCTCAGAATTCTGGCTCACAGTATGTTTGGAAAACATTTGAACTGATTGACCACATTTGAAAATCAGATTTCATGTAAATATCCAGATTTCCAACTTCTCTTGAAAAATCAGATCTGACCACAGGGGCCCATGTTACCACTTGGCACCTATTGCCTGAGTCAGGGCTGCTCCTGTGAGTGGGGCCTGGATTCTCCTCCCAGCCGTGATCCCCACAACTCTCTATTGACCTCCAACCATGAGGTGAGTGTCAGCTGCAATTTATCACTGTGCTTACACTGGGTTTTTTATTCTTAAATTGAGTTAAAGAGTTGAGTGAAATTTCTTTTTATAGCAAAAGCAGGGAAATGAAAGATTGACCAAGATTTACAAAAAAAAAAGCAAAGAAAAGAAAAGGAAGAGAGCATACTTCTTTGGGGAAGTGAAGAAAATTCCTACATATTTAGTATGCAGACAAAGTGTGATTGCATTGAAAGAATACCGTTGGCCTACTTCACTTGTTAATGTTCCCCGACTGGCTCTTGCAGACCTTTGAGTTTACTACTCTAGGCCCAGCCCTCCTGCTCTTATCAGTATGGACTTGTGGAAAATATTTCTCCTTTATAATTGCCTCCAGCCATGACAGGGAAATTCAGTCTGAACTGAAAGGAACTCATGGTAGTTGCTGTGAAGTCCACTGTGCTGGCTACTGGACAAAACCGCTTGCCTCCATGAATCTATGTCAATTTACTATGAATGCATTCACTCAAGGATCTTGGCGATATTTGGTCCTTCAAAAACTTCCTGGAAACCAATCTCCAAGACCAAAGTTAGCTCAAAACAGATGAGATGACAGTTGGGACTAAAGGGAAAAGACTGTTGTTTAGTACGGCACTGGCCAGTAGAAATGTAATGTGAGCCACAAAAATAATTTAAATTTTTCAAGTAGATAAAGTTAAAAAGAAACAAGAGAACTTAATTTTAATAACAGCTCCTTTAACCCAGCATATCCAAAACATTGCCATTTCAACATTTTAACCTATAATTGGTGTAAAAATAATGAGATGAGGTTTTTTTCATTTTTTTATGAACAAAGTCTTAAAAATTTTGTATGTATTTTATATTCATAATGCATCTTGGTTTGAACTGATCAAATGTCCAGCCACTTGTAGCTAGTGGCAGCTGTATTGAACAGCACAGGTTAGGGGATAGATAATGGGACATCAGCAACTTCGCTGGTGTCTTAGCTTTGCTGAAAGCTGAAGAAGCATCTTTCTGAAACATCAGACCTCGTCTCTCCCTTCCCAGCTATCCCAAAGCTACATGTTTGATCATTTGCTTATGATCATCTTACATTATCACCTGTGCCTATAGCTTTCTTCCTAATTTTAATAATAAGAATGTAATTTGAAGGCAGTTCTTGTAAATGCTTCTGGATGCAAGGTAGTGTAGGGCACCATAGCAGATGCTCACTGTGCTTTTCTAGACTGAGTATACTATTTTTTTTCAAATGGAGTTTAAGTTCTTCTGTGCTCGTATTCTGAAACAGGATATTGACTTTAGCTGCTCCTGGTAAACCTCCAAGATCAAAGATTCAATTTAATCCTAGACTCTCAGAGTTGACAGACCTTTATTCATTGATTCATGGGTTCATCAACAAACATGCCAGGCATATTGCTGAACACCAGGGATTGAAAAGGTGCAGTTCTTACTACATATGAAAAACAAATAAATGTTCTCTAGTGGGGCAGATATAATAATATGTAGACATAGAGTGAGAAAATAAGAGCACAATGGAGGAGTGGCCCATTTGGTTGGAGATTAGTGAAGGCTTCAGAGAGGAGGTGATATTTGTGCTGAGGTCCAGCCTGAGGCAAGAAGGGCATGAACTTATACTTGTGTGATTAGCACATGCAGAACTCAGGAAAAGGGCCCCAAATTGGGCTGAAAGCCAAAGCAGATGGACCAGCTGTGTCTTTCCATAGAGGGTTGATGGGTGAGGCTTCAGTCCCCTAGTATGAGATGAGTTTGATATCCACTTAGCTTTCTGTTTTATTGTGACTTTATCAAGATGCCACAAGGTGTAAAGTGCCACACTCTATGACCCCTGGTCACTCACAAAAATTCAGACAAGTTTACTTGTTTTTACCAGATGAGCTCTTGGGCTCCACCTAATAGTCATTTTTATAGGAGTGTCTTAAACAGATTTCTGAATCACTCTCAAAATTAAGTACCATTAAACCGTAACCAAAATGTACATGTGGATTTGAGATGTGTCAACATGTGTTTTGCATCTTTCACTGGCTAAATTTATGTATCTTGCATGGCCTTTGGACAGACCCCATGTGTTCCACATATGGTTGGTACATTTCTTATTAGAAATGGTATAAAGAGGGTCAGGAAAATCAGACTACTGTATTGATAAACATAAGGTTTTGAGGTCCACTGATAAAAAAACAGCTTCTGAGACACCCACTTTAATGGGAATAGCATTTATCTTTGCTACTAGGAGTTTATGGCTGGAAGGGATCTTGAAGTAACTCTGGTATAACCCAATCATTTTACTCATGGAAAGCCGAGACTTAGAGACTTAAGTGACCTACACAGGGTCCTCAGATATTAGTGGCTGAACAAGGATGGGAACTTAAGGGATCTGATTTTCAGTTCAGTGTTTTTTCGATGTTAGGGCACACCGTTGAGGCTCATTAAGACAGCATGATCGTTTCCCAGTTTAAAATAACTCCTGGAATGCAGTTCTATGCATTCCAACTATGAAAAAGTGGGAAAAGAAAATGCGTGAGAGCAGGACCATGCATATGTGACTTAGCAAATATAGCCCCAGGTTCCAGCACAGGGCCTATCACATATAAGTTTCTTAATTAGTATTTGCAGGATGAGTGAACCACACCAACCAAGATGACAGCCAGTGTATAACCAGAACCTGTGGGAGTGCCCACAATGATGACAAGACCTATAAAACTAAAACGGGAACCACAGTTGGGGGCCAAACATAGGCTTTGCCAACAAAAACAAAGCAAGCTTGATCTCCTGCAGAATGTTTCTCTACCCAGAGGGGATACTCAAAATATTTAACAACCATGACCACACAGACACCAGCTATCAAACTGGAAGCTGCTTAAATAATTGGAACTGGAACAGTGCAGCTAAACACCAACCCCGTCTCTTCTCCCACTTCACTGCTTTGTGAGACGGTCAGAACGTGTTTCCCCACCCTTCCTACCAAATAATTCTCTTTTCTGTGTCCCCTGAGAGAACGAAATTCCAAGAAAACTGCAGAGAAGGGAGGAAATGAGGAGGATGGATGTGGATATTATCACACAGAGGATGTCATCTCAGTGAATAAAATTCTGTAGGTAGGAAGAACCCTAGTAACAGTGCATGCTGAAGTTTAATGTGAGGGTATTTTATCATTTAGGGTGCCTATGAGCCAGATAAGTGAAGAAAGACTTGTCTGGAGTTCTGGACATCTGTGCAGAAACTTCTGCCCTCTTGCTATATACCTGGGGAGAGGTTTACCAAAACCAAAGTGGTCAGCAAATGGGGCTAAGGGAACCATCAAACACCACATCTGCTGGCGTACACCAAGTCTGGATGCCATGCTTCTAATTTAAGATTGATAAGCAGGGAAAACCCAACATGGGACATATGAAATAGATTGCATAGCAAATGATGTAGAATAAAGCATTGGGAAAATTCTTAATATCCTCTGAAGTAGGCATGAAGTTTTGGCTTCCATGAAACAAGGACAAAATACTGGAAAGAAGAAATAGCAAGCTGGTAAGGACTACAAAGAAACTGAACATGCAATAACAGAACTTCAAATCTTCACTGAAGACAGAAAATAGCAAAATTTACAATGCGGAAAATTGAGGCAACAATATGGAAGACAGATTAGATAGCTTATTTTTTCTATAATGGAGAGGAAACAAGTGGACAATGCTAGGAATAGAGAGAACCCATGGAATAGAACTAAGGATAGGCTGACGCTGTACTGCTGAGGCACAAACCCCTTCCTTGCTAGCAGTGTAACATTGGGCAGGTTATATGATTCCTTTGTGCTTCATTGTTCTCAACTGCAAAATGGGGATAAACATAAGTGCCTCCAAGAGATTTTTATGATATTCAGATTAAATAAGTTACTAATGGTAAAGTGCTTAACCTTAGAATTGGAAGAAACCTTAAATATCATTTATTTC
This sequence comes from Tamandua tetradactyla, assembly GCF_023851605.1. Lineage (NCBI taxonomy): Eukaryota > Metazoa > Chordata > Mammalia > Pilosa > Myrmecophagidae > Tamandua > Tamandua tetradactyla. Next base: position 95,107,530 of record NC_135329.1, on the reverse strand, counting down.
AACTCCTGCTTTACTTTTTTGGTTTCCCTTTATGCTTTCTGGATTTTTCCTTGGTCTTTATCCATTTTGCTTGTGGGAAACACCTTAACATAGAAAAGTTCATCTCTATGTGTATGTAAGTCACTTGATTTCTAAGATGTGCTCCCTGGAAGCCCCCCTGCAATGTGGGAATTCACTCATTCAACAATCACACAGTGATGAGTACCAGCAGGCCCTGGGGAGGTTGCCTTTTATCCTCAAATTTGCAAGTATCAGTTTACCTATGGGGACCTATCTGTTATGACAGCCCTGGTGCCCAGGAGTCCTAGGAGATTATTAAGGGTTTCCTTGGGGTACCAGTTAACCTCCCAATATACTGGACCTGACACCAACTTGGAGTCCTTGTCAGAGGTGCTCTTGGCAGGGAGTTGAGCAAGTAGGGAGCTCTGTGCTCAGGGAGGACATTCTGCCCGTGAACATATGTGTCTGGAGCAGGGAGGAGCACAAACCAGCAACAGAGACTTGCTGATAGGTGGCCCTGGTCCCACCGGCAAGCTAACAAAGGAAAGTCAACTTAGCTTTCTAGACAACGGAGATAGGGGTTTTATTTCCCACAACCTGCAAAGTTCCATGGTGACTTCCTTATTACTGAAATTAAAGATCTAGTTCTTCCACTTTGAATATTTTGCTCAGTAGATCAGCAAAGGCAAGGATAATTCAAGAGGAGGGAGTGAGGAATAAGAAAGTAAAAAAGAAGCCAGTTAAGGAACCAGGGAAAAAAGAGACACATTCTTTTCTATGGAGCTTATAGTACCAAAGAAACTCAAAACCAGGGCCTCTCTAACCTGGTCATTTCCATTACCCATATATGGAAAAAACATCCTCTCTGGAAATCAAAAGGTTTATGTTTTGAATAAGGCTAGTCATGTAAGGTAAACAAACAGAAAAGGAACAAAAAAAAAAGGATTGTATAGGCCCAATGAGCTTTAAAAACTTTGCATATAATATTGCCTTCTTAGAGACTTGGTATTTTCACGGGCATTTGAAATGTTCTGAGAATTCTTACAGACAAAAACACACACAGAAACAAAACCTCTTTTACTTTATTTAACTCCATATTTTCTGAATTTCTTTAATCCCTGTGGTAGATATGGCCATCAGCAATTCCTCCCTTCCCTGAAGACACAAGCCACTCCTCCCATCAAGTGATCTTAGAGTCTGCTCTCTCTACACTTAAATCCTGGCTGACCTACCCAGTGCAGGATAAATGACACTTCATCAGTTCCAGGCCTTGTTGTTCAGAGGCCTGAAAGCTTCTGCTTCTGCTCTCTTTGAAGCCAACTGCCATGTATAAAGAAGCTTGGGCTAGCCTCCTAAATGTTTAGAGGCCAAGTGTAGGGAGGCCTGTAGGATATGAGGCCAGCTTTGTTCTAGTGCCATCCAAATTTCCAGCTAAATGCAGCCTATCAATGACCTGAGTCACTCAAGAGGCAGAAGAACCACCCAGCTGAGCTCAGCTGATCCACAGAATTGTAAGAAATGGTAAGTTGTTGTTCTCTTAAATTCTAAGTTTTGCAGTGATTTATATACAGCTACAGAGAGCAGATATGACCACAGAATTATTTCTGTGTGCCACAGTATTATCATCTTGCAGGAGTGATGTGATATCCATTGGAAATTGATAATGTGATCCAATACCTTCATTACATATGTGAGGAATCTGGAGCCCATGGGATGAGGAATGATTTCCAAGGATCACCCAGCTAGTTGGCAGCAGAGCTGGGTCCATTCTATTATCAACATTATTGAGAATCTTCTCAGAGCCAAGCACTGGGCTAAGCATTGGGACTATGACAGTGAATAAAACTCAGTCTCTGACTTTTAGGAGTTTCCAGTATGTGCGTATGGGGCGGGGGGGGGGGGGGAGGCAGGGTGGGACAGGGGTTAGAAACCAACAATTAAGCAGAGAGATTAGTGTGCTGATAGAAGGAGGCACAGCACACCGGAAAAGTCTAGAGGATGGCCTTTAATCACATTTTGATGGTTCTGGGTCAGAAACAGTCTTAAGAAGAACTGTCATTTTAGCTGAAACTTCAAGATGAATAATGTTGTTTTAAAATATGCCCACAAGTCATCTGAATATGCTCCCCTTAAAAGGTAGAATCTTTTCCCTTGAATGCACTAAAGTTAATGATTAATTGTAAGTAACCAATATAACAGAAGTGACAGTGTTTGATGGAGAATTTAGGTTAACAGGCATTGCAGATTCCTTCTCTCATTTTCTCTCCCTCTCTTCACTTGCTCTGGAGGAAGACAGCTGCCATATTGTGAGGATGCTCAAGCAGCCCCATGGAGAGATCCATGTAGTGAGGAACTGAGGCCTCTTGCTAACAGCCTTGGGAATAAGCCATCTGTGTAAAATCCTCCAGTCCTAGTCAATCCCTCAGATCACTGAGTCCTCATCATACTCTGACAACAACCTTATTGAGAGTCCCTGAGGCAGAACCCTCCAGCCAAGCCACTCTTGAATTCCTAACCCACAGAAAATGAGGAAATCACTGTTGTTTCAAGATGCAAAGTTTTGAGATAATTTGATGGATAGAAATAAGTAAATAATACAAATAGTGTTTAGTAGTTCAAAATGAGGAAAATGCTCTGCTGAGTACAGCTGCAGGCAATTGGAGGTGGGGTGACATAGGCAATAGCAGACCCATCTGGTTTCTTACCCAGTTGTTTATTGGTTAGGACCCTTTTCTCAGGTAACAGAAACCCTGGCTCAAACTGGCAGAACAATTTCTTGAAATTTTCTAAAACTTTATTATCTCACGAAACAAGAAGTCCAGTAGTACCTTCAGCTCAGGTGTGGTTTGATCCAGTTTCTGCTCTGTATCTTTGTTCTTCCATAGGTGCATTTTATCCACAAAAGGGCTTTTTTTTTATGCCTGTCAACAACAACAGAGCTCTTGGTTCATGTCTAGAAGAGTAAGTCAGATCTTGCTTTGTCCATGGATCTTATGTTACTTTCCTTCAATCCGATTGGGTGACTTAGATTGTAGGTTCAAACTTGGACCAATAGCAGTTGTGAGGTGAATTCCATGAGTTGGTTGGCTTTAGTCTGTCTAATCCTATAAATAGCAAGAGAGATGAGATCCCTACTAATCAGGACATAGGCACGGTGGCTAGGGCTAGGGTCAGCTCCCGATAAGACCCCTGTGTGTGTGCATGTGTGTGTTTGAGAGGAGGACGGGATTCTGCTAGGAAGAAAGACATGTTTGGGTCATTAGAGATGTATTCTTTGCCAGAGTTTCCATGCCTTCTGGACTTTCAGAGGTGTTGGTCCCAAACTCAGAGAGCCCCTGCCTCTGATCAGTCACCAAGCTCAGGGTAGAGGTTAGGGTGAGCTAACGAGGGAGACATTCAGCCTGAAAGGTCACCACCCCACTCTCCTGTCCCCCAACCATCCTCCTGCTCAAACCTCTTGCGGCCCACACCCTGGGCTGGCCATCAACTTCACCTCTACACAGTCTTTGACCAATTGTCCTTCTAGAATTTGACTGTGAGTTTTACTGTCTACAGCTTTTGTGGAATAAAGTCAGAGAGTATTTCACAAGAGCACCAATCAGACTGTGCAATCAGAAAGGCTGTCAGAGATACCACTATTTTCTTTGAAACAATAATCCACTAATTGTCCAAGGTTATCAAAGGAGGGAGACTATGTGTTTAGGTGCTTCCTCTTGCAGCCTCAACTTACTTTTCCTGGGACTCATTTTCTCTTTTAGAAGGGAGCAATGAATATTCCATTGATTACCATAAGATGACCTTTATTATTCAATCCCAAGTGGAACACAGGGCTTTTATTTACCATAAGTTTTACACATTCAAACAGGTGTTCTAAAAGGCCAAGGGATGGTGAGAGGGAGATAAACACACAACTGATGGATAGTCTGGATTATTAGCTGCAACTCAAGTTACTTTCATTTTAGGTCTCCATGCCATTGCCACTTTGCCTGGCTCCCAGCCTTATTTCTTATGGAAGAGGCTACATTTGAACTTACTACCTCAAGCATGTCTAGAACTCTACATTCAAATACAAGACTGCAAAGAGAGGAGAGTTCTTACTCTGCAATTATAAGACCAATCTCCAAGTTGAGATTTCCGGGCTGAGGACCCATCTTCCCCTGAAAAACCGACACTGGGAATGCTAATATCCCATCCTCACCTTTGGAATAGTCTCTCTCCTACCACCAAGCGGTGACTTAAGCCTATGTCAGTGATTTTTAAGCTTGTCTGATTTTGAAATCATCTTGGAAGCATTCATAAATTCCAAATGTGGAGGTAAAATAAGAGAGAAGTTATATCAGAATCTCTTGGGGCTGTGACTGTGGTATTGGTAGCTTTTAAAGTTCCCCAGGTGATTCTAATATATAGCTAAGGTTGAGGACCACTGCTATAAGGATAAACATCTCCCAGACAGATAGTGGGGGCCCAGGATTTTTCATTGCTAGAGATTTCCACGTGGGAGCAGAAGAAAATAAGATTGCTATAGGCCTGTTTGAGGCTTAACATACTCAGATTCATGTAACGTGGCATGTCTTCCAACACAAAGTTTCCAGGACTGGATCAGAGAGTGTTTAGCCTACAGGGATGAACTTCATCTTGATACTCACAAAATCTCTAAAGTTTATCTGTCTTTTACCATGGCCAAGCACTGTTCTGAGATCTTTACATGCCTTAACTAATTTAAGATTCATAACTTTTTATCTTATAGAGAAAAATATTTAAGCACAGAGAAGTTAAATAATTTACTCAGTTTATGTAGTCAAAGCTGAGATTGCAATCCAGTTACCTGGTTTTAGATCCATCACTCTAATGTGTATTGCTTCACTGGACCTTTGGTCTCAAACTCTAGGGTGCATCAGAATCCCCTAGATTGGGTGGGTGAGTGGAAGGGGTGTGGGGAATAAAATGCAGAGTCCTGATCCCCAGGCCATGCTTTAGATTCTGTGGGTCAGAAGCATGCCAGTACAATGGATTGATTTGTGTCTCCCAAAAACTAAGTTCCAATCCTAATCCTGGTACCTCTGAATGTGAATTTATTTGGCAATAAGGTCTTTGCAGATGTAATCAAGTTAAAATGAGCTCAGACTGGGTTAGGGTGGGCCCTCAATCCAATGACTGATGTCTTTATGAGAAGGGAGAGGGAGATCTAAATGCAGTAATGCAGAGATACATACAGGGAAGAAGGCCATGTGAAGACAGGAAGAGATTGGAGTGATGTGGCTACAAGCCAAGGAATGCCAAGGATTGCTGGCAACCATCAGAATCTAGGAAAAGTTGAGGAAAGGTCCCTCTCTAGAGCCTTCAGAGAGAGCATGACCATGCTGACAACTGGGTTTCAGACTTCCAGTCTCCAGGAGGGTGGAAGAATAAATTAAAAATAAAGAATAAATTAAGCCATCCAGTTTGTGGTACTTTATTATGACAGCCTTGGGAAACGAAGACAGCCAGGAATTTGTATTTTTATCATGTTCCCTAAGTAATTCTACTAGAGGAGGGCCTTAAAAAACACTTTGAAAACTCTGGCTTGAGGTCATTGAACCCCAAGTTGTCAGATCATTGCAAGTCATACTGTTCATTTAGGCTGTTGATACATTCTGTTCATACTGTTCTTCATACTGTTCATTCATACTGTTCTTCACTGAGAATGCTGCTGTCTGGGTATCCTGGTTTTTGACATGCCACCCCAATCTTGGAGGAAACTACCCTGACCTATTTCTGCGACATCACTCATCACGCCCACTCAACATACTGTGCTGTCATAGCTGCTTCTTGCCTAGTGAATACACGAGCAATAAACTAAATGGCTTTCACTGCTGACCTCATCAAAACACCAAAAACATTGAAAACCGATCAGCAGGCATATAAAAATAGTGCATATAAAAATGATGACGTTTAAGCCCACAACTTGCTGTAGCTGCTTCTACCTTCTAGGGATGTAGTCTCATTCACTGTTTCTTAAATTTTAGTCTGCATATGAATCACCTCAGGGACCTTCTTAAAATGCAGACTCTGATTAGATAGGCCCAGCCAGTTCTCAGATGAAACCAAAGCTTCTGGTTCAGGGCCCACACTCTGAGTAGCAATGGTCTAGATTTTTCCAGGATGGGTGGTGCTTTGGGTGTGAAAGATGAGATGCTCTGTGTATGGCCAGTGTGAATTCAGGGGAAACAAAGAGGACTAAAATGCTCTGCATGACATTCCTAGCTTTGTTGTAAGCACCTTGGCTAGTTTCACTAATTTAATGATCACAACTCCAAAAAATATATACTAATAGTACCCCCACTTTAAAGGTGGGGAAACTGAGCCACAGATAAAGGATATAGTTCAACATCACTGACCTTAGGAATAACAGGAAGAAGATTTGCTTATGGGCAGTACAACTCTAGCAGCTTTGTTTTAACCACCACACCCTGTGGCCTCCATGGAGGGAGCCTGGAAAAGTAGGAACCCAGCAACATGGCAAGATACCAGGTGGCCCAAGGTTAAGAAACTCTAGCAGGGGATTCCCAGTGGTGATGGTGGCTCAGGGACTTGCAGGAACTTGTATGCCCATTCAATTTTCAGTTGTTTGTTGGGCTGGGATGCAACATAAATCCTCTCCCACTCCTGATGCCTGAACTTTCCATTTAAACTACATGCATGGTTTTGGGTGCTTTGGGAAATTGAAGGACAAAGCGCTGGACTCCAGGGTGGGTCCAGGTCAGAATGACTTGGAGAGAAGGGTCCAACCACAGGAGGTGAGGTGAGGTGTGAATGAGATAGACAATTTGGTGGAAGCAAGAGAATGGAGTTGGACATTACCATGAAAAAGTCAGACAGTTTTTCCAGATTCTGAGAATCTTTGGAAAGGCTGGGAGTTGGGAATGCTGAATTTCTCATCCTATATGGGATGGGGATACTGAGCCATCTTTATTTTAATATTCAAATAAGGGTGATTCTTTGCATTTTAAGGATTCAAGGATTCCTGGGGACAGCAAACACTTGGGCTCTACCGGTTGAGGTCATTCCTACTATCCTCCCAGTTAATTTACACTAGGGATCTAAAGAGATTCAGGCAGATTAGGTATGATTCTCAGGCAGGCAGGCATGGGGTTCAGGGACCTGGGTAAAGGAAGAAGGCTGTTACAGAAAGCTGTAATTAAAGCAATAGTTTCAAACAAGCCCCTCGAGGGGTTCAGCCTAAACATGGAAATAGCAAGTCCCCAAATCCCCTGCATGTCCTGCTGCTTCCAAAGAGGAGCATGTCTCCTCTCTTGCTTTATAAAGAATGCCAACCCTGTCACCATAACCTCTTGAGATCCTGGAGTCCTTGTGGAACCTAAAGTCCTGGCATGGCATTTTTCCAGAGTCCAGGTAATCTGTGGCATCAGGAGCACTTGAGATTTCTGGACAGGCAAATAGACCCCTGTTAGATCCACTTAGGCTGAGACTTGAGTTTCTCTATTTTTCTGTTTCTTCTTTTGTATGAATGTTGAATTCAGCTATCACAGCCTTGCTCAGCTCTGAACTGTGGATTACAGCTTGCAAAACCATTTCACAGTCAGAAATTTTTTTTATCCTCATGGCATCTTATTTTCATTTTATAGGTGGAAAGACTGGAGCTCGGAGAGGTTAATTCACTTGCAGAAGATACACAGCTGCAGAATTCTAGGGCTGGCAGATAAGTTGTGCTGAAAGTGATGTTTGTTGTTTCAAATCTCTGTTTTTATTTATTTATTTTTATTTTAAGGTCTCAGTTCTGTCCTTTCTTTGGTACTTTAATCTTTTTTGGGGTAGGAAACGTGTCTTCTATTCCATTATAATCATCCATGAAGTCTTTCTGGTATTCACACTGCATGCTGTTAACTGGATGCCTGCCTTCCCAGAGTCCTGTCTCCCAGATCTGCTCACTTTGACATGTCCCCAAACTTGACTCCAACATTTACTAGGTATGTGAGTCAGACACCTTCCCAGAACTCCCTCATTGGTGCTTTCCGTTACCCATTTTGAGATTTTCTCTTATGCACAACAAAGGAGAAACGTGGGAAAGTACCCTGCTGTTAGACTGTATCCAGCAGTTGCATCACTTATGCTTTCAAAATATTTACTGAGCAGCTGATTCATGCTATGTACTGTGAGATGCTCTGGGCTTGGTAACAAACCAGGCAGACATGACTTTGTCTTGCCAGAGCTCTTGGTGTAGAGGGGTGAAGCAGATGTCACACAAACGATTTTAGATCACCATGGTGACATGATGATGGGGAAAAGGACAGCACAATGAGAAAGTAACATGGAGACCTGCCCCTTGGCGGACCATAGGAGGCTGCCCTGAGGAGGTGGCCTATGAGCTGAAAGCTGAGGGATGAGCAGGCTCGGATGGGAAGAGGTGGATTGGCAGGAGGAAGGGACAGCTTGTGCAAACACACCAAGGCAGGGAAGAGCTTGGTTAAATTCAAAGAACTCAAAATGTCTGGGGCAAGGTTAATGTGTAGAGTGTATGTGAGTGTGTGTGTGCTTGTAGGGGGGTTACAAGATGAGGGTAAAGAGGTCTGCAGGGGCCAGATAGTTCATAACCTTAAGGCTTTATTTGATCTATTCTAATGGAATAAAAATCATTGAAGGACGTTAAATGTTGTGAATAGCAGGCTCCAAATTTATTGCTGTCATAGATGACTTGGGTCATTAAGGGATGTGGAAGCAGGGAGAACAGTAAGAAGACTATTGCAAGAATCCAGGTGAAAGCTGGTTTGGGTTGGGCCAGAGTGGGTGACCATGGAGAGGGTGAAGCTGGCTGATTTGAGCAATGCTTAAGAGGTAGAGTGGGAATGACTTGGGGAGGGGATATGGGCATCATTTCTGAAATGGGGAAGAATGGGGTAGAGAGGTATGTGCTGGTGTTTAGGTTGGGCCATGTTGAGTGGAGAGGCCTGCTGGGCAGTGTTGAGTCTGGGATGAGGCATGAGACATGGGATGGGGACATCTTTTTGGGAATACTGACATTGCAGAATAAGACAAGACAACAGGGAGGAAGCAAGGGTGAGAAGAGAAGAAGGGCTAGGAGTAAACTTTGAGACTATCTCCTCCGCCTCAGCCAAGATGACTAGAAGGAAGGTGCTGACAAGGATGAGGAAGAAAGCCTAGAGTGGGGGATTAGGGGCTGGGGAAGCGGGTGTTTCAAGACAGAGGTAGTGGTTGAATGTGCCACATTGCTTCAAGAACGACAAGTACATGCTGGCTGCGATTTGTCCATGGTGGCCTGGTTTATCGAGAAAAAAAGCCATTATTGAGAAAACTTAGGGAGGGAATGTGGGTCTGGTTGGTGAGGAAGTACAGTGAGTGCATGGAAACAGGCTTAACAATGTGATACTGAAAGATGATTTCCCCTTTCTGGGTGCTGGTGTTCTCCTTTGAGAAACGAGGGGGCTGAGCTGTCAAGTCTAAAAGACGTTCTCTAATCCCAGCAAAGCCGATTATTCCCATTAGCAGTGTCTACCTGCACAAGCTTTTTAAATGGCAGAAGCTTCCACTGTCTCTGCAGGGCTGTCAAGCCTGGTGTAACAAGCCAACTGGGACATTTCCTGCTTGGTTCCACATTTCCTCCGCTCAATTTCAGGTCATTGCCCCTAGTGATGTTCCTCTCTAGACCGTCTCAATATTCTGATTTGTACACCCCTGCAACACTTAAGCAGTGGCATAATATTTTCCAATTTTCCTTGTCTGAATTGTCTGCTTCAAGTCTTGCCTCCTACAGCCTTGCCAATGTACTGAACAACAATTGTGTGTTAGGGGGGAGGGTTGTGATGATGTTGGGACAGTGGGATTCAACTATAAATATATATGGTCCATGGGTGGACCCTTTTGAAGGTCAGTTTCTAGGTGGGACCCTATAGAGAAACTTCTGCCCAGGAGAGAGAATGGGAAGGTTTTATGATTAACAATCAGTTTTAGATAATGGTTTCCACCAGTTCAGTCTAGAGGCATCAGGATGTTCAAAGATAGCAGGAACATCAAAGACTCCCCTCTTTCCTTTTAGTTCCTCATCTTGCATTGTATAATGGGATAAACTGGGTCCCAAGGAACTAAATAGATTACACAGATCATTGGTAGCACTACAAAAAATAAAAATACCTGCACAGGGCTCTTCTCTGCACAACCAGGCACCTACTGTGTGCTAAACACTAGGCTGGGCATTACTGGGATACAGATAAACTTGACCTTCATTGGGTCTAGTTAGGAAACCCAAAATGAAACACTTTCAGAATAATCGGGGCTAAATTTATATTTATTGTAAGAACAAACACACTGCAGAGAAGAGAAAATGTTATGGTCCTTGAAGTCTGGGTTTTTCATAAAAGGCAGAAAGAGTAAGGGAAATGGGGGGCTGATTCTAAGAAGAGCAGTATCAATAGCAGTAGGGTGGGGTGAGTGGCCAGAAAGACCTTATTTGACCAGAAAAAAGGTGGGAGACAAGAGAGAGGTGGAAGGATGGGAAGCATCAGGTTAGAGGTAAGTCTGATGTATCAGGCAAACCAAGAGATATATAGTGCAGCTATTGAATTTAATATATTCATATCTAAATAAAATACTAACCCGAGGGGGTTCACAGTGTCTTCTCTTCCTCTCTTGCAGCAGAGCTCTGGGACATTGTCTGCTTTGCTGCTTTCTCCTCCCTTGGGGAGAGAATCAAACTTGAAGAAGATCCACAGTCCCTGACGTGTGTGCAGTAGAAGAGATGAGACCCAATAGGATCAAAACGATGTTAGAAGATTGTCCTGGATGAAAGTTCTCCTGTGGGTGGAGTGGAAAGTTCCCAGGGGTGGGTACTTAAATTGCCTTAAAGGGTTAGGGGAGACAAGTAAAATTGGAATTTCAGTTTGGGTAGTACTTTTTAAGTGTGTCCTTTATCTGGAATGAAGCCAGATTAGCTCTTTTTTTTAAAAACTTTTAAAAAATATATAACAATAAACAAATGCAAACATTCTTAACTTTCGATCATTCCATTCTACATATACAATCAGTAATTCACAATATCATCACATAGTTGCATATTCATCATCATGATCATTTCTTAGAACATTTGCATCAATTCAGAAAAAAATAAAAAGAAAACAGAAGTAAATTCATACATACCATACCTCTTACCCTTCCTCTCATTGATCACTAACTTTTCAATCTAAATTTATTTTAACATTTCTTCCCCCTATTATTTATTTTTATTCCATATGTTTTACTCATCTGTTGATAAGGTACACAAAAGAGCCTCAGACATAAGGTTTTCACAATCACACATTCACATTATGAAAGCTATATCATTATACAATCAAGAAACATGGCTATTGGAACAAAATTCTACATTTTCAGGCAGTTCCCTCCAGGCTCTCTGTTACATCTTGACTAACAAGGTGATATCTATTTAATGCATAAGAATAACCTCCAGGATAACCTCTTGACTCTGTTTGGAATCTCTCAGCCATTGACACTTTATTTTGTCTCATTTCGCTCTTCCACCTTTTGGTCAAGAAAGTTTTCTCAATCCCTTGATGCTGAGTCTCAGCTCATTCTAGAATTTCTATCCCATGTTGCCATAAGGTCCACACCCCTGGGAGTCATGTCCCACGTAGACAGGGGAACGGCAGTGAGTTTGCTTGTTGTGTTGGTTGGAGAGAGACATGCTACATCTGAGCAACAAAAGAGTTTCTCTTGGGGGTGACTCTTAGGTCTAATTTTAAGTAGGCTTGACCTATCCTTTGTGGGGTTAAATTTCATATGAACAAACCCCAGGATTGGGGGTTCAGCCTATAGCTTTGGTTGTCCGCACTCCTTGTGGAAATCAGATTAGCTCTTCTTGAATATTAGCCCTTAATTAACATTTTATATTTATTCTCAAAAATTAAGAGAAAAGCTGTTGAATGAAGGAATGGTCCCAATGTTTTAGTAGGAAAAATTATAGTGCATTTCATCTCAGCAGCTTCTGCAAATAGATAATTATTTCAACTGGAAAATGACAATAAGCATGTATTGGTTAGGGTTCTTTAGAGAAACAGAATCAACAGGTAACATTTGTAGAAGGCCCTCCCCTTGGATGATTACAAATGGAATCAGCTGTGGATGCAGCTGATGTGATCATGATTTAATTCTATGAAATGTCCTCATTGCAACAGATAGGCCAGCACTTGCCCAACCAATCAGAGGCACCAACACTTGGCCAAGTTGACACATGAATCTGACCATGACAATCCACCCCTTGTCAACTTGGCAGCTATACATATCACCTTAAGCCATACCTAATTTCTAAATAAAAAACAATAAAACACACATTTTTTTCTTTCACCTAACAATACTCAACTGTTCTGCATATAACTGGAAACACATTAAATTTCTCCAGAATAGGATGCAAATCCTTGGGTAATATTCATTCTTAAACTTGATATCTTACAACTTAAATAGTTTAACAGGAACAAAACAGCATTACAGTCCTCGTTTTTGTAACTGATCATGTGGTGCAGTTCATATTTATCATTACCTTCTTTCACTACCCATTCCATGTTCCCTTTACCCTCAGCAAGCACTTTAGCTGGCCATGGTTCTTTGCGTAGTTGGGTGACCAAAACTTTCATTCCTGAAGTTTCACAGCCATTGGTAGTCTTGCCTGGATTGGGTTGTTGCAGTTTTCCATTGATTTTAATTACAGGGCATGGTAGTACTAAAAGATGCCCTAGGAGATCTCCTATATTTGAAGAAAACTTTTTTTTACCTCCATTAGGAAGTTGCAGTCCTATTTCCCCCTGATATTCAGGGTCAATCACCCCAGACAATAATGTAATCCCCTTCTTGACTTGTTGATCCAGGAGCATGAGTAGCCCAAAGTGACCAGGTGGCAGTCTTAGATTCCAGTTCAACATAATCATTGTTTCTCTTGGTGGAAGCCCTCCCCTTTTTGGAACTAAAACCTATCGATCAGCAGAGCTCAAGATTGCATGGGCAGGAAGCAAAAATTTTCCTAGTGGGTCACTAGGGGTAATAGTGAGTGGTATCACTCTCATTTCCACCCCTTGGTTCCTGGACCCATGGATTCTGGCTATGGGAGAAACAGCACCATACAGCAGATGCTGATTCAGAGCATATAAACTTCCTGGAAAACATTATCCCAGACTTTCAAGGTATTACCACCTAGCTGGCACCATAATTGAGTTTTCAAAAGCCCATTCCACCATTCTATTAATCCATTTGCTTCTGGATGATGGGGAACATGGTAAGATCAGAAAATTCCATGAGCATGGGCCCATTGCCACACTTCATTTGCTGTGAAGTGTGTTCCTTGATCAGAAGCAATGCTGTGTGGAATATCATGATGATGGATAAGGCATTCTGTAAGTCCACGGATGGTAGTTTTGGCAGAAGCATTGCATGCAGGGAAAGCAAACCTATATCCAGAATATGTGTCTACTCCAGTTAGAACAAATCACTGCCCCTTCCATGAAGGGAGTGGTCCAATGTAATCAACTTGCCACCATGTAGCGGTTGGTCACCTCGGGGAATGGTGCCATATCAGGGGCTGAGTGTAGGTCTCTGCTCCTGGCAGATTAGGCACTCAGCAGTGGCTGTAGCCAAGTCAGCCTTGGTGAGTGGAAGTCCATGTTGCTGAGCCCATGCATAACCTCTATCCCCACCACCATGACCACTTTGTTCATGAGCCCATTGGGCAATGACAAGAGTTGCTGGGGAAAGAGGCTGACTTGTATCCACAGAACGGGTCATTTTATCCACTTGATTATTAAAACCTTCCTCTGCTGAAGTCATCCTCTGGTGCACATTCACATGGGACACAAATATGTTCATGTTTTTAGCCCACTCAGAAAGTTCTCTCCACATACTTCTCCCCCAGATCTCTTTGTCACCAATTTTCCCATTATGGTCTTTCCAAGTCCCTGACCATCCAGCTAAACCATTAGCAACAGCCCATGAGTCAGTATACAAAGGCACCTCTGACCAGTTCTCCTTCCAAGCAAAATGAACAACCAGGTGCACTGTTCACAGTGCTGCCCACTGGGAGGATTTCTTCTCACCACTGTCTTTCAAAGACACCCCTAAAAGGGGTTATAGTGCTGTAGCTGTCCACTTTCGGGTGGTACCTGCGTATCATGCTGAACCATCTGTAAATCAGACCCGAGTTTTCTCTTCCTCAGTCAATTCACTGTAAGGAAGTCCCCAAGAGGCCATAGCTCTCATCTGGGAAAGAGATGGTAATGTGGCAGGAGTGGAGATCATGGGCATTTGGGCCACTTCTTCATTTAACTTACTTGTGCTTTCAGAACCTGCTCTGGTTCTATCTCATATATACAATTTCCATTTTACAGTAGAGTGCTGCTGTGCATGCTCAACTTTATGGCTTGGTGGGTCAGACAACACCCAGCTCATGATAGGCAACTCAGGTCTTGTGGTAACTTAGTGGCCCATGGCTAAGGGTTCAGTCTCTACTAAGGCCCTGTAGCAGACCAAAAGCTGTTTCTCAAAAGGAGAGCAGATATCTGCAGCAGATGGTAAGGTTTTGCTCCAAAATCCTAAGGGTCTGCATTGTGATTCTCCTATAGGGGCCTGCCATGGGCTTCAAAAAGCATCTCTATTTGCCACTGACACTTCCAGCACCATTGGATCTGCTGGATCATATGGCCCAAGTGGCAGAGCAGCTTGTACAGCAGCCTGGACCTGTCGCAGAGCCTCCTCTTGCTCAGGTCCCCACTCAAAATTAGCAGCTTTTCTGGTTACCCAATAAATGGGCCAGAGTAGCACACCCAAATGAGGAATATGTTATCATCAAAATCCAAAGAGACCAACTAGGCATTGTGCCTCTTTTTTTGTTCATAGGACAGATACAGCAACTTAACCTTCCCCTTAGAAGGGATATCTCGACATGCCCCATACCACTGGACACCTAGAAATTTCAGTGAGGTGGAAGAGCCCTGTATTTTGTTTGAATTTATCTCCCATCCTCTGACATGCAAATGCCTTACCAGTAAGTCTAGAGTAATTACTACTTCTTGCTCACTAGGTCCAATCAATATGATATCATCAATATAATGGGCCAGTGTGATGTCTTGTGGGAGGGAGAAACGATCAAGTCCCTGTGGGCAAGATTATGACATAGGGCTGGAGAGTTGATATACCCCTGAGGTAGGACAGTGAAAGTATATTGCTGACCTTGCCAGCTGAAAGCAAACTTTCTGGTGGTCCTTACTAATAGCTATTGAGAAGAAAGCATTTGCCAGATCAATAGCTGAATACCAGGTACCAAGGGATGTATTGATTTGCTCAAGCATTGATACCACATCTGGGACAGCAGCTGAAAATTGGAGTGACCAAGTGGTTGAGCTTCCGATAATCCACTGTCATCCTCCAAGACCTGTGTGTTTTCTGCACAGGCCAAATAGGAGAGTTGAATGGGGTTGTGGTGGGAATCACCACTCCTGCATCTTTCAAGTCCTTAAGAGTGGCAGTAATCTCTGCAATCCCTGCAGGAATCTGGTATTGCTTCTGATTTATTATTTTGCTAAGTAGGGGCACTTCTAGTGGCTTCTGCTTGGCCTTTCCCACCATAACAGCCCTCATTGCATGAGTTAGAGAGCCAATGTGGGAATTCTGACAGTTGCTCAATATGTCTATTCCAATTACAATTCTGGAACTGGAGAAATAACTACAGAATGGGTCTGGGAGCCCACTGGACCCACTGTGAGACAGACCTGAGCTAAAACTCCATTGATCACCTGGCCTCCATAAGCTCCCACTCTGACTGGTGGACGAGAGTGACATTTTGGGTTCCCTGGAATTAAAATCACTTTTGAACCAGTGTCTAATATTCCCCGAAATAACTGATCATTTCTTTTTCCCCAATGCACATTTACCCTGGTAAAAGGCCATTGGTCTCCTTGGGGAAGGCTTGGAGGAAGATTAACAGTATAAATTTGTGGCAGTGTGTTCTAGTTTGCTAGCTGCCAGAATGCAATATACCAGAAATGGAATGGCTTTTAAAAAGGGAAATTTAATAAGTTGCTATTTTTATAGCAACTTTAATGTCCCAAGTAAAACAAGTCTATAGAAATGTCCAATCAAAGGCATCAAGGGAAAGATACCTTGGTTCCAGAAGACCAATGAAGTTCAGGGTTTCTCTTTCAAGTGAGAAGGCACATGGCGAACACAGTCAGAGTTTCTCTCCCATCTGGAAAGGCATATGGTGAACACGGTCAGGGTTCCTCTCTCATCTGGAAGGGCACATGGCGAACATGGCATCATCTGCTAGCTTCTTCTCTTGGCTTCCTGTTTCATGAAGCTCCCTGGGAAGCATTTTCCTTCTTCATCTCCAAAAGTTGTTGGCTGGGGGACTCTTCTTCTTGTAGCTTTATCATTCTGCTCTGCTGTCTCTGAATCACTCATTCTCCAAAATGTTTCCTCTTTTATAGGACTCCAGAAACTTATCAAGACCACCCAAATGGGTGGAGACATGTCATCACTTAAGCCAGTTTAACAACCACTCTTGATTAAATCACGTCTCCAGGGAGATAATCTGATTACAGTTTCAAACATACAGTATTGAATAGGGATTATTTGCCTTTGTGATATGGGATTTAGATTAAAACATGGTTTTTCTAGGGGACATGCATCCTTTCAAACCAGCGTACAGTGTAACACAGTTCTCCCCCAAAGGGACCTGGCCTCCCCTTCATTCAAAGGGTTCTTGGTCTGTAAACTGTCTCAAGTCTGGAAATTGATTAAGGGGCTGTAACTCTGTTTTTGTAAATCAGGTTAAACTTCTGCTCACTTGACCTAGAACTCTTTTGTTTATACAGCTCAAACAAGAATTTAGTAGACTGTCCTTCTATTGTACTTCTAAGTACCCCATGATTTACTAGCCAATGCCACAAATCTCTGTGATTCATATAATTTTGACTTCTGCTTTGAGTTTGCTGTCTATTATAATAGCCACATCTACCCTGTCTTTGGTGATTAAGTGTTGCCACCTGGCTTCTGCTAACTCTGGATCTGGTCATCCCCATTGAGTTTAAGGATTCCAGTTCAGTGACAGCAGTTCCTACAGCAATATCTGACCTATAGAGAAGTCCCTGAAGAGCTGATGGTTCTAGTCTCACAAATTCATTTCTCACTGTTTTGGTTAAAGGTGCATCCTCCAGACATTCCTGGGGTGTAAGAGCAGGCTCTGCATGATAATGATAAATCCTCTCTAACATTCCAATCTCTCTAGGCCTCTGGATCCCCTCATCTACATTATACTAGGGCAGTTCTGGTATT
This sequence comes from Tamandua tetradactyla, assembly GCF_023851605.1. Taxonomy (NCBI): domain Eukaryota; kingdom Metazoa; phylum Chordata; class Mammalia; order Pilosa; family Myrmecophagidae; genus Tamandua; species Tamandua tetradactyla. The sequence continues at coordinate 95,090,211 of NC_135329.1, read as the reverse complement.
TCAACCTCAGGTAATGTCAGGCATCTTTTGATCCATGTTTCAACCAACCATCTAGACAAACTGTTAATACCTTTTCTAACTTCTCGAGCTATGACATTGAATGCAGATTCTCTGCTTAGTAGGCCCATATCAATAAATTCAGCCTGATCCAGCCTTATATTCCTCCCACCATTATCCCACACCCTTAAAATCCATTGTCACACATATTCGCCTGATTTCTGTCTATATAAATTGGAAAACTCGTGCAGTTCTTTTGGAGTATAATGTACCTACTCATGTGTAATACTTTGTATCTCACCTTTAGGGGCCTGTCGGGACTTTAGTCTAGTTATAGGTCTGGAAATGAGGGGTGGTGGGGGTGGGTCATGAAAAGAATTAGAAATATCTTCCAAGCCATTTTCTTCAGGGCATTCATTTGCAGTTTCATCTGGTGAAACTGGATTAATCACTCTAGGGCTAATCCCTTCAGGAGGAGGTTGGGTGGCCAACTCCTCAAGGAAGGCTGGAGATGGGGATATTATGTCCTCAGGGCAGACTATAACAGGATTGTCTAGAGAAGACTTGCATGACCTAGGGTTTCAACCTCACCACTGGTATCATTATCAATCCATATGTCACCATCCCATTTTTCAGGGTCCCACTCCTTTCCAATCAATGTCCTCACTTTAATGGCAGACACCATGCAACATTGAGATTTCAGTTTATGTTGTAGAGTTGCTACTCTAACAATAAGATTCTGAGTCTGATTTTCAGAGACATCAAGTCTATGGCTACAGGAAATAATATTTTCCTTCAGGATACTCATAAAAACTTCTACATCTGTCAGATGGCGCTTAAGCTTTTCATTTGAAGTCTTAAACCCATCCCTTTCACTCCATAATGTGTCCAGTGTATCTAATAACAACCAGCCAACATCTTTACACCTCTTATTTCCACAAAACTCTGTAAAGGTGTCAAAAACATTATCCCCCAGAGCCTGGCTTCATACAAGTGAAACATTAGAAGAATCACATGGTGATATTTGGCTATCTCTTTTTGCCAACTCACTCCATGAACTGGGAGTGTCATTCTGATTATGAGAATCAGAGTCCTTAGTGCCTTTGAGTCCAGTCAAAGTAGAAAACCATTCATAAAAACCCATTTTTAAGATTCTGTTTCTTAAGAACCACTCCTGGTAACAAGTTGTATTAGGGTCCTCTAGAGAAACAGAATCAGCAGGGAACACTTGCAAATATAAAATTTATTAAAGTGTCTCACATGACCGTGGGAACACAGAATCCAAAATCTACAGGGCAGGCTGTGAAGCTGACAATTCCAATGGAGAGTCTGGATGAACTCCACAGGAGAGGTTTGCCAGCTGAAGCAGGAAGAGAGCCTGTCTCTTCTGAATCCTCCTTAAAAGGCTTCCAGTGATTAGATTAAGCATCAGTCATTGCAGAAGACACTCCCCCTGGCTGATTACAAATAGAATCAGCTGTAGATGCAACTGATGTGATCATGATTTAATTCTATGAAATGTCTCATTGCAACAGATAGGCCAGCACTTGTCCAACTAGACAAACAGGTACCACCACTTGGCCAAGTTGACATATGAACCTGACCATGACAAAGCGTATATAAGTAATAAGAATAATTTGAAAGGACATACTGTTTGTTCGTAAAATAAAGTCAAGAATGATTGCATTCACCGAAGGAAGAAGGAAAGTCTTGACAGTTGATAGCAGCTGGTCTAGGGAGGCATTCTCCTGAAGATGCATTCACTTTTTTCTGTGCCATTTCCTTAAACATTTTGCAAATTTTGAAGAGCTTGTGGTTATTTTGCACTCAGACTGCACTTAAAAGAAGTAGTAGTATGAAAAACTGGCTTTAGGCAAAAAAGGCTAATTATGAATGTGTTTTGAAACACATGTACATAACACACGAGCATAACAGATTGAAAGTCCTAAAAGATGCAAGTCTGCCATCTCCCTGGCTTAGAGTCTATAAACAAACCAAAATGCTTTGGGTTCATGAAAACATGAGTTCAAATGTGTCTCATATGATGGTCATTAACTAGAAACTGTGGTGTCATGTAAATTGGTGAGCAAAACTCTGCCTGAAACCATAATGTCAAGGCTTCAGTCCTTATAATGTATTTATTTAGTGTTGTGGGGTGAACCACTTGTTATATCAATCAAGAAAGAAGGTGTTTTCTGAAAAGTGGTATAACTTTTCAAGGGCCTCTTTGGGGAAATGGCATTAACAGGTAAGTAAAAAAGGAAAGGGCTCAATTAGGCCCACTCTCACCTTCAGACTCTTGTCCATGGAGAAAGTTCTGCCCAGGATGACTTCCTGTCCACATCTTCTTTTCCTTTCTTCAGGTTGGCAAACTTGCCTTCATCTTTTCCAGATTAGTTCTGATGTCAAATTCTCTGGGGAAATTTCTTAGTTCTAACCCTAGTTGTCTTCACCTCCCCCTACAGAGTCCAGTGGCTTTTCCTTTTTGCTCCCAAAGTCTCTGAGCTTCTGATCACCATAACACTTAGATTACTGCTCTACAGGTTCATATTTATTGTCTGTTTTCCTCATTAGACTCTATGCTTCCTGTGAATGGGGACTTGGATAATTCAGTGTCCATGGTACCTGGCCCAGCGCCTGGAGCACAGGGACATCTGATAAATGCCAGTTAGTGAATGTGTGTGCAAATAGCCTTCAGGAATGAATTGAGAAGTGATACATTTCAGAGTGTGGCAAGAATTTGGAAAGTATGTTAATCAACTTTGGACATAGTAAGAAATGACCCCAGTATTTCAGTGGCTTACAACAGCAAACATTTATTTCTGCTCATATTAATGAGGGTTATGTATAGTCTAAGGTTCTGTCCCAAATGGGGTGCAGATAAGAAATGGTTCCACGGGTCCCTATGGGACTCTGCTCTCAAGGTGGAAGGGAGAATAGGCTATATAATAGACTAAGCAAAAATATGTAATTAAGTTTCCTCTTGAGCATGCATGGGGATGTACACTCTGCCTACAGGGGGACATTGTAAATCATTTCTAAAGGGGATGAAGTTTAGTCCTATTTGAGAGATGGATGGTTGTGAAAATAATACAATCTAATACAGGGCTTTTTCTTTTCTTACCTGTGTTTTTTTTTTTTAGAAGAGCTTTATTGGAGTATACTTGACATAATACACTGTACATATTTAAAGTGTAAATTTTGTAGGTTAGACATAAGAGTTCTTCTAGGAAACCACCATTACAATCTAGATTGGGGGTAGATGTGTAACTCTCAGGCCAAGTTTTATTGGAACACAGTTATGTTCGTCTATGTATTGTTTATGATTGCTTTTGCATACAATGGCAGAGTTGAGTATTTGTATCTGGAGCCATACGGTCCTCAAGGTTGAAAATATTTACTATCTGGTCCTATACAGAAAAAGTTTGTCAACCCCCGTCTAAATAATAAACATACCCATTATCCCTTGAATTTCTTTGTGCCCCTCTTAATCTCTCCCTTCTATACCTTCCCACAGTCCCTTGCACCTAGCTAACCACTGATCTGCTTTCTGTCACTGTCCGACTGTTTGCATTTCTTACAATTTTATATAAATGGAACCATACAATATATACTCATTGTCTGGCTCTTCCACTTACCATAATTGATCTGACATTCATCCAGCTTATAACACAAATCAGTAGTTTACTCCTTTTTATTCCTTTAGCATTTTATTGTATAGATGTACTATAGTTTGTTTATCCTTTCACTTGTTGATGGAACTTGTGGCTCTTTCCAGTTCAGGGCCATTACGAGCAATACTAGTATGAAGAGATATGTACAGATTGTTGTATGGACATAGGCTCTCATTTCTTTTTAGTAAATAGTGTAACATATGGTAGAAGAATGTGTAAATTTTTAAGAAATTACCAAGCTGTTGTCCAGATGGTCTTACCATTTTACATTCCTACCAGCAGTGCATGTGTTCCAGCTCCTTCACATCCTTATCAAAGCTTGATATCAGTATTTTGAATTTTAGTCATTCTAATGGGTGTATAGGGGAATCTTATAGTCATTTTAAGTTGAATTCCCTAATAACTAATCATATTGAGCTTTTTTTCATGTGCATATTAACCATCTACATATTTTTTTCTGAAATGTCTGTCCAACTCTTTTGCCCATTTAAAAAGTAACTGGATTGTTTATTTTCTTATTGTTGAGTTTTGAGAATCTTTATGTATTCTGGATACAGGTTTTTTAACAGATAGATGCTTTGCAAATGTTCTGGTCTAATCTGTGACTTGTATTTTCATTCTCTGAACAGTGTCTTTCAAAGAGTAGAAACTTTAAATTTTGAAGTCCAATTTATCAATTAGGAATATATTTTTGATATCATATCTAGGAAATCTGCCTAACTCAAGGTCACAAAGGTTTTTCCTAGAAATGTTATCATTTTAGCTTTTACATTTAAGTTCATGATCTGTTTTAAATTAATTTTTGTATATGGTGTGAGGTATGAATCAAATTGTTTTGGCGGGGAGGGGGATGGAAAGATTATCCTTCCCCATGGATTACTTTTGCACCTTTGTTTGAAACCAATTGTCCATTTATGTGGGGGTCTGTTTCTAAACTCTCCATTCTATTTCATTGATCTGCTCACAAGGTATTGATGTGCCCCAGTGCTCCATTGTCCTGATTTCTGCTGCTTCATAAGTGTTAAAATCAGGTAGTTTGTCCTTAATTATGTTCTTCTGTTTTGGCTGTTCCAGGTCTTTTACCTTTCTACATGAATTTTAGAATTACATTGTCAATTTCTATTAAAAGGATCACCAGTAGGTTTTTTATTTTTAAAATTTACAGGCGAATTTTAAAACTTATTCAGAAATGAAAGGGGTAGAAGAGCCAAAACAAATTTGCTAAAGAAGAAGAGATTTGGAAGGAGACTGCCTGATTTCAAGGTGTATTACAAAGATGTAATAATCAGGACAGTGTAGGGCTTGTGGAAGGATAGATTATAGATCAATGGGACAGAATAGAATGTTCACAAATAAGCACACACATATTTGAATAATTTACTGTCAACAAAGATACCAAGTTAATTCAACAGAGATAGAATAGTCTCTTAAGCAAATGGTGCTGCAAAAACTGTACACCCAAATTGAGGGAAAATAAACAAAAACAAATTTCAACACATATATCTTGTCATACATAAAAATAAATTTGAGATGAATCATAGACCTAACTGTGAAAGTTAAAACTATAAAACTTGCAGGAAAAAACATGGGGGAAAAATCTCAAAGCTGTATGAGAAAATATGTGCAATGCAGATATATGCTAAAGACTTGTGTCTGGAGTATATAAATAACTTTTATATCACCATATTGAGCTGGCAAACAAGCCAGTAAAAACGGACATGCATAATATTTGAACAGACATTTAACAAAAGTAAATATAAAATGATCAATAAGCACATGAGCAGATGGTCAGCATTATCAGAAACCAAGGAACAGTTAATTAAAATCATAAGGAGATGCAGCTTTGCACCCACTAGACTTGCTAAGATGAAAAAGGCTGACATACCAAATTTTGGCAAAGATATGAAGCAACTAGAACACTCATGCATGGCTGCTGGGAGAGTGAAACCATGCAACCACTTTGGAAAAAGCTTTTCATTCCTTATATAAGCATACATTTACCACATGACCTGGTGATTCAATTTCTAGGTATTTATTCAAGGAAATGGCAAACATGTGCTACTCCAAGACTTCACACAAGGATGTTCATAGCATCCCATCATAATAGCCCCCAAATGAAAACAATCCAAATGCCCATCAATAATTAGTAGATAAACAAACTGTGGTATATCCATACAATGGAATACTAGTCTGCAATAAAAAGAAACAAACAACTGATACACCCAATAACATGGGTAGGTCTTAAAAGCATTATTCTATCGGAAAGAATACAGACAGAAAAGAGTATATGCTGCCTGACTCCAATTATATAAAGTCCTAGAATAAGAAAAACTAATCTGATTTAAGTTAGATAAATAGAAATCAGATCAGTGGTTGCTTGGGCCTAGAAAGAGAAGATTGACCAGGAAGGTCATGAGGGAGCTCTTTGGGAGATGGAAATATCGCATGTCTTGATTGTGGAAGGAGTCACAGAGACACCCTCATCTGTCAAAACTCACCAGACTAGACTCTCAAAAAATGGTTGTGTCGATTGTATTTTATGCAAATCATACCTAAAAATTTGATTAAAAATAAGAATAGTATCTCTACATCCTTAGATAAGTGCCTGCTGACTTTTCAGCAAACCACCAGGTCTTCTTGCAGGTATCCATGTTGGAGGCAACATCCAAACACAAGGCGCAGGCAAGAAATGGCTGGCTTCTGTTGGAAGGGTGACCAGTGGTTCTAGCACCCCTGGCCAATGTGACTCTAAAGTCTGAAATTACTAGACACAGGCTCTTTTCATTATTCCTGTTCTGTTGGAAAGCATATGCTGCTGTATTCGACCATGACAATAAGGGCTCACTCTGCTAGAGATAGCAGGGTGGTGAACTGAAGGGAGCCTATGTCCTTGAGGATTCCGGGAGAGCATAAGAGATGCCTGTCTACCTCTGGATGTCTATGTGAAAGAAAGTGAGAAATAACCTGCCTTGTTTAAGTTGCTAATCTTTGGTGTTGTCTTCACAACTTCACCTGAACTGAACTCATATAATTATCCAAAATTCTACAAGCAAAAATTAAACCATCATTTAGACTTCAATTCTACTTCTGTTGAGCACCTTCTGTGCATCCAGTGTGATATTTCCATAAATGCTTTCCTTTTGCTTGTATTCAATCTAAGAAGTATGTGGAACTCTCACACCATTAACACAAATTCTCTGCAACTCTTTCTCAGTTGGTGTTAAGGTCTGAGACCGGCTCAGTTGCAGTTATGTAGCCAAAGCTCTTTAGAGATAAGATTGCCCAAAAGGGAAGCTTTATCTCTGAGGGAAAGAGCACTGGATCCAATGTGAATGTGTTGTTCAGAACTTGGAAATCTGTCTTCATCACGAGAAGAATACTGAGAAACTTAAGGAGAACTTGGAAGGAACATGCCCGAGAAGTTATTGGGTGTTGTGTGTTGAGAGTTCTATTGGGACTGAGAAAACTTATAAAGCCCTCAGATCATGATAAGTTTCCAACATTTCAAATCATCTTTTCTTTGTTTCTGTGGCATTCCTTATCAATTTTGCCTCACCTTGGATTTTTGTTTATTTGTTCACACTCAATTCCTTGAATCAGACAGTATTCTAAATTTTTGAAAATCTCCATTTCACGTGATGCCTAAAAAACATTGTATAACTCTATCTTTTGCTAAGTGAGTGTGTACTCTGAATTTTCTGGTTCACTAAAGCCTACTAGATCTGTCCCCTCATCTGAGTAAGTGAACACAGTTTGAAGACCCTTCCCTTTGTTATTATGAAACTGGAAGAGCAAGATCTCATGGAACTCATGTTTAAGATCATGTGGGGGCTCTACTGCTCTGGTTGGTGTCTGGTTCTGTTGAAATGACACTTCCCAGCCCAGCCAATCTGTTATGCTTCATGCAACTCTAGCTGACAACACTGCAACAGGGACTTGCCAGCATTTCTTCAAAAATCCTTCAAATTTCCTGTGATGCAAATCCCTTTAGCTTAACAAAACTATGGCAGAAATAAAGACATCCAAATAGATCCTGAGAAAGTCCTCAGAACTTCCTAAGACAGTGTTGAGATGCTTCAGAGGGCCTCTGGTAGTAATGCAAACATCAGGTTGCCTCTCTTTTCAACTAAGTGGAGTAAGCTGAAAGCTGCTTTTTACAATAGGCAGCTAGAAGCGCTTGACGTTGCTGACTCTGAAAGCAAATGAAAACCCCGGACTGATTTGCACTTGGTTAGGGCAACTCCTTTTGAGAATCTAGAGATATTCCCACATGGGCTGTAGGAGAAAACTGCTGCAGTCTATGGAATACTTCCAGATGTTAAAATCATTGACGATATTCTAAAAACAAACACTGGTTGTTAACATTTAGTTTCAGCATTTTTGTTTTATTTTCCTGTAATGGTTGACTTTCCTCATTAAGCATTTTCCATTTCTCCAGGATGCATAAAGCTTACCTTTAAAGGTGTGATCTCCCAACACTTCATCCCTGGATAGGTTTCTTTTTAACAAACTAAAACAGACATAACTAGGGCACTGTTTCGGGCTGCTATGACAAATGTGGAACTGAAGAATACTGAGAGCCATTCGAAAACTGGTTTGGTAAAAGACAGTGCTGTGTAATGAAACCAAATGCGAAGATCAGAATTTTAAAAGAAATCCTAGTGGGAAGATAAAAGGACATGAGAAATAATAAATGTTGAAATGATACACCACCTAATGGTATCTTGTCAAGGAAGAAAGATAATATGATAACTCACAGAGCATCTCCAAGCCTCTATTGGTACTTGACCTATAGTTTGCAGAGAAACAATCTTTTTGTTTCATCTGGCTCATATTAGAAAATAGGAAAAACAAGACCAGCATTTTTCCCTGACTCTCACCCAGATGGTGGAAAAATCCATGCAATCTTTAACTGTCTGAAATTCTTTAAAGCAATATAAGACAGAAAGAATTATTAAGTCACTTTCCCATTTCATATAATGAAAAACTGCACTACCACAGTAGGACCGGGGCCATCAATTTCGGAGTAAGTGGGAGCTCTGATTGGTCCTGCAAGCCATCGATCTCCTGGCAGTCCTGGGTCCCTCTCTCAGAAGCCTTCTTGGTATAGGAAAAAGAAATTTAGAAAATAAGAAAACTGAAGACAAGCTACTCATTAGCATCCATATAATTCTATATCTGAGATTTATTTGGTCTACAATTTGCATACATGGCATTCATATGGATGTTTAGGGGACATATCTATACTCTTTACACATTTGGTTCTTCTTTCACTTATTAACATGTTCATTCATTCATTTAGCAAGTGATTCCTTTTGGGGTCCAAAGATGTGTAAGGGTTGGATCCTCCCCTTGAAGTCCACTGAGATAGGGTTTGGCAAATAAATGACTCTAATGAATCTGATCAATTCTCCAGTCAATGTTATGTATATTATTGACATTAATACATACCTTTGGCCATCATTGGGTACCCTGGGCCCAAACTCAGAGATGTTAGAAGGGCAGCTGGGATATGTCCCACCTTTTGTGTTTATTTAAAATTTGAATGGTAATTAACTATTTTATTTTTTATTTACTTCTGCATTTAGACTTACCTCTAATACAAAGGATATTTGATGGGGCTTATAGGAGTACATATGGCAGTCAATTCTCAATACTTCAGTGCAGCTGCTTAAGAGAGGCCATTTGCTCTTTGGGGAAAAACCTCAGTTAGAGAGACTTATTGGAAGTGATGGGTCTTTATAGCTGAACAGATTCATTTACTGCCCCCGTGCCAGTGCCTAGGGATTGAAAAGCTCCTCTCTTCTAGGAGTTCATGTGTGGTTGGGGAGACTGGACTGGTACTTACAATTAGCTAACCATCTACAAATCATCACTCCTGTAGTGCCTCCATTTCTCCATCTGGAAGATGGAGTTAGCAATGCTCGTTACCTCTGGGGAATGAGCCAGAAACAGCACAGCATCTGGTACATCAAGAGGCCAAGAAAGTGTTAGCTGTTACTGCGGCTATAGCTACCCAGGCCTGAGTTGTCAGAGCTGAACATACTAATGAGTGAACGCCCAGGAGAAGGCACTCGAGATTGCTGTTGGGTTTCCTTTCATATCACAGCCCGCCCTATTACCCCAGGTGTCTTCCATTAGAGTTAGAGTTCCCAGGACAGGAGTGATTTTCCTCTTGTCTCTGTCTGATCTCCCTGAAAGTAGAATCTGTGTTTACATTGTCAGATTTGCTGTTCTCTGATCTTATCATTAAGAAAGAGTAGTTAGAAGGAGCTAGTTGATTGGTTATCCTTTCAGTGGGACAGAGAGGAAGGGGATTTGTGTACTACAAGAGGAGGTGTCTTTAACAAAAGACTTTTGAAGGAAGTTAAATCAAGGAAGGCTAGGGGGAGAGGTGAGAGCAGGAGAGAAGCCTGTGAGTTCAGGAGGCAGGAGCTGGGTGAGAAGACTCCTCAGGGTCCCCCTTTCAAGCTCTCTGTCTGCAGTTTCATTGGTTTGGTGCAGATGGAGTCATGGCAGCTTTTCTTGAGGTTGAGAGAGCTTCTCTTTCCCCAGAGCTCATGATACAACCCACAGATACAAACTATCAATGAATGGAGAAGTTGCATTTGCTGTTTAAAGAGTTGGGGACCATTTCTGAATTCTAGACTGGAAAGTGGGGGTGGGTATGCCGGGATGTTTTTGACAAAGGGAAGACTCCTATTTTGCTTAGGAATGCACTTTTTGGGGGCAGATGGGTGGTGGCAATGTCAATCCCTAGCTTCTAGAATAGTGGGAGTTAAGGTGATAACTGTTCTGTCCAGAAAAGTAAAAGCCTGTTTGAGCAGGCTGGTCATTTTCTTAATTTAAAGGGATTTTGAAAATTTTCCTCACAAGCCAGGACACTAGATTTTGTGATTCTGGAAATGGCAACAGAAGAGAAGGGAGAAAAGACATGCTCTTAGGACCAGATTCCACACCATGGAGGCATGAGAGGGCCAAAGAGAGAGAGGGACAGCCAGGAAGGGATTCCCTAGGAAAAGGCATACAAGAAAAATTTAAGACAGAGGGCTGCAATGCCTCACTTTAGCACCTAGCTAACAGCTGAGCGAGACTCTCAAGGCTCAAGTGGTGTGGGGAATACCTTGAATGGGGATTCAGGCCATTTGTTTTGTGGTTAAAATGAAGGGCATTTTCAGAAGATGGGCAACCTGTGGATTTAGGTACCTGAAGCTGGGCGGCCTCTAAAAGAGTCTTAGTCATCCGGTTTTCTTTTGATAGAGAAACATGTAATCCTATGCATCCCTGGCCACAGGGCCCTTGCAGCAGTGTCATTCCCATGCATTAGTGCTGTTAGCAGGGTACCCTGTTTTCCAGGATGGTGGGGATTGGGGGTGGGTCTTAGAAACAGCACCATCTGCCTGGAGGAACCTCAGAGGAAGACAGATCACTTGCCTTTGTCTTTGGAAAGTTAATTGCCCCAATGGGCTTTGGAAGGCATATGCAAGGCTCCTTCCTCCAAAACTGCCAACTGGTCCTCAGTTCCAAAGCAGCCTGTCCCTCCTTTCAGCAGATGTTGGGTGAATATCTACTATGTGTTAAAACTGTGTGCAGAGGTGCCAGGACACTATCATGGCTCCCAGGAGCCCCTGTCTAATGGGGCAGGTTGGTTTCCTCACAGGGGTCTAAGAACTGTGATGGGCATGAAAGGGGTACAGATAAGCTCCCCATGCTTTGCTGTGCCCCTTCCATGCCCATCTTGAAGGAGGGGTAGGAAAGAGCCAGGTGGAGGACGAGTGTGCAGCTTGGGTTAGGTGCAGGGAAGGGAGAGGGCTTGTGAGGGGAGGCGAAGGAGCCCCCAGCCCAGAGAGCTATCTGTCTAGGACCCATTTCTCATCCTGATTTTCTTGTGCTCCTCAGTGGCAAGCAGCCCCCTTTTTAGGAACCCTTCACCCCCAACACTGCCTCCTATGACAGCAACACATCATTCATGGTCACCTGTATCTTGGCACATGGAGCTCGCACAACAAATAAAATAAAGAGCTAGGGCTGTGAGGGAGCGAGCTGGCTGGTCCTATGCCCAGAGATGACTGAAACCCACAAATGGGGTCTGTGGCAGAGGGTTTTCCTATGCCTGTTTTCCCAGGGTGCTGAGGGGCTGCTAATCCAAGGCCATCCTTGTATAGGTGGCCTATACACCTGCGTGCAGCCCTTCCACTGTGGCCTTACGACTGAGTATTCAGACCGAAGAGTCCACGATGCAGGCAGGAGCAGAGTATTTCTAACTTTGCTTGCAGAGAAGGATAATAGCTTCAAGGAGGGGATTTCACAGCTCTCAGAATTGAGTTGCCTGTTTGCTCGAGTTATTTTTTTCTGTTTCCTAATATAACACACATTTGCTATTAAGTAAATATTGATCCTGCTGCAGTCAGCATTAGTGGTTGAAGACACCAAAAGATAATCAGCCAGGCAATGAGATCGGCCTGCTGGGATGAAGATGAGAGTGGGGCGGTCATGTTAGGGTGGGGACAGTGTCCACGCTACCGAGGACAGTTCACCCGACACCTCGGTAATAACTAGGTTCATTTCGGCCCCTTATAAAGGCACAGCTCTTCCCTGAATGTCACGATTTTTTGAACAGCTATAAGTCAATTTATAATTTAGACCCAGTTTGTGTGGATCAGAAAGTAGCCACTTGCCTCCCCCCATTTTTATTTTATTTTATTTTATTTTTTCTTGTGAGGGTGAAGAGTGGCTGCAAATTGAATTGCAAGGAGAAAATTTGGTGATGTGATAAAAACCTCGTGAATTAAGATGCCACTAATTTTGAAGTCAGGGCAATTTTGATCAAGTATGACTATGTATAAAGAAGGATTGGCTCAGCAAATTAATACTGTAATAAAGTTTACGAGGGCTCCTAGCTGGCTGCTTTCAAGCTGTTCACAGTTTAATAGTTATTAATGTTATTTTCCAGAATCGTGGACTCTAAGGATTCCAAGTGTGGCCACTCCCATTTAAACCCCTGTACAATATCCCTTTTAAATCCTGTCCTATCTTGAATACTCTAGGGATGGAAGCTCTTCTTCTTACAAGGCAACAAGGCCATCCACTCTATTTGGTGAGCTCCGGCAGAAAGCACTTCCTTGGTAAAACCAAAATTGTTTTCCTTACTTTTACCTATAGATCGCACAAAACAAGCCTTATTCTTGTAGATATTTGTAGATTTAAATATTTCTGTGCTTTGCCACACAAAATGTGGAATCTCAGCAGGATCTCAGAATTTTGGAAGGAAAAGGCCATAAAGGTCAATTGTTACAACCCCTCCCTTCCCTTCCCCTATGCCAACCTAATATTTAAATTGCTGTTTCAATGTCCTATCTAAATTCACCTAGCCCCTGACTTCAAGCAATATCAAAGAACTCACTGCCAAATGATTTTTCTCTCATTTAGACTAGCCTCTGATTTAGACTGATCTTCCCTCTGAATTTATCAGAATTAGTGAGATGGATGTGACTGGTGAGTTGGAAGGAGAAAGATGAAATCAAATGTACGATATTCCTTGGTGGTGTGACCATACAAGGCTGAGTTTACTTGAAGACTCTGGAAGAAGGTGGTGTCAAAATACAAGAGTAGATAAAACATAAGTCAGATGACATAGCCATTAAACTCCAGCTCGTCCATAAAGTCAGTCAGCTGTTTAAGGCAATTGCTCTGGATGAGCCCCCTTACCCAATCAAATCCTAATGTCCTTCTCCCCTCTGTTTGATAAACTAGATTCCAGTGGATCTCATTTCCCAATTCCAGGCCACGGACTTTTGTCTCCAAGATGGACTCTGCTCTTGCGTTTAATACTGCTCTTCTCGTGGTACCTAATGCAGGAAACTTGCCTCACCATCCCTCTCCACCTGCTCCTCGGGTTGTCTTCGCAGGTATCTCCCTGCTCCAGCCCCATAACTCCAAACCAAATAGGTGGTGGCCAGCCAGGACCAAGCCTGGCACCCCTATGGATGAGAGGATTTGATCAGTCACACATGTTTCTTCCCTCATTCGGTCCCCAATGCTGACATACCTAGTTACCCAAAGCCCCTCCTCCAAACCAAATCTCCTGGGATGTCCATATGTACCATTCCCACATTACCAAGCAAAGCAAAGCAAGTCCATTTTCATCGTGAAAGACCAATCAAAGGGGATATAGTACAAAGTCACTTAATGTGTACAGGTTGTTAATAGTGCACCAGCCACAGCAAAGGGAAAATACAGGTCAAGAAAATTATGGTTCAGCTAGAGAAAAGGTTAAAAGATCGGAGAACAAAAAGGGAAAACTAGAATAAAAGGAATTAGCAAATATTTTGCTCTACCGTCTGTAATCACTGAAGTAGGCTTGGTCTGAAGTAGGTTGGATTCTTAGCAGTCCTGGCAAACAGCTACAATCATACTATAATTAGTTAATGTTTACTGAGTGCTTATTATGTTCCAGGTGATGTCCTAAACAATGTTAAATGTAAATCTCATTTAATCCTCACCACAACCCATGAGTTAAGCTTCTATCATCATTATTCACACATTACTGGTGACAAAGGAGAGGCACAGAAAAGTGTAAGCAATTTGCCCAACATCACATAGGCAGAAAGTGATGGGCATGATAGTTTGGTACCAGCTCAAGCTTTTAACCCCAGGGCTTTGGGGAACATGACAGAAAGTGAATTTTCCACACAGGACTGACCAGCATCCAAGGAGGAAAACAAGACATGAAGTTGTCCTGGCTCTTACTCATGGGTTAGGAAGACTTCGCTTTAAACCATGGAGGTTAAGAGTGCATGGAGGGGCAGCAGTCACAAGTTGAATTCTTGAGCCTCTAATCTACAAGTCCACCAAGAAGCCGCTCATCTGTGGACAATTTCTGGATTCTGCTGAGGGCTTCACACCTGCCCCTTGAAAGTGCAAGACTGTTGTAGTGTGCTGAGCTGGTGCCTGGACATGGGGATCTGTAACAAAAATGAGGTCTGGGCAAAAGGGTTAACTGGTTTCCATTTTTACAGATTGAGCAACTGATTGTCTTTTTTTTTTTTTAGAAGCTTAGGTGATGCTGCTAATGCTGTGCTCTGGACTGCTGGACTGTCAACTACTCCCCATGGTATGGCCAGTCAGTCTTGGACCCCTGTCAGGAGTGTCTGTGTGTTATTTCATGGCTCTACCATTCTTCCAGGATAAAACTTTCTCCAGCCCTTAAGGGCAGGTTGTGAGATGGCCCTGGCATATTGGTTTCCATGCATGCTCTTAAGATGATTTCCCCTTTAACTCTGCCTTGCCATGAGAACAAATGGACCCTGAAGTCTGTTTGTGTTCCTCATCTTCTGCTTTTTGCATTGCTTGGTCTTTGCTTACTTCACTACACTCTTTCACGTTTTCACTTTCTTCTCTTCTAGAGGAAGGGCAGAGTGGAGCTGCCTTCCTTGCCAGCACCCTCACTATCTGCCTCCATCTACTTCTTCCAAGAGATACTTCTTACCTGGCTCCAATGGAACTGGGTGCCTGGAAGCTGGGTTTAGGGGCACTTGAGCATTTGTAGCTGGAATTTAAGCTGCATCAATACACCATTGCAGAGCCATTTTGTCTCATACAAAATGTCACTTCCACATAAACACCTTAAGGAGAAAAACTAGATGTGTTATTATGCAATGATTTCAGAAAATTAACATGGTATGGTATGTGCATGGAAGCCCAAGAAAGTATGAAATGTTCTTTTTTGCAAAATTTTGCATTTTTTCCTATGATAGAAGTAAAGCCACTGGCTCCTGGAGTGGGGAGATGAGGAGCACCTGGAAAATAGGTTTTCATTTATTGGACTTCAGAAGCCACCATCCTTTTTTTGCCATTATTATAAGAAAATTTTAATATTAAAAACGTCATCCAAATGTCCATCAAAGGATGAATGCAAAAGCAAAATGCAGTATATCCATTCAGTTAAATATTATTCATCCATTAAAATGAATGACGTCCTCCTGATACATTCAACAACGTGGATGAAACTTGAAAACGTTATGCTAAATCAAAAAAGCCAGATGCAAATTGCTACATATTGCATGATTTCATTTATCTGACATATTCAGAACAGCTAAATCTGTAAGGACACAAAGCAGGACAGTGGCTGCAGGGAGAGAGTGAGGAGTGACTGTTTAATAGTTTCTGGGTTTTCTCTTGAGATGATGAAATGTTTTGAAGCTAGATGGAAGTAGTGGTTGTACAACATTGTGAATGCAGTAAAATGCCAATGAGCTGTACAGTCTAATATGGTTAATTTTATGTTTTGTGAATTTTACCTCATTAAAAACATAAAATATATGAAAAATAAGATAGGAAAGAAAGAGCTGAAGACCGTAAAGCTGCTAATAATGTTTTTCAATAGTGACAGTCAGTGCCGCTTGCAGAATTTGTATTGTGGCCTCAAATCTAAGCTTTTCAAGAAAAAGAGTTGAAGTCTCCTATAGCACAGGGGCAGCAGCATTTGTCAAAACTGATAAAAATGGGCTGCTGCTAGCTGGGGACTTTGGAAGGGGGTGCAAGGAAATCCACTGTTCCAAATGAAGCCCAAAGCAATGGCTAGCCAACCTGAACCATCTGCCAACATTTTATCTGTCAATTAGAAATTTCAACACTGTTGATTAAAGTTGCATAACTTGCAATACAATTGCTGGCACAACAAAAGTTAGGACACCCATCAGAATTTAATAATCACATAGCATCTATTCTTACAAAGCTTTGATGTCTGTCACGACTTTTTGACTAATGAAGAATTTGGTGATTGTACCCACTGACTTCGATTTTCAATGACCGCAGAGAGTATCAGGCATAGGTGTCAGGGTATCCATAGAAGCATGTCCATCTGCAGAAGGGCCTAGTCCACGTTCAGAAAAATGCTTAATTCAGAATGTGTGAAGCAGTAAAGAGAATTTTAAAATGACTTTTATTGAGTTCCAAAATTGTGAGCTGAAAGCACTTGAGTTAATTTAAAAAGCAATTTTATTGAGTTAATGGTGAGTATAAAGAATTAAATCAATAGAAACCCCACTTGCCATTAAGTTCAAAAAACAGTGAATGCATTTTATTAGCTGTGTTGTTTTAAACCCAACAATATATGTTCCCCTCCATTGTTTCGTCCTCTTGCTTGCATTTCTCCATAACTTTAGGAAGGCTCATTTGCAAAGCTTGCTTTTTTTTTTTTTTCACCCTGGAATGTGAGCTTTAAAAATTGCAGGTATATGTACACAGACATGTCTGTATCTTCTACACAAAGTGAGCAAAAATGACCTTGGGCAGGGCATGTAACTGCTCTGCTCTGCTTCTTCCTCTATCAATCAGGGGGAGTAACATATACTTTGTGTGTTGTGATGTTTCCAGTGATACAGAGTGGAGTCCCACTCAGGGCTGGGCATCCTCAACAATGGGGGCTCCCGATGCCTTCTGTAGATCTTTTAGAAGTAAATGAAGGTAAACTTCCCATATGGCAAATATTGGCTCAAACACTATGACATTGCTGTTTTTGTAGATCAAAAATGGTGGCACATCAGCAATTCCATGGGGTTCAACCTAAGGTAGCACTCTAGGGTTCATTTCATTCATTTGAATATCAGTCATTCCATTAACTTATTAAATGAGTACTCTTCCAGTGCTGAGAGATAAACCAAGAAGATGTGATGCTTATGATGGAGTGTGGAAGAGAGCAAATAAATAAACTTTCAAATAAGTATATAATTGGGGATGCAAGGTTAATTCAGTGGTAGAACTCTTGCCTGCCATGCCGGAGACCCAGGTTTGATTTCCTGTCCATGCCCTTCCCAAAAAACAAACAAACAAGCAAAAGAAAGAAAGAAACAAACAAACAAACAAAAATTCAACATATGGTGCTGCAAAAATGGAATAGTCATATGGAAAAATAATGAAATGTGACTCTGCCATACAGCATGCACAAAAAAGTATATAATTAAAAATTGTGAGAAGAGCTATCAAAATAAAAACTCAATTGCTCCAAGTAGTGTGATGGAGGGAACTGAAGGAGGCAGCTCTGAGACAGTGTCATATGGGCTTGGGCTGAGTGATGAGATGGGGTGAGCTGAGTGAAGCACAGAGAAGGGCATTGCACCAGAGGGAAAAGCGAGTGTGAAGGGCTGAGGTAGGGTTGAATGCAGGTGGGCACAGCTGTGATGTCTGGTTTTCTCCCTGCTGCTCCAGCTCTCCTCTGTGGTGGTTGGGTCTGTTTCTCAACTTCCTGTCTGGGTGCCCTCTCTGCCCAGCACCATGAGATTTCTGCCCAAGTGAGATGGCCTAGTCACCTTGGATATCCACCTCTGCCTGCATGCTGCGTGCCAAGCACTATTGGTCTCTGGCAAATGAACTCCTGTTTCTCTGATTGGTCCTAACTCAGAATCTGAACTCAGAACCTCAGGACCCAGCCTGAAAATGCAGGGGTGCCAGACAGCTAGGAGAGCCCCACCAGTGGGAGATGGGTACTCAATCAGAAACTTCTCCTTAGAAGGGGGATTTGTAAGAACATATCAGCAAGAATGACACATTTTATTTATTGAGACTTATTTTACACCAGGCCCTGAGATATGTGCTTTATTTATAAATTTAATTCTCAAAGCAGCCCAGTGAAATAGTCATGATTATTGGTCCATTTTACAGACGTGAAAACTGTGGTTCAAGCAGGTTGACTGACTTGCCCATAGTGTCATGGTTGGCAGGGGATGGGCTTGACAAACTGACCCCATAGGCTCTACCTTAACCTCTGTGCTCTGTTGACCTTGCTGTTTGCCTCAGTTTGCCATGGCTGCTATGACAATTACCACACAATGGGTTGGCTTAAGCTACTGAGATTTATTGTCTCATAGTTTTGGAAGTAAGAAGTCTAAAATCAAGGTCTCAACAAGCCATGCTGTCTCCTGGAGCCTGGTTCTGGCATGCTGGTGCTGGCTTGCAGCAACCTTTGGAGGTCCTTGGCTTGCATCTCTGCCTCTATCACGTGGTGGTCTCTCTCTGTGGTCTCCTCCTCTGGCTTTCTCTGATTTCTACTGACTGCATCTAAATTTCTGCTTAAAAAGGTTTCAGTTATATGGATTAAGGCCCACCCTGATTCAATTTGGCCTCATCCAAATAGGATGTTTGAAGATCCTGTTCACAAATGAGTCCATACCTTAACTATTAACATCTTCAAAGGTTCTATTCACAAGTGGGTTCATAGCTGCAGGTACTCAGATTAAGACTGGAATATGTCTTTTTGTGATTTAATTCTGAACACCACCCCACCTCATGACTGAGCATGGTGTATCATTCGTGCTTTGGTTTTCTTTAAGAAATGCTATGATTAGACCATCCCCTGTGAATCAGAGGTAGGTTCTCCCGTAACTAATGTGGACTTGCTTGTTGAACTCACTCAAGAAAGAGGCAAATTCATAGATAATGTACCCTGGTAGCCTACAAATCCCAGCAGGTAGGGTGAGCTAGCTCAATTTCTGGCTTTTCTTAGACACCCTAAGAATCAAGCAATCTATAAACATCCTTCTGGGTGATGTGGTTAAGGTGATTTCTTGGGGAGACTAAGCACTAAATAAGGAGGCATCCATTGCAGCTCAGACCTTCTGACTCTGTGCTTCTTCATGGATCAACATGGCTGGTCCTGGCCCAGGATTTGCAGGGTATTAGGTTGTTTTTTCCCTTTTAGCCAGACTGACAACAGTGGCAGCAGGGATAGGCAAGAAGTGATTTCAGAGAAAGGTGGATTCCCAATTCCAGGCTCAGCTTCTCTTTTCCAGTGCCAGCACATAGAATTCTGTTTTGAGCCTAAGACTTTTCCTTGCCCCATTAGAAATGATTGACCATATCTCATAATTCCAGGAGCAGAGTATACAGCTATGTTATCTCTGCTTCCTGGGGGCTGCCAAGTGGGAAAATCTGTCCGTGAAACCACTGGCGCCAGAAGCAAAGAGGAATGTTCTTGCAATGGCAATTGTCTCCTGAGTTTCTAGGCCCCTCAGAGGCCTGTTTCAGGCAGTGGGACTAAGGCACATTCTGCAGAGGCTGTTTTGGATAAAGTCTCCCCTGGGCTCTTGCACTTGTATCAATTTCAGGGTCCTGCATAGAATAGGGGCTGGGCAGGGGAGGCTTGAAACCCTGTGAAATGTGATAAAGCTGGTTTGTTTGGGGGGACCCATGCTTTGTGACACCTGCCTATCTGTTACATGGATGCTGTTACACAACTGTCTGGGAATTCATTGGCGTGCAGCAATGCCAAACTACCCCAAAGTAAGTGGACACAGGGAATGAGTGGTCGTGCCGGCTTTACTCCCCTGTCTTTGGTGGCAAAGAACTCCCACTTCCCCCAAACCAACACAGTTGCAGAAATGCCCAGCACAAAATTAGATTGTCCATTTCCAGATCACTGTGGGTACTCCCCTGCCTCTGACACCCTCACAAAGAATCCAAACAGGTTTGAAGCTCAGGAAAGGAAGTTCTTAAATTTCCCTGGAAATTTATTTCAATATTCAAAACTTATGAAGAAACAACTCAAATGAACATTAATGGATGAATGAATAAAGGATCTGTACCATCCATATGTTGGAATAGTATCAGCAGTAATAAGGAACTACAGACAGATGAAACAACTGAATGAATCTCAATAGCATCATGCTAAGTAAAAAAAAAAAAGCCAGGCTCAAAAGTTTCCAGATCATATGATTCCATTTATACAACATTCTGGAAAAGGCAAAAACTATTGGGAAAAATCACCTCCAGAACAAGTCGTTTTCAATCCCAGGGGTGTCTTGGGAGCCTCCTTGAGAGGTAAAAGTGAAATAACATTAGGAGAGTTTCTAAACCTCTATTTCATTCAGAGCAGCTTCACTTATTTCTCTCTCATATAATGGGTTTTGGTTCCTGTGCTGGGTTGAAACTGTTGTGTGCCCGAGAAAAGTCATGTTCTTCTAATCCAATCTTGTGGGACCATTGTAGGGTGAGACCTTCTGACTAAATTATTTCCATGGAAATGTGGGCCACTCAATTGTGGGTGGGGCCCATTGATTATATTATCTCCATGGAGATGTGGCCCTGCCCATTCAAGGTGGGTCTTAATTAGTTTACTGGACTCCTTAAAAGAACTCATGGAGAGAGAAAGAGCTCAGAGCCAATACAGAGAGCAGATGCCTAGACACATGTGCTTGGAGATACTCAGCTGACATAGAAAGCCACTGGAATCAGAAGCTGAAAGCAATGCAACCTGGGAGCATAAGGCCAGGAAATGCCAGCCACGTGCCTTTCCAGCTGACAGAAATCTCAGACTCAATTTGCATTTTTTGAGTGAAGGTATCTTCTTGTTGATGCCTTAATTTGGACATTTCTATGGCTTTGGAATTGTAGACTTGTAACTTAATCCCTTTGTAAAAGCCAATCCATTTCTGGTATATTGCATTCCAGCAGCTTTAGCAAACTGAACCAGATTTTGGTACCATAGACTTGTGATGCTGTGAGATGCAAATACTAAAAATGCTAGAATAGCCTTATAAATGGATAAGAGGAAGATACTGGAAGAACTATGAGATATGTGATAGAGAAGGCCTAGATTGCTTTGAAGAAATTGTTAGTAGAAATACGGATGTTGAACTTTCTTCCAATAAGGCCTTAGACAAAAATGATGAATATGTCATTGAAAATTGGAAGGAAGGCAATCCTTGTTTTAAAGTTGCAGAGAATCTGGCAAAACTGAATTCTGGTGTTGGATGGAAGGTAGAATTTGAAGATGATGTGCTTGGATGTCTAGCTGAGGAAATTTTCAAACTACATGTGGAAAATGGAACTCAGTTTCTCCTTGAAGATTATGGTAAAATATGAGAGGAAAGAGATAATCTGAGAACTGAACTCTTGGGTACAAAGAAACCAGAAATTGACGGTCTGGAAAATTCTGGGCATCCAGAAAATGAGAACCCAGAGAATAGTGCCCCGTGTGAGGATTCAACTATTCATGGATCCAGTCAATGATTACAAGCCAAGCCAAGGAGTTATACAAAAATGATTTGCGAAGAATCCTATTGTCTGATGATTGTAATCCCTGTGTGCTGCATGGAAAGCAAACAGTGTGTGTGTGTGTGTGTGTGTGTGTTTGTGTGTGTGTGTGTGAAAGAGAGAGAGAGAGGGAGATCTGTATAAACAGAACCACTACCAGCCCAGACTAAAAGGGACAGAAAAGGAACACAGATTATAGGAAAAATTGCTTCAAAGGCAGAACCATGAAAGCTAAGGTTTGGACCCAGGAAATCACAGGCCAGGAGAGTGGATCCATCTGTGTATGTAGAAAGGGTGCATTTGCCCTGAAAGCAGAGGATGGACCTTCCTCCTTGATGTTCAGGAAGAGTGCTGCCCCCTCAGGTCTCAGAGAGGGTGGAACATATGTCCCAGGGATTGGGGAAAGCCTGTCCACTACCCTACTGTTCCACAGGCATTGAGCATGTGCCTCAGAGATGGCAGAGAGTCTGGGTTCCACTGAGATGCTTGAAGAGGGTGGAGCTGAGAACAAGGTGGTCTCCCCAATGCTTGGATATGTTGGAATGTGCACTCCAGTGTTTGAAGAGAGAGGGATCACTGCATAAGCCCTTAAAGAGGATGGGACTGCCACTCTCTCAAGCCCCAAGGATAAATGATTCTCAGGCCTTAAATCTAGTGGAGTCTGCTCTGATGGTTTATGGAACTGTTTGAGTCTGTTGATCCCTGTTTACCTTTCAGTTTTTCCCTATGGAAATGGAAGTGTTTATCCTATGATTCTCTCCTTTGTATGTTTGCAGCAGGTAACTTGTTATGAGTTTCACAGGTCCACAGCCAAAGGATAAACTTGCCTTAGGGCAGACCATACCGGTAACTAATTTTTGAGATTTTGTACCATTTTTTTTTTTTTTTTTTAAAGGAAAGACAGAGAGAAGGAAGGAAGGATAGAAGGAAGGAAGGAAGGAAGAAAGGGAAACATTTTTAAACATTTTCTTGTTTTATTGTATTCTGTTTCTCCGTTTTTGTTACATGGGCTGGGGCCGGGAATCGAACCGAGGTCCTCCGGCATAGCAAGCAAGCACTTTGCCCACTGAGCCACCGCGGCCCGCCCGAGATTTTGTACCATTTTTGACCTGGCATTTTATTTGTGTTGAAATGATTTAAAGCTATTGTGATATTGTGATGGAACATGTTAGTTGCTCAGGAAGCTTTTAGAAATCTGAATGGGTGTGTGGGTCCTTATTGCAAGAGCTGCAGTTGTATAAAGTTATCTTCATTAGTGCCCCACTTTCCCACAGATGATTAACACTGAGATGTTGGACAGGATTTGTCTTCTGTAGATGCATGAGGTGGGGTGGGCTATCCTGCTGTCTGCCAGGGTCACTTAAGTTTCCTTCATCCCTATCTGCTCCCTGTGATTTTATGAGAGCATTTACTATTGGTTGGGGAGAGTATAATAAAATGTTTATTCCAACATTCCTGAGAAACACTGGTCCCAGTAGAGTCCTACACTGTCTACCCAAACTATTCTAGCTCCTGCTGTATTCTGTTCCTTGCCTACAACACCTCCCCACTTCTAATGGTTTTGTTCCAACTTGATCTACTTTATTATTAACCCTTTGTACAAGTGTCATACATTTGTACTAGTTCATGAAAGAACTCATTTATATTTGTAGTCAAAAATTTATATTTTAATTATAAACAATGTCCACCATACAATCCCATATTTTAACCTCTAGTTTTCCTTCAGGTGACATACATGATTCACAACTCCTTTCAACTAAATTCGCCTACAGTTCAGCACTATTACTTATAAACCCAATAACGAGATAGCCTCACCTATATCCATTTCCAAGCATAAAATTTAATCTTGTTAAAAATTCTGTATGTATTAGACAGCTGCTTCCTATTCTTTAGACTCATTCTATCTCTTGGTAACCTATATTCTAAGTTTTATGAATTTACATATTATGTTAGTTCCTATTAGTGAAATAATCTAATATTTGCCCTTTTGTGTCTGATATATTTCTCTCAGCATTATGTCCTCAAAACTCACCCATGTTGCTGTGTGCTTCCGGAACTTCACTTATCTTACTGCTGAGCAATAACAGTTCATCATATGTATATATTACATTTTGTTTATCCACACATCGGTTAATAGACACTTGGATTGTTTCCATCTTTTGGCAATTATGAATAATGCTGTTATGAACATTGGTGTGCAAATGTCTGTCTGTGTCCCTGTTTGCAGACTTTCTGAGTATATACCAAATAATGGAATTGCCAGGTCACAGTGCAACTCAATATTTAGTTTTCTGAGGAAGCACCAAACCGTCTTCCATAGCAGCTGTGCCATTTTATATTCCCACCAGTGGTGAATAAATGTTCCTATTACTCTACATCATCTCTAATACCTGTAGTTTCCTGTTTTTTTAATTGCAGCCACTCTAATAAGTGTGAGGTGGCATTGTCTTGTGGTCTTGATTTGCATTACCCTAACAGCTAATGGAGATGAATATCTTTTCATGTGCTTTTTAGCCACTTGTATTTACTCCTTGGAGAAATGTCTATTCATGTATTTTGCCCATTTTATACTGAGGTTGTTTGTCTTTTTGTCATTGAATTGTATGATTTCTTTCTTTTTTTTTTTTAGTATTTTTATTGACAAAACAACATACAAACACGAACATTCTATATGATTTCTTTATACATACTGACTGTCAATTCCTTATCAGATATATGGTTACCAAATGTTTTCTCCCATAGGGTTGGCTGCATTTTTACCCTTCTGACAAGTCCTTTGAAGCACAGAAGTATTCATTCTTGAGGAGCTGCCATTTATCTATTGTGTTTTTTCCCTTGCTTGTGCTCTAGGTATCTAAGAAGCTACCTTTTATCACTAGATATTTTAATTTATTTTGCATGGACAGGCACTGGGAATCGAACACAGGTCTCCATCATGGCAGGCAAGAATTCTGCCACTGAGCCACTGTCGCACCATCCTCATCACTAGATTTTGAGGAAGTTTCCCAATATTTTCTTTTAGGAGTTTTATGGTGCTGGCTTTTATATTTAGATTGTATTGAATCTGTGGTTTTCAAATTTTAAATATGATATTTAAAAAAAATTACCCACATAATATTTAACATGGAAGATCAAGATTAAAACAGAACTTAGGGGAACCTGCAAGTAGAAGTGAATGTGAAAGGTACAGAGCTTGACTTACGTGATCTATTCATCCACCCGACCCCCCCCCCCCCCCACCGTGCAGCTGAGACCCCTCCTTAAAACTGTTTTTCAGGTTCTATGATCCCATGATCCTGAGAACCTGGATTTTGGAAGAAGGCGAGACCACTTTGGGCTACATGAGGGGGGGCTTTCTGTAACCATAACTGTCTTACAGACAAAGAGTCAGTTGTTCAACATTTAGATAATAGCCAATGGTCGGGTCAGAACACAGGACCTGGTCTTGGTTGACTAGGGCTTATTGCTCCTAGATCATTTGGATGAGGATAGGCTCCATCCAAACCCAGGAATGAGAAAACGTCTTGGTATTGCTTTGGCTTAAGAAGTCCTTTGTTTGACTGGTATTTCACTTCTTTGCTGGAGTTTTATGTGCTGTGGAGAATGATTATCGTAGGATTATCTTGTGCTGTGAGTTTGTCTCTAGAGCCTGCTAAGAGCTTGATTTGCTAGGTCAGCTGTTTCCCTATTTGCCCTGCCTGGATGATGTCAGCTGTGATGTTGTTTCACTCAAGAATTCCCCTTCCACTGCCTTGCAGTCTCTTCTGGTCCAGCTACCAATGTCTTCATTCCCCACCCCCACCCTTTTTAACCTTGTTGTCTTTGAGGACGATGGTGTTTGTCAGGTCTGTCTTGAACTCTGTGGAAAGAGCTGGTAGAGCCATCTGTGGGTTTTGGAGAGCATTCCTGCTTGCAATTATTTTTCCAGGAGTTGTCCTTGATGTGGCAAAGTTCTATTGTTGCAGTATTACCAGTTGTCCCTGGGCCTTCCCATCATAGAGTCTTGTGGGGTGACAATACCATGATGGGTCTCAGAAAGACAATAGTTGTTGATTTCCTCACAGAACACTGAATGGGGATGTTGACCTCCATGACAGTGCTTGGTTTGATCACTCCTGTTACTTGGCTGCAGAGTTTCCCACAGTGGGAGTGAGATTTTTGTCAGTGGGCCTCAACTTAAATGTCAGTTGGCTGTGGGAAGCTGGATGAAAACGGGAAGTAGGTACTTTCTTTACATGGATAGGCAGCCATAGCCCCCAAATAATGGGTAAAGATGAAATTATTAATCTTCTAAAGTCTTAATAATTTGAATTAATTACCTTAAGGCCAGTGAGAATTACTGAGAGGGCTAAATTAAATTAAATACATTCAACAATTGGAAGAGAGTTTGATGCTGTCAGCAGTGCCCTAGACATGTCAAAACCCAGGTTTTAACCAAAGCTTTGCCATTAGCTCACTGGGTAACTTTAGGTGAGCTCCTTCCTCTCTTTCGTAACTAAGCTTCCTCACTTGAAAAATGTAGGGCTTTGACAAAGCATATAAAAAGCCCCTTCCAAATCTCATGCTGTCATTTAGAATATTTGCTAGGCTCCAACCTTGGACAAGACAGTGTTCTGGACCCTGCAGTGGAAGCAAAGGAACACACTGGAGCCAGTCTAGGCCATCAATTTTCCTTTTGAAAAGACTAGCCATTGCATTCAGTTCAAACAGAAATGGTTATACATTAGCCTAACAAAGCATTGCCAAGAGGAATTGGCTTTATTTGAATAGAATGTGGGTAATTAGAACATTAATTGTGTAAATGTAAATGTTTGTTTATAAAGTATTTGAAAGGGAAGCTTCTCCCAAATAGGTTAAGCAATCCTCTTGCAATGACATTTATCCTTTTTAAGGTGTTCAGCGAATTCTTTTTTCTTAGATTGCTACTATTATTATTTATGATTTATGCTCTGCCTCCTCCAAAAAAAAAAAAAAAAAGGATTTGAGGCAGCTTAAAGCACAAAACACATACAAAGCATGACAATTAAAATTTGTAAAAAGCAAAAAAAGACAACAGAAAGCAATTATAAAAGGGGAGGGGGAGATATGCTTTCCAAGCACTGGAGATGAATTTGTTTCTATGACTGATACTCAGGTTAACTGCTCTTCCTTTGAGAGCAAAGCAAAGAGGTGGCCAGGAGGGGTCAGAGCCCAGTCATAGCAAAAATCTTATCATGCACTCACTGTGTGCAAATTTTTATGAAAAGTTGGGTTCCCTTTCTTTAAGGACAAGTGAGAAGATAGACTTGCAGACAGATTCTTAGAATACATTGTGATCAATGTACACAAATTATTTTGGTTGTGTGCCTCTATCAGTAAAAATATTTGGGGCCTCAATGTGTATAAACATATTTATATATGAATTATATGCATGAACTATTGTCTCTAAGATGTTGTGCACATCATGAAATACATACAAAAAAAAGAAATTAAAATGTTTGAGATAAAAATAAGTATGAATAGTACTAAAATTCTCTTCCCACGTTTTCCCATAGTGTGGCTTTATTTGAATGAAGTGTTTCTAGTTAGAGTATTAATGGTTCAAATGTAAATATGTCAATAAATACATTTTTCAAAATCTTATAAAATGCTTAGAAAGAATGTCTTCTCCTAAGTAAATTCACTTGCAATTTATACACTTTTCAAAATCTTATAAAATGCTTAGAAAGAATGTCTTCTCCTAAGTAAATTCACTTGCAATTTGTATTTACCCTTATGAATCATCTAGCCAATTTTTAAGTCAACGTTTTCTTTTGAAATAATTTCAGATTTACAGCAAAGTTGCAAACATAGTGCAAAGTCCCCATTCACCTGGCTTCCCCTAATGCTAACTTCTAGCAAAGATCTTTCTTCATCGGTTATCACCTTGGACACCCTTTGGCATGCTAACACTCAATTCCTGTTTGGGAATTAACTGTTTTTCTTTCTTTCTTTTTTTTTTTTTTGCATGGGCAGGCACTGGGAATCGAACCCTGTCTCCAGCATGGCAGGCAAGAAGTCTGCCTGCTGAGCCACCGTGGTCTGCCCTGGGATGAACAGTTTTTACGTTCTATTTTTCCTGTAAATATTTAATTAAAGTGTAATGTGTACAGCAAAGTGCAACAATCTTGACTCCCACCCCCCACCAAGGCAAAGATTCAGTTCCTGGGAAACTTGCCCCCAAATGCAGCCACTAGAGCCTTTAGAGAGCCCATTGCTTCCTCTGGACCCGTCTCCGGGATCTCAGCCCCAAAAGGGACAGCCTCTGGGTCCCTTATTGTTCCCTACTAGAACCTAGAAAAAACAGAGTGCAGAAAAGACATTTAATAAATGTTTACTTTATAATAAAATATTTTTATTGACAAATCTTCACACACATACAGTCCATATATGGTGTACAATCAATGGCTCACAATATCATCCCAGAGTTGTATATTTATCACCGTGATCATTTTTAGAACATTCACTTCACTCTAGAAAAAGAAATAAAAAGAAAAAAGAAAAAACTCATGCATCACATCCCCCTTATCCTCTCTCTCATTGACAACTAGTATTTCTAGCTACTCAATTTATTTTACCCCTTATACTCACTTATTATTTTTTAATTTTTTATCTATGTATTTTTTACTCATCTTCCTAGACCCTGGATAAAAGGAGCATCAGACACAAGGTTTTCACAATCACACAGTCACATTGTCAAAGTTACATCGTTGTACAATCATATTCAACAGTCAAGGCTACTGGAACACAGGTCAACAGTTTCAGTGACTTAATAAATTATTATTAGTGGACTGAGTGACTGAGGAACCAACTTTTCTCCAAGTATCTCAGAAAGCAGAGGAGGCCTATATATAATTTTTTTTCTGTACGTGTCCAAATTAAAAGCACGATTTTATTAGTCACTGAAAGCGAATTGAGACCAAGGTATATTTTGCCATTTATGTAAGAAATTGTGAGTTAGCCGGAACCAAAGTTCCAATTTCTTCCAGGGATCATTTAGAGTTCTTTCTAAATGGGTATCCGGAACAGGAACCTGCCTGATCCATTCCTTAGCCTGGCTTAGGTATCTCCTTGACTAAACTGTGGTTTTATTTGGTCAGGTATTAGCTCATGTGGCAAAGACATTCCTCACCCACACTGGTCTCTCCGCTTCTGAACTTACCACAGAACTTTCCATCAGTGCCAACTCTCTTGCATTGCCTTCTATCTCCCCTACAGGATATTGGTTATTTAGTACTGAATTAATTTGCTTCCTGTGTGAAATCCTTGCATCAACTGAGATAATGAGCTGCTTGAGTATAGGCCAGTGTCTTTTCATTCCTTAAGTCTTGGGGATTTATCGCATGGCTTGAGAATTTATACTATCTTCACATAGTACAGTTTCCAACCATCATGCAGCTGTCATCAGAGAGGGTGCCAGAGGGCAGCATCACTAAACAGGCATTCAACAACTTTCAATATGTATGTATTTAGTGCCTACTGTCTGCAAGGCACTGATCAAGTACTGTTTTTAAAAAATATATTTTTTTGATAAATCTTATCATACAAACATTCCATACATGGTGTATAATCAATGGCTCACATTATCATTGCATAGTTGATCAACTACTCTTGAGGTGCAGTAGGGACAAGATAGATAAGGCTCTTACTCTTAAAGAGTTTCCATTTTGGTAAGGAAATTTAATTTGTCAGGGGGTGATGGTATGTTTATGTGTGTGTGTGTGTGTGTGTGCGTTAGATGCAGTGATCAGGGAGAATCTCTCTGATAAATTAGTATGTGGGCAGTGACCTGATTGTAATGAGAGAATTAGCCATGAGGATATATGGAGAAGAGTAGTCAAGGCAAACGAAACAGTCATGCAAATGCTCTGAGATGAGAAGAGAAAGCTAATGCAGGGACATTAACATCTGCCCTTGATTTCCACACTGTTTCAGTCAACTCCCCTGTGACCTGAGAGTGCCCACTACCTCTTTGCATTTCAGAGTCTTTACCATTAGGTGAGTTGATTACACTAAATTTTCAAGCTACCATTTTGCGACTTCATGGAAAAATATTATGTGGTGGAGGAAACATATTTTCTCTTTGCTAGCTGAGACCAGGCCCCTCCCCCAATATACTTCCCTTCATTTCTCCCCATTATACACAAACACACACACTCATTTATACACACAAAAGTATCTTCATTTTAGACTCATGCCTTGCAATATTTTGTGTTTGCCGAGCACAACCATGAATTCAGAGTTGCGTACTGACAATGGCTCATGATCTGTGCTGGGTTATGCCACTGACAAGATTTACTCCCCAACACACACATTTCTGCGGTCCTCAGGTATCTCAACTAGAAAATTCCTGATGTGTTTACCTTCCTTGGTAACTGATCTTAAGGATTCTCCCCTTTCCAAGATGGCCTGGGTGTGATTTAAAGAGGGGGCACCTACTTCAGTGACCTAACGAAACCTCCACCCAGTGCATTCTTGGAGCCACTATGTAGCTCTAGAGAGTTTTCACAGGCTACACTAGGCTGTGGATCACTCAGTCTTGATTTCCTGTAATTTGGTACACTATGTCCGTTGGGATTAAAACAGAATGTATGGTTTTGATTTACATACACTTAGATCATGAAATGATAATTTAACAGTTAGAGGCAAGCAGGAGGACCTTCCTGTATCTTCCCTTCCCCTCCATGAACTTCTGGAAGCCCCTGCTTCCTAGAGCAGTTACTTAGCCTAAACTAGCTCCAGGTCTACCTCTCCTAAAGCCTGCTCCTGTTGGGAATGGGGAAACCATGCTGGCAAAGTTTGCCATGGATGCTGGCTTGCTACAAATGCCCTGCCTCCCTGAGTCCACTTCAGAGACTTGCTTCAGGACAAGAAGGAAAGCCAAAAAGAGTGTAGGCCTCTTCCTTTTGGTTCCTGAAAATGCTGGGGTATCTGTTACTTTGAATATGGTAGGGTGTATTAACTAAATTTCCCTTTTCCAGAATGACTGAACCTGAATTTCTGTTTATGCAGCTCCGTTAAACTAGGATCACATCACCAACCCCCAATGAGGAACAAACCACTCTCCTAGAAAACCCAGCCCTCTCACCAGCCTAAGACCTACCCAGCCAGCAGTACTCTTCCTCCATCTTGTTCCTGGAGTGTAATGTTCCAGATTCCTTCGTCTGACACCTGCTATTGCTTCTCTGTATTGGCTTTGGAACTCCTCTTCAGCGTGGATTTTCTCTTTTCTTTCTTTCTTTTTTTAAATTTTTATTAATAAAACCAATCAACATACAACATGAACATTCTTTTTTCTTTTTTTATCACATAGTTGTATATTCATCATCATGGTCATTTCTTAGAACATTTGCATCAATTCAGAAAAAGAAATAAAAAAAAAACAGAAAAAAATTCATACATACCATATCCCTTATCCCTCCCTTTCATTGATCACTAGCATTTCAATCTACTAAATTTATTTTAACATTTGTTCTTCCTATTATTTATTTATTTTTAATCCATATGTTTTACTCATCTGTCCAGAAGGTAGATGAAAGAAGCATCAGACACAAGGTTTTCACAATCACACAGTCACATTGTGAAAGCTATATCATTATACAATCATCTGCAAGAAACATGGCCACTGGGACACAGCTCTACATTTTCAGGCACTTCCCTCCAGACCCTCCATTATGCCTTAACTAAAAAGATGATATCTATTTAATGTATAAGAATAACCTCTAGGATAACCTCTTGGCTCTGTTTGAAATCTCTCAGCCATTGACACATTATTTTGTCTCATTTCTCTCTTCCCCCTTTCGGATGAGAAGGTTTTCTCAATCCCTTGGTGCTGAGTCCCCACTCATTCTAGGATTTCTGTCCCATGTTCCCAGGAAGATCCACACCCCTGGGAGTCATGTCTCATGTAGACAGGGGGAGGGCGGTGAGTTTGCTTGTCATGTTGGCTGAAAGAGAGAGGCCACATCTGAGCAACAAAAATGTTCTCTTGGGGGTAACTCTTAGGCCTAATTTTAAGTAGGCTTAGCCTATCCTTTGTGGGGTTAAGTTTCATATGAGCAAAGCCCAAGACTGGGGGGCTCAGCCTATTGCTTTGATTGTTCCCACTGCTTGTGAGAATATAAAGAATTTTCCACCTGGGGAAGTTGAATTTTTCCCCATTCTCACCATTCCTCCAAGGGGACTTTGCAAATATTTTTTTGTTCACTGTTCAAATCCTTCTGGGATTTATCAGGATTTTCTATTTTCTTAAGATACTTGTTTTTAATTACTCAAGGGTCACAGATCCCTGAACCATCTTGTCTGTAAAAAAGGCCATGCAAAATTTTACAATCTCTTGGGATATTAAAAGCCCTCAAATATTACCTGCAGACTATGGATTCTGGATTAAGCAACCCTAATAATTTGCCTTGTATTCTCCATTTGCAAACCCCTTCAGACCACAGGAAGTAAAACATTGTCACAATGCGGCCCCTTCACTTCTTACCTCCCCACAACTGAAGTATGTGTTTCCTGGATAAATTTCCTGTGGCTGCTATAAGAAATTACTTCAAACTCAGTGACTTAAAACAGCATAAATTTATTATCTTATAGTAGTTCTAAAATCAAGGCACAACAGGGCTGCATTCCTTCTGGAGGCTCTAAGGGAGAATCTGTTTCTTTGCTTTTCCAGCTTCTAAAGGCCTCCTTCATTCCTTGGCTTGTGGCCACTTCCCCTATCTTCAAATTCAGCAGTGTGGCATCTTTTCTCCTCACTCTGACACAGGTTCTGTCTTGATATTGCTTTCTCTGACTCTTTTGCCCCCTTCTTTCCTGTAAAATCATCCTTGTTAATTCACTGTGCTCAGAGAAGACTTGGTGGCTTCAACTGAAACGAGAGGCTGAGGGTAGGACTGTTTGGCCACGTGGTTTGGCCTTGGAAGAAGCAGAATTTTGGGGCTTTATAGTGTGATGAATAGCTGGTTTCTAATTTTACCCAAGGCAGGCTGTGCCCACATAATCTTCCTGTAGGAGAAAAATGTTATCTAAGCTCCTGGTTTGATTTGGTTCATATTTAAACTGAAAAATGATATATCGGCCAGTTCAGATACTCATGGATCATGCTAAACATGTCCTGACAGTAAAATCAGTGACAGCTATATTCATAGAAGACTTGCTGCGTGCCAACCACCCTTCAGGATTTCCTCATTTAATCCACGCAACTATCCTGTAAGGGTACATTACTCTTAGCCTTCTTTCATAAATGAGAAACTAAAGGAGAGGGAGCTTTTGTATCTTTCCCCAAACCCAAAGTAAATTGCCCAAGGTTCAACTCCAGATCTAGCACCAAACCCACTCTACCCCCCTGCTCTCCCCATCTATCATCTTTTAGTTTGGAGCATTTACAGTTTCCTAGAGCAGAGAGAGGCACCCAGATGTCAATAAGGCATTCCATCTATCTGCATTAAAACAGGCAACAATTATCTGTGGATTGACTGACATAAATAAAGCACAGCCTCTGAGCTCCAAGAAGAGGGACATTAAGGTGTGGCAGTGGGTAATGGGAAAGGAACCAGTCTTTCCAGAATTTATTCAGTGCCAGACTCTTTACATA
Source organism: Tamandua tetradactyla (assembly GCF_023851605.1). Classification (NCBI taxonomy): domain Eukaryota; kingdom Metazoa; phylum Chordata; class Mammalia; order Pilosa; family Myrmecophagidae; genus Tamandua; species Tamandua tetradactyla. The sequence continues at coordinate 95,056,899 of NC_135329.1, read as the reverse complement.
CAGGATTCTGTTTAATCCTCATAATCCTAGGAAGGATTACTAACCACATTTTACAAATACGGTAATGTTAACCTCAGGTTACAAACCCCTGCTCTAAGAGGTGAGATTCAGGGACTTGGACCCAGGTGTGACTAATTCTAAAGCTGTGGCTGGCTCTTCCTCTGTACCAGTGGAAAGATGCACCTGTGATGTGGGAAGCAGCCAGCCCCGAGGCAGACAAGTGATGTGCCTGGAGATTTCATATGATGGGAGGGAATGGCGGGTGGGGGTGAGGGGTCAGGAAAGGCCTCCTGGGTGATGGGAAGATGGAGCTGGACGGGAAATTCAGGAAAGGCATGGATGCAAAGAGATAGGAGGAGAGCGTTCCAGGCCACAGAGCAGCTGCTTTTGCTGGATCACAGAGCCGCCATCCTGGCTGTCTGGATGGATGTGGGGCCAGCCAGGCCAATATATAGACACAACACTAAAGAACGTTGGCACCAACCGAGCAGGAGGAGGTGGCCTTTAAATCAGGAGTCTCTGTTATGGGCAACGTCTTGCCCTCAAGCTCCAGAAGATGACCAAGCACAAAGAAGTCAACAACAGCTTCGAATATTTCTTAAGAGGCAGAGAGTGCAAGAAGGGAGGGCCTGGGAGACACTGGCAGAAAAAAGACATTTAACCCTAGGACTAGGATTTGGAAAAAGAAAACTGACCAGAAACCAGCACAGGATTGAATTTGGAGCATGGGAAAGAATGAGGGGGAGGGTCTCTAGTCTGACATACAATATACCAATATAATAAGTCCAGTGAGGTCGATCGAATGCCCTGTCACCCAACCCCACACTATGCCAAACAGTAAAAGCAGATGTTTTACAAACCTGTAACAACTCAGAAGCCTTTTCTTGTGATTGGCAAGAGATGGGGGCAGATACTGCTGAGAGGGGCGGGGAGAGAAGGCTTTGGGGAAAGATCCAAATATTAGCATACCAGAAACTTTACCCTGAGCTCCTCCAGCAATAGAGAAAGAGGGATTCAATTTAGCTTGGGCAAGGAGAGAAGATCTATGGTAACATGGCAGAAATTCAAACACATTCGAGAACAAAGTGTCACTTCAAATTGCTATGATTTATCCAGCCCCATCTGCCTGGCCCATTTCTTTCAAATACCAAACTGACAGGGCCAGTTGTAATACTTCATGGGGGTGGGGGCAGAAGGCACCCCATTATGCCTTTGGAGATTTAGTCTCTCTATGCTTCATCCTAAGCCTTTGACCTTTCTCTTCATGGTGGAAGAAACCACCCCAGCTTCTAGTACATACTTGGTGTGTGTGGGGGTGGTGGTGGTGGTGGAGGGTTTTGGTAGTCCCCAGTGGTAATGCAAGCTCTCCAGAGCAGCTTGGCATTGTCCTCAGCACAGAGGCAGTATCTCTGGAGCAGCCCACATTCCATCTGGTGGCCTTGCAGGGAGCTCCTGGCCCAAATGTGCTACTCAAGGTTGGACCACTAGAAGAGTTTCTAGGGTGGAGCTAGAAGAGGAGTCAAGTTGTTGGGTCTAGGCTGTAGGTAATTCATGGATCCTCTTTGCTTTTTTTTTTTTTTTTATTAATTAACGGAAAAAAAGAAATTAACCCAACATTTAGAAATCATACCATTTTACATATGCAATCAGTAATTCTTAACATCATCACATAGATGCATGATCATCGTTTCTTAGTACATTTGCATCAGTTTAGAAGAACTACCAACACAACAGAAAAAGATATAGAATGTTAATATAGAGAAAAAAATAAAAGTAATAATAATAGTAAAAAAAAACCCTATAGCTCAGATGCAGCTTCATTCAGTGTTTTAACATGATTACTTTACAATTAGGTATTATTGTGCTGTCCATTTTTGAGTTTTTGTATCTAGTCCTGTTGCACAGTCTGTATCCCTTCAGCTCCAATTACCCATTATCTTACCCTGTTTCTAACTCCTGCTGGACTCTGTTACCAATGACATATTCCAAGTTTATTCTCGAATGTCGGTTCACATCAGTGGGACCATACAGTATTTGTCCTTTAGTTTTTGGCTAGACTCACTCAGCATAATGTTCTCTAGGTCCATCCATGTTATTACATGCTTCATAAGTTTATCCTGTCTTAAAGCTGCATAATATTCCATCGTATGTATATACCACAGTTTGTTTAGCCACTCGTCTGTTGATGGACATTTTGGCTGTTTCCATCTCTTTGCAATTGTAAATAACGCTGCTATAAACATTGGTGTGCAAATGTCCGTTTGTGTCTTTGCCCTTAAGTCCTTTGAGTAGATACCCAGCAATAGTATTGCTGGGTCGTATGGCAATTCTATATTCAGCTTTTTGAGGAACTGCCAAACTGCCTTCCACAGTGGTTGCAGCATTTGACATTCCCACCAACAGTGGATAAGTGTGCCTCTTTCTCCGCATCCTCTCCAGCGCTTGTCATTTTCTGTTTTGTTGATAATGGCCATTCTGGTGGGTGTGAGATGATATCTCATTGTGGTTTTGATTTGCATTTCTCTAATGGCCAGGGACATTGAGCATCTCTTCATGTGCCTTTTGGCCATTTGTATTTCCTCTTCTGGTATGTGTCTGTTCAAGTCTTTTTCCCATTTTGTAATTGGGTTGGCTGTCTTTTTGTTGTTGAGTTGAACAATCTCTTTATAAATTCTGGATACTAGACCTTTATCTGATATGTCATTTCCAAATATTGTCTCCCATTGTGTAGGCTGTCTTTCTACTTTCTTGATGAAGTTCTTTGATGCACAAAAGTGTTTAATTTTGAGGAGTTCCCATTTATTTATTTCCTTCTTCAGTGCTCTTGCTTTACGTTTAAGGTCCATAAAACCGCCTCCAATTGTAAGTTTCGTAAGATATCTCCCTACATTTTCCTCTAACTGTTTTATGGTCTTAGACCTAATGTTTAGATCTTTGATCCATTTTGACTGAACTTTTGTATAGGGTGTGAGATATGGGTCTTCTTTCATTCTTTTGCATATGGATATCCAGTTCTCTAGGCACCATTTATTGAAGAGACTGTTCTGTCCCAGGTGAGTTGGCTTGACTGCCTTATCAAAGATCAAGTGTCCATAGATGAGAGGGTCTATATCTGAGCACTCTATTCGATTCCATTGGTCGATATATCTATCTTTATGCCAATACCATGCTGTTTTGACCACTGTGGCTTCATAATATGCCTTAAAGTTAGGCAGCGCGAGACCTCCAGCTTCGTTTTTTTTCCTCAAGATGTTTTTAGCAATTCGGGGCACCCTGTCCTTCCAGATAAATTTGCTTATTGGTTTTTCTATTTCTGAAAAATAAGTTGTTGGGATTTTGATTGGTATTGCATCGAATCTGTAAATCAGTTTAGGTAGGATTGACATCTTAACTATATTTAGTCTTCCAATCCATGAACACGGTATGCCCTTCCATCTATTTAGGTCTTCTGTGATTTCTTTGAACAGTTTTTTGTAGTTTTCTTTATATAGGTTTTTTGTCTCTTTAGTTAAATTTATTCCTAGGTATTTTATTCTTTTAGTTGCAATTGTAAATGGGATTCATTTCTTGATTTCCCCCTCAGCTTGTTCATTACTAGTGTATAGAAATGATACAGATTTTTGAATGTTGATTTTGTAACCTGCTACTTTGCTGTACTCATTTATTAGCTCTAGTAGTTTTGTTGTGGATTTTTCCGGGTTTTCGACGTATAGTATCATATCGTCTGCAAACAGTGATAGTTTTACTTCTTCCTTTCCAATTTTGATGCCTTGTATTTCTTTTTCTTGTCTAATTGCTCTGGCTAGAACCTCCAACACAATGTTGAATAATAGTGGTGATAGTGGACATTCTTGTCTTGTTCCTGATCTTAGGGGGAAAGTTTTCAATTTTTCCCCATTGAGGATGATATTAGCTGTGGGTTTTTCATATATTCCCTCTATCATTTTAAGGAAGTTCCCTTGTATTCCTATCTTTTGAAGTGTTTTCAACAGGAAAGGATGTTGAATCTTGTCAAATGCCTTCTCTGCATCAATTGAGATGATCATGTGATTTTTCTGCTTTGATTTGTTGATATGGTGTATTACATTAATTGATTTTCTTATGTTGAACCATCCTTGCATACCTGGGATGAATCCTACTTGGTCATGATGTATAATTCTTTTAATGTGTTGTTGGATACGATTTGCTAGAATTTTATTGAAGATTTTTGCATCTATATTCATTAGAGAGATTGGTCTGTAGTTTTCTTTTTTTGTAATATCTTTGCCTGGTTTTGGTATGAGGGTGATGTTGGCTTCATAGAATGAATTAGGTAGTTTTCCCTCCACTTTAATTTTTTTGAAGAGTTTGAGGAGAGTTGGTACTAATTCTTTCTGGAATGTTTGATAGAATTCACATGTGAAGCCGTCTGGTCCTGGACTTTTCTTTTTAGGAAGCTTTTGAATGACTAATTCAATTTCTTTACTTGTGATTGGTTTGTTGAGGTCATCTATGTCTTCTTGAGTCAAAGTTGGTTGTTCATGTCTTTCCAGGAACCCGTCCATTTCATCTAAATTGTTGTATTTATTAGCGTAAAGTTGTTCATAGTATCTTGTTATTACCTCCTTTATTTCTGTGAGGTCAGTAGTTATGTCTCCTCTTCCATTTCTGATCTTATTTATTTGCATCCTCTCTCTTCTTCTTTTTTTCAATCTTGCTAAGGGCCCATCAATCTTATTGATTTTCTCATAGAACCAACTTCTGGTCTTATTGATTTTCTCTATTGTTTTCAATTTCATTTATTTCTGCTCTAATCTTTGTTATTTCTTTCCTTTTGCTTGCTTTGGGATTAGTTTGCTCTTCTTTCTCCAGTTCTTCCAAGTGGACAGTTAATTCCTTAATTTTTGCCTTTTCTTCTTTTCTGATATAGGCATTTAGGGCAATAAATTTCCCTCCTAGCACTGCCTTTGCTGTGTCCCATAAGTTTTGATATGTTGTGTTTTCATTTTCATTTGCCTCGAGGCATTTACTAGTTTCTCTTGCAATTTCTTCTTTGACCCACTTGTTGTTTAAGGGTGTGTTGTTGAGCCTCCACGTATTTGTGAATTTTCTGGCACTCTGTCTATTATTGATTTCCAACTTCATTCTTTTATGATCCGAGAAAGTGTTGTGTATGATTTCAATCTTTTTAGATTTGTTGAAACTTGCTTTGTGACCCAGCATATGGTCTATCTTTGAGAATGATCCATGAGCACTTGAGAAAAAGGTGTATCCTGCTGTTGTGGGATGTAATGTCCTATAAATGTCTGTTAAGTCTAGCTCATTTATAGTAATATTCAGATTCTCTATTTCTTTATTGATCCTCTGTCTAGATGTTCTGTCCGTTGATGAGAGTGGTGAATTGAAGTCTCCAACTATTATGGTATATGTGTCTATTTCCCTTTTCAGTGTTTGCAGTGTATTCCTCACGTATTTTCGGGCATTCTGGTTTGGTGCGTAAATATTTATGATTGTTATGTCTTCTTGTTTAATTGTTCCTTTTATTAGTATATAGTGTCCTTCTTTGTCTCTTTTAACTGTTTTACATTTGAAGTCTAATTTGTTGGATATTAGTGTAGCCACTCCTGCTCTTTTCTGGTTGTTATTTGCATGAAATATCTTTTCCCAACCTTTCACTTTCAACCTATGTTTATCTTTGGGTCTAAGATGTGTTTCCTGTAGACAGCATATAGAAGGATCCTGTTTTTTAATCCATTCTGCCAGTCTATGTCTTTTGATTGGGGAATTCAGTCCATTAACATTTAGTGTTATTACTGTTTGGATAATATTTTCCTCTACCATTTTGCCTTTTGTATTATATATATCATATCTGACTTTCCTTCTTTCTACACTCTTCTCCATACCTCTCTCTTCTGTCTTTTCGTTTCTGACTCTAGTGCTCCCTTTAGTATTTCTTGCAGAGCTGGTCTCTTGGTCACAAATTCTCTCAGTGACTTTTTGTCTCAGAATGCTTTAATTTCTCCCTCATTTTTGAAGGACAATTTTGCTGGATATAGGAGTCTTGGTTGGCAGTTTTTCTCTTTTAGTAATTTAAATATATCATCCCACTGTCTTCTAGCTTCCGTGGTTTCTGCTGAGAAATCTACACATAGTCTTATTGGGTTTCCCTTGTATGTGATGGATTGTTTTTCTCTTGCTGCTTTCAAGATCCTCTCTTTCTCTTTGACCTCTGACATTCTAACTAGTAAGTGTCTTGGAGAACGCCTATTTGGGTCTATTCTCTTTGGGGTGTGCTGCACTTCTTGGGATCTGTAATTTTAGGTCTTTCATAAGAGTTGGGAAATTTTCAGTGATAATTTCTTCCATTAGTTTTTCTCCTCCTTTTCCCTTCTCTTCTCCTTCTGGGACACCCACAACACGTATATTTGTGTGGTTCATATTGTCCTTGAGTTCCCTGATACCCTGTTCAAATTTTTCCATTCTTTTCCTGATAGTTTCTGTTTCTTTTTGGAATTCAGATGTTCCATCCTCCAAATCACTAATTCTATCTTCTGTCTCTTTAAATCTATCATTGTAAGTATCCATTGCTTTTTCCATCTGTTCTACTTTATCCTTCACTTCCATAAGTTCTGTGATTTGTTTTTTCAGTTTTTCTATTTCATCTTTTTGTTCAACCCATGTCTTCTTCATGTGCTCCCTCAATTTATCGATTTCGTTTTTGAAGAGGTTTTCCATTTCTGTTCGTATATTCAGCATTAGTTGTCTCAGCTCCTGTATCTCATTTGAACTATTGGTTTGTTCCTTTGACTGGGCCATATTTTCAATTTTCTGAGCGTGATCCATTATCTTCTGCTGGTCTCTGGGCATTTAGTCAGATTTCCCTGGGTGTTGGACCCAACAGGTTGAAAGATTTTTCTGTGAAATCTCTGGGTTCTGTTTTTCTTATCCTGCCCAGTAGGTGGCGCTCGTGGCACATGTTTATCTGCGGGTCCCACCAGTAAAAGGTGTTGTGGGACCTTTAACCTTGGAAAACTCTCGTCATGGGGGAGGTTTGCCAACCGAAGCGGCTTGGAAGAGTGCCAGCCGGCCCGGGGGTCCGAATGCAGGGAGGGTCGCCGGCCGCCGCAGCCCGGGAGAGCATCCGTCCAAATTTCCTAGTCGGCCCAGGGCGCCAAGCATGGCGGGAAGGCGCCAGCCGCCGTGGCCCAGGAGAGTGCACCATTCCCAGCCGGACCGGGGAGTCACGTGTTTGGAAGGGACCCCCCGGTCACCGTTCTCCGCGGCCTGGGGATTTCCGATCCAATTCTCTCAGTTGGTCCAGGGGGCCACGCGTGGTGGGGGCGCCAGCCGCCATGGCTTGAGGGGACCGCCTGCCCAATTCTGCCAGCTGGCCCGGGAAGGAGGAGGGGAGGGACTCCGGCCGCTTGCCGCCCCACCCGGGGAAGCCCGCACCCCTTGGCGATCTCACCGGAGTGGGTTCTCCCAGCCAGTCAGCCGTTCCAGGATGGGGTACGCTGTCTTTTTGATCTCTGTCGTGGCTCCGGGAGCTGTTCTGTATCGTTTCTACTCCCCTAGTAGCTGTTCTGGAGGAGGAAAGGTGAGGATGGCAAGGCTGTCGAGGACGGTGGCGGAGGAGCCGGTGAAGGCGGAAGAGGGCACGGTGGTGGTTGGAGAGCCGCTGGAGTAGGAGGAGAAAGGGAAGGATAAGATGGTGGATGGAGCGCCACCGGAGCAGAAGGGGAAAGAGAAGGGCAAGATGGCAGCGGGAGTGCCGCCAGCGGAGAAAGAGGAAGAGGAGGGCTAGATGGCGGTGGGAGCACTGGTGGAGAAGGGGGAAGAGGAGGGCTAGATGGCGGCGGGAGCGCCGCTGGCGGAGAAAGAGGAAGAGGAGGGCTAGATGGCGGTGGGAGTGCCGCCGGTGGAGAAAGAGGAAGAGGAGGGCTAGATGGCAGCGGGAGCACCGGCGGAGAAGGGGGAAGAGGAGGGCTAGATGGCGGCGGGAGTGCCGGCGGAGAAGGGGGCTCCTCTTTGCTTTTTTTCCTGACTTCTCCAGTGCAAAGAATTATACTAGTTCTATGGTCTTTATAAAGTTGCCTTTTCATTCGCTCATTCCACCCACAACCTGGAGATCAACACTGGGGATAGAGCAAGGAGTACCACAAAGTCCATGCTTGCACGAGCTCATCTTCTGGGGTAAGGAGATAGACGGTAGATGAACAAATGGATCATGTACTTGGGATGAGGACAGAATGAAGTTATAGCTCTGGAGGGTTTCTGAACATATTTGGAGCACAACAGTGCCAATGAACTGTTGTCTAAGTTTACTAGAGCTACTGCTAAAAATACCACAGACTCGTCAGCTTAAACAATAGGAAATTATTGTCTCACTCAAACTTTGGAGATTAGAGATCTAAAATCAAGGTGTTGCTGGGCTGTGCTTCCTCTGCAGTCTGCAGGGTTCTGGTCATGGGTGACTGACAGTCCATAACTCAGTCTCTGTCTCCCTCCATAGCTGTCTGTTTCCTCCCGCCATTACTGTGTCCAAATTTCCTCAGCTTGTAAGGACTCCAATAAGACTAGATTAAGTTTGGCCTCAATTTAAAACTAATAGGGTCTTAGACAATTCTATTTACAAATGAACTCATAGCCATAAGATTGGGGGTTAGGACCTGAACATGTCTTTGTGGGAGATATGATTCAATCCACGACAGCCGTGCTGCTCCGTTGTTGTCAGAGAAAAGCTGAGGAAACCCTTTGACTCTTAGTGGGCAGAAATGAACTTGACTTAACTCACGCCACTCTCGTAAAGGCAAGGAAGAACAGACACAAATAAGATGTCTGTACCAGTTCTGATACAGAATGTTCAATATCCATACAGGATATCCCAATGTCCATTGGGATAGCGTTTCCATGAAAAAAATCTGAGGATGTGCAAAGTGCTTCTCCTTCACTAGCATTACAATCATTCCTGGTCCAGTCATATTCTCATGCAGGTCTATCATCCCAATTCTTGATTTAAGTGCTGGGCTCAAGTTTCTAGCTTGTTATTCTTCATTAATGGAGAGGGTAGTAACATTTTTTGGTTATCTTCTAAGTTAATCTAAAACAATGATCAAGGCATTTTCTTGCTTAATCTTATCTAATCCTCACCTCAACCCTATCAGGTAGCTGTTAGTATCTGATTTTACAGATGAGGGATTTTCAATTATTTGTCTTGAGCTATGCAGTTATTAAGTGGTAAAGTTGACATTCGAATTCTAAAGTCTTTAAGCTTTCATTTCAATTAGATCCTCATGAATTTCGAGGTTTGAGGTGATGAGACTGGGAATCAAACAGTGGGAAATAGTTTTTTATCTACTATTACTTCTGGTTTCCTGATGTCTACTTTGCATCACTGTACCATTGTGTTTCTTTCCATTGATCTCTGGCTTTCTTGGTTGCCAGATTCCAGAAAGATGCTTAATGCTTCACTAAGAAAGATCTTGAGACAGAGATCTTCACTTTGCCATAGTTTTGAGATGTCTAGAGCCTTTAATTTTCTGCTTCTCAAGTATCAAGTTAATTAAATCTATAGTCTCCATTGGCCAGCACTGATCTTAGAGTTGGCAAAATAGGAGACTGTGAGTTCTTAGAAAGACACCAGTGTTGAGGGCAAAGAGACATGCCAGATAGTTTCCATTTTCTTTTTGTGGATTAGAGTTGCCAAATTGGTATGTTTCTCATTTCCTTTTTGTGGATTAGAATTGCCAAACTGGTAGGAATTTATACAAATGGGGACAATGGTAGACAAGTTGTGTCAGCAAGTTATTGGCAAAGTCTCTTATAATTATACCTGCTTAATTAGGTGCCTTCCAACTTTGGTGGAAAATCTTACACCAAAATGTTAAATATTTTCACCTAATCCTTCTATATTAACTGCCCCTATACTTTTACAGCCAAACTTCTTAAAAATACTTGACTTTCATAGTATTAAATTTCTCAAAGTTTATTCTCTCTTCAACCTCCTACAATTGGCTCTTAGCTTTTCCACTTGGTCGCTAAGATCCCCGATGACCAATGATCAGTGGCCAAAGCAAAGGAACTATTTGCAGACCTGGAGTCAGTATTAGAAGCTAGTGGTAACCCTATGCCTCCTAAACACTTTTTTGGCTCCCAAAGACTTGATCATTCCTGAATCACCTGGATGACTTAAAACAGTCCTTGCTTTGTATGGTTCCAATATGCACATAATTTAGTTACCACAGTTTAGTCAAATAACACCAGTTCCCAATAACACGCTTCAAATTTCAGTTACCACGGTACGTTAACTGAACGATTGCATAAACTATAAACTTTGCTGTTAGCTCTTCAGTCCTTAAATCACCATGTAAACAGCAGATGCACATCATACTCGGTGACCAATCCCATCGCTTCATTCAAAGAATGAGGCTACTGGTCACTGTGCAGCCACCATTCAGTTCATGCCCTCTGCAAAGTGAAGAGTTATGCTGCCGCCTTGTCTCCCAACAGGAAACCTACTCTACCTTTTACAAAAATAGATAATCAAAAGAAGAAATTGCCAACAAAGACAAAAGTACAGCAAGCTAGATGCTACGGTACTAGAAGTGAAATTCCAATTGCATGTAAATGGAGTTGTAGAAGAAATAGCTGGCATTGGTAATCTTGACACCACTGCTTTACAAGAGGCTCTGGATAGCAGAGTAACTTAATGAAGGCAAATTTATTGACATAAAAGAGGTAAGTCACACATGTGATGAAAAGGATGAAGACGTCCTGGGGGAAGTGATGCCAGCAAAAAGCTTTTCATTAAAGGGACTCTTGGAGATATTTCATGTCATTAAAATAAATGCTGAAAGCTGATCCAAACACAGAGAGGAGTATGACAAGTTACCAAAGCATAGAAAAAATGCTTGCTCTGTATCAAATTATGTGACCAAAAGAAGGCAAGCACTTTCAATAAGTTTTTGCACAATGAAATAAAACATTTAATTCTCAATGATTCAAATGTTTGAAGTTGCTGTGTACTACGTAAATATTAGTTTTACTATTTCATTTCATTTCTGTATACACATTAAGAGTTTTTAATGCGTTGAGAAAAATTTTTAAAGTTTATGGGATGACTGCAATTTTTTTCCCATTGACTATTAAGGTGGCTTTTGCATGGTTTCAGCTTGCATGGTCATTTTTATGGTCCTGCACCACCAAGCAAAGTGAGGACTACCTGTTCGGACACCTTCAAGTTTATATGATCATAATTTTACACATTTTCCTTGACTCCAAACTGTCTCCTGCATCTTGGGTCCAGTCACAGTGCCTAGGACATAGTAGGTGGCCAATATTTGGGCCCTTGCTTTTCTGTATTGCTTTTCTGTATTCCCCACTGTCTAAGTCCCCACTAATCATTGACTCCTTTGTTCCCACATCCACCCCTTGTTCCTAAGTGACTCCAAGTCCTGTCCAGCCTACTTTTCAACTTCACTTGAGTCTGACCCTCTTCTCTACCCCACTGTTTGGCTTTAACTTCTTATTGTCTCTCTCCGAATCCATTTCCTAATTGTTCTTCCCTACCCCAGTCTCTTATTTTAATTACAAATCACCCTTAATATGACTGCCAGAGCTATTGATCTAGAAAAGGAATCTGGTCACACTACTCTACCTCTCAAAAGCTTCCTTGATGAGCAGAACCTCTCAACATTTCTCAAAGAAATTCTGCCCTTCTAAACCTCCAGATCTTTCCTTATCCTGTGTCCTCCTTCAGGGCTGCCTTCCCCAACTCTTCTCCTCTGGAATAATTCTACTCACACTTTAAGTTGGATCACAAGTTTTCCTATCCAGGGGAGTCTTTCCAGTGTTATCAAGTTTAATTACTACTTTTTCTGTGCTTTCCTAATGCTTTATGTATACTTATAAAGACTTCTATGATGTGTATACAATATTATAACATATTTGCTGACATGTCCATATTTCCTAATGTCTCTAACACCTAAGTGTGAGAACCTTGTCTTATTCCAAATTTACAGCAAGAAAGCAGCAACATCAATAATGTATCTCGTATAATTATATCTCTTAGTGGGCTTGCAATTCAAGAGAAAGAGTTTTCTATGGTGTGGAAAATATTGTAGCATATGACTGTATAGGACTGTAAGACTGAATAGTTTAAAAGATGTACTGGAAAACTTTCAACCCAGACATTTTTCTACTAAACAGCTAATTAGTGATAGGCATTCTCTGTGTGATAAATTTAGCTAAAGAGTGTATACCCATTTATGAAGGTACTGTTTGAAATCCAAAAGGCAAAACACCTTCTTTTAGGCATTAGTAACCTCTGTTGATGCATTTAACTAATAGATGTGTACAAAACCAGTATTTTAGAATGAAAGGAGGCATGTTGAAGTTTAAACACATCTCTCTGCAACCAGGGCCTTGGTCCATAAGCTTATTTGGGGGGAGATCTCACTGAGGTCACAACACGGCAATCTCCTCTTTGGGAAGATTCCTTTCTGGGAGCCCCCTCTGTGAACGAGGTCTGACTGGCGGCTCCTGCCCAGGGAGTGTCTGGGGGACATGTTTATGTGGTACAGGCAAAGGAAAAGCAGAGGAACACATTCCTGTCTGTTGCTCAGAATATAAATCTGTCACGGGAGCCTCCCAAAGACAGTTTGGCCAAGGAGTAATGAAGTGAGGGAATCTGAAGGTGACACAGGGAACTTCAAATAATTCAATATGATTAGGGAATTAACAAGGACTGAGATGAACTGGTGAGAAGAGGTGCATAAATTTCCTCTGGCGTAAATGAGATGTGGGTCAGCCGACCCAGCAAAAGGGGCTTTCAGTAAGGCTGTTTCAGGCTTTAAAAGAGATCCATCTCTGAACAAATCTAAGGACTTGGCCTTTGATGATGAAGGCTCAGAGTTGACACAGAAGAGGGGAGTCTATGGAATCATAAAGGGCTCTATCAGCAGATTGGCTCGGAGCATCGGTTCAAAGCTGCTCCCAAGATCAGAGTCCAAAGCCATCTGTCTGCTGAAACAAATACAGCGGGTTGGGTGAACTATAGGAATTTATTGGCTCATGGTTTCAGGGGCAGAAGGCTTGCTTCCTCCTGAGGTCAGTACCTTCTGGATGGCCCACCATCTCTGCGGCTCCATGGCTTTTCTATCACAAGGCAGTGTACGTGGAAGCATCTTCTTTTTCTTTGGGTTTGGTTGACTTCCAGCTTCTGGCTGCTCCCTGAGGCTTCTCTCTCTCTGACGTTTACTCTATTTATAAAGGACTCCAGTGATCTTTATTAAAGCCAAGGCTAATTCAGGGGGCCACACCTTAACTGAAATCATATCTTTAAGAGATCTTATCTACATTGGGTCCATGCCCACCAAACCAAGAACATGTCCAAACTGCGGTACACAATTCAATGCACCACCATAGGCTAAACTGGTGCAGGGTGGCAGTCTTGGGGAAGCAGAAGTCAGGATTCATTCTTTGCCCTGCATCCAGGAGCCCCTCTCCACTTCTGATATGCCAACCTTTATGTTATACAGTTTGCTTTTCCACTCTTCCCACCAAATTACCAAAAATATTATTGGTCATATTAATAATTATGATAACTATGCTTCAAAAATATTTTTCATTTTGCCAAGTGCTTTCATGCCTATTATTTCATTTGAGTCTCACAATAACTTGGTAACGTAGATAGGAAGATATGGTCTGCACATATCTAAGCCTTTTAAATAAAATTCTACTTCTATCTTTTCTGATTTTTGCAAAATAATCTATGTTTATTGAACAAAATTTAGAGAATACTGGTGAGTGCTAAGGAGACAATTTCAATCATTTGTCATCTCATCATAGCACCGTGTTTCCTTCCAATTTTATATAACACTTTATATTTCATTCATAGGTACTATTTTGCAACTTGTAATATATTGCTTTTTATTCTTATAATTAATTATGAAAGTATTTGTGTATCAATAAATATACAGCTATATAATCTTTTTAATGACCATATAGACATGGTTTTCTATTGTATTGATGTACTTTGATTTATTTAATCAATCTTGTAGTGTTGGGCATTTAAATAACTTTCAAAGTTCATCACTGAAAATAATTACTAAAAATTGTTTTTATGTATTACTAATTAATCATTATATAATTGCATTTAAACTATAGTAATTATGTAATCAGTGAAATAATGTTACATAATAAGTATTATTTAGTATCCAAATAATAATGAGGTTAGCATTCTTGTGACCAGATCTTTAAGTACATCCATGATTATTTTCTGGGTCTTTTAGAGCAGATTGATCCATAAATTCTTTCCAGAGCCTGCAGTCAATGAAAAGGAACCTCAGATATTTCTGTCCTCTTCCTGAAATTTCAAATTTTCTTTTTCTGGGCCCACCATTGTTTCTCCTCCTTACTCAATTTCAGCTGCCACCCAGCTGCAAATATTTCAACCTTAATTCAAGACCCAATTTCCTTATTGTCACAAATGCCAGACATTATGCTATACACTAATTATAAACCTCACTACATAAGATCTGGGCTCTTGGCCCCAAATTGCATGTAGTTCAGTTGAGAATAAATACAGGAAAAGGATGATTACAATACAGTCTGAAAAATGCTGTGATGAAGAAACAGTGCTGTGGGATTCCAGAGAGAAGATCCCGCCCTAGGCTGCAGAGTAGAAGAAGCTTCTCAGACAAATGATGGGATATGTATGCTGCATCTGGACGGATGATTGAATTTTCCAGGACAAGAAGGGTTAGAGTCAGGGGTGGAGGAAATTTCAGTCCAAGGAAGCAGATTTTGCAGTATTCGAAAGGAGTTATGAGAATGACTCACTCACTGGAGCTTTCTCTTATTATGGCTGCTTGGGAAGGTAGAGCAAGCATGGAAAGAAAACATTGACACAGATATTTGATGAGTTAGTAAGAGTGTTTCTAGCCCTTTTAGGTGATATTATCTGTTTGGGTTTAGATGAATTACATCCAGCATGTGAAAACAACCTGAAGATAGAATTTATCTAATTATCAATAATGCTCGAAAAGTTTCAAGAAAATTTAGCATGGGCAAATTCTATACTTATTTTTGTTAAATGGGGCAAGAAAGGTTTCAAACAACTTCATACTAATAAACTGTGTTGACTCTTGGTTAATGCCAGAGATTATTATTAAATAGGTGGTTTGTTAGCATTTTGAAAAATCACATGGTGACTTCTAGTTATCAGCACAGGTTCCCTAGGAACACATCAGACCAAACTAATTTCATTTTCTTTTCATCTGGGTTTACCAGGATGGTCCATCTTCAGGAAAGAGAGGAGTCTAATTTTAACAAAGCATTGAGTAGAATGTTTTGCAATGTCCTGGTATATAAGACAAAATGTTAAATGTTAGCTAATGTGAATGTGAAGGAAAGTTTAGAAGCAAGACATGGAATTATGAAACAAAATAGCTGCAACCTTAGATGGGGTTAGTAAATGTTTATAGCTCCTAATAAGGGTGGGTTACTTGATGGTGGTCAAATTTCACCTGAAGGAGTAGATTTGGCTGTGGCTACGACAGGTGAGGTAGAATGAAGATGCACTAGCAGTCAAAGGCGAAGAATCCGGATGTAGTGTTACATATGGGAGCTACTTGTAGGAGAAAGACTTGTAGAGAAGATGATGAATTCTTTGAATTCTTGGTTTTTCAACAGTTTTAAAAAACCCTTAGCCTTTTGGATCTTTAAATGCTACTTTTGCCCCTTTCATTCTTCTATCCTTTTGGGACTCGGATTACCTGATTATTTTGTTGTTAAATCCATCCATTGAGTTTTTAAAAAACATTTAACTCTGTTTTTTTTTTTAAATTTTCAATTCCTCAGTGAAATTTTCAATCTTGTCTTTTATCTTCTTAAACATAGAAAACATAGTTATTTAAAAGTCTGTATCTGGTATTGACAATAACTAGGCACCTTATGAATCTGATTCCATCCTCTATCGCCTCAGTTGGTTTTCAATCATTTTGTCTGAACATCCTTGTATACCTGTTTTTCTCTGTGCACTCAATGTCATGTTAAAAAATTGTGGAAATATGTTGGGACTAAAGATGATGTAATCCTTCCCCAGGAAAGGGTTTAGTTAGCTTACCAGACACCAGGGCAATCTGCACTTAGGGATCACCCTAATGCAGCTTCATGGCTTGAGATCTTAAGGGCCATACAGGTGACATGAAGCTGTCCATGTCAGGGCTCATGTACTTCTGATCCACCTTTAGTTCTGGGGTGTAGTGCCTCAGGGTCCCTAAAACGTGAGCAGTTTACTAGACCCTCTACCCTTGGTTGTCTCTGGAATCCAGCTGTAATGTCTTTAGCCCCTGAGGCCAATAAAAAGTGCTTCTTAGCTCCTCTTTCCCTCTTCTAGTAGCAACCTCTGCTCCCTGGAGAAAAGCAGTCCCTACCAAACTCACCTCTCAAGATTTCCATTTTCTCCTGGATTTTTTTTTTTTTTTTTGTATTAGGGAAGATACAGGTTTATAGAAAAATCATGGGGAAGTTCTACTTGGTCTGAAACGTCTTCATTATGAGTTGATTAAAAAAATATTTTGTTCAGGCCTCCTACTTATGGAATAGTTTGGCCTCATTACCAACTCTGTGGTTATTGAACACCGTTAAATAAGAAAATAGATTTATTTTATGTGTTCAGCGGTCAGATGATGTTTAATGGATGGGATTTACATAGAAGTCAATTTCCACTGAACCTAAGGAATAACTTCCTAAAAAAAAGAAAAGACAAGACATTGAGAGCTCTCTGCTATGTCTCAGTTAAAAACCAAGTGCTTCTCTAACATTTCCTCTGGAGAAACCCTAGTGGCAGAGGAAACGGAACTTGTATCCCTTGGGAGCACGTGTGACAAGCGTGATATTTCTTTGGGGTCTTCTAAAACTAAGAGATATCTCAACCTAACCTGTCCCAAACTGAGCCCTAGATTTCTTCTCCATCTCCATTATGGCACCACCAACCACCAAATATTCAGGCTCCAAACTCAGAAGCAGCCCTCATTATTTTCTTTCCATCACCCCTTACATGGAATCCTTTAATAAGAGTTCTCAATTCTTCTTCAAAATATATCCTGGATCTGACCATTCTTTCCTATCTTTAGGGCACAACTCCAGCCTAGTCATCATCTTTTCCTACTCAGATCACAGCATCAGCTGCTTTCCTTTTCTTTTTTAGGTACATGATCTCGGAATCGAACCTGGGTCTCCTAGCATGGAAGGCAAGCATTCTACCACTGAACCACCCACGCACCTTACCTTCCTTTCTTATTAGATCTATTCCAGGCGGGCCACGGTACCTCAGCAGGCAGGATTCTTGCCTGCCATGCTGGAGACCCAGGTTCACTTCCTGGTGCCTGCCCATGAAGAAAAAAGAAGTACCTAGATCTATTCCCCCAGAGTCCCAGGGTCTATTTTCCACACAGTAGTGAAATCCAAATTATATCACATTATCCCTTGCTGAAAACAATACAAGAGCTACCAGAATAAAATTCATATGAGTTTCACAGACCCTACCTACCAGATGGATCTGACCCTAATCCATCTCTCTGACCTCACCTCCATCTGTTCAACCTAATATTCACTCTAATTCAGCTACCTGACCCTCTGTTGTCCCTTCAAACATTCCAAGTTTGTTCTCAGAAATTTTGGCTGTGCTTCCCTTTCTGCTTGGAAGATTCCTTACAGTCTAGCATGAATGCCTTTTTTTTTTTTTAACCAATCAGGTAACCATTTGTCATCTCGTCAGTGGAACCTTTCTTCATGCTTGTGGTACAGTGACTCAGGTACCCCCTCAAAAGACATGTTCTTAATCTTAATCTGCATTTCTTTCGGTGTGAACTAATTTGTAAATAAGACCTTTTGAGGATGTCATTATTAGTTAAGGTGTGACCAATTAGTTAAGGGGTGAGGGGAGAGGAGATGTAAGTTCACATTACTGAAGGCCCTGTAAAGCAAGAAACAGGAAGCCAAAAGCTAGAGAAGTCTGCACTGTCAGAAGCAGGAAGGCAGCAGAAATCAGAAGAACAGACACAAGGAGAGAGAGTTTGCTAGCACCAGAATGCTACAGATTGTTTGGAGAAAACATTGCCTTGCCAACACCTTGATTTTGGAATTCTAGCCTCTGAAACCATGAGCCAATACATTTTGGTTGGCTAAGCTAACCATCCTGTGATATATGTCATAGCAGCTTGGCAAACTAAGATGACCCCCTAACTAAACCAACAATCTGCCCTGCTGATCCCCCCCATTTCGTATCACATACCCCTACTTTATTTTTGTTCTGGTTTGAAGCTGTATATACTCAGAAAAACATTTTCCTAAATTTAATCCATCCTTGTGGGTGTGGTCCCATTGTAAGTAGGAACTTTTTTTTTTTGTATACTGTATGGCGAGGGTCACAGTTCATTCTTGTTTCATGTGAGTATTTATTGCAGCACCATTTGTTGAATTTTGGTTTGTTTGTTTGCTTGTTTGTTTGTTTTTGGGAAGTGCATGGTCTGGGAACCAAACCCAGGTCTTCTGCATGGCAGGCAAGATATTCTACCACTGAACTACCTTTGCACACCCCTGTAAGTAGGAACTTTTGATAAGACTATTTCAATTAAGGTCTGTCCTACCTCATTCAGGATGGGTCCTAGTTCTATTGCTGAATTCCTTTATAAGAGAATGAAATTCATACAAAGACAGAAAAAACCACAGAAGCGAGAAGCTGAACGCAATGAAACCCAGAATAGATGGGAGAGACCAGCACAGGCTGCCATGTGCCTTGTCATAGGGCAGAGGATCCAAGGACCACCAACTGGTCTCCAGGAAGAAACCATTGCCTTGATGATGCCTAGAATTGGACATTTTCCCAGCTCAAAACCATAAGTCAATAAAGGTTTAACCTGACCCCATTTCATGGTATTTGCTTGTAAATGTCAAGGAAATTTCAGCCAAGGAAACTAAACCAGTTTTAGTCATATTACTTCTAAGGGTGTGAAATTATGATATATGCTCATTGGTTTACATGCTTACTATGTGCCTCACACTGTAGGATGGACGCTCCTTGAGGGCAGAGACCTTGTCTGTCTTGGACATTGCTGACCTCGCTGTTGATGACAGCGCCTGACCTAGTAGACACCTAAGAAATATTTGTTCACAGGCTGACTTCAAGTGTTTAGGCTTCTTCTTGTGTAACAACTGATTATTTAGAAGGGGTTTCTTGGGCTGCTGGTTGAGAAGGGCTTTGAGGCTGCACCTGAACTTTTAGTGTAGCTCATGATTGAATAGTCATATTTGCCAGTGGTGCTGCCTGGGTGCAGATGCTGAAGGCCTGCTGCCTCTGCTCAACAGTGTCCAAAGCACCCACTAACATATGAAGAGCTTGTCCTATATTCAATTTTCAACAGTGCTTCAGGCAGAATAAAGACTAAAAAAAATCTACAAGTAGAGATTCTTATAATCACGGGGTACTAATTGGAGGCTAACGCTTTGAGAGATCTTGACATTTACAGGCCCCTATAAATAAAGTTTAGCATCTAGCATTAATGTTTAGGAATTCTAAAATAATAATAATAAATATTTTCAAGAATAGAGTTTCTTCACTTTTTCAGGAATCCCATTTACATTTTCCATCTTTATTAGGCATCACTTGACTGGTCAAAGAGTTCTTTCTTATATACACCAGAAATCACTCTTAAGCATGAAACACACCCTTTTGTTTCACTGTCAATGAATAAAAAGAATACTTTCTCCTCTTCATTCATGAATTCAGAAGCTGGCACATACCGTTTGAACATCCACTCTGTGCAGGCACGTTTAGGGTGCGGAGGTGAAAGAAACATTCCAGTGCTCTCTAGAAGCTTCCAGTCCAACGATGGGGACACAATTACAGGGTCCTGTGGGAAATGTTGTGCTGGGCTAGAGGTGAGCAGACAGAGCCATGTGCACTGCAGAACTTGGAGACAAAGATCTAGATGCTTCTCAGTCTTCTGTTCTTCAGGCTTAAAAGCACCATTTCCTATAAACTTCCTTCAAAATTTCATCAGCATAATTACCTAACACAGGCTCCATGACTGACTCCCACGCTGATAGTATTTAACCACACCACTGGGCCTACCCACCCTCAGAGAAATGGATCTAACTGCAGCCCAGTGATTTCTGAACAAACCTAAACACTTTTGATAAAAGAAAAAATTCCTAGGGCTGATTGAATGCTCGAATCTCAAAGCAGCCTCTCAAGATTTTTGAAACTGATGATTATGTTTGTAGGCCAATCAGCAAAATGCAGAATGAGATTATTCCATTGGCGGTTTGGAAAAGGAAAGGCACATTCTTCATTATGTACACGAATGTTGGGAAAACAGTCAGGCAGGCTGTTTCTCATCTGGAATTCTCCAGATACCTGGAAGTTTGGGAATGCTAGACACTAGTTAACAGTTGCAAACCCTTTATGCAGAAGTGGGGAGACCATCCTGTACTTTTCCACTTATCTAGCAAAACATGGCTCCTGGCCTTTATTTGCGAGCAAAAATAATCAAGGCAGTCACTCTAAGCCCTTATATATCCTTCAAGCAGTCACTGACTACTGGCTTTTAGTTCTTAAGGATCAAGGCTTAGGTAACAGAATCTGGGCTTCCTGATCAAAATAACCAGGATGCTTATTTTCAGAAACCAGGGACCTTTCCAAAGGAAAAGCCTATTGGAACTCAGTGTATGCATTTGCCTTAAAGAAGGCTGCAGAACAAAAATTTTCACCTCTATTGAGGTCATTATTGAATGGGTCTCTAAAAATAATAATAATAGTATAAAACTAATGCTTAAAATCATTTACTTGAATCTGCAGGCATATGTATATTTATATATTCATTTGATCCCTAATACCTCATTTTCCTTATGTATCCATGTGTGAATTGTGTGCATGGAAGTGTTTGCTTTGGTATGTGCATGTCTGAATATATTCTGAATGTATTTATCAGATACAAAGTACATTTGTCTATTTGGCCCATTTGCCTACCTGTTGTGTGTGCGCATCTCTCTCCCATGAGAAATAAGTTCTGAGATGCATGGGTCATGTCTCTCACTCTCTGTTATAGCCTCAGCACCCAACACAGAGCGTTTAATGCCCTAGTGCATGCCCTGGCTGCCCAGGAAACCCAAATTCACTGCCCCACCTAGACCTGGTACTCCGCAGTTGCTGCCCTGATTCCCTGCCCTTGGCAATGCAGCACTGCCACCTGTTCTATTTATGAATTGCTATTCCATAATAGAAGCTTTGATGGAAAAATATTAGCTAAAGAATTACTGGGGAGTGGTAGTTTCATTCGCTTAGTCGTTGATCACTCACTTACCCAAAAACACTGCCTGCGTTTTCTAAGCCTGGTGGAAGACATTGAGATGTAATGAGAACAGTTAAGGTCCTGCCCTCGACGGTTAGTGGGGCAGTGTGGGAGAGGGACAATGATAGAGGAAAACATGGGGTGCTGTGTGGGCTTGGAGGATGACCCCCGCTGCAGTCTGGAGGAGAATCTTTAAGGGGAAATAGCAGCTGGTCAGGCAAAGTGGGGCTGGCATTAAGTGGAAGGGAGCAGGTTAGACAGATCTTAGGGAAGCAGAATTGAGAGGACAGGAAGATATTTGGAATGGGGGAGTGGAGG
This sequence comes from Tamandua tetradactyla, assembly GCF_023851605.1. NCBI lineage: Eukaryota > Metazoa > Chordata > Mammalia > Pilosa > Myrmecophagidae > Tamandua > Tamandua tetradactyla. Next base: position 95,035,246 of record NC_135329.1, on the reverse strand, counting down.
GGGATGGAAACAAGCCAGAAATGGTCCAGGTGCCCAGCTGGGGCATTCTGTGAGGGTGATGGCATTGCTGGCACCAGAACACAGAAGTTAGGCAATGGCTGAGCTTGACATATCTTCCAAGCACTTTTCTTACACACTTCATCTCATTAAATTCCACAACTGCTTTATTTGGTATTCTTATCTATTGAGTGCCTATTATATGTCAGGTAATAAACTAAGTGCTTTGCATGTATTAATCATTAACAACCATATGAGGCAAGGGATCTTATTATATCCATTTTACAGAAAAGGATATTGAGGCTCAAAGAGGCTGAATGACTTGATCAAGGCCATACAGCTTATATGTTACAGAACCTGGATTTGAACCCTTATCTGCCAGCCTCCAGAGTGAGTAGCTGTAACCACTTGGCTCCAGTGAGTATGGGATATTCCATAAGACACGTGCTGCCCACTCTTATTTGCATTTCATGAAAACTCTCAGTACCTTAATTCAAAGGGCATCATCCAGCATTGACACTTAATGACAGCTGAGCACTGGTGTACTTTACTTGAACCCTTTTAGGGGTATCATTTGATTAAAAACCCAAGTCCTACCTGAGCTAATTTAAGGACCTTTTGACAGTGCAATGCAACTAAGGAAGAAGATTCATAGCACAATTGTCTTACAAATCCCCAGGCCATAAGGGGAAGGACAGGCTTCTTCAGGAGGACATTGGCCAACCAGAAGTCACCCAAGGTGAAAGCAGAACAGGGATATGGTTGGCAGCTCACAGGTGTTAAAAGCCTACCCAGGCTCTCTGCTGGGTGCTCTCATCTGCCCATCTCCACTTGTCTCCCAGGCATCTGTCTGGGGTACTCCCATCATTTCACTGACCTTTTCAAAGCTACATGACTGATAAGTCACTAGGAAGTCAAAATCAGATTTCCCTGTCCTACTGGAAATGACGTATCAGGAGTGACAGAAGGAAGCTGGACAGATTAGCTGGGAAAGGAGCAGCTTCCAGGTGAAAAAGAAAATAGCTACCTCCTCCACAAGGCTCTAAAGGCATAATTAGGACCTGGGAGTTGAATTTAGCTTCGGTCAGCAAATGCTCATCAACCCTGCTGCATGCCCTGGGCTGGGTGTTGGGGACACCAGCACTAAAAATGCGGTCCTTGGCTTCCTGCAGCTCCTAGTCTAAGGGGACAGACTGACACATGGCCAGATGCTTCTCATACAAAGCCCACGTGATTTGTGCAGTGACACAGGGAAGAGAAAGAAGAGAGCTTGCTTACTTGTGACTAAGGTTGCCAAGGAAGACTTGCACTAGATGATCCCTTGTAAACCTGGCTTCAGTGAATGAGTGAGGCCTTAGCAAATAGAGATGGGCAAGAAGGGCATTCTAGAGGGCAGAGACAGCAAGAGCAAGCTCAGCAAGGCGTAAGCTTAAAACGGGTGTCTGGGAACAGTGCACAGGTGCGCGTGATTGGAGGGTGGGTTCTACTGGAGAAATGTCAGCTATAAGCCTGAAATTCTAGCTTTGGAGTTGGACTATGGGAAGCCTTGCACATAAGCTAGGAAGCAAGCTTATTTACTTCCTGAAGTCAGAAGTATCTTGCTTTAGGCAAACCTGAAAGAGATACATACAGGTTTACAAAGAGATAGTCATGTTGACTGCAATTCTTTAAGATATTTTTGATAAGGAGATGGTGATCGTTGCTTGGGATTGGTTACTAGGACAAAGTAACCTTTCCCACCTCCATGCTCTCTGGATGTTGACCCCCAGTTATTGTGCTTTTAAATGCAAGCCTGAGAAGAGAACTGTACCAAAGGGATCTGAAAGTAGCTAAGACCTTGGGGAAGGTCAGTGGAGTGAGGTGACATCTGGGTCATGGTGGGAAGGAGGCCTTGGGACATCAGATGCCACAGGACAGTCTTGGAAATCCCAGCCCACTTGGCACTAGCTGGAAGAGCAAGGAGTCAAGCGAATGATACCCTCACGTTTCCTTCCTGATGACTATCTGGCCCTGTGTATTTATGGAGAAACAAGCGCTAACACGTTTTGGCATTTTTTCAAATATTTGACTCTAGATTGCAAAAAAAAAAAAGAAAAAATTTCTAACAAGCCTCTTAACTGCTTAGTCAGTTAACTTCCTCAGTCAGGAAGAATGGAAGATTTCAGAATTATTATTAATTTTTTATCGTACCCCTCCAACCCAAGTGGGTAGTGTTTTTCAAATGGTTGAAGAAAGACAATTGCTAGTCTTTAAATTGAAGAGCCTGGAAGAATGTCTTGGGAGAAATAACATTTAAGAGGGGAACGATTACCGTATGTTTAAGTGTTTGAGCCCATCCATCTTTTAGGGCAGAAGTCTTTAATCAGAACCAATGATTACAGGGATAATGTCAAGATAAAAATCGTATGCATTCTAACATTTAAAAAAAATTATCTGTCCAAGTCACTAATGGTACCTTAGATTTTTAGCACAGAGATAATCCTCAGTGTTTATGGACTCCTCCTGGTTCCTCTCTTGGGCAGGACTTGGGCACTAGGCTCACCTTTGTAATTTCACCTTTGGCTCTGTCTGTGTCTACACATGCACACTGATTTGGAAACAATCAGCTGATTCATCCTTAGAAGTGACTGCTACCGAGAGTTTACTTGCTGGTTGTTTTCAAAATAACTGGTTGATTGACTTAAATCAGAAGTTTCAGCAAAGTGGGTTGAGTGTGTAGCTACTAAATCAGTGTCCCTTTTGGGACAGTTAGTTATATACTAACTGTATATAATACATCTGGTGGTGATGAGAGCTACAAAGAAAACTAAAACTGGAAATACTGATTTCCTTTTAGGCTTCTTTATTTTTCTCTCTACTGAAGTAAAATTTGCATACCTTAAAATGAACCATTTTAAAGTAGACATTTCACTGCCATTTAGTAAATTCACAACATGTGCAACTATCACCTTTATCTAATCCCAAAACACTTTCATTACCTAACAGGAAAATTTTTAAGCATTCACTTTGTTTTCCCCTTCCTCCTAACCAAAGTCAAGCACCCGTCAGCTTTCTATCTCTACAGATTTTCCTAGTCTGGACTTTTTTTCTAAATGCAATTTTATTGAGGTGTATTTACACACCATACAAACTATCTGAAGTAAACTATCTGAAATATACAATCAATGGCTCACAGTATTATCACATATTTGTGTTCAGCACCGTGCTCAATTTCAAAACATTTTCATTACTCCAAAAAAAGGTGTACAAAAGAAAACCCAAAACATCCCAGACCCCATATCCCCCCTATTCCTGACCTATAACATTTGGGTCAATAATTGTTCTAGTTCATGAAATAACTTTTTAATATTTGCATAGTTAATTACAGTCATCATCCAACCCCAAGATTCACAGTGTTATACATTCCCAAGTTTTAACCTCCAGCTTTCCTTCTGGTGACACACATAATTCATGATTCTAAATTTTCCCTTTGCACCATATTCACCCACAGTTCAGCACTGTTAATTATTCTCACAATAGTGTGCTACTGTCACCTCTATCCATTTCCAAATCTTTAAGTTCGATCTAGTTAAAAATTCTGCACTTATTAGCAACACTCTCCATTCTCCAGCTTCATTCATTTTTTTTTTTTTTTGTATATTATATGGCGAGGTCACATTTCTTTATTTTTCCATGTGAGTATCCCATTATTGTAACACCATTTGCTGAATTTATGCTTCTTTGTTTGTTTCAGGGAAAGTGCCTGGACCGGGAATCGAACCCAGGTCTCCCGCATGGCAGGCGAGAATTCTACCACTGAACTCCAGCCTCATTCTATATTCTGGTGAGGACTTTTCATATAAATGGAATCACACACTATGTGAACTTCTGTTCTGTGGCTTTTCTTCTCTTATGTTTTCCAGGTTCATCCATTTAGAGAATCTATTGTACTTCATTCTTGTTTATGGCTGAATAATTGCCATCAATTAATGGATATTTGGGTGTTTCTACCTTTTGCCAATTGTGAATAGTGCTGCCATGAACACTTTCTTTCCTTTTTGCTTTCCATTCTTTTGGGTATATACCTAGGAATGTAATTGCTGTGTCATGTGGTTATTCTCTGTTTAACTTCTGGAGGAACTCCCTAGCTGTTTTCTGCAGTGAGCACATCATTTTACATACACTCCCACCAGAAACATATGGGGGTCCCAATTTCTCAATATCCTGGCTTGCACTAGTTATTGTCCATCTTTTTGATTCTAGCAGTGCAAAGTGGTCGCTCGTTGTGATTTTGATTTGTATTTCCCAAGGACTGATGATGCTGAGCATCTTTTCATGTGTTTTTTGGGACATTTCTTCTTTGGAGAAATGTCTTTTTAAGTCCTTTGCCAGGATACAAATATTTTTAATCGAATGATCCCATTTTAAAAAAAATCTCCTTTTGGTGAGATTAGTAAATCCATTATAAGACTATGAGTAATAAGGTTGGGATGCACATAATTTGCCCAATCCTCCAGTCTTCTGTCTTCAACTCTTTCCACTGGCACATTACTTTTCACAACCACCCCTCACCCCATTACTTGGGACTCTACCAAAATAGAGAAGAGTTTCCTTTAATCTATTTCCAGTTTAAAAATGATTTCCCACTGTCAGCAATTTCCCCAGATCCTGACTTTATTTCAAAGCGTTTTGCTTGTCTTTTTTTTCCTCTCCCAGAAATGACTACTTAAAAGTGTCACTTCTGCTCTTAATTACCTCCCCTCTCCCCCAGGGGGATCCAGCAAAATGAATAAAGCTCCAAAAAATATTTATTAATTTGGTCTGACCTGCAGTCATCCAATCTACGTCGGAGCTCTAGGTTTGCCCCATATGAACTTGTGTGAAGCCATGTACATTTTTGGGGCCTCTGCTACTTTGACTCAAGAAGGGGATATAATCTTAACTTCACATGTTGATTGGATTAAATGCACAGAAAACTTTGAATAAATGTTTGCTTCCCTGTCTTCTCTTGTTTCCTTCCTCTCTTTCAGGGGAAAGAGAGGAACTCTTCAATCCTTTTCCAGAATCTCTGTAAAGATAGAATATCTGTACCCCTGTCCCTCTCCCAGCGTTGGGGTGAAGATCATATAACACCCACCAAAGTCCTTTAGGAAAAAAAAGTACTGCACCTGTTGCCACATCCCTTGGGTAAATGCCCACGAAAGAGAAAATGGTCGTTAAGCGTGGTGGAAAGAGCGCACACTCTCCATTTAGGTTAACCTGGGTGGGTCGGAATCCCACCAAACTGGTAAACTCAGGTAGACTACCTACTTCTCCAAGACTGTTGACTGAAGTCATTGAGGAGCGGGAATTGATGGACACTGGGCTAGTTCCAGGACTTGCCACCTGTGTGGTCTTAGAAATGCATCTTTAGAGTCTCAGTTTCCTCATCTGAGAAATGGGAACAATGAAACTTACATCAAAAGATTGAGAAGACTGAATGAAATAGTTGTTGCCAAAGGTCTAGCTCCAGCCTGGCCATGTTTCTTAACCTTCGGGCATCCTTGAGCCACCGACATAGTGTTTGCGATGTCAGTGTACCACCTCCACTTAAAGTGTTTTCATGAACTTTAGACCCTATAAATGATCAGGACCACAGAATCAGATCTTTTATGTTATGTAAATATTACTATACATGAGAGTAAATACGTAATCATTGAAAAATGTGCCTTAATTTCCTAGGGCTGTCATAACAAAGTCCACAAACTAGGTGACTTGAGACAGCAAACTAGGTGATTTAAGACAACAAAATGTATTCTCTCTCACAGTTCTGGAGGTTGAAACTTTGAAATCAAGGTGTTGGCAGGGCTGCACCCTTTCCAAAGGCTCTAGGGCAGGATCTTTCCTGCCTCTTCTGAGCTTCTGGTGGCTGCTGCCCATCCTTGGCATTCCTTAGTTGGCACATGCACCACTCCAGTTTCTGCTTCATCACAGGCCTGTCTTCCCTCTGTGTCTGTCTGTGTCTTCTTCCTTTCTAATTAGACCACATCTTAACTCAATTACACGTGTAAAGACTTATTTTCAAATAAAGTCACATTCACACATAACAGGGGTTAGGACCTGGATATATCTTTTAAGGGAACACACTTCAACCCACAACAACAGGTAAGACCTGAAATCCTCATGAGCATCCAAGGTGCCATTTTGGATATTGTCATCTGAGTGCATCGTACCCTAACTTCCTTCAATGGGGCTTTACTCTACAGGACATTTTCATCGAGCTTTACAGTCTGACATATTTCTTTCACAAATGCCAGCTCATTTGAGCCTTCTGCTAGCCAAAGCTGAGAGTGAAGGTAAAATGACTTTATCTACTTTAGAGCATAAGATGTGCAGAGAGGGGAAATCAAATATTTTCTGCATGTCATGCACCTAATTAGGGTACAGCCAGGAGAAGAACCCAGAGCTCTGGGATCCCAGATTGAAAGTACTTTCCTCCCTTTGGCTGGATGTCCTCACTTATCTGAGACTCTGGACCACCCACCCACTGCAGGCTCCACCCCCTCCAGACCTGGCTTCTGGGCTCTGAGAGTTCAGCTGTAAATATTGCAGAGAGGGTTCTCTTATCTTAGAGTCACTTCTCACTTACCTGGCTGCCAGCAGCCTAAGCACTTATCAACTTGCAGATTGCAAATCAGTGCCAAACTTGACAGCAAATCCAGGAGCTGGAGCTGGAGCCCAAACAGGCATCCACCTCTTGCCTGGAGAATTGCAAGAGAATTTGGGGGCCAAGCCTGACCAACAGCCACCTTGGTAAAGGGATCTCTGGGCCCAGGCACACTGTCCTGTCTCCTCCAAAGAAAGACCACCGGGACCTGCCAACCCAGGCCACCGAGCCCAAGTTTAGAAAGTCACACTGGTGAATGTTTAGTGGAAAATGGGGAGCCCAGTTCCATGTCTGGCTGTTTGCCCTTCTGAGATCATCAGCTTTGTATCTGGAGAATCATGCAGATGGACGCAGACACCATTGCTAACCCTTCCAGAAACTTGGGTGCTTCTTGGCACCTAAGAAGAAGGGATTCTTGCCTGGTCCCTGCTCCCCCACACCACTCTCAAGTGCCAAATGCAATTTGGAAATCCCACCTCCGTGCTAAATCCCACCTACGTGCTGAGGTCAGGAAAGGCAGACCATAAACTAAAGAAAAAAATGAGTGTCTTTCTATTTCCAGGAATTGGGCAAAATGTATTCCAAAGCCTATAAGGGCCTCCTCAATGGGGCTCTGGCCCAGCCACCCAGCTCTGATCCTCCTGGTTCCCTCCCTCCTGCCACACCAAACAATACCTCTGCCTCTGGGCCTTTGCACGGAGCACCCCTTTCTAAGGGACATCTTTTCTCCCATTGCTACCTAATTCCTACCCCTCCTTCAAGATTCTGCTTATTTATTTATTCACTGATTAGTTCAAGCAACCCATAGAAACAAATAAATGAAGGAAAGTTCAAGGGTAAACCCAGCAAGAGGAAAATAGCGGCCGTGACAAACACCTGAGCAAACCCCAGAATAACTGAGTCTGAAAACATAATACGTGCCCTCTCGCCTACTCTGGCAATCTCCACCCCAGCCCGTTGGCTTGATTCCACAGCTCATGCCGGGGCCCTCCCTATCCTTTCCGCCCAGCCAGATGCTGCTGAGGCTTCTGTGTTTGCTCCTTCTAGAGCCTCCCTCATTTCCAGGCGAAACGGAGGAGCTGACAGTGAACTTCTAAAAGACCTGCTTACACTTTGCAACTGGGAAGTCTTTCATACATTCCTGCTTGTCTCCCCATATCGGCTTTCAAATGGGCCTTCATTTTCCCCCTCTTTTTTCTACCTCCCTCCATCCCAGCCCTACATCCTGGCACCCAGTACAGTGGTCCACAGCACAGGGTCCACAGTGTTTCCTGGGTGGCTCGTTTATTCACCAGGAGCGGTTCACTGGTTTTACTATGCATGCCCTCTGTTTTCATACTTTGATAAAGGATAAGGTACCTTTCAACGACGGTCTTTCATGCCATTTAAAATGACTCAAGTCAATCCTATAGCATATGGGAATATTTTTCCTAGGAGGTCAGAAGCCATACAATGGCAAATACAAAGAGCTCTTCTTTTCCTTTTCCTTCCTCTTGTGCCCTCCTGGCTACCTCATATCTCTATCATGCAGGTTGGGCAAGGACATGAAGGGGTCAATTTTAATCAGGCTGAGAAAGGAGCAGCCAAGGCACCTGAATCCTAGAACTAAGGTGGTGTTTGTGGGTGGGGAGCAGGTGAATATTCGAAAGGCAGCTCTCATTTCCAACCTTGAAATTCTGACATCCGTATCATGGCCAGTGACAACGTTTGGATAGCTGGACAATTTAAAATATTTTTTATCCTGCACGGTCCTTCTCTCCATTCTTGTCAGCAATTATTGCGGATGGCAGGCCATGCTGGTGTCTTGGCAGAATAGAGCCTTCCCGCTGGGGAGAGGGGTTTTGAGTTTTATGTCCCAAAATGACTTTGATGGATTCAGACAAATTTCTCTGGCTTGGTGGACCTTTGCCCAGGCTGAAAATCGTCCCTGGGAGATTTCAGGAAACATCTGAAACACCCAGGCTCTAAACAGGGTGTTTTGCTTTGATAATCTCCGGATCCTACAAATCAAGTCAGAGTTTGGGGAAGGCAGAGCTGTCGGTCAGTCCCCAAGGTCCAGGTATCCCTTAATTTAGAAGGTTGGGTCAGGATTTCCAAGCCTTTGCTAGGTTAGACCATGTCCAGGAGGTGCTCCCTTGGGCTAAGGCGATACAGAGGGTGGGCTAGCCTGTGGGGCACTGCTGAGCAAGGTCAATCCTGAGGGTGTGCTCTAAAGAAGGTCATAAATGGTCTGCTACGAAGTGGCCTGGGAGAGACAGATTTGGAAGAAAAACCAGAATGGAAATTGAAGGTAGAAGCAGGTGTCAATGAGTGGGACGAGAAGTCAGGAGGCAGAGCTGAAGGAATCTAGTAAAAGGAGAGCGATTCCAGAGGCAGAAAGAAGCAGGGAAGTTGGGAAGTTAATGCTGCAAAGGACGATCATCCACCACAGCTGCCACATTTCTATGTGTGACTGGAGCAGCATATAGTGTCGAACGTGGGCTTGGACAAACCCAGCTGGGGATGGGCTCTGGTAGCCTACTCTGCATCCAGGAGCCAGCTTGCACCTTCCCTACATGGTCACAGGGGAAGGCATTTGTCAAGTCAGAGCTCATTCAAGGTTACCAGAAGCCAAGCTTTGCCAAGACCATCTTGCCCTAAGCTAGGATGCCTTCTTGGGCACTAAGTGGAGTTGTGTGATGGAGTCCTGCCCTTCCCCAGTCCTTGGGTTTAAATTCCTCAGAAGACACATGCCAGTGGAATCGTCTCTGCAGGCTGAGGATGTGTCATGTTTTGTGCTCCAAATATTGTAATAAGAATGGTCATACTGAGTGGGAACAAGACCTCCATGTATGTAGAGTTTGTACTCACAGACACACAAAGTTCTGAAGTGATCCAGAGGGAGCACAACTAATCTAGGGTGTGCATGGCTCACAGGAGTTTCTAGAGAGGAGCTAATGCCTGTTTAGGGCTTTGAAAGATAAATAAGAGTTTTCTAGGTAGATAGGGGTAGGGAGCATATGACAAAAAGAGGGAACAGCATATGCAAAGGTACAGAGGCATGAAGCTTGCTGGTTTGTTCAGGTAAACACAAGGCTCAGAGCAGATATAGAAGGGGGTCAGGTCCTGTAGGTGATAGGGAGCCACTGAAGAGTTTTAACCAGTTTGTTGACATGGTCAGATGAAAGAGAAGTCTTCCCTGGGAGGCATGCTGCTAGAGTAGGAAGAGGTGGCTCAGCAATCGGGAAAGGCAGGTAGATCATGAGTGGCGTGACCTGCACACTGTCCTTTCTCCTCTGGGTCTCTCCAGCCGTGACAACCAAATCCCTTCTCAAATATACAGGCAGCACTTTTGTAAGCAGAGCCTCAGATGAAGAGAATGGATGTGAAAACGCTCGGGGAGAAAAAACGCGATATGTACACAGGATGCAGTCATCCTGATACTATTTTCTTCCTGAGTACTTAAAAAGGGTAGCGAATCTCTCAGCTCCTAGTGCCTACCCTGCCACCCAGCAAGGCGGAGGGAGGCCTGGAGCTTCTGAAGGCACCGTGGAAAACGGGGAGCACCGTCAGCTGCTGGCGGGTGTGCCGAATCGGCTCAGCGAGGGTGTCGGCCTGTCTGGTGCCCTCCCAGCTGGGAGAGGGATTTGTTGGAGCTTTGAGGCCTAGGGGATAGCCTCCCCCCTTCCCAGAGCCCACCCCACAGCACGCCCGAGGAGCCACCGCAGACCCCGGCTTGGAAACCAGCTCCACCTGTCCCGGGCTGGCTAATCTCCGCGAGGCTCGGGGGACGCTAACTCATCACTGACTGACAGGTCCGCAGCCCAGCTTGGAACGCCTGCTTGGGGCGACTTGGCAGCGCTTTCCCGCTTTCCGGAGTTCATGGGAACGGGTTGTTCTGGTACAAACAGCCTGGCATGCGTGCAGGCTGCGGGGGGTGGGGTGGGAGGCAGGGGCGCAGGGGGGCTCATAACCCAGGGCAGACCCGTGGTGCGCCTAGGAGAACAGGAGCTGCTCTCGGTGGCATTTTGCAGCCTCTGGAGACTGCTCCAGTGTCAGTTGCTACCAAGTGGCGGGCTTTGGACTGAGCTTGGAGGCTCGGTTCTGTTCATCAGCCAGCCGTGTGGCCACGGGGGGCTCCCTTTCCCCTTCAGGGTCTTGGTCGCATGTATAACACAAGATTAGGTGACTCCTGAGGTTTCTGGCACTGACAATGTGGTGAAAAGGAAGTCACCTGGGCTTCGGAGCCTGTGGATGGGGACTGAGAACCAAATCTGTGGCTGGCTCGCTGTGTGGTCTCTGGAACTTGGTTCCCCAAGTTGAACATCCACTACCCTCGCCCTTGCACAGTGCCTGGCTTCCTGCAGGTCCTCCATGAAAATGATCAATATTACTATCTTTCACTTAACCTTACCTGGGTTTCTGTACATCTGTGACATTACTCAACACTCACACATCTTCGGACAATTTCAGGGCTGTATGTTGCAAGCAACAAAAGTCTTTGCATCCTGATTCTGGCAGACAGCTGTGGCTCGCTGCTCAGTGTTGCCCTCAGAAAAGACCAGCCCAGGGTCTGCCCCCCTAACACGCCACTCAGACCTGCTGGAGTCTCCTCTAGCAATCACTTTCCTAAGGTGCTTCCTGGGGACCCTGACGCATGGGGGAGGGAGGGACCCGCTTACCTGCTCAGAGTCTGCTTTGAGAGAGGGCTGAGCTGGACTTGGAAGGTATCATGGCTGAAAGAATCAGATTGTCCCTGCTGGCTCCCCACGGGGCCGGTTCAGAGGAAGCCCTCACTCCCCTCGCTGTAGAGAAGACCCTCTGACCCAGCAGTGGAGGTGCCAGGCAGATCCTTCCAGAACAGGAGCTCAAGGATCCTGGAGGAACAGCTGACATGACAGGATCAGTGCAGGAGCTCAGACCTCTGCTTTACTGAGAGGGGATAAGGGGGGATGTGCCGCCTGCTTGGTTGGAGGCACCAAGCATTCCCTCCTGTATTCTCTGCGCTGCTCCAGTACAGGGAGTGGTAATGAAGGAATCCTGAAAAATCAGAACACACCTAATGGGCAGCAATAAGGCAATGCAGGTGCACATGGGCTTAATGGGACATGGTGCAGCTATTAAAAATGATGTGTGGGGAGAGTTCTGGCAGATATAAAATTATCTATTTACCTGATTGCAAATAAGCAATCTATACTTAGGAAAAATAATCCTAGAAGGAGATCAATTATTTGACTCTGGTTGGTGAGAACAGAGACCTATTTCTTGTTGTCTTTCTACTTTGTAGCATTTTCAAAAATTCTACAGAGTGCATGAATGATTTTAAAATGGAAAAGAATTTATTTTTTTTAAAGAAGAATTTTCTTGCTGTTATATTGAGACAAGCAAGCTGGAGTGCTCTATCTGAAAGTTTAAACTTCACAACAGCTTGATCGTTTCAACATGATGGCCAGAAGATTCTGAACCATGCAAATGCCAGGAGAAGAGCCAAAAGACAAAAATCCCAAGCCCACCCTGAGGACTGTGCACTCACACAAATGCCTTTAGGGCTCAGAGCCTCGGCTGAGAACACAGATAACCACTGCCCAAACATAATACCCGAGGGGCAAATATAAAATCATGTGACTCAAAAGTTTCTTTTGCAAACACGCAGACATTTATCTATTTTTTTCAAATAGATGTTGGCCCTGCAAAAAAAAGTCATTGAGTCAGGGGATGCATTTATTCCCACATTTCTGTTGCGGCTCAGAAAACTCTTAAACTTGTCCTCTTTGTAATCACCATCTGGATCCGCAGCATGGGTCCGCGGATTCGGTCAGTCTTGCCAAATCGTGGCCTTTTCAAGATGGATTTTGATGTTCCAAAAGCCGTTTGAAACCTGTGCCAGAATGGGCAATTGCTTTGGGAAATATTTTCAGTTAAAAGCGAAGGTGACTGGGAAGCTCAGAGAATAATGGTGTCATGGGGCTAAGAGAAGACCTAGGAGGATGCTTCGGAACCCAGCTCTGCAGCAAGTGCAATCGTGGATTGTCTTTGGAGTAAGGGCACGGCCTCTGCAGGGGAGGACACTCATTGCTGTGCGTTAACCTGCATAGGTATGCAGAAAAAAAATGAAAAACCTTTAAATATTGATGGCAGGCTAACCGCACATAAGTCACTGCACTTGGAAAAGAGAAGCACGGCCCTGCCTGCCCACAAGGAGCTCAACAAATGTCTCTCTCCACCCTTACATCTGACATGTATCAATTTTTTTGACCATGCATTCAAGATCCAGAGGAAGTGCAGCGAACAGCCTGTGCCCAGAGCATCAGTGTTTTTACAATGAGTGGGGAAGGATCTCATGGGCAAAAGGTCAACTTTTGGACAAGAACAAGATGAATCTTTTCTCCCTGCCCCTCCGCTGCCTGAATCACCTGAAGCAGACGGACCTGGACTTTGTTACAGGTAAATAATTACAGTTGTATCTGCCATAAATATCTCACTGAAGGGGTCGTTGCAAAAATTGAGATTGTATCTCCAAGCAACTGTCAAATGGCTAGAATAAATTCAGAGGACTTGAAATACTGATGTACATTTTCTATCATAGATATCTCTTGGTCTAGACTTTCTGACTGCATCTTGACAGAACACCTAGGATGGCTGAGAAATTAAGGAGTCAGAAACAAAAAAATTACATAGTGTTGGTGTTCTGTGGTTTGTGTCTTCTTTATCTCAGTCCCGGCAAACAGGAAGTCCTTGTGAATTGGGGGGCTCGGGCAGAAATGTAAAAGGCACGAAGCCCTGGGAATTTAAAAAGCCAAGGAGGTAATAAATCTCGCACCAAAATGGAAAGCCCGAAGAGGTCAGTGAGCTACAGCCAACCTAATATCTGTACTTCTCAGGGCCTCAATAAATCTGACACTGCTCCTTCATAGCTCAGCTGGCTTCTGTGCAGCCGGCAGATCAAAAGTCTCTCCCAACGCACTCTGCAATCACCTGTTTCTCATTGGGGCTGTTGGGTGAGGCAGGCAGGATGGGGAGGGAAGGACGGGGCTGTCCCCCTAGGTCTCAGCACCATCTGGGAGCCATATTTAAATGCCGACATCCAGGGGGTTCGAGGAGAGGAGTCTGGGGGTTCTAGAAAGCACTGCCCCAAAGCTTCAAGAAATGAAGGCTCTGCTGTGGGTAGGACAGGCGAACAAGGCAGATGAAGATTTCCTGTCTGGGGATGTTGTTTTGTTTTAGTCAGAAAACCACTCCTCAGGCTTTCTGAATTTGAACACAGGAGTTCTCCCACCCATTAATTCTAATTTGGTTGCATCTTTGTCTCTTACTTCCCCCACCCACCCATCAGATTATTCATTTGTTTTTCAGAAGGGTTCATTTATTTACCTATTTCTTTATGCAAAAAAAAAGATCCCAGGCATCTCATCCATGTTATCACGAATGCTCCCAATATTTTACCCAGAGGTCTTATTACTTTCTTCTTCCAGACGAGGAAACTGAGGCTCGGGAGGGTTAAATAGCTCGGTTTAGGTCACCCACCACGAAGGTGGCTGAGTCAGGATTTGAATCCAAGTCTGTGAGACTAAAAAGTTCATGCAACAACCACTGTGCTACCATAAATCTCCTGTGATCAGGGCACCACTATATCCTGTGAAGGATGTGAAAATAAACCAGAAGAGGGTCCTAGTTTTTAAAAAATGGTCTGAAAGTTGAGATCTGACATATCTATAAATAATAGTGATACAAAATAGTGTGTGATAAATGCCTTTGGAGAGGTTCAGATAAAATATGAAGAGATTTGGAGGAGGCAGCGATTGCTTTTAGGTAGTAAGGTAGGATTAGGACCTCTGGCTGTAAAGGAAAGGGCACTGCAGCAGAGAAAATGGTTTGTGCAAAGGCCCTAGCCCACAAAGCATGGAGTGCATTTGGGAAACTTCAAGTTGTTGCATTTGGAATAAGCTATGGAAAGGGAGAGACTGGGAAATGAATTTGGAATGGACTTATTTTTTGCAATCTGGAAGTAAGAGAGAGTTATTAGAGGTTTGAGCCTCTGATTTAGAAAGCTTGCTTTTGTGGCAGTGTGGAACATGCATTGGAGAAGATGGAGTAAGGAGACAGGGAGAAAAGCTAGGAGGGTATTGTAGTTATCCTGGTTTTGTGGCTGCAGACCTCACAGATGGTTTGACTTGAACACATCTTTGACTTTGTCGTTAAGTAAAGATGAACTTCTTAATATCTATCAGTGGAACTGTCTGCAATCCTGAGTATCCAGGGCAAAGACTTTGAATCATTCTCTAGAGCTCGCATGTCTTTGAGAGCTGAATGATACTGAAGAAGCATTCAGGTGATAACTAGGATGTGAATGAAGTGGGAGAGCCCACTTGCTTTTCCAGGGATCCCATCATTTTCAGACTGGTGCCTCCACTTTAGTGGCTCCTCTCTCTGAAAATCCTTTTCCAAGAAGGGGTTGATGTTCAGAGACAGCAGCATAAGATATATGGAAACCAGAGAGGACTGGGAATCAGGCACCCAGATTCTACACTCTGGGCTGGCCCGAAACTTCTGGTAGACTTTGGACAGACCACCTTAACTCTTTGGGTTCTGTTTTGCAATCTCCCAAACCACAAAGAATAAAATTATTTGTTTACCTAAGGTCCAGTGGGATTGCATAATGCAGATTATTTAGCGTATGGCTTTTCAGAGTAAGTCTTAAAAGCTCTGGATATTTTTTTTTGCAGATGTCTCTCCAAAAATGTCCTCTTAAGGTAAGAACAGTCTGAGCTGTTCTTTAATCCATTGTATTAACGCATATTGGGCTTCTGTTGCAAGTATACAATGAGTAAATGAATGAATGAGTGAATGACTAAAAGCTACGGGTGGTACGCAAAAAATCAGGAATCAGGAGTATTAGAGGCCAGGGTCTTTTCCAAACTGGTTGTGATATCTTCAGTAAACTATTTATCCTTACTGAGCTGTTGCTTCTTCATTTGTCATGGGGTAGCTTTGGAGAGATGACCTGGGTCCCTTCAATGACGAGTTTCTATTCTTCAATTATATGGGGATTATAGGAATATAAATAAAATACATTGTGAAAATTCTTTATTACCTAGAAAGCAAGGCACTCTATTGTGTCAGCTCTCCAGGCTATGACCAGTACAAGGAGTTGGGCTTGGGAACCTGGACAGACATGAACCAAACCAAAATGCATGCACCTAAAAGGCCACCCAAGCCCTTGCTCAGAGCTTACTGATTCTTAGTTTATGCACAATTCTACACATGCATGGAGACCTGGTATTATAGCCTACAGCAGGAAGGAGACAGTTGGAGGCAGGTACATATGAAGCCACACTAAGTGATACCAAACCAGTAGAAACTGAAAAGGTGAAAAGCATGAAAGAGCTGCTACAAAAATCTAAAAAGCACTTGAAGATTGGGATTATTGACCACAAGGGGAAGCATTTCTACACATTCTAGTTATAGCTACGTCTTTCCCCTGTAGGAGGTAAACTCATATGAAATCCAGAGGAATCCAAGACAATTCAAAAACTGGCTTCCTGAGTTAGAGCAGATGAGTTAGCAAAGAAGCAGAGCAAGGGAGATTTCAAATATTTGTTTCCAAAAGTCAAGTTGTCAGATCCAAAGGGTCTGAAAAAGGGAAAAGTTGACCTAAGAAAAGCCTGAAGTATAAAGCTCACAGAGAGCCTGGGGGTTCAGCAGAGAGAATATTGTTCTAGTATATCAATTAGACACACTAACTGATGGTCAAGTAATGACCCTGAGCAATTAGGAAAAAAAGTAATTACCTTGTGTAGCCTCTATTGAGGAAACAGGGAAGCGCATAATCTTTCCAGGAAGATTTCACAAAAAAAAGGGTGATAAAGCTGAGGCGACTCAAGCTTTAGTTCTTAGAGGGTTAACACTCAGTTATCTGGGAAGCCATACTTACCTAAATACCCCTAAATGACTGCCTTCCAAGGATAGATTGCTTTCCCCTAGGGATCCAGCAGCCTTGGCCCCTGAGGCTCTGGGGGTGTGAATTTCCATTGAGTCTTGGTGGCAGCATGCCTGGATTGACCACTCATCTTGAAAGAGGTTTCAATGTTATCATGTGTTCTTCCTGCCCTTATTTTGTGCAGCCTTGCACAGAGAGAAAGTGTTATTGAAAACCCTAGACAGAACAAATATCTCCTTGCTTCCCTTGCCCACCATCTTGCTATAGCCAATAATTTTCAGCAAAGGTTGTGGATTTGATTGGCGTGGGGAGTTTGCAAGATCATGGGTAAGACCTGAGCTTGAAAGTCTTCCTAATAGGCCAAGAAAATACCAGGTTGGATTCCTGTTCCCCAGGGAAATTCTTTCCTCAGTCAACTAATCACCTGTAAGAGCAAATAAGCATTCTCGGAAAGCACCCAGAAGGAAGACAGGAGTCCATTTCACAGAGGAGTGCTGGACTGAAGCTATAGGAAGACTCTTCAGTGAAAACTTCAGCTGATGCTTCATTAACACCCAGGCCGCTGGTGAGTCTGGGATTTGTCTGGGGACTTTGCATTTATATGGAGAGTTTACCCACATTATTCCAGATCCTCGGGATGGCAGAATGCCTGCCCCAAGGCAAAGGGAGAGAAGATACCTAAAATGTGCCAGGCACTGTGCGAAGACCTTCTCCTGCATTTCCTCCTTGAATCCAGAGCACAGTTCTGCAAGGTTAGGTTTCACTAGACCCATTTTTACAGACCTTCATACTGAGGCTCAGAATGGTTAAGGGCTTTCCTGAGTAAACTTCCCAGCGAGATAGATGAGGGTCTCAAGTCAGATGTGACCAAGGCCAAACCTGCTTATTTTGCTCTGCAGACTTCCAGGAGGACAGAGGACAGGCTTGGATGGGATTTGTTTGAGGACAGAATCCTAAATCCCCAGAAAAAGCAGAGTCAGCATCCCCGGGGAACTTGTTAGAAATGTAAATTCTCAGGTTCCATCCCAGTCCTACTGAATTGGAAGCTCTGGGGTTGCAGCCTGACATTTGTGTTTTAAAGAATTCTCCAGGGGATTCTGATTGTCGTGAACCTTTCAGGACCACTTGTGGTAAGGCCCTGCTACCCAAAATGCAGTTCCATCACCAACAGCGTTGAATCACCAGGGAGCTTGTTAGAAATGCAATATCTCAGGTCCTCCACGTCTGAATCTGCATTTTAACCGAGTGCACTTCAAAGTTGAAGAAGAACTGCCAAAGTGTTGGTTTGTATAGCTGTGATTTGCTGAGGAGACGAGAAGGCTTTGGTGGTCTGATATATAGCTGAGTCCGCATTGTTGTCCATGTGCTGAGCTGTAACCATGAGCAGGGGGCTGGGCTAGCCTGAGAATGGCCAGGTCAGTCCCAGGTCATTGAAGCTTTGCTTGCTGGAAGCTAGAAACCCAGACAGGTGTCTGGAAGAGACAAGCATGCTTTGGAGAATTACTTTCTGTGGAAATGTTCCTGGAGAAAGGAACTGTAAAGGCTTTCTCCTCCCTTACCACACTCTGACCAAGATGTGGTAGCTGCTGGGCTCTCTGTGCTGAGGATTCTCCTGCTATTTCTGGGTTCAGTGGGAATGAATGCTGGGATCAGTTAGCCAAGTCTGCTGGGAGTATAGGAGGGGTGGTAAGGGCACATGTGAAGCAGGAAGGTGGAAGCGGCAGGGGAGGGAGAGGTTTGAGCAGATCAGGGCAACTATCAAGTTTGATAGACACATTAATTCTTAATCATAGACATGTTTTTCTCCCTGCAGAGTTTATAGGCATACTCTCTTAGAAGCTTGTCCAGACTATTGAACCCTGATAGTAACTATGGCTGGAAATAAGGTATATATATAAATATAATAAAACACAAAGACATTGTCTTGTTTTCAGTGTCTGTCTGTCTGTAGTTCAGGGATTCAGGGAATGCCTTAATTACACATCCAATTATCCCACCGTTTCTTGCATGGGATGTATTTTCTGAACTTGTCAATCAAAGCCTATAAGCACAGGGGTCCATAAATAGGCCAAGGCCATGGCACATTTAAAAACGAAAACAAAACTCTCTCCTGTTTTCTTTGTTAAAAGCATACCTTCCCTTTTAAGAAGGTAACAATGAATATGGTAAAAAATACAAATAGCTTAAAAGGTATACAGCCTCTCCTCTCATCACAGGCAACACTTCTTAATTGTTTCTGGAGTATCCTTCCAGAGATATTTTTACACACACACACATACACACACACACTTCTTTCACTGAACAATTTATTTAGAGTTTGGGCCATTCTAGTAGGTATAGATTGAATCTTTACATTCCAAGGTTGCATAGCATTCCATTATTTGGATGTAACATAAATCCAGTAGTCCTTCAGTAATGGACTTTTAGATTGTCTCTGATCTTTTCACTACTACAAATACTACTGCAAAAAAAAAAAAAAAAAAATCCCTGAACACATACCTTTGTTCTCAAATGCAAGGATTTCAGTAGAATCAAAGGTCAAAGGTGACGTGCATTTAAAATTTTGGTGATTAATATCCAATTGTTCTATAAAGAGGTTGTGCCAATTTTCACTCTCACCTACAATATACCAACTAGCACATTAAAAAATCTTTTTATTTTAAAATAATAATAGGCAGAAAAGTTGTAAGTGCCATACTTAAAAATAACTGTTTTTTTCCTGAATCCTGAGAATAAGTTACTGACCCAATATTTCATCACTTCTGCATTCATTAGTGTTCATTTCCTACAAAGACGACATTTTACTATGTACCACAGCACAACTTTCAAAATCAGTTAAGTAACGTTGATACGTTATCCCTATCCAATCTCCATACCCTTTTCTACTTTCACCAACTGTCCCAATAATTTTCATTATGGTGAAAAGACTCAGTTTGGAATCAACTCTTTCAGCTGCCATGTCTCTATGGTTGTCTATTCCATTTTCCCTTGACTCAGGATTATAGGCCAATTGTCTTGTGGAACGTCTTGTAATTTGGGTTTGTCTGATGTTTCCTCATGATTGGATTCAGATTATATGTCTTTGTAAAAAATATTATGCTAGTGATGTCGGATCTTCCTCGTTGTATCCCAGCAGGCCACACACCATTTCCATGTGTCCCATTTCTGTTGGCTTTCACTTTGATCACTCTGCTCTGCCACTAGAGTGACTCTTTCCCTCTTTATAGTTAACTAGAATTTTGTGGGGAGGAATTGTGAAACTATGTAAATCCGCCTTTCTTTGTAAGACTTTTAACGTATTCATGTATTTGTATTTCCTAGAATGTTTTCCTATTTTATTCAGTGGGTTATGTTCCATTACAATCATTCTTATTTTGATGCTTAAGTTACTCTGGTGTGGCCCATGGGAGCCCTCTCAAACTGACTTCTGTGTCCTTTTGCTCTGTCCTCATCATTTTTTTTAGCCTTTTCTTGCTTTCTGGCCCAGCAAAATATTTTTGGCTCATCTTATACTTTCCCTGCCTCAGTCCTGGCATTAGCCAAGGAGCCCTGATTTCTTTTAGTGAAGAACGATACTTACACACAAAGAGACACACACAGAAGCACAAAGACACACATGTGTGTGCACCTTTACCTTGTATATTTATTTCTCTATCTGTCATACCTATGGAAGATGACGTGTTCCCAATGATACCTCCAATTCCAATCCAACACAACAAGGATCAGCTTGGTTTTCTCTTTTGCCATAATTTCAACTCCTTTTCTGACACTAAGAGCCTTTGGTCCCAGTATCCTAAATACTTGTTTGTTACTTGTTCAATCTCCCTGTTTAGAACCAAACTCCCACCCCTGGCACCACTCCTTCACCTATGCTGATGCCCATTTGGCTTCCCATCCCACAGTCACATCCCCATGCCTACCCTGAGCTCCATAAGGTCATGCCAGGCCTTCCCTGGGTGGCATCCTCCTCATGCCATTCAGGCCCTAACTCCCACTCTGAGCCATGGCGGCTCTCTGCCCCCTGTTTCCCAGCATGGACACCCGCCTTGTTGAGGAAGGGAAGGAGAAGTAATGGAGATAGAAAGCGAAAAAGAAAAGAGTCAGGAAGTGATCAGCTAGCATTTTCATATTCTTGCAAATTCCTTTGAGCAAAATGACTTTTCATTGCTTCTCACTCTTGAACTTGATAATGCATAATCATGGGGAAGGTTCTGATTCAAGGGACCCTGGAATATTTCCCTGACAAAGAAGAGATGCCAGGGGTGTGAGCTCTGGACTCAGGTATGGGTATATGTGAAGGTGGGTTTCAAGGGTTGTGAATGAAGCCAAAACTCATTCTTGGAGCTTTCTTTCTTGGGGGCAACTCATGCTAGTTTGGGCCCTTTGGGAAGCAGACATCACGGTGGGATTAGACATATAAGGAATGTATTAGGGGAAATGACTCAGAGGACGTGGGGAGGAGAAGCTGGAGGAGCAGGCAGACTGGGCTGCAGGTCTCTGAGGGAAGTAAGTAAGTATGGGTGGAAGCATTGTAGCCAGCAGTACAATACCAAGGAAGGTGGGGTAGAAGCACCTTGGACTGATGTGCAGCTCTAAGGAAGTTTGGGAGGATGTATCATTGAGAAAGTTTGGCAAGGTTATCAGGGAGTCCTTGAGCCACACTCACTTGTCAGAGGAGTCCCCTGACTCTCAGGAATGACCCTGCCCTGGTGTCCCTGCCATGCTGTGTCACTGGCTGGGAGCAGCACGGGGAAGAGAGGCCTCAGCAGAAGCGTGATGGTGGATTTCAGAGCACAGCAGCTGGACTGCGGGTCAGTTACACTTCTTGAAGTTAAAGATTAGAGAAGAGTCTTCCTCTGGCCTTCACATGGGCAGTGCAAAGTAAGGGCGCTCTTCCAGAAGGGTGAGATTGGATCAAAACTAGTCACCAAGGATAAAAACCATGAACAGAGAGTTGTAGCCTGTCTCTAAGAGCAGAGGCACATGGATTGAAAGGGGAGAAGTTTAGCAAAGAGAAAGAAAAGTCTCCTCTCCTGCCAAGCATCAGATGCCATACTTCCTGTCCCTGGAATCTCAAGTGTTGCTGCCCCAAGCATCCCATTGACTGCAACCCCTGAAAACCAGCCCACACAGGCCCAACTCACTTCCCTCCCCTAGGCCAATTCATCCATCCCTCCCTGCTCTTGACTTGTATCTTCGATGCCCTGATTTCATACATTCTTTAATTCCCCACACTTACTGGGAGCCATTCTTCTTGGTTGACCACCCATTCACGTTTCTTTCCTTGGTTTAGCAGCCTTGGCAGCTCCACACTGAATCACTGAAAAGTAGGTTTTCAGCTAGTCATTTTTCCTTCCGCCTTCACTCAGCAGCAACACTTCCAACCTGATTCAACTTTACTTCTGACTTTTCTTGGCCCACCTGGTAAGCCAAACCCTTGGCTTCACTCCCCAGTGTTACTGGTGAGTCAGGAAGAGTGGGGACAGTGTTCTGGCCAGGAAGGTGGGAGTTCCAAAGGTAATGCTGGAAGACAGCAGGAGATTCCTGTGCTTCCTGACTTAAATGTGATCTATTTGGCCTTGCTCAAGGTCTTCCAGTTTTACCTCTAATATTAATTAATATCAGATCATTGAGATAATTCCAATCCTTATATTTGTTATAGCAATTATACACCCATTTGGGGTTTTGCATAAGGCTAAGATAGAAGTAAATGCATTTTACAGGCAACAAAGTAAAAAACAAAGCAAAACAAAACAAAACAAAAAGCAGAGAAGTTTAAGTTACAGGTTTAAGGTCACACAACTAGAGTAGACTGAAGCATAGCTGTCTTAATGCTTACTCAAATATTCTCCACAATCTTACTCTCCCGTATATCGTGTGTCCGTACCCATTGATTCTTTCTCAGCTCTCCGTAGGGTCTGATTTCCTTTCCCGGCTTCTCCAACCTTATGAAATAACTTGCTCTACTGAAGCTTTACCTACAAGATATAATTTTATTCTACTGCCTCTGATTTCATAACCTCCGGTTTGTCATCTGATCTTGCTTTTTTTCTAGGGGTTCGAAAAGATTTACAATGAATGATAAGAATGGAATTATAAGCACCAAAAAAAATAGAAAATAATTAAATGTCAGTCATGGCCTTGAAAGAGTGAATGGAATTCTGTATCTCACTATTTGGGGCACTGACTATGATGCTACTCATTAACTGTGTTTTATTCTTAAGGCTATGACTTTGGCTGGGATTTCAGCTATGCGTGATGTATCATGCCTTCCCTCTACCAAAGTGCCTCCCCCAGCAGAAGATAAGCCTCTTTGGGAGGTAGGATTTTTAAATGAGATTGCTTATGCATCAAGGAATTAGCATTAATAGCTAAAGTGCACTCATATGGTTATTGTTTTCTGATGATGAGAATGGGTAATGTTATTTCTCTATTAAATTGTGGAAACCACTCATTGCACAATGCATGCTGAAGTGCCAGCTTTGTTTCTCTGTTCTCACAGAGATGGCTGGAATCTCATTTTCAAACTTGACACTTCTGTAAATTGGCCTGAATATTCTGTGTATCCATGGGTATTGGTGCTGAGGGAAAATGGCTACTAAATAAGCCTGTTTAGTCTCCTCTGGGGTCTGGGTTACAAGCAGGCACAATCACACTCTCAGACAAGGACCTGTGCTTTGGTCAGGGCCCTGCCCTTAAAGGGACATGACCAGCGCAACCAGGAAGGGACAATCTGCAAAGAGAGCCAAAGAAAGAGCAGGCGAAGAGACCAGAGGTGTGTAGCATGAAGAGGCAATGACCAGAGCAGACACAAGAGTTATTTTCAAATGTTTGAAGAGAACGATTCTGTGCAGAAAGCTGACACTTGCTCTGTGATGTCTGAGGACACAAAACTAGGATCTAAAGCTAGAAGACTTCTTGACTCCATAAAATAAAAGCAGTGCCTAACCGCTCACAAAGTCCTTTCAGCTACATTGCCACTAGAGCTAAGTCATGGGGACAAAGGTTTTTAACCAATTTTTAAATTTAGCATCTACAGCTTTTATAATAGTGCTTGGCACATAATATGCCAATGACTACTGGCTGGATAAATGAATGAGTGAATTAATTCATGGGAGGATTGATGTCGTAAGCCTATTTTGCAAATGGGAAAAATTGAAGGTCAGATATAAGTTGGTTTCCCAAGTTCACTTAAGCTATTAAGCTATCTTGAACCCAGATTCTCTAATAAGAGTCTGTTGGTTTACTCAAGGGTTTAATGACATTGGCTCTCTACAATAAATCACTTCATCTCATGTGATAGGTAAGGAGTTTATTTGTGTCTCTGCTGCTTTTGTGATCTTGCAACATTTGGGTGGTCAAATGTAGAAGGGCTGGATGAACCACGGAGTTGCCATCTTTTCTCACTGTCAAAGACATCACAACGTGGCTTTCCATATTTCTGCATCTTCATTCCTCACCTCTTCTCCCTTTCCTGTGCATTTTTCTTTCCCTCCAGTTCTCTAGAGCACCTCTATCATATAGTTTCTCCATCTGCTTACTCCTCCAGTCGGGACAAAAAAATTGTTTGGATTAACTCCTAACACTCTAGTGAGAGCAATAGTTTAGCATGCAATTTTCTCAGTTATTTGTTTTTCAAATGTACGCTATAGAGAAAAACTCAAAGGAATAAATCTGTCGTGCTTGAATCCTAGGCATCATGCACCTTGGTGTGAGTTATTTTTGGAGGGGATAAAGAGATTTGGGGAAGTCTTCCTAGTGACCTTACAATCTCAGCAAGCAGGCAATCTCACACTCCATTTAAAAACCCCAGTCCTGCTTGTAGCAGCCCCCACCAAGGGCTCTCATCTTTCCTGCTCCTTCTTACCTTCCCTGGCTTCATCATCTTTCCCTGGCTCCATAATCCTTTCCCATAAGATGATCCCCAGTGTGCTCACTTAGGCCTCCAGCTTTCTTACAAAGCTTATAAAGACCACCCTAAGTTACGGTGTTGATGATGTATTTCTTTGTGAAAAGGACCCTAGGAAGAGGAATGATTACAGGGAAATCTTCAGAAAACTGGTTGTAGGGCTCAGATAAAACAAATCCATGACCCTCCTTGTCCATTAGAGTGTCCCAAAAGGCTTGTCCCCGTATGGATGCTCTTCTAGGATTTGGGGTCCCTTTGTCTCTGAAAGAGAGCACCCCACCCCCCACTCCCCTGGCCTTTGAGATTCCTGCTGTGAGCACCAGGGGCTCTGAAGACTGCTCGTCTGGAAGGATATCAGGAAGCCACACTCCTCCGCTCCTTGCTAGTCACTAGTGTGGACGCCAGAAGATAAGAAACGATGGGAATTTCAAGAAGCATCCAGCAACAAGAACATAGTTAATGGGGCCACTAATAAGAAAGCAAACCTTCTACAGAAAAGCCATCTGCTCTACTTTCCCCTTATCAATATTGTCCCGAAAGTCAATTTGTCACCGTGCAGTCAGAAAGCTCACCCCGGTCTCTTTTAATGTTTCACGCTAGGTTTGCCCAACAAGAGTAATAAAAATAATGACACCGTTATTCCTCTTCTAGCTTTGTTTTCAGTGCATCACTTGCAGATTTGAATAATGAATTATGCTCACATTATCTGTACTCTCTTGCTCTTGACTTCCTCTACCGGCTAAAAGTGAAGCTATTATCCGATTGTCAAAGACCAAGGAGCCTTTCCTCCTGCAGTCAGTGATCCTGTGATGTAGATACTCTCTGGGGCGAAATTATCTCGAGGACAATTTCAAGCCATGTAAGAGAAAATTACCAGCCACTGTGGAAATGAATCCCAGACCTGGTGAAATATTAGATATTTCATTAGTGATCGTTTTGGAACAAACATAAGTCGACAACAGAATTAGTTGTGAGTTGGCATAAAAGGCTAATTAATGTTATTGTATTCAGCTGATTGACTTCAAGGCTATTAAATCATTATTATATTTTATTATCTGGATCTCTGCCTCATTCAGGCTAAAGGAGCTATTTCTAACAGAAAAACTGTGTTTTTCTTTTCGTTTTTGTTGAACTTCTGTGCTTCTAAAGAGAGCCTATTCGTATGCCAGAACATGGTTTCTTACCCAGTTCAGTCTACATACTTGGATATGATCTTCCAGCACATTTTAGAAGATGTGAAGCCCCCACTTGGCATCAAGAAAAATATTGAAAGTAAGCCCAGCAAACTCCCTTGGGGAGGGAGGGATCAGAACTTCACTTCTGGACGGTACTGCTGAGGTCATATTGCCCATCCCTTTGCATCAACACGTGGGTGTCCTGTCTACTCTCCATCAACTTCTCCATCTTCACTGTCTTCGTCTCATTCTGCCTCTTACAGAAACCTGGCTCCACATTCCATTCCACTATCCACCATCTCCAGAAACAAGCAAAATCTCTCTCTTTATCTCTCTCTCTCTCTTTCTATTACACACACATGCCAAAACATGTTTGAAACTAATTCTGATGACTGTTCCCAAGTCTTCACTCCCAATCCACAGGTGTCCTTTAATGAAGATTAATGTTGTGAACCAGTAGCCTAACCTGAGTATCCAAAAGAGTTTCTCATACCTTAGCCTAGCCTAAATGCAGTGTGGCCAAGCCCCCTGTGGCACCTCTGAGAGAACTGGCAAACATTCTCTTCCTCTCTGCAGTTGCAGCCTCCTACCAAAGCATATAATCTGGCAATGAAAGTGCAGGGTTGGATTTCAGTCCTGTTTGTTTCCTTGGCCAGGCACTCTTGGGCAGTGAACAACCTGAGCAACCATATGTGGTGGAACCAGGGCAGTCTCTCTCCTGGTAGAATCAGCTTTCAATGAAGATGTAAATCAGGCAAAGCTCCTCTCTAGGGATTTCCATCTTTGCGTTCTTGTCTTTCCTTTACTGGTCATCTTATCTGTCAAGATACTAGAACTTTTCCTTTAATCAATTGCTCAGAAGGACTCAAAGTGGTCCTTCTTCAGTGGAAAATCCCATTCTAATAAGCATTTCTTAAAGATCAGGAAGACCTTGGGACCCAAAGGAATGCATTTGACTGATGCAAATCCAGGTACTCCGAGAAGGCAATGCAGTCTTTCTGATGTTTTACTGATTTAATCTTCTGTTGGCTTCTTTTGTAGGGTCTACAAAACAGGTAAAATTCCTCTCTTCTGGATTCTGGACACCAATTGTACAGCCTTTACTTTTTTGGACATCATGGTCATTTTCAAAATGACAGAAATCATTCCAAAGAAATGAGACCAGATATGAAAATCACTGAGAATTGCAACGTGTATGGCCTTAGAACTTTATATGGACGACTCCTGGCTTCTTCACAGAAGAAAGGGAGTGGAGAGGCCCTTTGCATAGACAATTCAGACCCAACCTAAGTCAAAAAGTAATTAACAAGGGCCTGAATGGTGAAACGTTATTTTCTAGATTTGTCAGTACCACAGGATAATAGCTCAGCTTGCCAGACAATGTAGACGTATTCTAACACCCACTCTTTCTTATCATTCTCCTTTTATTTTTCATTTTTCTAAGAAAATGGAGGAGGAAGAAGATGAGGGCAAGGAGGAGGAGGAGGAGGAGCACAAGGAAAGGAGGAAGAAAGAAGTAAAGTTGAAAGAGAATCTGCCCATGTTAGCTGTCATGGTGCCTTGGAACCAGGTAAAAAAAAAAAATTATTTTGTATTATTCTTTTAAATAAGTAGCTCTATTTTCTCTGGCTAAAACTGATGGATATGAAACTTGATCCATAATTTGGAAAGAAACTATACAAAAGCAAGTTCTATTTTTCTAATGTCAGTTTCCTAAAGACAGGGATGCAGTTGGTAAAGGAAATCCTTCCATGGGTTTTGTGGGTAGTGGTCACAGTAGGTTAGGTTGGAGAAGGAGAACTGGTGGAGATTTGGGTGTTTGCCCAGATATGATAGATAGCCCTGGTCCCAAATGCAATGGATTTGTACCAAAGAAAACCATATTGCTATGTTTTGAGTACCCTGACTCCTAGCTGAGTGGGATGGCTTCAGAACATCCTCCTTGGAAACCTGCCTGGCCATGGATTTGGAGGCACGTCAGCTCGGTGGGAAAGAGCCTGCTAAGGAGGCCATGATTCTAGACTTTGCCATCCCTATCAGAGGTCTTGCAGCTCTTTCCATGGCTGAGCCTGAGAGCCAGCCTCTGACTGGAGTGAGGGTGTTGCAGGCACCAGGTGAGGATGGGCTGGGTCAGTGATGACACTCCCACAAAACCACCAGCATATGTGGAAAGGCCGGAAACGCATTCACTCCACACCCATTTACTGAACAGCTAGTATGTTCCAGGCACCCAGTGCTTGTGCAAGACATTCAAAGACAAGGCAGAAGGAGCCTCTGCCTTTAAGGAGATCACGTCTGGGTGAAGTCAAAATACAAACAAAGAATGAGGTGAGCTCAGAGCTCCATGGGAGCACTGGGGAGGGACACTTATTATTTGTTTTTAACCAGCTTGAAGGCAGAGTCCATCTCAGTTTGGAGGCAGTGAGGGTGGGGCTCCTTCTGAAATGTGACTCTGCAGTCCCCAAGTGTTCATTCATCTTGATGGTTCGTTTTTTGGACTGTATGAGGAAACGAGTTAGAAGAAAAGGATGAAAGAAGACTTGGCCTTATTCTATTTCTCTTGGGAGTCTGTCAATTCCACTTCAAGCCTGACTTCAAGACTACAGCACCACCCAAGCCACAGATGGTCTACTAAATGCTGAGATGGGCTCTCTCAACTTCTTTCTTCCCTATATTTTATTTGGGAAAGTTGGAACACTAAAATCTACATTGACCCTTTGCAGCCAGAATTCTGGATGCAAATTAGGTACTGCTAATTGAATACCTTTGAGGGTGATATGGAAGAAGCAAGGCAGTAGCCACCTTGGTTGGTGGTGGGGAAGGCTAGGCTGAGGTAAGAATGTGCTTTGTTCTGGTTCTGTATTCCAGGGTCTTGCCAAAAATGCCATAGAAGTGAGTTGCAGATGTGGTGGCAGCTGAGGTAAGCATCGACTTTCCTGACCTCTGTACCCCAGCGATGGTAGAGTGACCTTGAGACTGGTAGTTTCCTGATGCTTCCTGACCTTCCAGCCCTTCCTAATATTTTGCAAGCAACTACTTCAAGGTATTAAATCCTTCCTGCCCTAAACACCCTGAGAGGTGTCTGTTTCCTGCACTGAATCCGGACAGACATGCACAACCTCCATTTCCCTTGGTGAAGACCTATGTCCCAAACTGTGTGACTTCAGTCTTCCCCTTGGAATCTATAATTGCCTCTGATTCTCAATGCTTGGCCTCCTTCTTTGACTATGGCTCAAGTTCACTCCTTGAACTCATCTATTTCTAGTCTCCTAATGTATAACAAGTGTTGTTGATACCCTACCCCATCTCCTCTTGGCCCATCAGAATTCCCTGGCAGCTGCAGTAGGGAGCTCCCAGCAAGCTTACAGCTTAGCACAAGAGTAATCCAGAGGGTGAGGGAGCAAACACCCCAGAGAGACACGCTTAGCATGATGTCTTGGAGTCACTGGATAATGTGCCCCTCCCCAATTCCATCCCAATTCTAAGGCTCTGTATGGCTTCTGAGCAAGGCTGAGCTCCTGTTTCCCACAGTGGAAAGCAGGGTTCCTGGCTTTCCTCACTTGTGTTTTCTACAATCACCTCTCAGATGAACAGTCTGAACGCAAGTCTTTGTCTTGCTTTTGGAGGGCTCTAAACTAAGGTGGAAGGTAAACCTGCCACTCCATCTGGTTTGTGTCTTAAATGTCTCTTGTAGGTGTGCCTGGGATTCTCACAGCTTCAATACTGAAAATCCAACACCTTGATAACCTTGCAGTCCTGGGCAAACTAGGACTGCTGGTCAACTAGCACAGGTCAGCAGATGAGAGAAGATCATTAAATCTTTTATGACCCATCTTGTACAAACCTGCTCAGATGGCACTCTAGAAAAGTCGCTGATCTCTTGGAAAGTAAAAGATAAAATGATTTGACCATTGGTTCGCTTTTAAGGAGCTGATTTTAATCCCTGCCTTCATTTTGGTCTTGCCTCTGAAAAGACCAGTAGCTGAGAGAGCTGTAATAAGAAATGTGATGCCGCAGAGCACAAGTCACAGGGGGAGTGGGGGCAGGGGGTTCAGCTTCCCTGCAGCGCTTCCTCCAGGAGAACCTGTGCTATGGCTGAGAGTCACTTTCTTCTACCACCTCCCTGACTTCACTCACTTCCCAAAAGATCAACCCATAGGGACTTTTGAGCCCCCTACTAGGTGCCCAGCCCAGTTCTAAACGTGGGAAGAAACAAATGCAGACACACACATTTGATCAATCTCCACTTTATCCAAAAAGCCATCTGGCTTGCCACTGTATCCCCCAGCGCCTGGTGGAGTCCCAGCTCAGACTGAGTGCCCCATAGATGTTGGTGCTAAACTGGCTAAGCCCAGGAGTGCCTGAAAGCGTGCTCCTGCACAGGGGTGGTGCCTGTCTGCATTTGTTTCTTGGCCACGAGCTTGTAGACATGGAGATGGCTGGATCTGTGGTCACTTCCTAATCCTCTGAATTTCCACTTCTGCTCCTTTTACAAGTCCCTTTGCCTCTCTGAATTTTATTTTTCCAGAACAATATAAGTTTGAGCACTTTGTGAGCCATGAAATGCTTCATAATACAAGGCATTGTTATTAGTAGTATAAAATTAAATTCAAGAAGACACTTTAGATATATAATTCTTATCTCACTCAAGAAAAATAGAAGCCCAGGAAGATTTAGACACTTGCCCAGCATCATTAGACATCTGCCAGCATCTGGCAGAAGGGTAGGCTCTGCTGACCTCCTGACTGGTGACCTTCTGGCAGGTCACACCTCAGGGAAGCCCATCTGAGAATGCTTCCTGGACTACCTACTTTTTGTCTGTATGAAATCAGCAGCAAACAGAAAGTCTCCAGATTTGAATTTGTGTCACCACAACAAACAACTAAAACCATGTACCATAATCTCTTTGGTCTTCATGCAGCCACGGTCCTGCCTTATTGTGCTGAGCCAACGCTTCTCCCCAAGAAGCAGCAAATCTTCCTGCCTTTGGAGAGGGGCTCTGGCTGTCTATGAAACCAAAGGGCTTGTTAGTTTAAGAAATGCAATTCATGTTGCTTGTTGCATTTAAAGACTCTGTTTGAAAGGGGCAGAGGGTTCCGGCCAGAGTCTTAGAATAGGGAGTCATTATCACCCACTGTCACTGACATTGCCTGGGTCTGGAGGTAGGCAGGAAGATTCTAGAACTGGAGTAATGCAGAGGGGGGTGGAGCTGCTGGCTGCAGTTCTCCCACTACCCACATACAGACAAAAAGTAGGTAGTCCAGAGCATGTGATGAGAGATTTAGCAAATAGGTATAAAGGAGGCATAACGAATAATTGCAAAAAGAGACAAGGAAGTGAAGTGGGAAACAAGGGTTTTGGGAGACAGACAGACATGTGGTCAAATCCTGGCTGCATCACTTGCTAGCAGTGCTGGCCTGGGAGAGTAGTTGAATGGAGATAATAAATGGTATCTCCTAGAGCAGTTGTGAGCGTTGAAGCTGACTAATCAATCTGCTCATTAAAATAAGAGTTCCACCTAAGAGCAGAATCTGCATTCATGATCTAAAAGGCAGTTTTAGGCCAACTCTCTCTCAGGCCAAACTTTTCCCTTATAATACGTTCTTGCCCAGACCTTCCTCCACAGTAATTTTTCCATTTGAGCTTGAACTAAACAGCATCATAGGAGGCAAACTTTGGAATCGGCAATCCTGATGGCCCAGTTTTTGTAAGAGGCAGTAATTTTCCCAGTTACCCTCCACGGTCAGGTGGTGCAGGCTTCCAAAGGTTTGTGATGTGTAACCAGAGACTCAGTGCAGTGCTTTCTTTGCTGCTGGTGTCTGTGTGCACTGAGTTATTCAGAATCTGTGTCTACACAAATCCAGGCATTTATATACCCCGCCACACGCCTCCACGGGTACACGTTTGCTAGATAAAAGTTTTCTGCAAAGCACAATGCCAAGTTGGAGCATTCGTCTGTGCTGAATGCAGCGCATTTGAATTTCAGAGGAGGCTGAAATTTATGAAGGCACACTCTGAATTAATCAGCAAATATATACTAATTCACACTGACCTTTTTTCAAGCTGAGGCTTTTTTATCACCCACTGTAGGTTTAAACATCGGTCTATCCAGTGTTATTACAAAGGGCCCGATGGTTGGCCATAATTATATAATGCAAATGACATTTGCTGTTTTGTTTGAGCTTATTCCCTTAGATGTTTCCTGCTTTTATCACACTCCTCACACATCTGTGTCCCTGAAATGGCTCTTCAAGTCCCTCCTCCCCCGTCCCCCTCACCGCGGTCCCCAAGTTCCTAGCGCTGTCTGTCCCGACTGTCACGCAGACACGGCCCGCTGCGAGCATCCGGCGGGCGTGACACGTGCCTCTGACACAGGTTGAGTTGACAGCTGGTCGGAACAGGTGTACACTGATTTTACCATCCAACGGCAACACACATTTGGCTTCCTCCCAGCGCACAGGCATGAAAAACCTGTTCTCGTCACATTGCTTCGGAGATTGATTGACTGTTCTTTGACACGGCACACTGTGACTGTTTGTAAAGTTCCCTGGTCCTTCGGCCCCACTCAGACGTGTTCCAGGGAAGTCTCGGAGAAGACCTCCATGTGGCTCCATGAATTATTCATCTGCTTCTCCGGGGCTGGGGTGAAATGAAACCTTCCCACTCCTCCCCTCTAAGACCTGGAGGACATATTGCTAAATATTTTGTAAGTTAGGAACAGCCAGAGCGATGGCTGTTTGAGAGGATAAAAAGCACTGACGAGGTCTAAGAATACTTTGATTATGAGATGGTTAGAAGCAATTGCACCATTCTCACAGATTACAGAGACTGGAGTCATTATAAAACAATAACGTAAAAGCACTTTCACATCTTAACATCTTACTAGGGAAAGACTGGGCTTTTTGTCTCAGTAAAGAAAATTAAATAAATAAAGTAATAAAGCAAAAATAATCAAATAAAATCAAATCCTATGGCAATGTGTGTTGTTTCTTCTTTGGAAAAAGAAATTTCCGTGTAAAAAGGCAGCGTTGCAGCCAACCCAACCCCCCAGCAGTTTCATGAGTGGGTTTGAACTCTGTGGGATCATTTCGGGGAGCACCTGGAGCCTCCAATAAATGAAGATAGACGGTGAGTAGGGTCCCCGTGACGAGGGGTTCCCACTTTTCTGCCTTTCCACCCTCTCCCAAAAGCAGTTCCTGTCTGGGCTCACCAGCCCTACTCAACTTCCCTCTCTCTTTCTTCCTTGCAGGCCCATTTTCTTTTATATCCCTTAATTCATTTATTTCATTTCCTTTTGTGGGTGGAACAAAAGAGCTTAGGAACCAAGATGGCTGTGCGGGGGAACACATGCACAATTAAATGTGTGCTTTGTGAAACTGGATTTTAACCTCAAGCCTCGTAGAGTCCTAAAGCTCAAAGAAGAAATTTGTTGACCTATTTGGGGGTCTGTTTGGGACGTATTTTGACAACATCAAATGGCATTTTAGGGCTCAATGCTCAGAAACTGTCATTGTCACCCTGAACCTATTAATTACAGTACTACTTCACCAATTCCTTTCATACAAAGTACAAATCTAATAAACTCATCTCAGAAAGAACTCCAATGTACTCAACTGTGAATGCCTCAGACAGCCTAATATATTTGTACACAGCAGAATTCTAAATCCAGTGGAGAATTCTAGGGTGGGTTTACGCATTTCATGCATCTCATAAGCCCTTATTTGAACATTTGATTCCAATTTACATTTTATTAGGAAAGTGCCCATTTTTCACACAGAATGAAGATGCAGGGGAAGAAGTACACTCCTGAAACTTCAATTCTGTGTCCAGATAATTTACAAGATGGACGTAAAATGGACAAGACATTGACTGCTCCAAAGACAATTAAAACATTGTTAATTGGGATGTGATGGTGGTGATTTTAAGCCATACAAAAGAGTTCTGTACATAATAGAGTAGCTGTTTCGTGCAGCTCATATGATAAAATTCTCACCAGTCTTAAAATGACAGATGTAATATTACCTTTAATAAGTGTCTACCGATGCATGCAAATTGAATTAGATAGTGGGAGTACAAATTTGTCCGATAATTAAGATAAAATTTCATGTCAGCTTAAACCCTCGTGTATATTAGTAACTCTGTATATTTCTTTTCTCTGTTCTCTACCAATTATTTTTCAGTGTGGCCTCTCGATCACAGGAATAGTCAAGTTAAGGGGGTAAAAAACATGGCCCTTGAAATGTATGATTATAAATAGGAGAAAATCATGCCCCTGATTATAACTCAGTTTATGCTAAATTTAAAATATTAAGCATACTTCAACTAACTGTGAATAAATTCAACTATGTATTAACTTAGTATTTCTGAGGTCTCAGGAGGTGTTATTATGGCCTTAGGACTAATGCTGAGCTAATGCTATTGAGAAGAAAAAAAAAGATGGAATTTGGAACTAATAAGCTCATTGATTTAGGAAACCTGAGTTTTGCCCTGCTTCTAAGATGCTGTTTTAACACTGCAAATGAATTGGGTATTCGATGCTACATTTTGTTCACCAAAAAAAAAAAAAATCTCTGAAAGCCAAGAGAGAATGCACACACACGACACACACTCATATGCCTGATCCCTTGTGTGTGCACGCTCAAAGCGCTAAGCGCTGTGCTCATATCCACGCAGCTTAAAGGGTAAGTGCACTGCATTCAGCTCCAGTGTACTCTTCACGGCTGGGATCGCGGTTCCCTGAGGAAGGCAAATATCCTGAGCATTATTAAAAGTGGGATTATCCAATCTAATACTGAAGATTTGGGAACTAGCCAAGTGGACTCATAAGCAGGAGGTTAAAACAAAGTCGACTTATCAGAGTCTGGACCATGGGGTTTGTCATCTGCGGTTATGTAATTGACATCAGCTAACAGATGACTTTGACCAGACCTTCAGATGCAGGTAATACAAAGGTCTGCCTGTCATGGCACCCCATCCATGAAAGCATATCCTGGAAGTTCTTGAGAACCTACTGCAGGGGCCTATTGGGAGGGCACTGACCTCCAATTTGAGCCTCATGGCTGTCCTTTGAGGTGTACTTTCTCGTGGGGAACACATGGTTTAAAGGATTAAAAACACTTACCCAATGTTAGAGTGTAAGTGGTAATGTCAGGATGTAGATGCTATTCCCTGGGTTCTAAAAACAGCTCTTCCAGAAACCTTGTCTAAGTCCAGGCTTGGTTCTGCCACTCATGAGTTGTCTTGGCCTTTGCCAACTCAACATCCAACCTCAAGGTTCTGATAGGTTAGAGACCACGGCCAACTCTAGAGCATCTGCCCACGGAGGGAGAGAGAGCCCTGAAGAATTCAGTATTTGCCCTCTTGCCCCCATTTCACTCATTTTGATGACCTGCATCAAATGGTGGTTATAGGCATTTGAATTTGCAATCCTTATACCCACCTTCATTTTTCTTTCCTCTATCTTGATATGCATTTAAGCGTTTTATGCTAATAAGACATAATTTATCTCATTCTTTAATGAAGTTAGTAAATTTTCATACTAACTTTTATATGTCCCAATAAAACATATTCTCATAGCTCTCAGTTATTTCTAACCCTAGTTATGAAATTTCTCCCAAAGGATATTTTTTGAACATCTCTTTTGGCAGTGAGTGCTAGATACTCCCTTTTCCTTAGTAACAGAACTCTGGTTTTAACTGGACAGCTGTGCACCAAGTCAAAACACTACATTTTCAGCCTCCCTTGCAGCTCAGTGTAGACACATGATTAAGTTTTGGCCAATAAGATGTAAGCAGACTTCTGTGTCATAAATCCCTGAAGTCTGTTTATTCAAGCTTCCACTTGTTTGTAGGCCTTGGTCATAAATTGGTTGGGAGTATTTGCAGCTGTTTTAGGCATGAGGTGGTTTTAAAACTGAAATAACCTCCATTTCTAGTACTGGAACTTGTTTTAGCAAATTTATCTTTCTTCTGAGAATAACTAGAAGAGCTGTGAATTTTTTTTTAAAGAGTATTTATTTGAAATTATTGGGAGCTATCAAGGCAGTTAAGATTTAAGGGGCCAAAAGGCAGGGGTAGAAGGGATACTTCCCCATCCTCTTTAGTCAGAAGGCCTAAGGACTAAGATATTGGGCTTCCAAAAGCTTTTGGTGCCCTTGCCCAGCCCAGATATATCTGACTTTTCTTTTGGATCCTTGGGAGCACAAAGGGCCACTCACTTCATATATCCCATCCTTAAGCCTAGTGACCTGGTCATGCTGAATAAGTCCACTGAGGCCAGGATGTTTTTGACAAACTCTACCACCTCCCACACAGCAGGTATGAAACTCATTGAGGAATCCTCTCAGATGATGTGCCTGGTATACTCACTTAGTCTATAGCTACATGTCTGTGGTTTCTTAGAGAAGGGAAATAAAGTGAGTTCAAAATGACTCACCTCTTTCTCCGGAACTAAGGCATCTATTAATTTCCAAGTGGTGTTTTAGAGGCTGAGGGACAGCAGAAAGAATTGAGATACTGAGAACTGAAGAGCACTTCCAATAATGTTACAGGGCTGAGGGCCATGGGTAGGCTCTCTCCAGGCTTTAACTGAAACCCAAAAGGGTTCTACTCCAGGAGAGGTGATAAAACAAGCTAGTCCTTACAAAACATGATGTACGGCTTTGAATCAGCTCGTTCTGACTAGAATAAAGTAGCTGTTCCTATTCTAACTGCTGGCCAGAAATAAAAGTAAATCCTCTCTAAAGGAAGATATCATCATATTAGACTTCAAATTAGCTCTACTATTTTCATATACAATGTCTGACATTCAATAATGATTACCAGGGGTGGGCTATGGTAGCTCAGCAGGCAGAGCTCTCGCCTGCCATGCCAGAGACCCAGGTTTGATTCCTGGTGCCTGCCCATGCAAAAAAATAAATAATAATAATAATAATAATAATAATAATAATAATAATGATTACCAGGCATCTGAGAGACAAAGGCCATATGACTAAAACCAAGAGAAAATACAGACAACAGAAACAGACCCATAAATGAAACACATATTTGTGTGAATTTGACAAGAATTTTAAAGTAAACATTATCAATATGCTTAAAAATGAGATGACAAGATGGTCAATTCTAGCAGAGTGCTCTAAGACATAAAGGAGAATGGAATAAAAGTTCTGGAACAGAAAAATAAAATAACTGAAATTGATACATCACTAGAAGATTTTATCATTGAGTTTATACATAGTTATAAGAGAAGTTTTGAGCCAGAGAAAATATTCAGGCTGATGCTACTGGGGAAAAATAGTACGGAAAATGTAGAAAAGAGAATGAAATAGTGAGAATGTTCTAACCCACATAGAACTAGTGTCTGAGAAAGAGTGGGAAAAGACAGAAGCAATTTCTGAAGAGATAATGGCCAAGAGTGGAAGTAAGAAACTGAGAATAGCAAAGAAAAAAAAGAAGGGTCTGAAGACATCATAAATCCATTATACCACTCCTGAGCTATATACCTCCAGACTTTTTTTTTGTATGCTTTATGTTCATATTTCATTCTCTTTCCATGTGAGTATCCCCTTATTGCAGCTCTATTTGTTGAATTTTGTTTGTTTGTTTGCTTGTTTGTATGTTTGGAAAGTGCATGGGCCAGGAATTGAACCGGAGTCTCCCACATGGCAGGTGAGAATTCTAACACTGAACTACCCTTGCACCCCCTCAGACTTCTTTTTCATGATAGACAAATAGTCCTTATTTTATCTTAGCCACTAACTACTTT
Organism: Tamandua tetradactyla; assembly: GCF_023851605.1. Taxonomy (NCBI): domain Eukaryota; kingdom Metazoa; phylum Chordata; class Mammalia; order Pilosa; family Myrmecophagidae; genus Tamandua; species Tamandua tetradactyla. The sequence continues at coordinate 94,997,861 of NC_135329.1, read as the reverse complement.
CAGGTCTCTGTTACTCATCAAGCAAATCTTAACTGAAGCAATCCTCTTCATTAGCAGGACTGTATCAGTGTTGGTATAGATGTGATGTCCTCTCCTGTGTTACATTATTTTTTAAAGTGTGAAGGATCCTCAGAAGGAAGAAAGACTATGCTTATTCTGTGTGACTTTGAATGCAATAATAAGACTTGGTTGTACTGGGAGCTGGAGGGACATGTCTTTTTGTGCAGAGTAGGTTCTACATCCTTTAATCCAGCAAATAGTTTTGTGCAGCTACTCTATAGTAGGCGCTGTCTTCAATGTTAGGGATACAAAGTCAAATAAGACTGCTTAAAGTCCAGTGGGGCAAAGACCTAAATATAGGAGTTAGAACTATCAAACTCCTGAAAAAACAGGGAAGCATCTTCAGGATCTTTTGTTAGGCAATGGTTTCTCAGTCTTTATACCCAAAGGACAAGAAATAAAAGAAAAAAAAATAAATGGGACCTCATAAAAATAAAAAGCTTTTACCAAAAGTAAAGTAAAACATCAGCCTACATAATGGGAGAAAATATTTGGAAACCACATATCTGAAAAAGGTTTAATATCCAGAATATATAGAGAAATCATTCAACTTAACATCAAAAAGACAAACCACCCAATTAAAAAATGGACAAAAGCTTGAATAGATATCTCTCTAGGGAAGATACACAAATGTCCAGAAAGCTCATGAAAAGATGCTCAACATCATCAGTCATCAGAGAAATGCAAATAAAAACCAAAATAGGATACCATTTCACACCAATTAGAATGGCTGCTATTGAAAGAAACAGAAAATAATGAGCTGGAAAGGATGTGGAGAAACAGGAACACTCATTCATTGCTGGTAGTGATGTAAAATGGTGCAGCCATTGTGGGAGACAGTTTGACAGCTTCTCTGAAAGCTCAATAGATAAATTCCATATGATCCAGCAATCCCACTACTTGATATATAACAAAAATATTTGAAAGCAGGGACTTGAACAGATACTTACACACCAATGTTCATAACAGCATTATTCACAGTTTCCAAAAGATGAAAACAATCCAAGTGCCCATCAACTGATGAATGGATAAATAAAATGTGGTATAGACATATAATTGGATATTATTCAGTTGTAAGGAAGAATGAAGTCCTGATACATGCAACAACATGGATGACACTTGAAGATATGTTGCACGAAATAAACCAGACCCAACAGAAAAAATATTGTATGACCTCACTGATTTGAAACAATTAAATTAAGCAAACTCATAGAGTCAGGAGCTAGAATACAACTTACCAGGGGATGGGGTAGGGATAGGGAATAGGAAGTTAAAACTTAAATGTACAGAGATCCTGTTTGGAATGATGGTAATGGGTGGTGGTGATGGTAGCACAACATTATGAATGCAATTGACGGTTCTAAAATATATATCTGAATATAAAAGAGGAAATATTAGATTGTATATATGGTATAGAATAAAAAAAAATTTAAAGTACAGTAGGGGCATGACTAACAGAGATTAAATTAAAGGTCACAAAGTCAATGCTTTTTTAAACCTGACATGTCAAGTTAATGAGTGAAATGGGCTGGAAAGTGGCAGGATCAGAAGAGCTGGAAATCACAGACCTTTCCTACTAGGTGTAGGCTCTATATAACTCCACTGCTGGATGCCATTGGAGAGGCAATTCCAGTGTTTCCCTTTCTTCTGATTTCCCCAAAGAAGCTGGAAATTCAGATCTTTAGGTGGAATGTCCAAATGCATGAAACACTAGGCAGGGAGAGCCACAGACATCTATGGGCTAGATTTGACTCAAGGGCCATTTGCAATCCCCTGCTAAATGCACAGTCAAGGTAAGCAAAAGTGTTGCTTACAGGAGCATAAGAAAAGGGCTCCAACCTTCTGGGCAGAGGTAGTAGCAGGAAGAGTCAGGGAAGGCTTTCTGAATGAGTTGACGCCTGAGTCAAGTAGCAATTGCTATGGGAGAGGTTTGTGTGCGTCTGTGTGGGTATGGACAAGGGATAAGTACATTCTAGCTAGACATAATAACACATGTTGTTCAACAATGAGTAATGTTTTCTGCAGAAATGATCTTTCCATCAGAACAAGTGTTTAAGCCCACACATCGTACAGCTGCTCACTGGGGATTTCAAAGACTATTCACAAAATGAGCAATATGCTCAGTATTAGACAATATTTGAAATATCTTCTGAACTTGATATCCTAATAAGTCTTGTTCTTTCCCGTCTTATTAAATACTCCCTGCTGATGAGGCTGACTGTCATAAAGCAGGGTTTTAAGTTGCAATGGTTCAAGGACACCAGACTGAGCTTCAGAGGGCCAGAATCCTGCTATTTCTAGTACTTCCATCCTGTGGTACAGGATGTTGCACCTGCCAAAAAATAAATGACCATATACCCTAAGCCTGAGAGTTTTACTCCATCTTTACCCCTAAAATAAAGAACACCTCCCACCACTAACTCGTTTTCTTTCTAAAAAAGCAGTGGGGTGAGTTATAACAGTAACATTGAAACGTAAGTAGCTCCTGTTTGTGTATTATTAAAATAACCTGAAATCTCAAGAATAAGAAAGGACTGTATATCAATTTGCAAAAGAGTAATCATAAATTAAGAGGAGGACATCAATAAAGTACATTTTAGGGGCTGTTTTGGACAAAGTTCCTTGTTCAAATTGATGCAATGAATAAGTGAAGGTAACACTACAGAATGAAATATCAGAGCTGTGGTTTTTCTCCCTTTTTGCATTACTCATTTCTCAGTCTGGGGTATGTGTTCTCCAGGATTAAGTAGAGATGTGCCACGGGAAATGCAAAGCCATAGTATAAAGTTACCATATCTTCCTAGATCAGTGGTTCCCGAACTTCTAGTCTCAGAACCCCATGATACTTTTTAAAACTGTTGAGGATCACAAAGAGCTTTTGTTTATGTAGGTGATATCTACTATTATTTGTCTGATTGGAAATTATTTTGGAAAATTTAAAAACACAAGAATACACAAGCACACATTCCATTAGCCATCAGAGAAGAGACATCGTCACATGTCACAGAGCTTCTGGAAAACTCCGGTGCACACTCATGAGGGAACAAGAATTCATTGATATTAATGTGTTAATATTATTATGAAAATTGCTTTGATCTGAAGGGGTCTCGGGGATCCCCAGGGATCATTGGACCACAATTTGAGAATCATCTCCTTAGAATTAAGTTTTCTCAAATATTTAGAGAAAAACGTGATTGAAAAAATATTTCAAATATGTAAGAAAAGGATAGATTATTCAGGAATTGATGTAAGGACAGTTGATTCTCCATTTGGGAAAAACTACAGTTAGATTCTGATTTTACTTTATTAAAAAAGAGTCACAGGGGTTGAAGATTTAAATGTAAGACATCAAACTATGAAAGTATTTGAGGACTATGTAGCTGATTATTTTCTACAGTATTGAAGAAGGAAAGATTTTTATAAATAAGACACAAACTCCAGAAATAACTAAAGGAAAAAAAAGTGATGAATTAGGCTATATAAAGGCAAAACTTACGGAAGGCAGATGCCACTAAGTATTTTTAGCACATCTAATATGCAAAGGTCAAATTTCTAATATACAAAGATCTCCTGCAAGAAAAACCAAATAGTCCAGTGGAAGCATCACTCCGAGGAGCGGGAGGAGGAGCACTGGGGAGGAAGGTTCTTTCTTAATGCAAACAACTTATAAGGTGTAGAATCACGAGAGATTATCCCTTTTGGTGTGCTTTCTCGCCACATTTTAAAGGCCAAATTAGAGTTAATTTTTAAGAGTAAAATTCAATATCTCAAAACATAATCACTGTTTGCAGTGGCTCCCGTGAGCTCCATCCTGGGGCTCATACTCCTCAACCTTTAGTGAAACTTAGTGGTGAAAAATGGGACCTTCAGGGCCTGGACCAGGGCTAGGCTGCCAGCAAACGGCCAAGGGGCAGTTAAGGTCCTGAATTCCACCCACGCGATAAGCATGCCTGGGCCATGGGGTGGAAGCAGCCAGAAGTAGGCTTCCCCTGTGGGAAAAGCCTGGTCCTTCCTTCCCATTGCACCCACCCCACAGACCTTCTGAAGTCCTCAATGCTCACAAGTCTTCGGTCCCTAATCAAATTCACCCCACTCGCCCATGTGTTCATCCATCCATCCATCCATCCACGCATTCATCATTCTTCAATCCCAGGGATGAGCCAGGCATGGTGGTAGGTGAGGGCAATGCAGAGATAAAAAAGGGGAACCTCTGCCCTTGGAGGTGTGTGTGGACTGAGACATTTCAGAGCTAAAGAGATGCCAGCCCAGGGCACAGGAAGAGCCTAGAAGAAGGCAATCACGTGGTTATGGTCTGTCTTGCTTTGTTCTTTGATTGCTGTCTGGGTGTGCTGACATCTTCCTAGCTATGCCGTGACAGCTTCAAACTCGAGGGCTCCTTCGGTTTCTTTGTGCTCAGGCACCTGCTAACAAGGGCTGACCTTGCAAGGAAACGCCCCCTGGCAGGATGACCAGAAAAAGAAGCGGCTCTATCACCTCACGTGGTGGGAGGGGAATAGCTGCCTTACACCTGCGCTACCCTTTCCTGGTTCCCACTGTCCTCACTGAGCATCTACATGTAAACTCTTTCCTTGGGTCCTTTACAGACACCAATTCTTTAAGTCCTCTCCTGTTGCTGCTCCTCCTCCTCCTCCCCATCTCTTTCTGCAGCTCCGTCTTCAGGACCGAAGAGCTAGAAGGAGGCTGAGAGTTTCAATAATGCAACTCCCTCCATTTAAAGATGGGAATGGAGGAGACGTGACCTGCACAGGCCATCACACCCCTGGTGTCCACAGGGTAGGAACAGGTGGCCTGGAGTGCAGTGGGAGTGAAGCAGGGCAGGTGAAGGAGTGACTGTAAAAGCAGCAAAGTGGGGACTGGTCATTCCAGAAGGAAGTTCTAAGGATTTGGGCCTAAGAGGGGTCAAGCTGAAAACAAGTAACAGAAAAAGAAGGCTCAGGAGGGCCCTTGTGAGTCTTAAGGAAAGGTTGTGTTTCCTTTCCTTTAAAGAAAAGTAAATACTTTCTGCAGTTTGGGTTGACAGGAGAGCTCCCTAAACCCCAGGCTGTGGCTGGCTGTGTCCTCTCACCTCGAGGTCATGAGTTGTAACTGCTCCTAGGGGGACAACTGGACTTGTGCCTCTGCCCTACAGCCCATGGAGCACAAAGGAGGAGCTGGGTCAGCTGCCAGAGGACAAGGGCTTGTTCCCAGAGAGTTTGTGTCCTTTGGCGAGGCAGGGAGAGCTCCTGGCTCTGTGGTCTGGATAGGTGCACCCTGTACTAGGCCCTGGTTCTCACATTTGTAAGGTAAGGGAACAGGAGCCCTCCTCCAATGCCCCCAGATAATGGGTGGCTTTGACCAGGGCCACCTGCCTAAGTGGCAGGTGCATGCAAGAAGAGGAGTGGGGTGCAAAGGGTTCCCTGCTCAACCTCTTCCACATCCTCTTTCTGCCACACCAAGGCAAGACACTGAGTGAAATCTCATCATGCCAGTGACAGACTCAGCAGAAACCAATTTTCCTATCGTCCCAAGGCCACCCTTCCATCTTCTCCCAAACTCCTCTCATGGAGAGACTCTTCTGAGCTCCCTTTCTCAAAATACCCTCTGGGTGTGGGTTTCTCTAGCACCAAGGCATAGTACCTCTGTATGGAGTATGCTGAGCTGAAATCTCCAGACAGGTTACAGGGGGCCTGAGGTCCCCAGTGAAAACTTTTGCTCCCTGGGTAAACGGTGTCTGCAGCTTTCAGGCATGAGGCTGAAGGTAGGCTGGGGTGCCACGGGGTTCTCCTGTTTCTGTGTTCATAGCTTCTAGCCTTTGAATGCCACCAGTCCCTACGCTTCTGAGAAGAGAGTCCAAAAAAAAAATGGAGCCCAGGTGGCCAGAGGTTTGCATAATGATTGTGGTCAAAGTGTCAGGTGATTTTAGGTGGTGCATAAACAAGGGGCTAAAGGCCGTGGATCCCACAGAGAAAAGAAAGTGACTCCTTTCTGATGAGCTCAAGGAGAAAAAGTCCATTTGTGCTGGTCTTCAATGCCTCTCTAACTCAGACCACAGTTCTTTTTTAATAGAGATGGTAGACTTTGGCTCTGAGCCTTCAGCAGCAAATGGTTCAACAATAAATTTGGTTTCCATTGTATGTATTTTTACAGTCACCATATTTTTATTGTAAATGAGATTGGATACAAACTTTAAAACTTTGACGTAGAATAAATTTACATGAAGAAAAAGGAAGTTTCTGAGTGGGGCTTGGATGTGACTAAAGTTGGGGGAATCCCAACACCAAAAGAGTAGGAAACTAGCCAAAAATAATGATTCCCACCCTCAGGTATCAGCCCCAGATGACCCTGTAGATTATCCTTCTATCTTGACCCCCATCCTTTTCTCCCCAGCATTCCAATTTCTTACCTCCGCTCCCCACTCACAAATATTTGTGTTGGGCTTCCATCCCAGTTTTGGTGGCTTTTGAGTTACTGAGAGCAGATCCTTTCTTCAACCCTCTTTTATAGTGGGACTTTTTCATTCCAGCGTAGCCCCAAATCAGCTGTGCAACTAAGACTGGTCGTGGAGAGAAAGTCTTTGAAGCTGGTAAGAGACCCCTTGCCACCAGATTCAACTCCATAAAACATCTCTCACCACCACCATTTCCCCAGTCTCTGCACCAGGACAGGGAAATCGAACCACCACTCAGAAAAGAAGACATGTTTATTTTGATGGAGCAGGTGTCAAAATATGCCCGGCAGACCCATCTCATCAACAGAGTCAGGGTTTGACTTAAAAGTTCAGCAGTTGCTGATGTCCGTGGAGAAATCTCTTACATTTTGACTCAGGCCAAACCTTGGGCCCACTCTTGCTATAAGCTTCAGTTTTGATATCCCCACCTGTCCTCTCCTGGTACCCAGAGCTTGTTGTCATCTTTTTTACTGCTTCTGTCTAGTTCAGAGCCCTAGTAACAAGCAGTCTGTCTCACCAGGAAGTCAGTGGGATAAACAAAGATGCTCAATTAGCTGGACAGATGGATTAATTCTCACAAGTTTATAGTCATAATTGTTGTTTTGTGCTTTTGCAGAAGATGGAAAGTTCCAGCAGTTATTTAGAGCCGCAGTGTAGGCTGACCAAATCTGGTTAGATCTTCTGGTTTTAATTTCAGATTGATCGGATAATTCCAGAGGGAAACAGTGTAAATTTGAAGGTTTGAGCATAAGGCCCCCAAAGAAATCATTTCTTTATTACGTTGCCTGCTAATATTTTCTTTCCATGAACAGTTTGCCTACATAAGCAAAATTATCATTTGCGCTGCCTTTGTAGAAAGAAAAAATTTTAATGTGATACCCAAACTCATAACCACATTCAAATTGAAGTAAATTAAACTAGATATTCAGATGAAAGTCTATCAAAATGTCTAATTTTAGAAATATACACATATATAATACAGATAGATGATAGATAGATGTAGATGTAGACCCTCCGTCATGCAAAACTGTATATTTTCATGCTTTGCAATCTGATCTTCATTAAAAAAGAGATTGTGAACATCTTTTGATATAAGTAAATCCACAGCTGCATAAAATTCTATAGTATTACTGTGCTAGACTCAACTTAATCCCCTACTATTGAACTTTTAGGTAGTTTCTATTTTTTTTCTTCTATAATAATATTGTGCTGGACATTCTCGTACCCTACTACTGGGAAATTAGGTTCTTTGCTTTTTTTTTTTTCTTTATGTTCTAGACAGTAAGTACATCATGAGCAATCTAAGTGTTTTTTGCATCTTTATTTTGTGTTCCTTAGGATAAATTTCTAGTTGTGTTGATGGCACAAAGAATAATCCACTTTTTAGGATGGGGCATGGTGGCTCAGCAGGCAGAGTTCTCGCCTGCCATGCTGGAGACCTAGGTTCGATTCCCAGTGCCTGCCCACAAAAAAAAAAAAAAAAAAGCACTTTTTTATGTCATTTGATGCCTTGTCAAATTGCTTTCCAATAATATAACAACATTTTATATACCCATCAGCAAAATATGGATGTGCTTAATTCTCACATATGCACTAGCATTATGCTTTATTGTTTTTTAATTTCTGCAATCGGCTGAGGTTAAATTTATAAGGTTAAGTTGTTTCCTTATATAATTTGGTTATTTGTTTTTCGTTTTAAATAAATAGTCTCTATATAGCCTGGCCTAATTTTTCTATTGGAATAGAAACTCTTGTCTACCCTATATCTACCTTATAAGTTTTTAGTTTGTGGTTTGCTTTTAACTTCAATAAATTTTAGCATTAAAAAATTATTATGTAATTAAATATTTCACTTTTATTCTTTTATAATTTCTGTTTTTGGTGTGATCTTAGGAAGTCTTTCCCTCTCTAAATTATATATAATTTACTACAAATACCTGCACTATTTTAGTGGTTTCATATTTTATCAAGCATTATATGTTTACGGAATAAATTTAATTTTCTGTAAGACACAAATTTGAAATTTAATTATATCTCTTTAAAATTAGCTAATTTTAAAATAATATTATCAAATAATGAATCCCTTCCCTGTTATTTGAAATGCTATCTCATTATGTCATAACTTCTTACATGTAATTTTGCGTTTCGGGTCTTTCTTTTCTTTTTCATTGTTTTGCTCTGCTATTCCAGGGCTGCTGCCATGCTATTCTGATTACAATAGATTTGTAATACATTTCGGAATCTGGTGGGGCAAGGAGCCCTCTATCACTTATTTTACAGAGCTTTCCTGGATAGTTCCATTTGTTTATAATAACTTTGAGCTTTAGAATAACTTTATCCTTTAACAAAGTTAAAATAAAATAGCTTTGAACTTTAGAATAACTTTGTAAAAGTTCACACACACACAGCCATATGCCATCACAATTAGTATGGGACTGCACTAAATTTGTGCATTGATTTGAAGCAAACTAACATCTTAACACTACTGACTCTTCCCAGCCAAGGACCTGAAATACTCTCTATTTATTCAGAGCTCTTTAAAGCATCTTTCAGCAACATGATTTAGGGCCACAATATCTAAAACGAATCTTGGTGGGGGGGGGGGGGGTGCTGAAAACTTGCCAGTGAGCCAGGGATTATGAATACTGAATTCACCTACATGCCCAGATAGCTTCCGTCCAATAAGAACTGCGCTTGCAGTTCAGAAATCATCATAAGATCAGGATGAAACCAAGTTGGGTATTCACCATAAAAACAAACGAACAAACAAAAAACAGAAGGGCAGTACTTTTGCCAAATATTCCAGGAAAAGCCTCATTTCCCTAAGTTACAGATTCAAATGTATAGAAAATATGGTGATATCACCTTCACCTTTTCTGCTCTCATCGACATTCTACCCACCCTCCAAAAAAGTCCTCCGTAGTTCCCGAGGATGGAGAAGGACCAGGGTGACAGCATTTCAAAGGAGAATTCTCAGTAGTTCTCTGACAAGCTCCAGGCTGCTTGCCCCGGACCCAACACCGGAGGTGCCATTAGCCACCCTATAATGTCATGTAATAAATCCCCGCAACCGTTGGGATGAGAAGAATTTATGATAGTGGACCTGGGACTTTGCCGAGGAGTTTCTAGTTCTTGCTGAAGTCGATGGGGCATTGCTTAAATTTGAGGGAGAGGGGAGAGGTGGCGTCTCTTTGAATTAATCTGCACCGCGGCTCAGGGCTCTAAATGACTATTTAATTTCTGACCAGATACAAGGAACCGGGCCGTACCCCCAATTGAGGGCACGCCAGCAAAATGGCCAAGTGTGATCCTTAATTCGTCAATAATGATTTTAGGCCGTGACCCTTAATAGGACCCTGTCACTGGGGAGGTGATTTATGCCTCCTGCGATGACATCAGCGGCAATAGTGCTGATAAAAGAACACTTATATTGGAGCAAACAGGATGATGAATGTTATCCGAGCCTCCTTAGTCATGTCATTACTGTTCGCCACGGAACTAATGTAGCGAGTCACCGCGCGCCTAGGGAGCTGTTGGGAGACTGAATTTAATAGTGAAAGTGCAGGATATGTACTGGGGCCCTGGGTCAGGTGTGGCTGAGGGTACATTTTAGGTCTGTATATATAAGAGGCAACCGTGCTGAAAATCGCTAGATTCCCGTGCCACCCAAGACTGCTCTAGGCCCACTTTGTTGGTTGGCCTATGTGACTCTGAAATCAGCCTCTTTTATCTTCAAGCCAGTGAGGGTCTTCCTTCTGAATGTTTCCATTCCTTTTCCCCTAGGGGCTGTGGCTGGTTCATGGACCTGGCCCTACATAGTCTTGGTGCAGGAGTAGTGTGAAGAGGCTCCCTCCCCACATGCAGGTCAGGGTCAAGGAGGCAGGAGGCTGGTTGTGCCTCAGGGCTCTGGAAAGCTGTGTGACCTTGGGTGAATCACTTAACCTCTCTGGACCTTAATAACTTTATTTTTGGAAAACTGGGGTCTAGGTGTATTTCTGAGGTCTCTTCTTGCTTTAAAATATAAGCCTTTCAAAAAGCATGCTCTGTGTGATTATGAACGTAAACCATTAACCCAATCTTTCCCTAAAAATCCCATTCCAGGTCATATAAATGGCAGAGGAACTTTGTACATAATGAGGGAATACATCCCTATGGACTATTGAAAAGATGCGTGTGTGTGTCACCCATAATTTGGCCAGCCCTTGAATGTGGTGACTCTGCTGGTACAAAAGGGAGTATGCAGTTTTATTCGTGCATTTTTATTGCCCTCACCAGCTGCACTCTTTTCTCTATAAAAGGTAATTACTTCCAATAGTAACAAGCTAATTGATTGCTAATTAAATCAATTGGCACACTAACCGCTGTCAGAAAGTGACAGATTAGCGGGTCATGTGATGGCGTGTTAGTAATGAAAAGTGGACATGGTCTGAGGGTGATTGACACCTGAGATGAAAAGCGATTTGGGATCTCCGAGGTGGTCAGGGAGAGGGCAGGGAGAACATGATTGATTCAATGGTGACTGTCAGAGAGGAAATGAGAATTGAATGGAATTCAGTGTCTGCCTGAACCCTCACCACATGATGCTCCAAGTTTTTTCACATGTAAATAAGGGAGATGGAGACTTCTTGCAAATGAAATGCCAAAATAGAAAGGAAAGAAAAAGGGCGGGGGTGGGGGGGTTGGGCGGGGCACTGAAAGTGAAAGTGTATAAGTCTCAAAGGAGCTGGATTCTTCTCAAATAGAAACTTGCAAAAAATGTATCAGAAGAATAAAATACCATTCATAATTTGCCCACCAATCTCAGAAAACTGGCTGCCTGTGAACTTATAATTTTTGAATGCCTTTTAGAAGGTCTTATCTGCTACTATCAAAGAAGGCAAACATTTATTTTCTGCATTTGCAATGCACTATAGCCTTATCAAGACAATGAATAAGGTATACATTTTGAGTACAATGAATGTGGAAAATGACTCTGTTGCAATGTTATAAATACATTTCAGAGTAAGTGAGGTAACCAGACCATTTGCATTTCAAATGCCCACTCCCTTGTCTGTAGCAGCCTCAGATTCTAAAGTCATTTTCCAAGTTCAGAGCAGACCTTATGCAGAGATGAATTAAGAAACGACCCACAGTGTGATCTGGGGTCTATGGAGGTTCCCTATCCCTGCCTCCGAAGATGTCTTCCACATCACCCTACTAAAGCCTGAAACCTATCATGAGCCTGCTATCACTTTGGGTTTTCAAGTTTCCTGAGTCCCATCAGGGAGAAAGTGAGAAGTGAGCTTCATGTAAAGAGCAATGACTAAAGGCAGAAGGACCTGGGCAGGGGGAGCTGTGTGTGTATATTGCGACTCTATATTCACTGGCTGTGGGCTCTTGAGGAGTCAGCTTAACTTCTGATGCCCAGCTTTGAGATGGAGAAAATACGACTCACCACCCAGAGCTGTGGTGAGAACTAACCTAGACAATTCCTCAGAACACCTAGTGCTCAAAGAGCACTTGTTAAATGGGATTTAATAGCATTGCTTCTAGCAATGGTTGTAATATTAAGCATCATCATAGACCTTGAGGCAGCCTGGCATGGAAGAAAATTCAGATTCTGGAGCCAGCCAATCCTGTGAACCAGGATTCTGAAATGTAATATATGTAAATTACAACTTAAAACATTCCGAACACAGAGACTTGGTGAATGTTAGTTCCTTCTGCTGGAGTTTTAAAAACAGGCAGAACTACCCCTGAGTTGGCTCTTTGAAAGGGTATTTTTTCTGGGAAGCAGAAGCATGCTATAATGAAGACTGGAGACCTGGGGAATTTCTGGCACTTTATGTCCCGATCTAGCCCTTCTGCTGGGCAAACAGAACTTGTTGTACCATTTTAAATGCCTCTAGACACTCTAGTCTTTATTTCAACACCCAATGGGTAGGGTGTTGGTCCCATGACAAATCGGCCCCATCATAGGATCTCTGTGTGGTTCATCTCTCCTTGATGGGCCAGAGCTCCTGATTCCATCTTATTCCAATAGTGATGGCTTTACTAGTGATATAGAGTTCTAAGACTCAGGTATGTGGGTGGAAAAGTATAGAGAGATGTGAACCTTGTCTGCTCCCTTAAGGGCCATCTGCATCATACTTACCGCACACTTGGTAAGTATGCGGTAAGACCTAAGACCAACCTCTTCAAGGCCAAGGATTTCTCAGCAACACAGCTATTCCTAGATTTCTGAAGCCTCTGTGACACAGAACCATGTCCTTTCATCTCTCAGGAGCGCACACAGACACACAGATCACAGCTCCTCCCCCTCCCCAGAGGAGTGTAAACTCACAGCAAAGAGAAGGGTCTGTCAGTCCAGAGGGACTATTCATGAGGCATGGAATTTTTCTGAGTGCCTTGAGGCCTGCCGAAGGTAGATGGTTCAAGTTTCCATCATGCCTATCAGGTCTTAACCCAGTGGATTTCACCCTTGACCCCACTTGGGAATTATCCACGTAGTTTTTAAAATACAGATGCCTGGGTCCTACTTCTAAGATCTGATTGAAGGGTCTGGGAGCAGCCTGGGCCTGGGATTTTTTAAAAGTTCCCAAGGTGATTCTTTGACAGTCATAGTTGGGAAAGATGATTTGATCAGGCAAGAAAAACACCTTTGTGGAGCAAGATCCCCCCCCAGGGAGGGGCATTCCTGGGTTTCAGAAATTCTGTCATCTGGGGCCACCTTCTATTGCACTGCCATGGCATGAAGTTTATCTTGCAAATTGACCTGTGAGAAGGAGGTGGGTTATTTATTATTAGTATCCAACTGACCTTCCCAAATTGCTTCATGGAGATGGGTGGTGTGCATGGTCCACTGGGCTCCCGAAAAAAGAAATGATCTCACAGAGGCGTGCTGGGGAGCTTCCTTATTATGCCAAGTTTCAGGTCCTGCTACCAGGCTAGGAGCTGTTGTTTGGGGATTCTGTGCTCTTCTATCTTCCTCCCTCCTTCATCCCCAAGTCACAACACCACTCAAGTACCATGGACAGAGCACTCACACTTTCTCTTGGATCTCTCTACCCTGTGGTGTACAGGCTGCATAGGGGGTGGGGGTGGGGAATGATCCTTTGGTGAACCCTCAGATATCCAGAATCTTAGGTGGCTTCCATCTCAGTAATTGGGGACCTATGGTAGCTTCTGCAGGTAGTTTATCATATGTGTGAAAACAAAGCACTTTTATAAAATTGCAGGTTCATTGCCCCAGGAAAATGTAAGGGGGCTTTGTGGTTTGAGCTCACCTTTCCTTGCACAGGAGGCCAAACAGGATCAGGGAATGTATGCATTCCCTGTAGTCCAGGAAAGTTACTGTCATTTACCATCACCTGCTGCTGTGCCCGCAGAAACCGTCCTGTCACCCAGGCTTCTGTCCAGTCACAGAGTTGTTTCCTTTCAGACTTAGATATTCTCAGCTGATGGAGAAGGGTCAGTGATGGGAAGCTTTGAACTGTAGTGGAAAAAGGCAACTACTCTGGAGCCAAACTTCAAAACCTGACTCTGCCACTTGCTAGCTCTGTTGAGTGTGGACAAGTTGCTGAAACTTCATGTACCTATTTCTGCACCAGTATAGTAAGAATAACTGCATGTGTCCAACCCCTGGGGTTGTTTTGAACAGAAAATAAGCTAACATATGTAAAATAGATAGCTACTACTATTACAGGTATAAAAGGCAGAAGGCAGAGGTCACTCAGAGAGAGATAAAAAGCCATAGGACCCTGCAGATCTTTCCTCATTTAAGTCATTGGAGGCTGGTGTTCTTCAGAAATATTTGGAAGAAAAAGAGTGTCCTTAGGAATTAGTAACTGTGTTGCTGAAATGGCTGAATTGGACGACTTCACATAAAGTCTACAGCTTTCCTGTTGAATAATTTGTTATTTGATTCAAGGAAGAAATAAATTCCAGCCCAGACCAACAGGGGAAAAGAACAATACAAAGGAGAGAATCAGCAGAACCAATATGACAAGAAGATGATAATATGCCCCGAGACAATTTTCTGGTCACATTTGACTAAGGGTTCATCCATTCCTAGAATGAAGAAGGTAATCATTGCAGTAATATGCCAGGCTGTGTGATAGATGTGCCATTTAACCCTTCGAATATCCAACAAATCAAAGTTGTGACATCCATTTCATAGAGGCAAAGTCCAAAATCCACGGGGTAAACCATCAGGGAGAGGAGGCCAGAATTCTTGGGCATGGGCTGAAGCTGTTAACCACAGGTAGAAATTTTTCTTCTTTAGGGAAGCCTCAATTCTGCTCTTAAGGACGTTCAGCTGATTGAATCAAACCCACTCAGAATTATCTAGGATACTCTTCCTTACTGAAGAATTGATTACAGAATTTAATCACATCTATAAAATATCATCATCACAGCAATACCTAGATTACTGCTTGCTTGAAGCAACAGGCACTATAGCCTAGCCAAGTTGACATGCAAAACTGACAATCACAGTCCAGGCTGGTCAACTTTGCACTCATATACATCTCCTTAAACCATACTAAATCTCTAAATAAAGAAAATAAGAAGTTCTAATTGTATGTAACATGATGAAACTATTCTTCATGCAACCAAATACATGTTAACCTTTCCTCAGAAGATGATGCATAATCCTTGGATGATATCCATTCTTGTCTTTTGAGACACTGTAACTTAAATTCTGTGATATAAAGTTAGCTATTATTAATACATCATACGTAAGATGATAAGGGGATGAGAGATGGAAGAAAACAAAAATATTCTGTTAATACATATAAACATATTCCTAAAAAAAATAGAAAGAGATACTCATAACTATCATAACTCTTCCTGGAGAACACTCCAGTTCCGTTGGTGTTGCCAATTTTCTGGCACTGTAAGTGAGACTTAAAAAAGCCATCCCAGGGCCACGGTGGCTCAGCAGGTAAGAATGCTTGCCTGCCAAGCCCGAGGACCCGGGTTCGCTTCCCGGTGCCTGCCCATGTTAAAAAAAAAAAAAAAAAAGCCATCCCACCATACTATCATCCAGCTGCTTCAGGATGATGGGGAACATGGTATGACTCGTGAATTTCACAAACATGGGCCCATTATCAGATTTCATTTCCTGAGAAGTGAGTTCCCAGATCAAAAGCAATGCCTTGATGGCGGATAAGGCACTGTGTGAGCCCATGGACAGTAGTTTTGGAAGAAATACAAGAAAGGCAAATCCATATCCAGAGTAAATGTCTATTCCAGTTAGAACACAGTTCTGCCCCTTCCATGCTGGAAGCCATCCAATGTAATCACTCTATCACCAGGTAGTGGGCTGATCACCCAGGGGAATGGTTCCACATCAGAGACTCAGTGTTGGTCTCTGCTGCTGGCAGATTGGCCTCTCACCAGTGGCAGTAGCCTGGTGAGCCTTGGTGAGTAAAAACTCATGTTGCTGAGTCCATGCATAATCTCCATCCCTGCAACAATAGCAATGACAGGAGTGTCTGGAGAAAGAGGCTGGCTGACATCCACAGAATGGTTCATCCTATCTACTTCATTATTAAAATCTTCCCCTGTGATGGTCATGCTTTGATGAGTATTTACACGGGACACAAATATCTTCTCATTCTTTGCCCATTCAGAAAAGACTTTTCTGAATGTCCCCCAGACCTTGTCACCAATGTCCTATCATATTCCTTCAAATCCCTGACTATCCAACCAACTATTTGCCAACACCCATGAACTGGTATAGACTTGTACTTCTGGCAATTTCTCCTTCCTATGAACAACAGGGCAAGGTGCTCAAAGTTCTGCCCATTAGGAGGATTTCCTTTCACCACCATCCTTCAGGGATGTCCTAGAAAGGAATTGTAGTGCCACAGATGCTTATATACCATGGCACTGGTATATTGTGCAGAACCATTTGTAAACTAGGTCTGCCTCTTCTTTGGCCAACTGTACATAGGGAACTCCCCATAAAATCTTAGCTGTAGGCTGAAAGAGAGACAGTGATCTAGTAGGAATCATGGTCATGGACATTAGGGCCATTTCCTCATTCAACCTACTTGTGCCTTCAGGACCCACTCAAACCCAATTTTGTATATACCACTTTCATTTGAAACTGGAGTGTACCTGAGCATGTCCAATTTTATGGCTTGTTGGGTCAACTCATGATAGGAAGCTGAGGTCTCTTGGTAATTTGGGGGCCCATGGTTAAATATACAGTCATTACTAGAGCCCAGTCACAAGCTAAAAGCTGTTTCTCAGAAAGAGAGTAGCTCTCTGCAGAGAATGGCAGGGCGTTACTCCAGAATCCTAAGGGTTTGCACTGTGGTTCCCATATAGGGGCCTGACAAAGGCTCCAAACAACATTTCTGTCTATCACTGACACTGCGAGTTCCATGTATCTCCTGGATCATATGGTCCTAATGGTAGAGCAGCTTGTATGGCAGCCTAGACCTGCTGTACAGCCTCCTCCTTTTCTGGGCCCTGTTTATTACTAACAGCTTTCAAGGTCACCTGGTAAATGGGTTAGAATAGCACACCCAAATGAGGAAATGCTGTCTCCAAGATCCAAAGAGGGCCAATAGGTGTTATGTCTCCTTTTTCGTTGTAAGAGGAGCCAGATGCAGCAAACTACCCCTCAACTGAGGAGAGGTGTCTTGTCATGACCCACATCCTGGACCTCCAGAAATTTCACTGAGAAATTCAGAAAAATTTCTGAAGAAGACTTCTGAATTTTTGATGAATTTATTTCCCACCCTGTTCTAGTTTGCTAGCTGCCAGAATGCAACATAGAAGAAATGGAATGGCTTTTAAAAACGGGAATTTGATAAGTTACAAGTTTACAGTTCCAAGGCTATGAAATTGTCCAAATTAAAGCAAGCCTATAGAAATGTCCAATCTAAGGCATCCAAGGAGAGATACTTTGATTTAAGAAGGCCAATGAAGTTCTGGGTTTGTCTCTCAAGTGTAAAGGCAGATGGCGAACATGGTGAGTGTTTCTCTCTCATTTGAAAGGCACGTGGAGAACACAGCGAGCTCTGCTAGTTTTCTCTCTAGGCCTCATGTTTCATTCTCCTTTATCTCCAAAGGTTGCTGGCTGGTGGACTCTGCTTCATGGCCCTTGTTATTCTGTCATCCTTCTCTGCTCTCTCAGAATCTCCGAAGGTCGCTGGCTGGTGGTCTCTATGGTTCTCTTGGCCTCGTGGCTCTGCTCAGCTCTGCTGTGGCTTTTCTCGTTGTTCTCAAAAGGCATTCTCTGCAAAATTGTCTTCTTTTTTCATAGGATCTCAGTAAACTAATCAAGAGCCACATAGAATGGGTGGTTACACACCTCCATCTAATCAAGTTTAATACCCACAACTGATTGAGTCACATCTCTGTGGAGATAACCTTATTAAGTTTCCAACCTATAGTACTGAATAGAGATTAAAAGTAATGGTTGCTCCCACAAGATTGGTTAGAATTAAAACATGGCTTTTTTAGGGTACATAAATCCTTTCAAACTGGCATACACCCCTAAATGCAAATGTTTTACCAATATATCTAAAATTAGTGTTTGATTTGGTGATTGCCTAGCCAAGTTGACATATAAAACTGACCAACAATCACACTGATTGTTTAAAGTGCCCATTCTTTAGTAGAGTTTTGATAAATCTCAACTTATTCTTTTGATTCCTTAATAAATTATGATTAAACAACCTCCTAGACCAGTGGTTCTCAAACTTTAGTGGGGACCACCGTCATCTGCAGGGACCTGGGAAGAATACTGTTTCAATGAGCCTGGGTCTGTGTTCTTTGTTAGCTATCCAAGTGATTCTGATACTAACCAATATGTGAGGACCATTGTCCAAATGTTAATATAGATAAGACATCTGGATCAGGTGGATCCTCTGACTATTTTAGTAAATCCTTAAATGTCAAGGCATAAGAAGACCACATGGGAATTCTGGGGTAGGGTGACCAACCTTCCCGGATTGCTTAGAAGTGAAGAGTTTCCCAGGATATGGGACTTCAGTGCTAAAGTCTTGGTCAAACTTGGATGGTTTGCCTTGTTCTGGAGTCACAATCACAATCCAATGATTAGTTGCTGGATCCCCCTTGAAAGGTCACCATGACATCTGTGCTGGTTTGCAGCTGTTACGTGTCCCAGAAAAGCCATGTCCTTTAATCCTCATTCAATATTGCTGGGTAGAATATTTTTTATTATTTCCATGGAGATATGACCCACACAGTTGTGGGTGGTAACTTCTGATTATATGTTTCTATGGAGATGTGTCTCCATGCATTCAAGGTGGGGTTGCTTCCTGGGGCTCTTTAAGAGGAACCATTTTGGATAAAGCTTTAGAGCCATGAGAGCCATCAGGACCAACAGAGCCAACAGAATGGCCAGAGCCCTGGGAAAACAGTTGAAGAGAAAGCTAGCATATCTACCATGTGCCTTTACAGTGAGAGAGAAACCCTGAAAGTCATAGGCCTTCTTGAACGAAGGTATCTTTCCCTGGATGCCTTAGATTGGACATTTTTATAGCCTTACTTTAATTTGGACATTTTCCCAACCTTAGAACTGTTAACTTGCAACTTAATAAATTCCCTTTTTTAAAAAGCCATTCCATTTCTGGTATATTGCATTCCCACAGCTTGAAAACTAAAACAACATCAAAAGAAAATGCTTCAGTTCTCTATCCTGTTTATTACTGATCCAGTGTCCTCCCAAGATTATTGTGAATTTGGAGAGGATTGATTTCTTATTTTCACCTTTTATTCTGACCTCCTTTTCACATTGAACTCTCAATCTCATATATTTTATATTCCTTCTCTGGCTGCTTTTTCTTTCCTGTTCCCTGAGTCAACCCAAATGTGGAATAAAGTTCCTTAATTTACCCCCCCCCCCAAATATTTGCTGTATAGAGTATTTGCATGCAACAGACTTGGGGGAATGGAAGAAGTTGTCTCAACTCAAAACTGAACCCCCAGCCTTAATTTTTTTTTTAAGTCACAAACATTCCCTACCACTGGAACATACTTCTGGAATTATCTTCTTCTCATGTGCCAGGCTTTTTCCACGGTGACAGACCCTCTCTGTCTCTTCTCCTCTTCCTAGACCTCTTGACTTCTCCTTCTTCTTCCTGAACTTCAGGCACCTTTACCATTTTTCTCTCTTAGGCTGTCCTAGGCATCTTCAAATTTTCTCACTTTACCATGCATGACAATTTCATGCCTACTTTTTTGCCTCTTTTTCTGCTTCCTGACCACGTTTTCTCTGATGAGGAATTAAGTCAAAAGTTTTTTAGACTCTATTTACATAGTTTTTTTTTTTACCTTATACAAGCTTTAGTACTCTGTGAATGTCTTTTCATATCTATCATTTCATTTGTTCCTCACAACCACTTTTCATGCTGATACAGCAGGCAAAATCATCAGCAGTATATATATATATATACACACACACACAAAGCTGAGGATGGAGAAGGAAAATGAGAGATACCTGATCACCCAGCAAATGAGCAACCCAAGAAACATATAACCTTTGTTCTGGAAAAGTACCTTTGATGTCATGGTATCCAACCTCCTGTTAGAAATGGAAATCCTTTTTCACAACATCCCTGAAGTTTATGAATTGTCTGATGTTGGTGTACTCACTATGTGAGTTACTAGTCAGTTTACTCATTGAGAGCACAGTGAATGATTGTGTGATGATCATCTTCAGCATTAGAATGGCTCTTAGGGACTAAAATCCATGCCTCCCACTTTCTGAAGTGAGTGTGAAGAAGGAACCTCTTTCTGAGCAGTCTTGAGACCTCCCTTGGCCATTCTGAGGAGTGAGGGCAGATATGGATGCTCTGGGCCATGACTTGTCAGGCCTTAAATTTGGCCAGTTGTCACAGTTTGCCAATAAAGTTCACCTGGCTTTTGGTTTAAGTTATATTTGTTTATTTTCTCAACTTCCCCTACCACCAAAGCTAGTTGATGCTTAATGATATTGGATTTTCTTTAATATGTATGGGTTCACCTGGGGCTAGAGTTAGCCAGAAGGGAAGATGGCACAGCCTTCTCCAGAGTCAAGCTGTGGGAGGTGTTAGGAGTGTCTCTTGGAGGATGTGTTGCTCTGGGACCAAGAGGCTATGGGGGAATGGCATGGAGAAGCAAATCCATGGTCAGGAGATCATGAGCATAAGCAAGGAATTTGGAAGATCTGTGGGCCAAACATGGAGAGTGCAAAATTCAGAAAAGAAGGAGCAGGTTGAAGCACAATGAATGGAACGCACCAGAGTGAAGGATAATGGGTGAACCCCTTCACAGGTGGGGCAGAGGAGGGAGCCAGTATAGCCCTCCCTTCTCTACTCTCCTAGGCAATCTCTAGTATTCTCCCAGGTCACAGCTTTTTGTCTTGACTCTCTCCCTGTGACAATGATCTGTACAACCCCTTATCCCATGGAAGTTCTATTGAGTCCTCTCTCTCCAAGGCCACCATTCCTGTGGCCTCCACCTAACAACAGAGAAGAATCAGTCCAACTGTAATCAGCTAGTGAACTATTGTTGTTTTTACTTATACCTTTAATTTTTAGGAAAAAGAAGGTAGACATGGGGAGGGGTATGGACTCTTCACGGAAGCAAAGGAAATGTCTTCATATAGATTATAGTGGTGAAGGCATGGTTATTTACTTAGGTTGGATAGTGTGATGTGTGAATAAAACTGTTTAAAATGAACAGAGAGAAATAAGTGCTAAAGAGAATGTGGAGAAAGACATGTACCTATTCACTGTCAGTAGGGAAGCTGAGAGGTGCAGTCCCTTGGAGGGCAGTGTGGTGGTTCTATAGGAGGCTAGGGGTGGGGTTGCCTATAATCTTGCAATCCCATTGCTAGGTAGATACCTGGAGGAACTGAGAGTGGGGACATGCATAGACATTTTCACACTAGTGTTCATGATGGCAATGCTTGCAATGCAATTCACAATGGGTGGAAGTGGCCTAAAGGTACAATGACTGAGAAATGGAAGGGGGAACTGTGATGTTTACATACAATGGACTGCTGATCAGCTGCAAGAAGGAAGTTGTGAGGCATTCAACTAGGCAAATGAAACTTAAGGACAGAAGGTTGAATGAAATGTTGGAAACATAAAGACAAATTATAATGTTTCACTCATATGGACTAACTATAATATATAAACTTGGAGAATTGAAATCAAGAACATGGGTTGTCAGGTTGGGGCCTATTGTAAAATTTCCTAGTTTGTAAGCTCTTACAGTAATAACATATATTTGGGAGTTGTAACTGTCATTTCTAAATTCTGAGACACAGCTCTTTGGGTATAATCTAGATGTTCCCTGAAACTTTGGGTATTTACGTGACACCTGAGACTCAGAGTTAGAGCAGTGAAACTATGAAAATCAGCAGTATCCCATTCAGCAACTGTTAAGAAAGCTGAAAACTGGTCAGACTTCAACTAAGAATATGAATGAAGCTGATCTGGAAAAGACTAAGGTAAATCAAAACACTGGGTAAAGGTTGATGTGGCACATGTTTTCAAACTTCAACTTCTGTGTAAGACCAAAGGGAGAGAGGTTTATCTCGTGTAAAATTTATAATCTGGGTAGTACATTATCTAATTTTACTTGTATGACCAGTTTACTTGAGCATCAGAATTACATGGACTCCTGAATAGGGTGTGAGATCCTGGTTTGTACAGGTTAGTGTGATATACCACAATATCCCAGAATAATTTGGGTAGATAATTAAAAAGTATTTGCAAAGTCCCCTTGAGGGACTGGGGAGAAAGGAGGAAATATTAAACCTCCCCATCTGGGAATTCCTGATATTCTCACAAGCAGTGGGGACAACCAATTCAATAGGACGAGCCCTCAATCTTGCGTCTCACCCCTGTGAAGCTTATTCCTGAAAAGGAGAAGCTAACTTTTATGTCTAATTATGTCTAACAGTCACCCCTACAGAACCTCTTTTGTTGCTCAGATGTGGGCTCTCTCTCTAGTCAACTCAGCAGTTGAACTCACTGCCCTGCCCCCCATGTGGGACATGACTCCCAGGGGTGTAAATCTCCCTGGCAACATGGAACTTGATTCCTGGGGATGCGCTAGGATGCACAACATGGAATTGAAAAAGCCTTCTTGATCAAAAGGAGGAAGAGAGAAATGAGACAAAATAAAGTCTCAGTGGCTGAGAGATTTCAAGCAGAGTTGAGAGGTTATCCTGGAGGTTATTCTTATGCATTATATAGATATCCCTTTTTAGTTTATGATGTATTGGAGTGGCTGGAGGGAAGTACCTGCAAATGTTGCTCTGTGTTCCAGTAGCCTTGATTCTTGACAACAACTGTGTAACTATATAGCTTTTACAATGTGACCATATGATTGTGAAAACCTTGTGTCTAATGCTCATTATATCCAGAGTATAAACAGATGAGTAAAAAAAAAAAATAAGGAAAAAATTAAATAAATAGTGGGGGGAATAAAGGGTAAAAAGCTTAGTAGATCAAAATACTAGTGGTCAATGAGAGGAAAGGGTAGGGGGTATGGTTGCATGAGTTTTTCCTTTTTCTTTTATTTCTTTTCCTGGAGTGATGCAAATGTCCTAAAAATGATCATGGTGATGAATACACAACTATATGATGATATTGAGAGCCATTGATCACATAATATGGTTGGACTGTATGTGTGTGACAATTTCTCAATAAAAATATTTTTTAAAACAGAAGGTAGACAAAGGAACCCACTGTTTTTTTTCTCTCTTGCTATTGTTCTGAACTTCATGTGCTCTTAGAACCTAAATCTTCCAGCTTGCTAGCACATCTTTGAGCATTCCCAAGACCATAGATTCCTTTCTGTGTCTCCTTCATTCTTTTCCATGGCATGTACTTTCTGATCTGCAAGACCACATACTATTGGGCATCATGCCACACTCCCTTATCACCCTCCCCCCATGCCTCTTGACCTAAGGTGGGAATTTTAACTTCAAGAAGAGCAGCCAAGTGTCAAATTTGGCCTTTTTCAAGTGTTGCTTGTAGAAGACCAGTAGTCCCCTGAAGTGATGGGTGACACTGTCCTTGGGCCAAATGCAGGAGGCAGCTGCAGATGGTACTATGGGGAGATAGTGTGCAGAAGGCACCTCCCACCAATCCTGGACTCCCAGGCCCAGCCAAGCCCCAGACTCCTGGCTCTTGGACAAGAACCCAATCTTCCCCATGAAGGGCCATATGGGACTGCATCCAGAGACCTTAGGAGGCTGTCTGGCAACCTGTTCTCCAAGCATGAGGTCCTTCCATTCTCTGGCTTCGGAGCCAGCCAGAACTTTGAGGGAAGAATACATGGCAAAATTAAGGCCTAAGGACTTATCTGCATCTTTACAGCTTATGGGAGAACTTGACTTTTCTCAAGCTTTTAGGTCAGAACTTCTGTCCTTAAGTCCGGCTTCTGACACCAACTCTGTAGTCCTTGGATCAACCACTTCACTCTTGAAACTTAGTCTCACAACACTCTTTCTGAGGTTTTAGCCTATTCAGCATCCATTAGTCCTTCTGGGAACAACAACCCTCCACCATCACCCCAAAGTGCCTGTGTCCATTCCTAGCGTAGGCCATGTAGATCCAGTGAGAATCCTGCCCCCATCTGCAGAATGTACAACCCATGACATGACTGGCGAATCTGTACTTTGCATCTCTCAGCCACAGGGATTGGTTCAGGGGTGAGCCTGTGACCCACGTATAACCAATCAGTGTAATTGCCTCGCCCTGAACATATTAGAGGCACATTTTGTTTCATTGCGCTTTGCTTTATTGTACTTTGCAGGTAATTGCATTTTTTGCAAATTGAAGGCTTGTGGCGACTGTGCATCAAGCAAGTCTACTGGTGCCATTTTTCCAACAGCATGTACTCACTCGCATCTCTGTGTCAACATTTTAATTAAGGTAAATATATTGGATTTTTTTTTAGACATAATGCTATTGTACATTTAATAGACGTTTATAGTGTAAACGTCACTTTTATATGCATTGGGAAACTCAAAAATTTGTGTGGCTTGCTTTCTTGCGGCATTTGCTTTATTGTGGTGATTTGGAACTGAATCACGATATCTCCCAGCTATTACTGTGTTGTGTCAGGGTTGGACACACGGCTCAAATTGCTCCACCTTAGATTGTGAGGTAGCTACTGGGGGAAAATGCTCACTGTTTAGCTGGATTTGAACCTGGCAGAGTATAGGTAGAGCTGATGATGCCATTTTACCATTACAAGGAGCTCAGGTTGGTGAGCAGAGTCGAGAAGGACTGCCTGTGTCCTCATGGGTTCTGACAACACCATCCTGGTCCTGGGATCAAGTGTTATCTGAATTATTTCTACTCTTAGGTTTTCTTTTTCTGTTACAGAAGAGAAAACCTTAGTTTTTGTCTTAAGTAGTTTGAATTAGATTTAGAGTCTTAATATACCCTCTGTGTCCCTTCTAACTTAACCTATTTAGCCTCCTTCGGGGCGAGATAATTTTTTTCTTTGTGACCAAGGGCAGGATTCTGGCAGCTAGGATTAGGCAAAAAGAGTGAAATTGCTAGATCCAAAGGGATGGGCCTGTCCAAATGTTTTGTCGATATTTTATTGGGTTGTCTGAATTTTTTTATTATTTATTCAGAGGACTCCTTTGTATATTGTGGTTATCAGTGCTTTGCCAGATATGTGCATTGAGAATCTCTTCCCTACAGCTTCCCTTTCACCGTCCTAATGATATCTTTTGATGAACAAAAGTTCTTAATTATATCAAATTTAAATGTATCCGTGTCTTTCTGTGGTTAGTTCTTTTTATGTCTTGTTTGTGACATCTTTGCCTGCTCCATTCAAAGTCATGAAGATATTCTCCTATGGTATCTTCCAGAAATGTTATTTTTTTTGTTTGTTTTTTACATGGGCAGGCACCGGGAATCAAACCTGGGTCCTCGGGCATGGCAGGCAAGCACCCTTACCTGCTGAGCCATCGTGGCCCGCCCCAGAAATGTTGTTTTTTAACTTTTCATATTTATGTCTATAATCCACCTGGAATTTATTTCATATATGATGTGATGGAATGGTGAAGTTCCACTGTTTTCCATAGGGATAGCCAGTTGATCAGACAGAATTTATTTAAAGTTCTACCTTTTTTGCAGTACATCTCAGTGTCTCATATATGACAGTATATGTGTGAATCCCATATTGTACTCTCTATTTGTTTCATTGATCTATTTATCTGTGCTTGTGCCTGTTGTACACTGTTTAGAATTAATATTGCTTACTAATGTCTTGATATTTGACAGCATAAGTCCTCAAACTCTGTTCTTTTTCTTCAAGATAGTACTCCAGTTCTTGGTCCTTTCTTTTCCATATAAAATGTACAATACTTTTGTCAATATCTGCAAAAGAATTTTTTGCAATTTTAATCGAGATTGACTTGAATGGAGACAGCAATGTGGAGAGACCTGACATTTGTAAAATACTAGCTTGTCAATTCCAATGAACTTGGAATATTCCTCTATTTCTTTAATTTCTTTCAGTACTGTCATTTAGATTTTTTGTGTATGTTCAAGTATATCTTTGGCTAAATTTATTCTCGGTATTTGATGATTTTGATGGTATTGTGGATAGTTTCATTTTCTAATTATCTATGCTAGCATAAAAGAATACAATTTATTTTTTACTGGCGCTATATTAAAAAATCATGATGAATTCACTTATTAATCTCAATAATTTATTTGTACATGCCTTTGGATTTTCTGTGTGCAAAATTATGTCCTCTGTAAATGCTGTCAGTTGTATTTTGCTTTTCTATAGATATTCCTTTTATTTCTTTATCTTGAAATTTTGCATTCAAATACTGAATAGAAGTCATAGCAGATATCCTTAATTCACTCCTATTCTAAATGGAAAAGCTAAATATTTTAACATTAAGTAAGGTGTTTGTAAGATTTTTTGGTAGGTACTCTAACAGATTAATGAAGCTCCTATGTATTTTTACTTTGATGAAAGTTTTTTTTTTTTTTTAGTCATGAGGGGTCTTGGACATCATTAAATACCCTTTCTGTCTCTAATGAGGTGATCATGTTGCTTTTCTCCTTTATTTTACTGATGTAGTGAATTGCATAGATTGGTTGTTGAATGTTAAAACAACCTTGTATTCTTAATTAATTATCTTCCATGCTGATAGATTTAATTCAATAGAATTTTGTTTGGGAGTTTGCATCTATCTTCATGAGGAATGCTGGTCTGTGATTTTCTTTTTGTGTAATATCCTTTTCAAATCTAGTATTACACTTATTCTGGCTTCATAAAATGAGTTCGAAAGTGTTCCATCTTTTATTATGCTCTAGAAAAGTTTGTGTATAATTGGCCTCATTTCTTCATGTAATGTCTGGAGTAATTCATGGTAATGTTATTTGGGCATGAAATTTTCTTTGGGAAAATTTCGTATTAAATATAAATTTCTTTAGTAGAAATAGATTCGGGCTGTTCTGTTTCTTCTTGTGTCCATTTTTAAAACTTGTGTTATCAAGGAATTTGCCCATTTAATATTCTAACTTTTCAAACTTATTGGCATGCAGTTATCTGTAATATTCCCCTGCAATTTTTAACGCCTATAGACTCTACAAATAATATTTCCTTTTCATTCCTGATACAGTATTTGTACTCTTTCATTCTTCTTGATCATTTTGTTGAGTTTATCAATTAATCTTTTTAATGTGGCTTTGTGATATTTTCTATTGCCATATTTTCTTCTGACTTCATTAATTTCTGCTTTTCTCTATATTATTTTCTTTGTTCTAATTTCTGTGGCTTTAATTTGCTTTACTTACTTAAACTAAGTAAATAATAGTTTCCTGGGAGAGATGCTTAGATACTGCTTTTCATCCTCTTTTTCTAATATATTCATTTAAGGCTATAAATTTCCCTTTAAGCACTGTTTCAGCTTTATCCCACAAAACTGATAACACATATCCACAATGCTGATTAACATCCATTTCAAAACATTTTCTAATATTCATTGTGATTTCTTCTTTGATCCAAGAACTATTTAGAAGCATACTCCTTTATTTGCAAATATTTGAAGGATTTTCTAATTACCTTTGTCTCTGATTTCTAGCTTAGATCCACATTTGTTGGAAGATATATTCTGTATGATGTTGATCCTTTAATATTTGTTGATACTTTATGGCCCAGCTTATGGTGAATTTTCATAAATATTTCATATGTGCTTGAAAAGAATCTGTGTTCTTCAGTTTTGGGGTGCAGTGTTCTACACCTGTTCTTCAGGATATTTGTTAATTGTGCTTTTCAAAACTTCGGTGCCCTTACTGATATTTTGCTTCCTTATTATATGAGTTCTTGAAAGAGATATGTCAATATCTTTAGGTATGATTGTGGATTTGTCTATTTTTCCTTTTAGTTCTATCAATTTTTGCTTTATTTATTTTGAAGCAGTGGTATTAGGTACATGCAAATTTAGAATTGTCACATCTTTCATTTCACCTTACCTTTTTTATCATTGTGAAATATCCCTCTATGTCTTCACAAATATTCCTTGCCTTAAAGCCTGCTTTGTTTAACGTAAATAAAACCACATCGGTTTTCTTTTGGTAAAATGCCTTTACGTATACCTTTTTTTTCATCCTTCTACTTTCATTCTTCCTGTTTCTTTATATTTGAACAACTCTTTTATGGAAATTTCTGGTTGAATTTTGTTTATTATTCAGCCAAGCAATCTTTGTCTTTTAATTGGAATGGTTGGTCCATTTAAATAGAATGCAATTAATGATGTGTTGGTAGCTAAATCTACCATCTTGTTATTCATTTTCTGTATATCTCTCTTATTTTTTGTTCATTTGTTCCTTATTTCTTGTCTTCTATGGACTAATGACATTTTTATTCATTGATTTTTTTTCTTATTAAATATGCATTCTTTTATGAGTTACTCTAGATTTTACAAAATTCATCCCTGACTTAGAGTTTATCTTAAATTACACCTTTTATTACTTCCTGAGCAATGCAAGGAAATTGGGATATTTACACTTCACTCCCTTTTGTGCTATTATTGGCATGCATTTTAATCTTATATAAATTTTAATCCCAACACATTATTATTATTGTTTTAAAAAGTTGATATTAGCATAATTTACCACATATTTATCCTTTCTTGGGCTTTTTATTCCTTCCTGATTTAACATGCTACCTTCTGGAATAATTTTTCTTCTGCTTAAATAATTCCCTTTAATATCTATTTTAATGGTGATAAATTCTCTCTTGTTTTTCTAAAATGTTTCTTTCTCTTTAATTTTTGAAAGACATTTTTACAGGGCATAGAATTCTAGGCCAGAAGTTTTTTTCTTTCAGCCCTTTAAAGATGTGATTCAATTTTCTGGGGATTTTTATCACTCATGATGGAAAGTCATTTGCAAGTCTCTTCATGTTTCTTTAAAAGTAATATGTCTTTTTCATTTAGGTTTTAGAAATATATATACTTTTTATTTTAGACTATTTTTAGATTTATAGACAAGCTCCACAATTAGTAGCAATTCTATGTCCCCCGTACCTAATTTCTCCTATTATTAACTACTTACATCAGTATGGTACATGTGTCACAATTAAGGAACCAATATTGGTACATTATTATTAACCAAAATTCATACTTTATTCAGATACCTTTCATTTTTATCAGTGCTTTTTCCGTTCCAGGAACCCCTCTAGAATAAAGCATCATATTTAGTTACCATTCCTCCTTAGGCTCCTTTTGGCTGTGACAGTTTCTCAAACTTTCCTGCTTTTTTGTTGGCCTTGACAGTTTTTGAGTACCGGTGAGGTATTTTGCAGAATGTTTCTCAGTTGGGATCTGCCTTCTGTTTCTCTCCTGATTAGATTGGAGTTCTGGTTTCCTAGGAATCAGACTGCAGAGGTAAAGTGCCATTCTTAGCATATCACAGCAAAAGGACACGCTGTAAGTATAGTTTACCACTGTTGAGGTTTACCTTATTGCTGGTTGAGCTAGAGTTTTCGGTTTTCTCCGCAGTAAACTTGGTCTCCTACCCCCTTTTCATCTTTACTCTTTGTAAGGAAGTCTCTCTATGCACCCCAATCTTAAGGAGTGTGGAGTAATAATCCACCTCTTTGAGAGCAGAGTAACCATATAAATTATTTGGAATTTTCCTGCATGGGAGAGTTGTCTCTTCTCCCCCATTTATTTATTTATTCAATCATCTGTTTATGTCAGTGTGGACTCATGGATGTTTATTTTATACTCTGGGTTATAAATCAAAACTACTTTTTACTGGTTTTTGTGTGTGTGTGTTTAAGTTGTTACTATGTCCCTTTGTCATAACCTGATCAATTTTTTTTAACACTTCAATATTTTCTGGCATTACAAGGTCCTCCAGGTTTATCTTGTATATTCCCTGCCTCAGCCTTAGAATCAGCAATTTCTCCAAAGAGTCCAGTTTCCTTTTACTGGAGAATCGTGTTAGAAACCAAGATCTAGACAATATATGTGGAGGTGTCTTTGCTTCTATGCCCTCTCAGCTGCCAGAGCAAGAGACCACATGGCTGCATACTAACCCATGGATACACACATGCCTGTAAATATTTCTATATGTGTCAGTCTGCATTCATGTGTGGTAAATGGAATTATGTACCCCAATTTCTTAATCTTAATATGCATTCTTGTGGGTGTGAGCCCATTATAAAATAGGGCCTTTTAGAGATGTTATTTTAGTTAAGGTGTGGTTAAATGGAATGAGGATCAGTTTCAAACTAGATTATTGGAGGCCTTATAAAGAGAATCCAGAAGTCAAAGAGGCAGGAAAGGGAAGGACATTGCCATGTGAGTGGAGGAAGAAATGCAAGGCAAAGAACCCCAAGGATTGCCAGCAGACAGCACTACAATGCCACAGATTTTAAGGAGAAAGCAAACCTTGCCAAAATCTTTATTTTGGACTTCTAGCTTCAAAATCGTGAGCCAATAAAATACTGTTGTTATGCCACAATCAGTTTCTCATATTTGTGATAACAGCTCTGACAGGCAAAGACACTATATTAAGCTATTCCTGAGTGCATACTGATGTCTTCGTTTGGGTAATATTAAGATTTTCCCTTTTTCTTTGATTTTCAGCAATTAAGCTATGATGTGCCTATTTGTTGTTTTTCTCTTTATATATCCCTCTGTGATTCATAACGTTACTTGAATCTGTGGGTTGGTGTTTTCAGTGGTTTTGGAAAATATTTGGTCACTATCTCTTCAAATACTGCTTTTGTCTCCAATTGACTCTAATTGTATATTTGTTAGACTTCTTTATCATACTCTGTAGGTCTTTCATGGGAATGTCAACATTTTCTATTCTTTATCTATGAGCTTCAATTTGGATATTTTATATTTATCAGATCTGTCTTTCGATTTAGTGATTCTTTCTATTGTAAGTGCCAATATTGTATCAAATCCTTCTGTTGAATTCTTAATCGCAGTTATTTTAATTTTCATTTGATTCTTTCTTATAGATTCCAGTTCTTTGATGAAATTCACCATATTTTCATATACTTTCTTGAATATATTAAAATTGGTTATTGTAAAATCCTTGTCTGATATCTGCATGAGTCTGAAGCACCTGTGGGTCTCTGTCTGGATTGGATTATGTAAGATAAAGTATAATGATTCTGAATTAATTCTCTCCCTCTAGTGAGGAGTAATTTCTTTCTAGCTGGTAGTTAGACTATGGGTACATTATTTTGGTCTAGTCAGTGCTGGCATATGTGCGTTTTCCCCTAACTCCTGAATCTCAGCTGAAACTCTGATTTGTCTAAGAGGGCCCTGCTTCTTAAGTGGGTCCTAAGCCCAAAATTTGTCTTGCAGCCCCACATGTTTATGGAAATCTTTGCCTAGGTTTTGCCTTTCAGTACCTCCTTTCTGCTTGCTTTATCAACATCTTTCCTAGCAAATGTGAAACTTATATGTTGGCAAATGACTTGAGGGGAAATTGCAAACAAAATGTTAAAACTCATTTCAAAACGTTTCTATTTTCTTCTGCATCTTGGCCCTTCCACATCCTACCTTCCTTTGTTGCTCTCCAATGTCTTCTGTTTTTTTCCCTCCTAAATTGTATTTTGCTTTTATTGTTGCCTGTTAGTGAGAGGGTTAATCTGATACCAGCTCCCCACCCCCACTCCAAATTGACTGGAAGCCTAAGTCTTACTGGTGCAGTTTTTAATATGGTATGTGGTTCTTCACTTGAAAATTGAGAAGAGTAATACAATGATCTTATTAGGGATGTGATGCATAGAAACTGGCAATGAGAAAAGTTGAGTTTCCTGGATAGAGCAAAGAACTATTGAGACAAGGCCTAAGAATCCAGAAAATGATCTACACACAAAGTCTTAAAGTAGCCCACATGTTCTGGGAGTCAATTCTGAAAGTAGACTCAAGATGATGAAGCTCTGTGGTTTCATCATCATTTTGTTGGAAATTGATTTAACCCTGACAATGCACCTCCTTAGGTGAATTGATAAGCTTCTTGGGATTAGCAGTTGGTTATCCTTATTTACTGTCCAATACTACAAGCCTGGCCTTCTGTCACGAAACTACTTCTCCCAACCTCACTCTATAAAATGAGGCCCAGCCACCCTCTCATCATTCTCAAGGTTGATTTCATTCTGGACTCAACATCCCCAACTGTCTCTCATCCTTCTACCTTCTGATCTTTTTCATGTCCCATATAACAATTTTCTAGAATGGCCTAGCCTCATTCCTTCAGTGTGAGGCTCAGGAATTGAGGTTCTACCTGTGAATTTATATATATATATATTAGCATGGGTAGGCTCTAAGAATCAAACCTGGGTCTCTGGCATAGCAGGCGAGAATTCTGCCACTGAGTCACTGTTGTTGTACCACCCACCACCTGTGACTTTTGCTTCTCTCCTGAATGTGAGCCAGATTATTCCTATGGCTACATTGCAAATGAATGACCTGAATAGACTTCTGGCCTGTGACTGGCCCCCACCTCCCTTCCTTCACTATGAACCTCTGAAATCAGGTGCTGCCTTGGCTCACCTGACCCCAGAAGCAGGTCCTAGGTACTAATTTATAAAATTGAGGGATATAAGCCACATACCCATCATTTTTCGAGAAATCAATACATTTCATTCTTTGCTTGATATAGTGCCTATCTTCATGATATTCTTGTTGACAATGAACATTGTAGCCACTTTAGAAATTGAGAAGGTAGATTTTGAGTATCATGAGTAATCAATTTTACTGGATCCCCACTTTGTGTAAGACAACTTGCTAAATGTTCCTTCATCATTTATCTATAAATCTAATAACTATTCATTGAGTGTCCAGTTTCTAGGGAGATATGGTGATACACAAAAAACAGGTATGTCACCACCTTCTAGCTTGTAATCTAGTTAAAGGGAAAGATATTATTCAAATAATACTAGAAATAAATATAAAGATGCAACTGGGATGGAAGAGCAGGAGCACAGTTTTCTGAGCTCAGTATAGTGAAATTGGCTCCTGCCCCAGTCCATTTGTTAGGAGGCACTCAGCCCAGCCAATTCCTCTAAACCATATCTGTCAGCATAGCACCAACACAGGCTTGGGACAATAGTTCTCACTCACAGCAGCACAGCAGAATCACCTGGGGTACTTTTTTTTAAAAAAAGCAAGTGAATGCCCATCCCCACCTGGGTTATATTAGGGGCCTCCAGAAGTGGGGTCTGGCATGCGAGATTTAAAAAAAAATAAATATCCTTAGAGATTGTAATGTACAGGTTGACTAGAGAATCGCAGTTCTGAAGAAGTAGAAGGTCCTGGGTGCGATAGCTTCATGACACCTCATCTTTCTGGCCTGGCTGCTGTTCTCATGCTTGCCATGTCTCCTGTTTTCAGGAATGGAGCTCTTACTTTGTCCCCACTGTTTGAAACCAGTACTCCTTAGTTCTGGATCTCTGGTTTATATGCCCACAGAGTTGAGCAACATGAAGCTTGAGTCATGGTCTTCAGGGTCTACACAGCCAGCAGGAGAGTTGTCATTATTGCCTTAGTTGAAACACGAGCTGCTGAAGTGACTGTCCTTTGCACCCAGCCTGACCTAAGACCTCTGGAGGAGTTGATACAGAGAGAATGGTAGGAGTGGTCTAGGAGGTAGGAAACAGGGTCAAGGGACCCTCTCAGAGGCACAGACAGCTCTCAGAAGTCCTGTCTACTGTCACTCTCATAAAGCCAGGATGATGACTTCTTCAAGACCCAAACCCAGGGCCACAGTGGTCCTCAGTTTCCAGAAGCCTCTCAGGCAGCACTCAGGGCTACAAGGGCCATGGAATGAGCCAGAACACCTGCCTTTCATTCTCTGTTAAGCTTAAACCACCCCTAGGGAAAGCAGCACCCTTCCTCTGCCCTTTTTCTAAGAATCCCATCCATTGCTTGAACAAGTCCACTTTCCTTGTTCATGGAACAAAGGCAGGGCAGGGAAGCAATAATGTTTCCAGAACCCATTTTTTTCACTGGTTATATCACTGTAGGTGTCTAAGTTCCTGCCTCGGGCCTCTGTGTGAATTCAAAGGTTGTCATAACCCCTAGCAAAAACATGGGTGAAGGTATTTTCTTTTCTAGATTTAGGATGATTCATATGCTTTGATAATAAACTGGACAAGACAGGGCATCCACTTCTATCAGAGAAACAGCTCCTCCTCTTTGGTTTATCCCCCTAAGGACCAGGGATTTTGCCCCTGAATTGTATGTCTTTTGCAAGATCCTACAATGACAAACATGTATCTGCCTGCCTGAATTCAGGCTCTTGTCTGCAAACAGCTTCCCTTAAAGCCATGATTCGCATCTGGAACTCCTGACTAGCTTATTCTTGTTCTATGACTGCTGCTCTGACCTCCAGCACCCAATGGGCACTAGTGGCCTCTAAGGTCAGCCATAAGATTTTGCTTTCTGAAATACTGTAGATTAGCAGAAGGAGAGGCTCACAATGCCTGAATTGGGCATGGATTTTGAAAGGCAGGGAAGAGGGAACTGAGCCTCCTGGGGGGAGGTGGAGGGATTCTCTTGCTACCATTGTGCCAGTTTGAAAGTAATATATACCCCAGAAAAGTCATGTTTTAATCCTGATTCCATCTTGTGGAGGCAGCATTTCTTTAAATCCTGATTTGATAATGTAGGTTGGAAACTTTTGATTAGATTATCTCCATGGAGATGTGGTACGCCCAATTGTGGGTGTGACCTTTTGATTAGATGAAGATATGACTACCCATTCCAGGTGATTCTTATTTAGTTTACTTCAATCCTTTAAAAGAGGAAGCATTTTAGAGAAACCTCAGAAATGACAAAGCTGACAGAAACCTAAGAGCAGAGTTGACACAGAAGCCAACACTTGGAGAACAGTGACACAAGTGTTTGGAGATGCTTGGAGCCCAGCAGACATCACTGCGAGATCTTAAGCAAGCCAGAACCTGGAGAGAGCCAAGGGAAGCCAAGAGAGGAAGGCCAGCTCTGGAGAAGCAAAGTGAGGAACCCCCACAGGAACAGAGGTTGAAAGCAATGGAGCCCAAGAACAGGGATCAGCAGATGCCAGCCATGTGACTACCCAGCTGACAGAGGTGTTCTGAACCCAGCAACCTTCCTTGAATTAAGGTATCTTTTTCTGAATGCCTTAGTTTGGACATTTTTATAAGCTTAGAACTATAAACTTGTAACTTGTTAAATTTCCTTTATAAACACTTTTCCATTTCCGGTATACTGCATTCTGGCAGCTTTCAAACTAACACAGCCATACCCATGGCTTGGAAGGGAGGGCACATGGTACGTTGTGAATTGGCCATGGTGGAAAAAACCTGGACTGCAGAATTCTCATATTTTGTGAAGATGATGGTGGGGTCTCTTGGGAACTGACTTGATGCCTCAGTTTCTTATTTTCAGTAATGGAGCTTCCCTGTAGCCTTCAATAAAGAGTGTATGAAGTTCAATGATAAGAATATATGTTTGACAGTCCCGGGTTTCAGCACCAAAAAACCCAACCAAACAAAAAACAAAATAAAACAAAAAAAAGAATCAGTGTTTGAGACTTCTAAGTAGCAAATTAATGGCTTTTCCTATCGCTGAAAACTTAAAGGATTTTTTTTATGTGAGTATTCACAAAAAGGAGGCAGCTAGTGGGTCAGAGTAAATTCTAGAGCTGGATTGCCTGGGTTGAAGATCCAGCTCCAACATATATGAACCACGTAACTTTGGGCCTCAGTTTCTTCATCCATAAATGTGGGTAATTATAGCATCCATCTCATAGAGTTCTTATGAAAATTAAATGAGTTCATATTTTCAAAAGCTCTTAAAAGAGTACCTGGGGCATAGTGTTATATAAATATTTGTTAAAATTGCCTAAAAAAATTGTATTCTCTTTAATGATAGCAAACAATATTGTCAACAACTTCTAGTAATATAGACCACTGCGAGTTTTGCTTGACTGGTTTATGTGTGGGCATGAGTGCGTGTATGTGTGTGTTTGCTTGTGTTTGCTCGCACATTTTGGTTATAGATCTTTATACATATTCATGGCTTAGACTCAAAACTTGGTTGAACACAAACAACTGTCTAGAGTATCAGCTCTCTGGTTATGTAGAATGAACCAGGATCAAATGAAAGGCATCTAGAGTAATCTCTGTCCCTCTGGTATATCCTCAAACTCTCCTGGGAGTTGAGGGTGGGGTATGGAGAGAAAAAAAGGGTATAGATGAGTTTCTTATCCCTTCACCCACTACAATCAGAATAACTACTCTTGTACTTGAACAAATATTTCCATGGTTAAAAAAAAATGTTTAAATACAGTGGATCCAGATTTCGTTCTGTGTTCCTCTTAGACATTTTTTTTAGTGATTTCTTAACACTAAACTCTTGATGCATTTTGGATGAAAACAAGTTCAAGGTTGTTACTCTCTCTGGGGGTGGGGGTGGGGCATAAGTATTATCTTTTCCAGATTTAGTCTTATGCTTTGATAATCAACTAGACAGATCACATTAAAGCTCTGCTGTGAAAATTATGGAGTATAACTTTACATAACTGTGCTGAAAAGGAAAGGCATTCTCCACAACAAGGAGGAGTGAAGGTTGGGTCGGCACATTCCTCAAAGACTGTTTGGATATGATTGCAACATGACAGCCACTCATGTAAGTGAGCCTTCCATATCCTTGTCTTAGAAGGCCACAATACGTTTAATCTGGAAAATGATAAACATTACCAATCATTCTACCACGGCTTTATGAAAACCACAATAAAATACCCACATACATTTAATTTGGAGTGTTGT
Source organism: Tamandua tetradactyla (assembly GCF_023851605.1). Classification (NCBI taxonomy): domain Eukaryota; kingdom Metazoa; phylum Chordata; class Mammalia; order Pilosa; family Myrmecophagidae; genus Tamandua; species Tamandua tetradactyla. Next base: position 94,961,068 of record NC_135329.1, on the reverse strand, counting down.
TGACTCCTACTGCACACTCCATTCTAAGACTATAAAATAATTAGAACCATTCAGAAAAGGGATATACTAACACATTAAATATACATGTTGACTATAAGATATACCTCAATTAGTCAAACATAAACAATATTAAAACTTGCAACTTTAAGTTCAAGAAATACAGTATTTTCAAATTTGTTCTCCTCAGGAATCATACTGAATTTTGGATTAGAAGCAATTAAGTGTGGGGAAATGTGGTGGTTTGGAGCTATGTACCCCAGAAAAACATGTTCTTAAACTTAATCCATTACTGGGATGGTGAACCCATGGTAAGTAGGACCTTTTGATGAGGTCATTTCATTTCACTTCTCTGGAGTCCTTCTCTGGAGGCCTTCATAAGAGAACAAAATTCAGATTGAGAGAAAGCCACAGAGGGAGTAGCCAGAAGCTGAACATCAATGGAACCTGGAAAAGAAGGGAGAGACCAGGAAACACCACCTCGTACTTTGCTGTGTGACAAGCTAAGGATCAAGGATCATCAGTGGCCAGCCCCACAATGCAACAATCTTCAGGAAGAAAGCATTGCCTTGACAATACCTTGATTTGAACTTTTTCCTAATCTCAAAACCATGAGTGGATAAATTCCCATTGTTAAACCAACCCATTACATGGTATTTGCTTGAGCAGCCTGAGGAAACTGAAACAGGGAATGTTTGCTAAATATGATGGTTTGGGTTTTGAAATAAATAACCTTTAACCACTGAACAATAATTATCTGTTGAAGTTATCCCTGTAGCAATCCAAAAATCATATCATTACTGCAGAGAGTAATATTTAGCTTTCTAGGTTTTTTTGGCAAGTATCTCATTCATTCAGAAGTCAGATCTACTCATTGAGATAACTGTTGAAAGAAAGTGTTGTCAAGAACGTGTAAGAATATTTTTTCTTATTTTTCTAGCACCACTTCTCTTGATATTTTCTTATTTTGTTGCGTTGGCCAGAATTTTCAGAATCATGTTAAATGAAAATGCTTAATAGACAGAACCTTTGTCTCTCTAACTTGACGGAAATATCTCTAGTGAGTCATCATTACATATAACCATAGTGGTTGGCTTGAGCAATGTTTTCTTTATCATTTTGCAGTCATACCTTTCTATCCCTAGTTTACTGAGACATTTAAAAATAAGAAATGGAAGCCTTTCTTATTCATTGTCATTTTTGGCATCTATAGAGATGATCATGTAATTTTTCCTACATAACATATTAATGTCTTGCAATGTTAAGAATTTGAATATTAAATCACTCAGAATCTATTATTTTAAAAGGAAAGTCAAACACTGTACTATTTTTTGAAGTAAATTATGTTTGTTTTGTAGATTATTTATGACAAGTTTCTAAGCACAGTCAACCAGTCTGTATAAGCTGGCACGTGGCTGGTGTCTCAGGACCAGAGACTTATTATCCAGCCTATGCAGGACACCATTAGGAGGTCAGACCTGCCAGAAGACATCAATTATAGGAAATGAACCTTATTTGGATGTGGTTCATGCCACCACTCCCTCCAAGCTCCAAGGTCTTGCTTCATGGTGCAAAGATCATGAATGCCAGAGCTTGTCATTTGTGCACCCCTTGGCGCCAACCTTCCCCCCTTCCCCCCACCCACCTTCACCGTTCTGTTCAGCCGGAATTAATGACGAGACATGGGATGATGTGGAGATCAGGATTCCTGCTGCTGACTTGAGCCAAGACAGCAGATTGCAGACAGATCCAATAATCCTCCAGCAGAAAAACAGGCACACATGCACATTTGCACATGTTTTCTCAGAGACTGCACACATACTCATACACTTTCCCCTTCCCTGCTTTCACATTAAGAGAATGTAAGAGTTTAATTCAGGCTTGTTGCATGAACAAGTGAAGGATATGAGGGAACTCTGTTACCCAAACATGTCTCAAACTCACCCAGCACCCCCCCGCCCCCCCCCACATGTCAATGCCACCTCGTATACGTACAGGCAGGTGGGAGAATACCATCCACACCTCTCTACACACATGCTGGCTGACTCCTGGTTGCTTCCAAGCTGGGAAAGCTTTCCTCTGGAAGTCTCTGCAACAGTGAGGTTGCTTTCAACTGCTGTGATTAAAAATCTCAATTCAAACTGCCTCAACCACAGATTTATTGCCACATATAGTAGGAAGTCCAGAGATGGGATGAGCTTGAAGGATGATTGGCTTGGAGGCTATTAACAACAACTCAACTCCCTTCCCTCTGCTTGTCTACAGAATCATCACCCTGAGCCTGGTTCCCCCTGGGGATGTAGGATGGCTCCTGGAGCAATCAGGGATGCATATTTCCTAGTTCATATCCACGGAAAGAAAGAGTCTTCCCTAGGCTTCCTTTAGAGTCCGGAAGAATTTTCCAAAAGCCGAGAGCAACAAAAAATCATAATTAGGGCGCATGCCCTTTCCTGAAAGAAAGAGGTGGGTTCACACCCATGCCAAGCAGGCTACCTCCTGGAGCTGGAGTCCTGGAGATGGAACAGATGCTGGGAAGTCAAGCCTCATAATCACAACAGTCCAGAAGCTATTCGTACTCAATAAATGAGTTTCCAGTTTTAGATTTTTGCATGGCAATAGTTGGTTAGGATGTAAGGTTGAATTTTATGGGGTGGCTCTGCCTTGCTTCCCTGAAGTCACACCACTGCAGCAGCTTCCTTGTGTAGACACATGGAAGTCTAGACATTGTTCCTTTCACTTCGGGGACTGTGCTTGGAGGATGCCAAAGTGAGATAAGAGGCCCAGGCATGCAGTGAACGGGAAGTTTAAAAGTGATGTCTTGCGTTATCCCCTTCTTCTCCTTCAATCCTTTCCCCTGCTCTAGAAACAATAAATGCAAATGATTGTGTTGGTACATATTGATATTAGCTTCTGCTATATGTCTCACCATACCCTCATACTCTCAGGAAGCCAAAGTAGTACTATGGCTACTTAAATTGTACATTTGAATAGCTTTTAATATATATACAGAGTTGTGCATCCCTCACTATAATCAATTTCAGTATGCATTCAGTATCCCCAAAAGAACCCCCACACCCATTAGCCATCACCCCCATCCCCCCATTCCACCTTTGAAACACAAATGTTTTTAATCTTGTTGACATCTTTACAGATTTGCCTATACTGAACATGTCATGTAAATGGAACTACACATTATGTGGTCCTTGGTGACTGGCTTCTTTCACTTTGCATAATGATTTCAAGGTTCATCCATATTGTAGCATGAATCAGTACTTCATTTCTTTTTATTGACAAATAACATTACATTATATGGATATACCACCTTTTATTTATCCAATCAACAGTTGATGGACGTTTGGGTTGTTTCTACATTTTAGCTATCACAAATAACACTGAAAGGAAAATTCACATACATGTTTCTATAAGCACAGGAGCTTTAATTTCCCTTCAGTGTGTACCTAGGAGTGGGATTTTGGGATTTTATGGTAACTTCTATCCTTAACCACTTGGAAGAATTGCCAGATGTTTTTCCAGTGGCTACACCATTTTATATTCAGCAGTGTAGGAGGAGGATTCCAATTTCTCTACATCTTCTTCAACATTTGTTATTATCTGTCTTTTATATTATAGCTATCCTAGAGGGTGTGAAATGGCCTTTGTTTTTGTGATTTGCATTTGCATTTGCATTTCCCTCATGGCTAATGATGTTGAGCATCTTCTTATGCTCATTGGCCATTTGTATATCTTCTTTGGTGAAATGTATATTCAGTTCCTTTGAACCTATTTTTAATTGGGTTATTTATCTTTTTATTTGGCGTTTCAATCGTTCTTTATATTCTAGATGAAAGAACATGATTAGATATACGATTTGCAAAATTTTCTCCCATTTTGTGAGTAGTTTTTTCACCTTCTTGATGGTGTCCTTTAAAGCACAAATATTTTAAATTTTGGTGATGTCCAGCTGATGTGTTTTTCTTGTTTGTTTGTTTTTTGTTGTTGCTGCTTGTGCTTTTGTTGTCATATTTCAGAAACTATCACTTAGGCCAAGGTCAGAAGATTTACCCCTATGTTTATTCCTAAGAATTTTATAGTTTTAGCTCATTCATTTAGGTCTTTTACCCATTTTAGTTCATTTTTGCATATTATATCAGGAAAGAGTCCAAGTTCATTATTTTTCATCCAGTTGTTCTGGCGCCATTCATTGAAAAGACTATTGAAAGAATATTGAAAGACCATTGAGTTGTCTTGGCACCCTTTCAGAAAATCAATTTTCTTTAATTATGAAGGTTTGTTTTTGAACTATCAAAGCTATCCCATTAGTCTATATGTTTATCCTTATGCCAACATTACACCCTCATGTTTTCCATTGCTTTGTAGTAAATTTTAAAACTGGGAAGTATGAATCCTCCTTTTCCAAGACTGTTTTAACTATTCAGGGTCCCTTGAATTTCCATGTGAATTTTAGGATCGGCTTAGTTTCTGCAAAGAAGTCAGTTGGGATTTTGATAGATATTGTACTGAATTTATAGATCAATTTGGGGAGTACTACCATCTTAACCCTATTAAAGTCTTTCCATCCATGAATATAGGACGTCTTTCCATTTCTTTAAGTTTTCTTTAATTTCTCTCAACAAAGTTTTATAGATTTCAGGGTATAAGCTTTACACTCCTTTGGTTTACTTTATTCCTAAGTATTTCATTCTTTTTTATATTATTGTAAACAGACTTGTTTTCCTAAGTTCATTTTTGCTTTGTCTTTGCTATTGTGTAGAAACACAATTAATTTTTGTTTGTTGATCTCATATGCTGCAATCTTGCTAAAGACATTTATTAGTTGTAATAGTTTTTCAGTGGATTCCTTAGGATTGATGTTAGCTTTTAAATTTTTGTTCTTTGCAATATTTCTTCCCCTGAAAAATTTAGAACAAATTTAATTTTAAAAATAGTTCAATGTATGCTCCAGTTGTTCTATTCTAGTTCTTGATTTCTCTCACATGTGCTAAGTGAGTATTCTTTCTAATTTACAAATGAGGTTTAGAAAAGTTAAGAAACTTCCTTAAGTCACAAGGTGAAAACAATATTCTCCTTTTTCTGTAGGGCAGGTGAGAGATGGGGATTTACCAACTTTTTTTTTTAACTCTTTCAGGAGCTAAATCTTGCGCGTGCCCACGCACACACACACACACACACACACACACACACACACACACACACACACACACACACACACACTAGGGTCCATTGCTTTGTCAGAGCTGCACTCTGCTAGGCAAGCCTTCTCTGGTTAACTTCCTAGAAGTCAGTACTGATGCTTTTGTTAACTTGTTAACATTATTATGCCAAATGATATATTTGCATTTAGAGTGAATTTCAATATTCCTATCACCATTTACAGATGAAGAAAAGTCCAAAGGGAAAGAGTGGTTTGCCCGAGGTTACATAGAAAAATAGTGGCAAAATAATTCCTGGTCATTTCAACATTGTTGCTGGCTCAGGCTAAAATTTGTTGCATTATTCTTTTGCTGGATCTAGACACTGTCCCTCATACCCTTCCAGAGTTGTGACCTCAAAGAGAAATGCATAATCAAGCAGATGAATTCCCTGGGCAAAGCTGAGAAGGACTAATGACCATCTATTATGGAGGATAAGATTTTATTCAGTTAGTCATTCATTCAACAAATATTCATTGAATACCTAGTATGTACCAGGTCAGGAGATAGATAAGGGAGTACAGTGATAAAGACACAACCTTTGTCTTCTGCAAGCTTACAGCACAGTGGGAGAAGCAATAAACCAACTATTTCCATATTGTGTGACAAAATCTGGAAACATGGAAAAATGTCAGAGGTCATTCACCAAGATTCTTGAAGGATAATACATCTAAGCAGGTTTACAAGTATAAGTAGGGGGAGAACACAGCGACAAGTAAGCAGTTTGAGAAAACAAGGTACTTAGGGGACTGGTGAGAATTCTGCAGGATTATGGCAAATGGAGGCCAATGTATGGGGGAGTGGGTGCACGTGTGTGTGTGTCCTCAGTGCACAGAACATTGCTCAGCACAGATTATATTCTCTATAGATATTTATTGGGGAGAATGAGTGGATAATAAAGGTGAGTCTGGAAAAGACAGGCATCAAATCAGGAAGTGCCTTGTACAACCATCTAGCAAAATTGTAATTTTATCCTAAAGATGACAAAATCATAAAGGGCTTTCATCCAGAAAGTGATGTCGTTGCTTGTGCCCAGTGGAAGTGTGGTAAGTGGATTAGAAATGAGCAGACTTGGGTATGGAGAGCAAGGTGTTACAGAAACCCAGGTGAGAAGTGAGGGCTGCAGAAGAAGGAGTCACGTGGCGAAGAGGTGCCAACTGAGATGAGTAGGGAGGTGTTCAGCTCTTGGTGTCTGGGTTGGAAGGGTGGGAGTGGAAGTAAAAAGAGTAGAAAGCTCCCATGTTTCTGCATTTTTTAGAAGTTTTGTCTTGAGAGGAAGCATGAGATAGTATATGAAAATGAGCCTACATTTTCCTTAAAAAGAGGGAAAGAAGCAGAAATATCAAGTAGGGTAACAATTTCCTTCTCCTTCCCTTCCTCTTACACTCTTTTTCCATTCCTTTCTGCCTCCTTTTTTTCTGCTCTTCTGGCCTTCCTGATTTCTTTCCTTTCTAAATGAATCGTTTAGGGAGAAAGCAAGAAAAGAAGGCATGCCAGGAGAGTCATTCTTTCTCTGAATCCTTTCTAACCTTTTTCATTTTAAATGAAGGGCATTGAAAAATCACTGAGGTTTCCTCCAATTCAGAAATTCTCTGTTCTATGATGGATCTTTATGAATACATACGTGGTCAGGGTGGACTTCCTAAACAAAGGAAATCCTGAAGACTTTTGACAAGAGGGAGACAAAGTACAAAAGTAAGAACACCTGGCTGGAATTCAGGAGTCCTGACTCAATCCAACTAGCCAGGTGACCTTAGGTAAGTCAGTCCACTTCACCTAAAATGAAGGTGAAAGACAGTGGACTGAGGGATCTCTATGGCACCTTTCCACCTAGCTATGTCTGACTCCATGAATAGCGTGCAGAAGGACTCTTTCTTTGCCTTCCCACTCCTCCTCACTCCCTTCCTTATCTAGATATTATGATTCCTCTCTTTGATCTGAGTTATTTCCTAGTGTTTACTCTACTTCCTGAGGAGGGCTCATCTTTGACATTCGATTTAAGCTGTTCAGGAAATATATGTGTCATTCACTTGGCTTTAAGAGAGAACTTCTAATCACAGATACATCTGCTCTTGCTGCAGAGCGTGAGGTCAGGATCTGATATCCCAGTTACAAGAAGTCTCCTCCTGGCCTGCATGCATCAGGAGCATGATGTACAATGTTTGTATCAGTGATCAATGACATTTTCCTATTGGAAAAATGAATACGAACAGTACTTCCCAAATGTAAAGGATGGTAATGCTCCTTTTCATGATAATAAATGCTGCTGACTCAAACAAAAGAAAAATCTCCACTAATCCACTTATATAACTTGAAGATGAAAGTCAAATATAGATGTCTGATGGGATATGCAGAATTGAAATCTTGGACCAGACGACTGTGTAGCTTGATCAGGAAGAGAGCAACAGTCTTTAATTTGTTGTGCGTTATGCAGTTATGCTAGATTTTGGGAAATGCAAACCTTTTATCTAGGAATGCTTTTTAATGTTTGAAACAAAAGATGAATTTTCAGTGATTTTAAAATCGTGTCCTATATTTAATTTTCAGCTTCTCTCCGCGTTGGGCTCTCACATCTAATGCTTCCAGCAAGATATCTGCATAGAAAAACTGAAGAAGAAAGACACTGTACCACTTTCTGCAAATCACCTCAGGCAGTTGCTGATGAGGTGGCTTGATAAGAAGGCAAAGCCTTTACTCACCTGGGTCTCCAGCTATTCGATAAACATGAGATGAACGTGGGTAGCAGAGAATATTTAATTGCTGCAGGCAGAATTCTAAATGTTTTTCTTAAAAAAAAATCTCATATTTGATTTAGAGGCTGGGATTTTTAAGAAAAGCTTTTCTTTTTAGATATACAAGCAGATAATTTTACCAGAAGAAAAAATGTTTACAGTGCAGTGTTGCTTAGCAACCAATATCCATCAGCTCATCTAAGGACTCCCAGGCTGCGCGGGAGCTCTCATCCTAGTTTTGCATACTGGTGTGACTTTAGGTCTCTCATGAACCCCTCTTGGCTTTGTTTACTTTTCTGTGTGCCTACTATGCACTGGGTTCTTTGTATACATGAACTCATTAAGCCAATGTTGGGAAACAAAATGTTAAACCCTTTCCAGATCAACTCCCATCCCTTTATTCCCCTAGAATAGTGAATGAGGTTGGGAGTCACGATCCCATACTTAGATCACAATCCAATACCCTGAATCTCAGAGCCACCATTTAACAGCTTTGTGCAAGTTACATAATATATATCTGAGCCTCAGTTTCCCAGGAGTGTGCAGCAGTGGTCCTAGCTAGAGTCTATCCATTCTCACTATGGGTGTCAAATTAGGAAATGTCTAAAAGAATCCACTGGATGAAGAGAGATTCTGCATTTAATTTAGTAGTATTCACTACTCTAGCAGACACTTCTCTAGATAGTAGCTTGGTTCATTTCTTTCCTTTCTTTACTTATATGCTCACTTTACCTGGAAAAGTGCTAGATATGACTATCACATGATAAGCAGAGAGATAAGCACTCTCTCTACAGGCTGGAGAAATTTAATGAGCCAGCAGTTTATTCATGTAGCTATAGCAAACACTATTGACTGCCTAATCAATATCCATTCCTTGCAAACAGTGCCCCAATTTTATTCAGATTTCCATGCTTATCTATGTGGCCATGTGATTCAAAGGTGGCAGTTTCCTTCCTGTGTGTGTGAATGTTGATTGGTCTAAGCTAGTTATAATAACATCATATCCTCTGCTTCCGGTTGGTTTAGGCACAAACAAGAGACATAATTCAGTCCAGCAAGTCATGAGAAGATACCCGTTGTGGGTTTCTTCTCATGATAACGAGAAGGAAAAGAATAGAATGAACATGATAAAGATGATACAGCAGAAAGGTACCGAATACTTGGGCCCATCAAGCTATAACTGATGAATCACCTAACCTCATGGGATAATGTTCCTTATTGTTTAAGCCACTGTCCAGCTCAGAGACATACAAAAACTCCAGAGACCCATGGAGAACTATCTTCCACAAGAGGTGTTATGAGTAGACTTATTTTACCAATGAGAAGATTAACGCCCAACATTAAGTGATTTGTTCAAGGTCACATGTCCAAGTTTGAATTTCCTTTCTGCCTCTTCTTTGCTATGTGATCTTGCTTAATTTATATAACCTACAGATACTACTTCCTTTATATCTTCATGAGTCCTTTCTTCCTTCCCCTTCCCACTCTCTATCAGTATTGTGACCCATGTGGCTTCTCACCTGGGTCAGTGTACCAGTTTCTAACAGCTTTATTCTTGTCCTCCAAACTCCCCTAAAAATCAGCCAGTATCTCCTTTCAAAATGCAAATCTTATCATATGATTTCCTATTCTTAATATCCTATAATAACTCTCTCTTGGTTACAGCCCTCACAACAGGTTATGAGACCCTTACTTATTTGCCCCCTGTCTAGTCTTTCAAGCTTCCATGCAGTATGCATTTCCTTTTGCTTCCAGACCACCTGGAAATTTCCATCACAGTTTGTAAGAAACTCACACAACTTCTCTTTGGAGCTTTGTCAGAATCTCTCCCCATCCCAGACAGATTAATCACTCCCTTTTCCTTTTTCTTTCCTTCCCCTGGCTCTTCCCCACTTATCCCTTTTGGTCTTTTCTCCTTTATTGTGTTTTATCCATTCAGATCCCATTCTCTCAATCACCTATGTCCTGCCAGTGGCAAACAGCCCTGATCTCCAGGAACTTTCATGTATTTCACTGGCCTCTGGAGTCATTGTCCTCAAGTTTGGAAGTCTGGCTTGACCTTTCTCAAAATTGAGTAATGACTTGACCCTGTTGAAAAAGAGTAGAGATCAGTGGTAGGTAGCATGGGGTAGGGGCAAGGAATGGGGATTGACTGAAAGGGGCAAAAGAGAAACTTTGGACTGATGGAAATGATTTATATATTGATTGTGGTGTTAGAAAAAGTTCAGGTCAATGACATATAAGCTAAAGTTGCTAGGTAGAACCTCCAACGCATTCGCCTTAAAAATAGAGCAGACTCAGTTAGAACATGTCCTTCTGCCTCTTGTCTCTCCCTTTATTCTTGTCTGGATCTTGGATTCAATGGTGAGGGTGGAGCAGCCATCTCAGTAACTAGGGTGCAACAAGGAAATGGGAACGATGACAGAGCAGAAAGCAGAAGGGAGCCTGGCTCACTAGTGACATCGTGGAATCTTTCTGGTAGTCTTGGGTGGTTTATCTTCGGGTACCTCATTTTGTGTTTAAATTGTTTAAGCCATTGTTTTTCAGATTTCAAGTGCAATTCTTAACTGACTCATCTTTGAAGCTGCATGCCTACCCTGGAAAAAGCTGGCAGACCAATGAATAATACATTCAATCAGTGTAGGTCACCCAACTGATTTGGGATTTTAACTGAAACTGTCAAAATCACATGCTTGCCTAACCCTTTCTCTAACTGGCAGGATTTTACATCCCAAACAGCCAGGTATTTGCTTAAAGTTTCCTTTTGCCTCTGTTGGAATGCATGCTGCTTTCTTGGGCTCAGGCTCCCTGCTCAGATGGAAATCAGGTCCTCCCCAATCCCACGAAGTAGGCCAGGTTCTAATGTAATCAGCTCAGGCCAGCACTGCAGAGTTACTTTGTTGTTTGTTTTTATATAAAAATCTGCCAGCTGGAACCAACATAAATCAATAGTGTCTAAACATGGAGTTTCCTGTTTTCAAATTTCTTTGGTCCCCTCAAGAAATGTGAAAACAAGAATCAAAGTGATTCCATCAGGAGTCTCCACTGAGGCTGAGAGGGGACCTGGGTGTCTGGGGGGCAGGAGCAGAGAAAGCATGCTTTCTTTATTAAGCTGGAGCCTTGCCTGCCTTACTGCATTCACCTCCAGGTCCTGGCTCAGTCCCAAGCATCAGAGGTGTGAGATCCCAGGTCCATCCAGCCATGTTGGGTACAGCCAACTTCCGTTCTCGGGAGAAAGACCCACAGCTTGTACACACCTGAGATGGGGACTAGTCCGTGGAAAGATGTTTCCAAAGTGCCTCTCCATTAGGACATAGTACAAAAACTTAAACTCCCATGAATGGATTGTCCAAGAAGGGCCTCCTACTCTCTCTCTCTCCTCCCCAAGGTCAATTTAGTCCATTTTCCTAATCAGTGCTGAGTCCTCCCTATTCTGTGCCTGGAACTTGACCAAATCTGGGGACACAGAGGAAGAATCTGAGGTACCATCTTCAGAAACTGCTTCAGAATCATACGGGCAAAGCCTTACCCCAAGAGATACTGATACAATCTGCCTGGCAGGATGGAGAGGTTGGGTGTTATGTTTTGACTCTGCTTCCCAGGTGAGTTGGCTGCAGAACCAGACTTTGGACCCGTGTTTCTCATGGACACAGAATCCTCTGGCTGGCCAGGTCACTCTATTCACTCTCCCCTGAAACCCTTTTCTTGCCTACCTCTGCACACACACTGCTCTTCTTCCACCCTTAGTTAAATCCTTAGAGCTAGGGTGCATGGGTGGTTCAGTGGTAGAATGCTCACCTTCCATGCCAAAGACCATGGTTCAATTCCCAGATCATGCACCCAGAAAAAAAAAATCCCTACAGTCAAATATTGGACCAGGCATTCTTTGCAAAGCCATTAGTGGTAGGCCTGGTTTGAAACGACTTCCCTTTCTTTGGGCTGTTTTATGTTGGACCCTTCTCCCCCTTTGGCAGTGACTACACAAAGCCATGATGATATCTTTTGTCATCTATTAAAGTGTAAGCCATTCTAGGCTGCATTTATGTCATCTGCCTCAGTCTTACAGTGTCTCTCATCATGTGTTACACAGCAGAGGTGGTGGTGGGTCTGGGACAGTCACTGCAGACCTAGGTTCAGCTCACAGATCAGCAACATCCAAAATTTATGACATCTATCGGATTTCAAAATCCCCTGAGCCTCAGTTGCCACAGCACCAGGGTGGAGGGCTTAGCAGAGAACCAGGCTTCCAGCAATCATTTACTGATTGGTAGTTATTATTAAGACAGATTTGGTTGTTTCTTTTTCTTTTCATTCTTTCTATCTCCTTCACTCTTGGGACATAACTTGTGTTGTTGGTGTGAAAATAAGGCAGAAATATTAATACCAAGCTGAGGTGTAGCCTACATGGCAGATGTGTTGCAGTTGTCACAGAATGCCAAACATAAAGTTCCATTACATTTGAAAATGAGACCCAGTCACATCACAGGTCTACATTTAGCATGTAAGCATGTTCCTTAAGAAGCTCTTTGTTCCTCTTTAGGTATCATACATGCAGCTGAAATATTCTGATATCAGGTGAACAATGCTGATGTCTTTATAGCTCTTTGCAAAAATACCCATATCCATGGTAAATGGAGATTAGCATATTGTCCCCATCCTAATGACATTCAGGTCATGCAAATATGCACATCTATAAATGCAACTAAACTGAAAGTGTGAAACATAAAGAAAGAATTCTCATAGGTCCTTCCTTCTCAAAGTGTAATCTTCAGACCAGCAAAATTGACACCACTTGGGAGCTTGTCAGCAATGTCGAATCTCAGACCCCATCCAGGAGCTACTGAAACAGTCTGCATTTAAACAAGATCCACAGGTGACTTGTAGGAATATTAAAGTTTGAAGAGAGGTTGACAGAGAGCACCTTTCAAAAGGACAATAAGAAGAGGTCTAAGGGGGTGATTGGGTGGTTCAGTGTAAAATACTCGCCTGCCATGCAGAGACCCGGCCCTGACCATGCACCACCACCACCATCCAAACAAAGAAGTCATCCGAGATACAATTTGGTGCCTCTCATGAACATTACTGATATCATGCTATGCTTGGTGGTCCTTCCCTCCACATGAAGACGAAGGGGTCCTTTTTTCTGGCTTCATGGGAGTCCTTAATGGAAGCAGAATCAGTCACTGCTCATATATTTCCACACCTGAATCTTTTTGCCCCCTTGTTTGCCTTAAAAAATAGACTTTAGAGGGGTGACATTATGACCATTCATTTCTCCGGGTGGTAGTAGAAATAGACAGATTTGCAGTTCCTTTGTTCATGTATTAAGCAAAGATTTTTACTGAGCATCTTGGCCTTGGCTAGGCTCCAAAGATAAAAGGAAGAATAGAATACAGTCCTTGATGAGAAAATCAGACTTAAAAAGATCATTACAGCCAACATATAAGCAAAATGGTGTGTGCATAAAGAGGACAAAATGGCTTTGAGCCCTCCAATGAGGTTGCTGGTATAAGCCATGGTTCCCTTTCCCACTGTAGAAAGGAAGACCTGAGGAGGCAGGAGTTGGAATAAAATGCACCCATGATAGACCTTTGGGAATCTGACTCTCAAAACTCCCTGTCCTCTGTGTCTGGCTTTTCTCCTCAGGTGGGCACAATGGCTCCCTACATCTTTATTAATCCTAATTCCAAGGACCAAAAGTGATGTCTTTAAATTTATTTCCTCTTGAACCGAGCTCAACAGCTTGCTTTGCCTCTATTCTTCCCACAATTACTCTACTTAGGTTCTTCTAAATATTTTACAGCGTCTTTCCTACAATTAGATCAGGAAACAAAGAATAAACCTTATCGGTGATTTGTGCCAATATCTTGCAGTGCCGTGGAAGAGATGTTTTGATTATGTGTTTTTCATTACCAAAAACTCTATAGCACAATAAATTAATTCAATGTTGTGCACTTATCTATTAGACACATTACTATAGGAGTATAAAAATGTTAATTATTCATTATCACCACTCTGATTATTTGTTGTGGCTGATAATTACATTGAATATATTTTATATCAGTAATAACCTTCTGTCTACATTTACAACATATTGTATCTTGGGGGCTTGTCAAGTTTTTTCCCCAAGCCTTTCCTTTATTAAGACACAGACCTCAAGAGTACATAACCTTTATGTTGAAGGCTGATTTTCTTCTTTCATATAAAGAGCAAATATTATAGATTAATTAATCCAGGATGATTATAATTTAATCACTCTTCCTTTGGCTTCACAGGGGATTCAGCTTTTATTCAGTTGCTCATTCATATTGTTATGAAGAATAAATGCCGTCATAAAATATTTGTGTGCTATGAATTCATGGAACAACTAACCTGAGAATCTGGGATGATGTGTGGCAGCCGAGCCCCCACTGGAGGGTCCCTACTTGTGGTCTCAGCCTCAAATACAATGCTCAGCAACCCGTCCAGGAGAACTTGGCCCTGGCCCACCATTTCAGCTTGCTAAAGCTGCTGCAAATGCAATATACCAGAAATGGGTTGGCTTTTTCAATGAAAATGTGTAAGGTTACAAATGTACAGTTCTAAGGCCATGAAAAGGTCCAAATTAAGGGATCAGGAGGAAGATGCCTTCTCTCAGGAAAGCCCGCTGGCATCCAGGGTTCCTCTGTCACATGGAAAGGCACAAGGTGACGTCTGCTCATCCTTCTCTTCTGGGTTTTGGTTTCAAAATAGCTTTCTCTCTCCAAACGTCTCTGGGTGTTTCTGTCTTAGCTTCGCTGAGCTCTCTGAGTTTCATCTGTCTTTTATCCCCTCACAGTAGACTCCAAAAAGAGTATTAAGACCCACCTTGAATGGGCTGAGTCATATCTCTGTGGAGCCAACCCAATGAAAACGCCCCACCCAGCAACTGGTCTGCATCCATAAGGATGGATTAAGAGAACATGGCCTTATATGGGGTACATAACAGCTTCAAAACAGCACACTCACTGATCTTAGAGCAGTCCAATTTCAAGCAAAATACTATAGCATCACAAAATTTATGGAAAAACCTACTAGGTACTCTGGGAATAAACAAACTAGTAACTGCTTGATCTTGGTGCAGTTATTTAACTTCTTTGTACCTTGATTTTGTCATCTGGAGAATGGAGATAATAAAATCTACTTCACTGTGGATAGTGAGGTTTAAATAAGCGAATAATAAGTGTTGAAGTGCTTCAAATGGTGGCTAGCCCCTGGCAAACAAGTAATAAATCTAAGCCGTTATTATAACTATCATTCTACAGATGTTTCTCTGGGGAGGTGGAGACAGGTACATAAGAACACAATTAACTGTTCAGACACAGTCATCAGGGTCTATTGAAAGGCACAAATGAAGGACCTGGTCAGTTTGAGTGAGATGTGGTGGGTTGGGAAAGCTTTGGGAAAGGAGGTGCTTCACAAAAGGAATATATGGTGCAGCTCCACTCTGGGGAAGACTGGGGGAGGGCAGGCAGGGGCTGTTCTGAGACAGTAAAGGCTTTCAGTAAGGGTTGGGAAGCTCATCAGCTACCTTGCAGATGCAGTGAGCTGGCTAGGTCAGCAAGGACAGAGCAGAGAGCTGGGACCTCATTCTGAAGGCACCAGTGAACCAGTAAAAAGCCTTTGGGCAGGGCAGTCACAAATTAGATTAGCACCGCAACAGCCTGGAATGGGAGAGAGGTTGGATGAGGGTCCAGAAAGGAGAAAATGGATGGCAGGGATCCAGGCAGGGCCTTAGAGGATCAAGTAGAGGCAGGGAAATGTGAGCTGGTGGTGCAGAAGTTGAACAAAGACATAATTAACTCCTCAACTGGTCCAAGGATGCCTATGAGAGGGTGCAGGAGGTGAGGCTTTTGAGCTTGGTTTTAAATAGCAGCCGTATTACTGATGGGGTGGAGGTGCAAAATAGGCAGAAAGGAGAGAAGGATTACAGGGGGAAAATACAAATGGAAGATCTGGAGGAATGAAACAGCCTAGTGGGTACCGGTGTTATTTACAGCAACCAACATTTATTATGTGTCCACTGCATGCAAGGGACTGTGCAAATTGCTTCCCTTCTATTACCTCATTAAATTCTTGCAGCAGCCCGCTGAAGAAAATGTCATTATGATCGCCATTTTACAGATGAGGAAACCAAAACTTTGATTATTACCATGAGGGCCACAGAGCAAGAAAGTGGCAGATTTGCATCCTGGTACATTTCCAACCCCACCTTCATGCCATCTTCTTTATAGCCCTTTTAGAAAGACAACCATATCCATGGAAAATGGAGAACATTAGGATCTTGTCCCCACCTGTTATGCACAGATCATGGAAATATAAGCATTTCTAAGGCAGCTCAACAGAAAGAGTGAGACATAAAGAAAAAGGTTTCCAGATCCTAGCTGCTTAGTGTGATCTGCAGACCTGCAGAACTGAGGTCCCCGGGAGCTTGTCAGCAGTGCAAAGTCTCACGCCGCCTTCCCACATGTACTGAGCATCGTCCGAGAACCGAGACCAGGTCCCATAGCTTTGGGGTGTTTCGTTCCCTATCTGACAGCAATCATCAGAGCCCACGTACAGAGCTGAGCCTGGGCGTGCCTGGAGGGGGTGCATTGGCAAGTCATCTGGGCTTCTGAGCAGCCATTGGTTATGTGCTGTATAAAGTTGAAATTGAAGCCATGCTAGGAAAGGGCTCCTGCTCTGAGATGAGTAGGGCTAGGAGATGAATGTGCTCTAGCGGCCGCCACATTCCACAGGCTGCAGGAGACGTCACGGAGACAGTGACGTCTCGGAGACAGTGACGTCACGGAGACAGTGACGTCTCGGAGACAGTGACGTCACGGGAGCGTCAGCGAAGCGGCATGTGACGTGTGCGCAGGGAGGGGGCTGTGAGTGAGGGTGGAGGCTCCCCGAATCACTGACAGGAAGATCTCTGAGGAGATCTGAAGATTCAAGGGACATTCCAGCTGAGGTAACACTTAGGACATGTAGGTGGACAGCACTGAGGTAAAAGATGGGAGAAAGCAATTCCCAAGTTCCTCATTTTGCTGGGCCTCAGTGCTCTTCTTTGTTAAATGCCGTCTCACGTCACAGGACTGGAGGAGGACTGGTGATAAGGTATCTCGGTGACAGGCCAGGTGCTCAGCTAATGCCCCGGCAGCCAAGACCCACAGCTAAAACCCCGGCGTGGCAGTGCCCCTCCCCAACATAAGGGGGTGCTGAGGCCTTGGGCTGCCGACATGTGGGCTGGCCTCCGACAGGATTTTGAATAGGGGCTTATAGGGACACTTTTGGAAGACAGGCTAAAACAGATTCATTAGCTTCAGGAATGCCCCTCATGATCAGTTCTCAGCCCTGAGATTCAGATTCTTTTGGTCTGGAGTGGGTTCAGGTATGGGTATATTTTAAAATGCCCCCCTCCCCACCCAGGTCAAAAGCACCAATTTAGACTGAGGGTGAAGGATGGCTGTTCAGGCTCTACCAGGTCTTTTCATGAGCTCCAGCGATGCTTCCCTAAGTGCAGACACACTAACAGGCAACTGTGTGGAAACAGCTACAAAGCCTCAGAGCCACAAGGTGGCTCTTCAGGAGGCTCAACCAGTCATGCACCCGCTCCAGAGGGCCAAGGTGTGATGCGAACAGCACGCAGTTGGCCAGCTGCAAAACTTCCCAACCATGGTACTGAGGGAGGCTTTGGAGCAACTTGACTCAAAATCTTGAACATTTGTTCAGCCCGGAGGCAGGGGAATGGACGAGAAGACTGCTGAGTGCTCCACTAGCCCAGCTTCATAGAACTAGGAGGGAGGATGTGCGCTGTCCTGGAGCAGAGAGGACGGCTGCAGGAATCCTAACTTCAGCCATGCCTATGACCCAGGGCACAGGGCAGGTTTTGACGAGTTTGGCCTCCTCTATGTAGTCAACTCTCAATTGTGCAGGAGAAGATTTTCCTGTTTATGGATTACATTCAGCAGACTTTTAATTCCAACTTGTGTTTTTCCACTACTCCACACCCTCCTCCCATTG
This sequence comes from Tamandua tetradactyla, assembly GCF_023851605.1. Lineage (NCBI taxonomy): Eukaryota > Metazoa > Chordata > Mammalia > Pilosa > Myrmecophagidae > Tamandua > Tamandua tetradactyla. The sequence continues at coordinate 94,943,106 of NC_135329.1, read as the reverse complement.
CCTGGATGGCTGGTAGAATCCTACCACTGTTATCTGAACAACGAGAATTAGGAAGCCAAATTGGCTCCCAGCACTTGACTTGGTGCTGAGCAGACATTGGTAATTAATAAATATGTATTGGTTGATGGGTGGATGCCACCAGATCCCAATGTGTAGCTCAAAGCATAAGAGTGTTTTTTTGGGTTGTCTTCTTTCCTTCCTTGTGCAGTGAGCAAGAGTTCACTGAGATACTTTCTAGACCGAGTAATTGCCCCATCTACAAATGTTCCTCAACTCCAAAAACAGAAAACAGACATTTTCTCTTCATTGCTAAAGTGACATTTTAAAATAACTTTTTGTTGGTTTATTGTATTTTAGACCTAATATACAATCTAGAAGAATTTCCACAATATTCTGACCTAAACTTTATTTTTGCCATTTAACTATTAAAGTGCTGTATTTAATCACTATTATACCCCTGTTTAAAAGTATGTTGAAATGTTTAGAGAGAAAAGCTGCTGGTTAAGGCATTTTATGAGCGTGTATATCTGAACTCAACTGCCAAAATAAGTTCAGAAGCATCAGAGTTTAATGAAGGGCTTGTATAATGCTTTAAGAGAATTAAGTGTGAAGTGACCTGGTGGCTCCAGAAATGAACTTCTAATTTCAAAAGGGTTATAATGGGGTATTAGTCACTCTGGGAGTGACTTTTATTTATTCAAGGAGATATTTAGATTTGGAGAAGGAGAAATTACATGGAAGAAAGTCATCTTTTAGAAAAGATAGTGCAGAAACGTTAGGTCCAAAATGTAACCAATAATAGGGTGTAGTTTAAGGCCATTATTATTGACAAGAAAGCAAAATGCTGTCAAGTGTTTCATAATTTTGTTTTTGTGCCCCTGTTTTATTGAAGTAATATTCTTATTAAGCTTTTCCACGGCTTAAAGCATGTGTGGAAAATCTGCTACTGTTCCTTAAGTTGTATCTTCTTCCAGAAGGGGTTCTTCTGCTTCTTTGTAGGCTATTTTCCTGTTTTTATTGGACTATCAGTTAGTATTTGTAGTTGTAATAGAAGCAGTATAGTAGTAGTGGTGTCTTTGATGTGGCAGGTTTATGTAGTTCTTGTGCCATTTCTGTTTATCTTTCTCATGGTTAACCTAGACATGTCTGCCCGGATCTTCTGTTGTTTAATGTAGTTCAGTTTAATTATTTTAGGATCTGTCTCACCTTCTCTGCATGTTTTCCCTTAGAGTTACAGTTTGAGAGTAGAGTATTGCTTATTGATTATATTTCTGTGACTTGATGGTACAGAGACGGAGGACAAAAGAGCTCAGTGGCAGCTATGTGCAGTTCTGGGAGGTTCTGGTTCTGTGCTCTCTTTTGATATCTTATTAAATATTCTGTGCCAGGCACTACTCCATCTAACCAAGGGCACCCCTCATTCTGTGAGATTTACTGATTCCCACCTCCTCTCAGCAGAGTGCCCTGAAAGATGGTCCACTCTGGTGGTATTTCCTGCCCTGGTCTGGCCCTCCATCCTCTGCCGAAAACTGCAGCAGCATGTAGGGGCCTCTGCTCTCAAGGATTTTTTCTTCATTTCCCCTGGGTTTCCTACTCAATCCATTGGTCCACTTCTCTTTGAAAGTATTACTGAGCTATCTCATGATTTTTTAAATTTGTTCTATGGTCTTCAGTCTGTTTGGGGGCATAGAGACAGGGTTAGTCTTGTCATACACAATTTCTTTTTCTTCATTTGGCCACCATTTCTGTAATTTTATGGCATATAGCTATTTTCCTTTCACTGTTTCGTTGCTGTTGGTGAACTTTTGGCAGGTTTTAACAAAATGTTTTTGGTAGTTTCCTTAAGGATTGAGGGAAGGAGAATCTGTGATATTGTTTGTTGTCTCAACCCTGAAGTCTAAAAAAGCCCTGAGGACAAATTAAGAGCCAGAGTCCTCAAGTGGGTGTTGGATATAAATCTCAGAGTTAGGTGAGCAAAGATAGACTTCTCTGGAGCTCAGAAAAAAAGTAGCCAATCAATAATAATTAAACTCTTGGTGAGTGTTCTTGAATGGGGGTGTTTGCAGTTATTTAAAGTCCTCTGAATTATTAAACTTGGTATTTCAAAGTAGGAATTACAGTCGAATTACTATTCACACTTTCATCTCTATGAAGAAATATACTTGAATGGAAAGCACGTGTGCATAACTTTTTATCTTGCTTTCTCTCATTGTCCAGTGGTGAATCTAACCATTTGCTTCTGAAACTAAAAATCTGCCACTACTTTTTGGAAACTACCTGAATTGCAAGCATATTGCAAGCAAAGAATGGGTCTCAATCATGGCTGCACAGTGGAATTATCCAGTGAGCTTTAAAGAAATATTCTTACCTGGGTCCCACAGCCTTAGATTCTGATTTAATTGGTCTGATATGTGACCTGGGGATTGGGATTTTTAGAGGTTTCTCAGGTGATTTTTTCCTTCCATGACTGGCTTTTCCCCCACTTCCATCCTCCCCATCCAACTCTAGTCCTCAGTTCTCCATGTACTCTCTCTAACCTGGCCCATGTAGAGTGGTTGAATTTCAGCATTCCTCCCTCAATCAAAATTCCCATTTTCTTACAACTCATGAGTACAAACTTGAGTTAAATCCATCCAGTATCATTAGCACTGCAAATGAGAACATCCAGAGAAAATACTTTATCCCTTCTCCCAGTTACTGGTCTGTGATGGTGACAGTTCAGTTGGCACAGAGGACTTTGTGCCTTATAGACAGGCACCTATTTATTGGACAGCTTGCCTTTTTCGAACTCGTATTTTCCCAAACAGTATTTCCTTGTCTTATCAGTGTCTCTTCGAATTTGTCCAGCATCCAAAAATTTCCATCATAGAGTGACAATGCAGTGAGTCCCTCTGAGCAAATCTACAGTTAAAAGAAAAAGCAAATTTTGTTTTACCCAGAACATTTCTAGATCATTTGGCAACAAAACCACACTTTTCTTTACTTTAAAATGTAATGAAAACTTGTTCAGTGGAGTTCAGTTTAAGAAATGCTGCTCTAGATCTTTCTCTCATAAAGACACATCTTTGCTTTCATACCACATGACTGCCTACTTGCTGAAAGCAATGTGTGCCCATTGGAATCATGAGGGAGTCATTCTCAACTCCTTTTTCTTCCCCCCTCCATGAAGCACTAAGCATTTACAGGCCTTTCCCTGGCAGATATTTTAAATGTTGATTAGTATTTTCAGAGTGAGTAGAGAAGTCATAAAACATACCTAGGTCAGGAAAATCTTGTAAAAGTTGCTTTACTCCCAAGAATGCAGAAATGCAGCCGTCTGTATTTTGAGAAAAATGACTGCTTCATTTGGCGTCACAATTGGTCATTGCTAATTGAGACCTGAATGCTATAACCTATATGACTCGTCACACTATATTACTGTGTGTTTCCCCGAATAGCTGCCAAGGGTTTGAGAATAAAGAGCCATTGGAGATGAAACCTACCAGTGCTTTCTCTCTCTTGCTCAGTTTGCTTACTATTTCCTGGAGAACAGCTCATGCCTGTTCTTTCTCATCTATTGTTCTCTAAGCCTCCTTCTTGTGACTAAAAAGCAGATTGTGTTTAGTGGCAGAAATTTCTCTAGTTTGGAATCCATTCGTTGCTCTTTTACTTCTTTCGTACTTTCCCATTTGCCTTAGTATCAGCTTCAGCATTGGATACCCCAATGGACAAAATAAGTTCATGCTCAGAAATTCTAAGGCAAGGGCCATGAAGAAATGAAGAAACCACCACAAAAAACAGAATTGGATTTTTCAAAAGTTTGGAAGGGAATGGTGGAGGTAAAGTTGTGGCTTTTCTTACCCTTGCTTTATGAGTTAGCCAGCTCTTTTTTTTTAATTACCCATGTGGGGCACCATACATTTTTGAGTTTGGGTGAATGAATGGTGTGATACCACCTTTTGTTAGACCGACACAGGTTGTTCAGAGAAAGGAAAGATAGAAAGGGGCAAGAGTACCTGGAAAAGACCCTTGTGAGGGGGGGAGAGGGGAGAGGGGAGGGGAGAGAATGGCCAGGGTCTTGGTTTAGGGCAGACTCTGGGAATTGAACCCAGGTCTCTGGCATGGCAGGCCAGAATTCTGCCACTGAACCATCATTGCACCACCCTTAGTTTTGGTCTTTTATTCTGTCATTTGGAGCCTTTCTATTACAAAACCTATGGAAGATGATTTTTCCCTGATCTTTTTCCTCCTTTGTATCCCAGATACGTGTGTCAAGTTGGTGGGAATGATTGTTGGTGGGGCCTGGGACCTGAGCCTTGCATAGCTTCACAGCATGGCCAGAGAGCCATATTAGCTAGGAGAGCCGGGAGCATGGAAGGAAGGAACCAGGAGGACACAGCATAAACACGTGAAACTACTCAAACAGAGGGGCCAGAGCCCCAACATGGATACTAAAGCAACATCAGCCCATGAAGATGACCATCTGGGTCAAACCAGCAGCCTACCCAGAGCAGCAGCCCTCGTCTGGAGCAGAATTCTGGAGCAGGAGACAAATGTTTTAAGCAATCCTCCAACTGCAATGCCACATCCTTCATATTCCACACCACTCTCCCAACTGCAATGCCACATCCTTCATATTCCACACCACTCTCCCATGTGCCCTTTCCTAGTAACCAGCATTGTAGACTTCACATCTGCAAGTCCTTCAGGTCATTGAGTTGAAATCTCTTATTTGAAGATGGGAAAGTACCTTGATCAGACTAGGGCCAAATTAGAACTACAACTCAGTACTTCTAGTCCTGAACTCTTTCCAGTCTGCCAAGTCCACTTCTGCTCTTTTTCTCATTCACAGTCGACTTCCAAGAAATAGTTTTTAAGCCTTTCGTTTTAAGGTGTAAGCCACTGTTTACAGAGCAATGTAGTTCTTCTAACACCTATATATGAAGTAATGAGGTTCCTATCATGAAATATGAGAAGGTATCTTAGGGAAGGTAGTTCTTGAGCTACATTTTAGGCAGGTTAAGACTTTAGTAGTAAATTCCAGGAGGAAAATGCATCACTGGCAAAGTGAATGGCTTGAGCAAAGGCACAGGGGCAAGAAAGGGCCTGGGTGAGAAATGACAACGAGCCTGAAGCTCTGGTCACTTGAGAGGTAGAAGCGGCACACATAGGAGATAAAACTGGAAAGTCTCAGAACTGTTTTTGCTGAGAGGTTAATGAGTTGTTCTAACATCCCCAGAAACATCTACACTTTAACAGCATTCGCTAAAGAACAGTCCAAAGAAGTCAATCCTCTAATGGTTGCAATCTTGTCCCAGTGGTTGGCCAGTGAGGAGGATGATTTAGATAAACTCCTTCTAGCCTGTCATCAAACTCCCTCAAGACACCTCTTTCCTGTTATGTTTTATCTAGTCTGAAGAGTCCTGAGTACTTGAACTTTCTGGCAGGAGGGGAAGAAGGTCTCTGAGGTCTCATTCCTGGGTAGGTGAAGTTTAGGAAACAGCTTAGGGCTGTGTTTAAAAGCATAATGCAGACTCTCTGTGACCAGAGAGTCTGCATTAAAATCCCAATTCTGTCCCTTACCAGTTGCCTGGTCTTGGGAAGGTTACTCAACAACAGTGCCTCTCATATGCCTCATTTGTAAAATGGTGATGCAAATTATAGTACCTAGCTCCTTGAGTTATTTAAAAGATGTAATGCTATATACTTGGAGCAGTGCCTGGCATGCCATTAAAGCTAAGTATGAGCTGTTATAATTATGGTTATGTTTGTTGTTTTTGTTGATGATGATAATATTATTAACTTTCTTGCCTTCCACATCTTTCCATTCCTTTCTTCTCCTCCAAGCATAGCAAATCCTTCTATTTGAATGGTGCTTTACAATTTGCTATTACCTTCATATACATGATCTTATTTGATCCCTAGTAGGGTAGTAACACTTTCCACATATAAAGATGAGGAAAATAAGCCCCAGGAATGATAGCCTTACCCAATGTCATTAAGCCAGAAAGTGGCAAATGAAAGAGATATGACTTCATATTTTCATTTGTTCATCCATTCATGCATTATTTATCTGCATATATTTTTGTGCGCTTGCTCTGTGCCAAGCATAGGACAAATTATTGCTGATATGGGGATAAGACACTCAACCCCATCTCCCAAGGGCTCATGGATCAATGGGGGAGGGATGGAATATAAATAGGGTGGTGGTGGGAGGTGAAGGAAACAGGGGTCTCCCAAGGTGCCATAGAGGCAAGGGGAGGGAGGTCAGCAGAGGTTTAAAGAAGGTGCACTATGGAGTGAGTTTGGAAAAACAAGTGAGAATCACTGAGCACACTCAGGAAGAAAGGACACTATCACTTCTTTCCCTAACACCTGCCTGCTTCCCTATCACATACTATCTCCATTAGATTGGTAATAACTTTGAGTTTAAACACAAAAGCACAAACTTAACGACCACTCTTTGCTGTGTGCCTCCTCCACAAAAAGCTCACTATTTATCTCAGGGCTCACGACCTGAATAGGGCAAACAATGAGAAAAAAGGGTGCCTGGGATGAGAACAGGTACTATGTGCATGGAGAGCCTGTTAAAGTAACTCATGTCAGAAGTGAGAAAGTTCAAAGGGGTAAGCTCTGCAGCCCACAGGGATGTCTCTGTTTGTCTCAGCCACTGGTGACATTGCATTAACTCCTTTTATAGCCCACACACCATGCAGAAGGCTCTTTCATGCTGTTATCTCATTTATTTCACCATTCAACCCTTGAGAGCAGACACTATGGAGGATGGGGGAACTGAGGTGAAGGAACTTGCCCTGTGTTACTGTATTAGTTACCTATCACTGTGCAGCAGATTATTCCAAAACTTAGTGCCTAAAAACAACTATAATCATTTACTATATTTCACAATTCTCTCATAGTGGACCAGTAACCCAGACTGGACATATTAGGCATGGTTTTGTCTCTGCTGCATTGTATCTGGGGCCTCAGCTGAAAGACTTGAAGGTTGGCGGCTGAAGTCACCTAAGACCTTGCTCAGTCACCTGTCTGAGCACTGATGCTGGCTATCTGCTGCGATCTTAGCTGGGACTGTTGGTCAGAACACTTGCCCAGGGCTGCTCCAAAGGACTGGGCTTCCTCACATCATGGCAGCTGGATTCCAAGAATAGGTGACCATAAAAAGAAAGAACCAGGCAGAAGCTATTGCCTCTTAAGATCTTGCTCAGAGGTCATGCAGCAGCATGTCCACTGTATTCTCATTGAAGCAATTACAAATGTCTATCCAGATTCAAGGAGAGAGAACATAGACCCCACTTCTCAATGGAAGGATTCCAGCAACACATTAAAGAGGAGCATGTGGGATGGACTATATCTTGGCCATCTTTGCAAAAATGATTCCCTACTGTGACACTGTGATCAAATGGCAGAATTGGCATTCTTTCGCTGGTATGGCTGCACAAAACACCTGCCTTTTTCACAACAATACCAGTTCCCTCACTGGGAAAAAGACATGCTTGAACACGGATATCTAAGTATACAAATACAGGCTCTATAGGCTCCAGAGCTGGGCCACATTCCTCTGATTTGGAGAGGGTGGCCATTTCCAGAGCATTCTCCTCTTGACTTCCCTGTTCTCTGAGCTCCCAGGCAGAAATTTCAGAAGAATACACTCCACAGAACCCCCAGCTCAAGGAGTTGAAGAATGAGCTCCAAGACCATCACCTATACAAGCTTGCCTTTCTGTCCTGGTGTTTTTTGGGGGGACGTCCCTAATCTTATTTCCAGCTGTTTCTGCATTTCTATGCTTCCTATCACCTTTAAGGCCCAGATGCGATATGAATTATTCATTTGATTTGGGACAGGTGCACCTATTTCCTGCCAGGACCCCAGGGGCAGGCATAGGAAATTAATTCACAATGTCTGTAGCTGAAGTCACTTGCAATTTCCACACCAAAGAAAGAATAAACTGAAGATATGGGCTTGTGAAAGCACAAAGGTGTTGAGAACAGTTATCAGCTATTCTTCATTGTCTCTGCAGAGACACAAAAATGGGTATTGATTCCTGCATGAAAAGTTTTCGTTAGCTATCAAGAAAGGGATTGTAGGTCCTGGAGGTTATGAGACCCTCTAAAAGTGTCACAGAACCTTTTCCCTGGAATTCTTCAGACAATGGCACAGAACTGCATGGACATAAGAGATAACGGACCTGCTGACTTCTCAAAGTTTCTCTCCAACTGGATTCTATTATTGATTGAGTATTCCAAGACTGACAAGTTGGGACACTGGCCCAAAAGAGGGTTAGGAGTGAAGGTGCCTTCTCCCTGAACTTTATATGAACCTGAAGGAAATGTCGGAGATGGGGCATCGACTGAACTCCAGGTTGTAGACCAGCCATCACTGCTTTGATTTTCTAAGGGTCATTTGGTTATGGCATGTTCTCCTTCTTCAGAACTGTTGTACATGCTTTGGTCTCTAACTTAATTGGAACTGGTTTTCCCTTATAAGTTTCTAAATATTCTCTAATGGGTCCTGGCCCCTTAAGCATGTTTTCAAACACTCAGAATTTCTGAATGGTGAACATTGTTCTTGAACATAGGGGTGAAATAGCTATAGACTTTTAGACCTAGGCAAGGAGAAGACGTAATCTCCTGAGTGGTCCCCATTGCTTTTCCAGGGTTCCACTGAGTTTCCTTAGGACATCTTGGATGAAAGAGAAGACAGCCAGGGAACGGACTCCAGCACCACTCTACCCCAGACCAAACCAGAGTACCTTCTGTTAATCTGTCCTCAACTCTGAATCAAGGGTCCTCATTAAAAGGAACTTAATATTAATCAAACACCCTTGATTTATAGAAGATAGGATGAATGCTTAAAGAGAGTCATTTCTTCCCTATGATAATATTAAATGGGTGTTACACAAAGGGAATATTTTAGAAACCTAAAAGCACAATGCAGTTATATTTTCTACTAGTAAAGTCACCTTCACATTGCGTGTTTTGACTGAAGATCATACAGTTTTTCCATAACTCAAAAGCCATTATTTGTTGGAAAGCTATGGAAACAGAAGGTTTATAAGGTACTAAACTGCCTTTCCAGAATTACCTTGGTAGGAAGGCTCTTTTAAATTTTTTTCCTCTGTTGAATCTATTTTTGTTATTTCAGTAATTGCTCTGCTTGGTCTCTTGGGACAGTTAGGCACCTGGCTGAATTGATTCTTTTCACACTTCAGTTTGAAAGGAGTAGTACGCCATAAAACACTTCTACCCTGATTCTTTTCTTCATTGCCATTTTATTTGGGAACTCTTTGGCCTTAGCAACCCCTACTGATTGATAAGTATGAGCTACAAGAAAGCCATGTAACTACAATTCTAAGTAGTTATGGTTATTTATGGTGTGAAATTTAGCAAATGCATCTGTGCTAGAAATACCTGACTTAAAAATTTTCCAGAAAAAAAAATCATTTTAACACCGAGGGTTTATTTTTTTGTTAACCCCAAGTCCAAGATGGTAACTCATGTGATTACTAATAACTGCTGTCGTTCTGATTATTAATATGCTGTTGTGGCAATGTTGAGATTGAATTCTCCAACATAATTGAATTTTCCAGGTGAAAGTAATAAAGAGCTGTCACTTACTGAATACCTATTAAATACTGGGCACCTTATTTACATAATATCTTTTAATTTAATCCTCACAATGAACCCCATTTTCAAATGGGTGAAGAAACTGAGGCTTTATCATGTTTTAGTCACATGACTGGTGGCTCATAGCTGATGAATGTCATGGCCTGAATTTGGACCTGGCAGTGTCTGACTCTAAAATCCAGGTTCTTTGTCACCTTACTAGACTAGCTATCTCTTAATATGCCATTAGAGGTCTCTTTGGCTAGAAATCCACATCTTTTTCTTTTTTTAATTGGAGAGGTTGTGGGTTTATAGAACAATCGTGCATAAAATACAGGATTCCCATATACTGCCTTATTATTAATACCTAGTATTGGTGTGGCACATTTGTTACAAATGATGAAAGAACATTTTTATCATTGTACTATTAACTATAGTCCATAGTTTAACTTCGAGTTCATGGTTTGTGTTGTGCAGCTCATGGATTTTTAAAAAAAATGTATTCTAGTAATATATATACCCCATAAATTTCTCCTTTTAAGCACATTCAAATATATAGTTCAGTGCTGTTAATTACATTAACAATACATCCTTATCTTTTTAAAAAAGCAGGTACAGACATCATTTATGCTTTTTGGGGGACTCTTGATCTATTATTAAGAATATCTAGCCATTCAAAGGCTACAAAGTGACTACCTAAGGACTATGAGAATTTATGAGGAAGTTTTTCTTTACATCAATTGATCTTAAGCTAAATATTTTTAGTATGAATGTCCTTCTTTTAAAAAAAGAATAGCTTTTCTGCTTCTTCCCTCACTGTGAATTATCACTTCTGGTTTAGGAAAATAAATCACCATGTATGTTGTGGTTATGTACAAAGTAAGAGTAAATAGGATCTGAGTGAAGGCATTTGAGCTCTAATGTCTTAGCACTGGCCACTTAAAACTTTTTGTTTACTCTTATGTTTCCAGTTGAATTTCAGATGATTGTTGCAAGGGCAAGTGACTCTGGGTTAAGGATATTTTACTGCAATTAATATGGCTGCTACCATGCAACTATAGAAACCTTCTTATATCTTGTTGAACACTGAGGTGCTACTAATAATATTCTCTAAAGGTATTGGCTTTTGCAAAAAACAAAGGGACTTTATCCGGTAAGCTCATCTATAGAATGTCCCATTGCATTTGTCCCATTGTCCAAAATGGGAATAGGACTTCATACTTTTATGATGAATCACATTAACTTATTATCAGCATTATGCAATTACTGATTTGTTAATTCAGTGGACATTTATTGAACATCTGCTAAGTGTCAGGTACTGCTCTAGGGCCTGGGAATATTGTAGTGGAGAAAATAAAAGTTCCATGTGTTTATGGAACGTATATTCTATCAAAGTTTTCTACTTCGATGACAACTTAAAAGTGCTTGCAAATTCTATCACATTTATTATCATGGTATGGTCAGAAAAACTCAAAAAACCTAAACCTAAAAACCTGAGCAGGTATTGATCTTCCCATTTCACAGGTGAGGAGACTTACCTGGATTCTCCTCTTCACATCTGGCAGGATCTGGGAAGGACTAAACTTCGTGAACTTTGACAGGAGGAGGAGGCAAAAGTGGCTGAATGTGTGAGGGAGGGTGTGCAGGTGTGAGCCCACCTGGGAGATGCTGCCAAGGTGAAGTTTGAGGACCCCAAGCTGAGATAAATGTGGGTTCATTCTATTGGAGCTTCTCCTTTCTTGCCCTTGCCTTCTCTCTGGCTTCTCAGCACTGTAGGGATACATGGCTGAATACCAAGGTGGGGCTTCTGTCCTCCCTTGGCTGTAATGGGCAGCATGTGGACAGACCACAAATGCTTCCAAGTAGAAGCACTTCTCCCCAAGCACATGGGCTTCACACGAGAGCAGAGCAGTGACACATCTGCCTACCTACACAAAGTAACATGTTTGTCACCAATAGGACTTTTCACCTCTGCAGAGACTCGCTGGAAAAGCATTGACTGCAGGATACAAATCACGTGTGTTCCTTGTCAGGAAGTGTTCCTTAAGAGTTCAAATGCCCCATAATTATCCAGCAGTGGAAAAGTGCGCTGTGAGGGGCATCAAATAGCAGCAAGCCTCCAGAACCGGCTACCTCTTATCATTTGGCTTCCAGCTAACCTCCTCCACTGATAACACAGGGAACAGGCTCTCCCTAACAGACAGAGGAGGGGTGGAGTTTGCTTCCTTCAGGATGTCCCTGGGGATAGAGAGAGTGGCAAAGTTAAGAAAATCACTGGGGATTTCTCCCACAGAAACCAACGATTTCTCACCTGCTTCGGTCAGCAACCCTTCTCTCCTGCTTCCCACTCCATCCAGAGCAGGACTCCACAGTTTTCTCCAGAGGATCATCCAAAATATCCATACACTAAAATAAATGATATTTTACTTGTATAGCTCCCCATTGTCTTGACTCTCAAGTGGGACCTGCTTGGCTACCTGCCCGGAAGGCTGTGAGGATTGAATACGTAGCAGTGAGCTGAGCTACAAAAAGTACAGTGTCCTTTCTCTCTGCACCTGGGTGGGTTATCACCTGGATATGGCCTTGCTTGGTGAAGCAGAGGCCCTGGGAAGATCTGGGTTTGCACTTGGTTCTTCACTAACCTCTCTGAAGTCAACTTTCCTCACCCTGAACAATAGGACCCTAACACCACCTGCAAGGCACTGTAAAGAGAATGCATTATCATACACAGGATGCCTGGCCCAGGGCTCAGAACACAGCTGAAGCTGTGATTTTAGCTCTTCTATTTTATCCACATGCTATGTGTATTAACGATAAGGTAAATTTGTAGAGCACCTGAGTCATTACCATTATTTAATTGGATCATCATAGTTTTAACTGATAAAGGGTATTATTTTCTTTATATCCCTTTTCCCATCACTGGACCTTTTTTTTTTTTTTTTTGGCAAACATTCAATCAGGTATTTACTAAATACAAAAGCAATCCACTTGGTCTTCCCTTCAGCAGACTAGAGGTAGAAGTCAGTGATATTTCCACCCTGTGGAAGTGATGAAACTGAGGGTTTGTTGGTGACGTCCACCAGATCCTTTGCTGGTTGGCATCCAAGCAGCCCCATCTTCCTACCTGAAGTCCAGCAGGGACAGCAGGTCACCACTACCCCCACCCCTTTTGGGTTAGTCTGCTGAAGCAAACTTAAAAACAAACCCAAATACTGAGACTTAATCTAAACCACAGTTCTTTTACCTATGAGGGGCATTATAAAGGTGGCTGGCTCAGGAGCTCTGGGGGCCAAACTGATTTCATGCTGCTGTCCCTTTTCCGCCAAATCGGGGCCTTTAGACACCGTTTGCGGCAATCCCGGTAACTCAGGCCCTAAGAAAGAACGTTCGTGAGAGTCATCTAACCAGGTGAAACGTAAACAGAAAATAGGAAGAATGGATTCTGTGTTTGTCCAAAACAATTTTGGATTTCTCCTCAGGTTGAAAAATCAGTGCTAGCTAATGATATTCCTGTTTAAAGGAGCAAGGTCGTCCAGACAGGTCCCTCGGGGTCGACCAGAAGGATGCAGAGCTTGAGACAAGGAGCCTGAAAGTCTATATTACCACATACTGTCTCCAAAGCTTATTTTCTCAGCTCACATTTAGACTTTATTGGTTCTAATCTGTTTAAAAGGGGGAGGGGCGGAAACACCCGATACCATCTGCTTCATTGTTTTGTGGGAAAATGTATGCAGTTAAAGGGGAGAAAAACATTATTTGCCTAGTTGGAAGCTTTCTGTGCTCCCCCACAACTATTTGACCTGAATATATTAAATATTGTAATGTTTTGTTACACGTCCCACGGCAAAAAAAAAAAAAAGAAAAAAAAAATCGGGCTATCACTTATTAACTTTCTGTTCCTGGATCCTCCACCGTTGATTCGATAACGCGAAAGATAGTGGGGGAAATCCAAAGATAAAGGTTAAACGCTGTTTTATTATGTTTACAGGATTTAAAGGGTAAGTCAAGAAGTGCTTACATAACAGCAAGTGAAAGTGGTGGATTAGTAACTAGAGCGGGACTTAAAAGCAGCCTTAATCCCCCAAATCTCCAGGGGTGAAAGGTCAACCTCTAACACCAGGTTGTGTAAAGAATGGAGGAGGCACAAGCTTCTGTTTCATCGTGGTCCTGTTAATCCACTGAGGAAATGAGCAGCCAAGGGGGCTGGGGAGAGGTAAACGCCTCTTCCAAGAAAAGCCACCTGTGAGTTCAGCCAAGGAGGACGTAATTAAAGTCAGAAGGGCCCGGTGCAGGGGGGGAGGCTGGTGGTTGGTCTCGGCCGGGCGGCAGCAGCGTTTGCATGTGGGGCTTCCACCGCCTCTGAAGAACTGGCCAGGCTGGCCCCCTGCCAAGACCAGCGAATGGACCACAACCTTCCCCACAGGCACTTGTCATCCTGAAAAGCGGGCCAGCAGCCCAAAATCAGTCACACATACTCACACGTGCACACACACACACACACATGCCATAACACAAACACACACACATACATGCATGCACACACGTGCCTCTACACAAACACACAAATATGCTCATACACATGCACGTACACACATGCACTCACACACACCTACTCATACTTACACACACACACACACACAGCCTATTCGGTAACCCTGGAAGAGGCTCGTTGACTTACTAAAAGATTCAGCTGCCAACAATATGGGTCCAAAAGAAATATCAATAAATCTCTTGCTCTTGCTTGGTTGCTCTTGCTTGCTCATCAAAAACTGGGAAAAAAGTTCTTACTCATGAATATAAGATTTAAATAGATCCTCTAGGCAGAGTTCTGGCCTGCCATGCTGGAGACCCGGGTTCGATTCCCAGTGCCTGCCCATGTTAAAAAAAAATTTTTTTTTTAAGTAAATCCTCTAAAATTATAGTCAACCTCGTCCCCTAGGACTTTAAATACTTTTGGAAGTAATTGTCTCTAATATATTGAAATGTACTTCTCTAGCTCTCCGACCCTGTGGCTGTCTCTAAATCCATCCAACTGTCTGGCTGTTTACTGATTAGATGTTTATTTAACACATTTTTTGGGGGGGTGGGGGTGCAAGGTCCTGGAATCGAACCCGGTCTTCCGCATGGAAGGCGGGCACTCTAACCACTGTGCTACCCGTGCACCACAATTTAACACATTTTAAGATGCAAAATTTAACCTGAAAGGCAAGGGTGACGTCCTATGGACCTAAGTAATTTTTTATGAGAAGTGTAAGAATACGGACAGCAAAATTAGGTGGCAGTCTCCTTTTGTCCTCTGTGTCTCTGCTGGTAGCCATTTCAGGTAAAAAAAAGTACAGTCAACTTTCTGATCTTCCACACCTGGCTTTGTCCTAGGAGACATCTTCTCCTAAATTCCCCATGAAGTCAGACTACGTTCCATGGGATATTTCAAGTCCACCATTTAAAGAAATGTCTTTCTTCCATACATGGACGAATCAGATCTTTGGATGCAATCAATTTACAGAAGAAAGTTCCAACGCATTTCCACAAAAAGCTAAGAAAGCTTTTCCGAGTAGCCGTTTCATATTTATTCTGAGCTGGCCTTTATTAAATCACTGGTGAAAAATACGGAGATTCGTCTCAGCTGTAGTTTCATCATCTTACAACAACAGAAGCATTTATCTTGCGAAATTGCACAAGCCGAGCCTGGTGCAGGCTGATGGCTCCGAGAGCTTTTGGCATTAGTATTGGATTGTCTTGCCTAAGGTGTCTATGACGCGTTCAGCTGCTAATAGCTTATGTTGTTCATTTTTTACAGAATTTGTGGTTTAAGCATTATACTTAGAATATCCTGAATATTTCTTTCCTTCTTAAAAAAATGGTATCAAACTATTTAATGTAAAACAGGAAAAGTGCTTAGTTGCATATATTTGCTTCTCTGCCACTTCCTTTCTTTCTCCCCCTCCAGGGTCCTCAACTTTTTCCTGGGTGTTTCAGAGCCTGGCTTGTTCCCACCATTTTTTCATTAAGTCAAAACTAATCACCTAACTGTGTTTGGAAAATGAAGGGGAAGATTGGGTATTTGCTTCCCTTGGGATACAGGTTTAAAAAATAGATCATACATGGAGTTCAGATACATGCTGTGAGGATAAAGCTTAAACTTGGTTGGTATTTAAGGTGAGTAACTGAAACTGGAAGGCTCATTCACACAACCAAAAGTATCAGAATCCCAGAAGAAAAAATAATAATAAAAAGCCTCATTACTACACTGATTTGGCTTTAAAAAAGGTCAAATTGTGCCCCTCGATACAAATCATTTGAAATAGTCGAATTGTATATTAAAATGGTTTGCCCCCCCCCCCAAAAAAACACCCTTCTACAGCACTCCTCTAATGGGGGGGGAAAAAAGAGGGAAGGGGAAGGAAACCTTTAAAAACCCAAAGTCTCATCCAAAGCAACTTTAAACTGGAAATTCCACTCTTAAGGGGAGTTGTTTGGGAGGGAACTTAGTTGAAGAAGCTGAGGAGAGGAACTGGTTATGACAAATGGGTGCTGGGTCAAAAGCCAAGACACAATGATTTATTTAAGAAGGAACAATTTCTAAGTAATGGCCCCCAGACGAGTTCTTAGTCAAAAAGAAGATGAGGGACCCAGAAAGGAAGCTGTGTGCAGTGCATGTATGGGGCAGAAGTCATGGGAAATCCCAGGATTCCAGAGGACAGACTCAACCAGGATATCTATGACAGTCTATTGAAAAGGACAAGATAGGAGACATCTGCCATAGGAGATGTGGAAAAGGGGTCATTCCTTCCTCACTATGAATCTTTCAAACTTCTTGCCTCACCTCCAGGAGTCTGATGCGGAAACAACAGGAAGGCTGAAGGGAGAGAACTTGTATACTCCCATCTTACTAAATGCCATCACAGGAATTTGAAGGTAAAATGGCTTTGTCCTAGTAAGTCCCCAAATTCGGTAAAGCACAAGAAGAAACAACACAACTTATACCAAAGAGCTCTATATTCATATTTGCAGGCTGCCACAGAAAAGCAAAGAATATGTTAGACAGAATTGATATCACAGAATAAAAAAAAATAAGGTCAAGAACAAAAAAATAAGATCAAGTACAGATAAGCCACATATTTTGCTCAAAGTCACACAGGTAGAAGATGACAAGGCCCTAGAGTTGCCCATTTTCAAGGACTGATGACTACAACTTTCTACCTTTCATAAAAGAGAAAACAGAGGAGATACTGTGCTGAATGATGCGGTGAGATGGGGGCAGCTCAGGCAGGGCTCAAATCCTGGTCCAAGTCTCACCTGCTGTGCCAATTTGGAGAGAACACTTAGCTTTGCTGTGTCTCACTCTGAGAAATGGGGTGACAAGGGCTTCTCTGAGGGGCTGCGACAGGGATTTAGGGGGATGATTATGTAAAGTACTTAGCACAGTATCTGGCACAAAGTAAACTCTCCATAATGACAACTGTTATTAGCAATTAGCCAGGCAGGCTAGGTATATTAGTCAAGCTAACCAACTTTGTAAGAAGGAGCTCTACTGGCCCCCTCAGAAGTCTCTATGCAATGAATTTCCCCATTTAGGGGAGATTAGGACCATGTGTTCACAGAGGTCAGTCAAATACCACAGTCCCCAGTTGCCCATCCAGCTCCCCACAAATGCCCTTTTAAGTTGATGGAGTGTGACTCTTGACCTGCAGTTTCCTACCCCTTTAGAAAGGTTATCCTTGCCCGGCACTGGTATCTTTGTAGCACAATCAGGTGCAGAGTCTGGGAGGGGGAAGTTGGGCTAACTATTGGACTTTGGGATGGGAGGTAGGGGGACAAGCTGATCACTTTCCATAAAGTTAGCAAGCAGTGTAGGTGCTCATATAATATTCATATTGTAGGAAAGGAGTCTAGAAGGGAAACACAAACACAGCTCTCACTTTCATAAAGCAACTTTCCAGCTTTCTTCTTTTAAAACAACAACTTATGTAAAACTATACATTAGGCAGAGGGGAAATAAATGTGTTCTTTTTCAGAAGAACACAACTCAGAGAGAGGCAGCTTTACAGAGGATCTGAGAGAGTTATCATTTGCGTATAACCAATATCTGATTTCTCCAGGACAAAAAGGAGAAAAGATGCTTTAAATAAAAATTAAGCTCCATTTTAACCCAGCAAATAACTGCCTTTGTGGGCACAGCACCCGATCCTCCCTACACCAGCAACGTTTCTTTCTTTATAAGAGATTCAAGACAAAATGTCAGAATTTTCAAAGCGAACAACCCTCATTCCAAAGGCTTGCCTCCAAAATGCTGGCTCTAAAGTCTGTTAAAAATCTGATAAGAAAATTGGTGGCTTGAATTCCTGTTACAGCTTCCAAACCATCACTAGCAATTATTACCTCTGGCACCCACCTCTTTGCACTTGTGGTCAGTGCTAAAAACTCCTGCCTTCTCCTGTTATCAATAATGCCCACCTGAATTAATCAGAATAACAATGAGAATGAGCACTTTCTGTTGGGACTGTCCCAAATACTTTCCATGTATGAGCTTGTTTCATCTGCACATGACCCTCTGGTTAGGTACCACCACCAGATGGGTTGCGAGCAGGGCTCTGGCTTTCTTTGGGGACACCAGAGGAGCAATTGTGCTCATACCCTTAGGCCAAATCTACAGTCTAGAGCCTGGGGTCCTAGTTCCAATGCATCACAAACAGTGGGTGACTTCGTAGGTTGCTCGAGCCCTTTAAACTTTAGTTTTCTTGTCTGTTAAGTAAAAGATGGACAGTCTAGGACTTCTACTGAGTTCAGGATAGTTATTGTTTTCATAGAACCTAAAGCCAAAAGCCTTGAAAAAATGGAATGTTTACTGCTCAAATTAGTTCATGGCCAGGATTTCAGGTCTGGGTGTCCTATCTGTTGAAGTGTTGCTCCAGTGATCAGGAGGTCCAAGCCAGGTAGTCTGCTAAGAGAGAAAACAAAAAAAAGTAAAAGAGTTTGGAAGAGGCTTGCGTGGCAACTCTGATTTTAGCACATGTGTCTTCAATTACCTCAAGGTGTGTCAAGAGAATTTAAAGTCAAATTAATTCATTCACATTTTACAGTGGTGGTGGTGGTGGGGGGACTTCATGGAACTATTTAAGGAAAGGGGCCCAGGAGAGAGAGGGTCATAGAACAAGTATAGACAGTGTCACAACCCTAAGTGTATAACTATTTCGGCTTTTAAACTTCCATCTGTCTTTCCATCTAATATATCATAGAGCTGAGGATTATGAACTCCTCAAGGAACCAAAGAGTCCATGACCCACCACGGATAGATCGCAAAGCTGTACTTCTGAGTGCAGCTCTTTAAGCTGATGAGGTTTTGCAGTTGCAACTATAGTTCAGCCCCAGTGTAGGTGTTTAAACCAGAGGAAATAATGTACAGAACTTGAAACTGGATGGTTCTCTAGATAGCAGCAGCAGTGTGGAAAGTGATGAGGTAAAAACATGAACTTTAGAGTCAAGCAGATTTAGATGACAAACCTAGCTCTTCAGATGCTTCATCTCTGAGCATTACTTGCCTTTAATTTGAAAGACAGTATAGTTCCTCCATCAGAAGATTTCATAAAAATCAGATATGAGCACATGTATGCAAAATATGGCATATCTGATGATTATTTTTGACCCCTTTCTTCCCTTAGAGAAAAAAAAAAGAGCATTTCAGCATTTTAAGATGTAGAATCAAAGCCTTCAAGCTGGACAATGTTCCTTGGCTAAGTGAGACGGGGTCCTATAAAAATAAAAATAAAAAAAGCATTAAAGCATTTGTGCAAAATGTTTGGCACAAATAAGACAATTCAATTACGAGTTTTTGTCTCTTTTCTCTTAAAAATAATACTGTATCAAGTTTTGTGTTTCTTTTTAATGTAGGGCTGAAATAGTGTGGGCAGAGACTGTTCCTTGCATGCACGGATGTAGTTCTGTAAAGTTGGGAATGAGATTGGGCCGGGGTGTGTGGAAGCCCAAGGCACCAAAAACCAGAAAATCATGTTTCTCTCTAAGATGGAACAAAAAAGTCAATATTCAATTCCTTTATCAAAGTGATATGGCTGCATGACTGTTGAAGTTTTTCATTTTTACTCTTTTGTACATATTGCTCACCTGAGTTATTGGAAAAACTAAACAAACCAAAATAAATAAAAACCAGGTCATTATGTTTATAATGGCCCAGGAAGAAGATTATATCCAAGAAGCTTTATAGCTCCTAAAGTATGTCATCCTGCCTGGTACCACACCCTAATAGTGAGGACAATAATTTACCCATAAAGGTTGATGGCTGGCATTGTATGTTATTCAGTTATTGCATGAGAATTAAAATAAAATTACCTTCTCACCAAAGGAGTTAGGAATCACCCTGGGCAAAGGCTGAGGTAGAGTTCAGAGGAATCTGGGTTCTGAGGATCTTTATTTCTCTATGAAATTAGTGACTGCCTTGTACATTAAATGAATTACACTCAACCTTAAATACCTATTTTCGAAACACAGCCCCTCCCAGCCAGGTCTAAAAATAGATCTTTCCTCTCCCCCAAATCGGCCCATTTTGACCGTTTTTGGACCTTCTCATA
Organism: Tamandua tetradactyla; assembly: GCF_023851605.1. Taxonomy (NCBI): domain Eukaryota; kingdom Metazoa; phylum Chordata; class Mammalia; order Pilosa; family Myrmecophagidae; genus Tamandua; species Tamandua tetradactyla. Next base: position 94,922,921 of record NC_135329.1, on the reverse strand, counting down.
GTCGGAACCACTCCACCAAAGCCTTGATTGCCTCTTTTCAGTCAGCAAAATGCCCAGCGATGGAGTTTTTTCCTACAGTGACCCCTGGGACTGCACAGCTCATATATCAGTCAGAGCAGAAGAGACAGGAGGAAGAGGAAGAAAAATAGGGGTGGGGAAGAGGAGGGGCAGACAGAGGGACGAACCCACACGTAGTCTGGGGGCTCGTTGTTCTCTTCAAGTCTCAGTCCATTTCAGAGAGAAAGAATGTGTTTCAGCAGAATATCCTGGCCGGTCTCAGCCTGCAACTCACCTCTGGACGTGCCAGCATACAGTAGGGGTCTGTCCTCTTCTGTCACCCAGCAGTCTGGCCATCTGTCCATCTTCCCCCACCCCAGTTATGTTCTGGGTCAGAGTATACAGACGCATTTCATATGGAAGCACACATATGTTAAACAATACTCGGGTTTAAGAAGATTTATAGAGATTCAACAACTCATACGCCAGAATATTATTTATACAATACATGCTCAGTATCTTCTCAATTATCCAAATCAGTCAAGGAAGAGGATTATCAATTACAGCTACAGCACTGGGGTTCAGTACAAATTCAAGGAGTCATTGCTTATTTCTGGAAAATACTTAATCAGTATAGACATACCATACAACTTACATGTACAAGCCATTGCTTTTTCATGATAAAATTTGTTTATGGTCATAGAAAATTTGAAAAGTACAAAAAATCAGAACAAAGAGAGGAAAAAAAATCATTTGTAACCCTAGGATTTCAAGAAAGCTGCTATTACCAGTTGAGTGTCTTTGCATCTACTCTTTATTTATATACCTTTAATAGTTATGATCTTAGGCTTTATGCAATTTTGTATCATCCTCTTTTTTCACTTGAAATAAAGCCTAACATTACTGCTTGCTATAAGGTCTTTGCAAACCTAATTATAAATGATTATAAAAGTTACACTGAATGGAGTACCATAATTTACATAGCCATTGCCTTACAGTTTGATGTATAATCTGTTCCCAATTATTTTGCCATCAAAGTGTCTACTACCTACCCCCTGCTCATAGTTTTTCAGGTTCTGTTTTCCTCGCCACCAATCCACACCATTTCTCTCATCTTTCTCTGGAAACCTGGCCATGTTTCATTATTTAACATATTTTTTTGAGCAGTCACCATAAACCAGACACATGCAGCAGACAAGAAAGGCACCATTCCTTCAGCTATGGGGCTTGCTTGCGTCTGGACCTTGGCCACAATTTCTCTGTGCTTCTGGAATCATCGCGCTTTACTGATAAACCATGTGAAACACCCCTCTCACACAAGCCCAACTGGACCATTCATCCTTGAGGGTCAGAGATCATTCCAGTAAGTTTCCTCTGCTACTCTCCATAGCACTTAGCACCAAGCTTTGCAAACGGTGAGCATTTTGTACACAGCAAGTGTGAACAGAAGCCTTGATCTCACTCAATGGATCAACCTCCCTCTGTTGCATGGTCTTGAGCTATTTATTCACGTCAATACATATTTACTGACCACCTCTTACAATACATATTTACTGACCACCTCCAGACCCGATGCTCAACATTGTGGGAAAAACCGAAAGCATTTTTTTTTATCATATCCCTTCCTGAGGCCTTCATCGAGGAAGGAAAATAAAACAGATTCAATGGTGGCTATAATATGAGAAAGACTATGGTCAAGTAATAATAATAATAAAATAGCAGCACCGTATTAAGTGCCTGTCATGTTCTGTTAAATGTCATATATGTTACACCTAATTTTCTAGGTGGTGAGGCTAAGATCTGGGTCTCATGGAAGCTGCCCCCACAGAGTGCAAGAAGGCAGAGGGAAGGAAAGCCACCATGACTGGAGGGGTTTGATAAGGTCTCGCACTGGGAAAGCCACGTGCACAGCAACTTTGAGGCTTCATAACATTCGGAAGCCAAGGGAGAGAAGGGAAAGATGTTCTCAGGTGGAAGAAATATTGTAAGCCAAGGCTTGGAGTCAGAAATCTGATGGTATTTCAGAAATGGCGGCCACTCTGGATATGAACTTATCTGTCAGTGCATAATGCCCACAGTTAGGTTTGGCAGGACTGGGGAGGGGGCCAGACAAATGTGCAGGGAGGTTTGAGCACCTACTGTAAGCCAGAGAAAGGCTTTACCTACATTAGCTCATTTAGCAACCCCCACACCCTAATAAGGTTGATTTTATGACCTCCATTTTGAGGATGTAGAAACCCAGGCTGCTAGTAAGTAATGCAAACTCCATTCTACCTGGCAGCCTGAGACAGGCTCAGATCTCAGAACTGTCTCCTCCACTTGGTAACTGTGAGACCTTGGGCCAGTTACTTAACTTCTTTGTGCCTCTTTGGAGAATCCAAAGGAGGACTCCAGACGTCTCCGCCCCGCACGCGGTTGGCTGGCGGCTGCCCTAATGAGAGCTTAGGTTTCCAGGTTCCTGGCCCAGGGCAGAGCTGGAACTTAACCCAGCAGGTTTGATGGAGCTTTAATGGCTCTCTTCTGTTTGGATGCCCACGCCCAGAGTCCTGCAGGTCAGAGGCGTGTGTCTTGTAAAGCAAGTGATTAAGAAATAAGGATTTGCAAAGAGCAGGCTTCCGGGGAGCCCATCTGGCCCCCGGGTTGGTCGAGCTCCCTGAGGTCACAGGGACGGATCAAAGCAAGAGTTTCTCTAGATCTGCAGGAATGTTAGCTGAGGGCTGATATCGCTAAGCTCATATTCAGTGCCACATTGGGGCGGGGAGGGGGGGTGGCAGCAAAACCTTCCTTCCCCTTCTCCCCACCGCCTTAAGGAAAGGGAAAGCGAGACTCGCTGTGAAGGAAAACTCGCATGTCCTGGTCACCTGCTGAGGACGTACATTATTTCCCGTGATACCTTCAGCAGAGCTAAGAGGAAGATGCTATTATTCCCATTTTTCAGGTGAAGGTACTGAAAGTGGCAGGACCGTAATTTAAACGGAAGCCTCCCAGCTCCCAAGTGGGCGGGCTACCTCCACTTCCGCCTCCTGGGAGACGTATGCGGCTTGGAGTGCAGCTCGTGCAACCAGGCGTGCTGGGAGGAGGGCAGCTCGCTCAAGCACAGTAAACTCCAGACCAGCCCTGTTGTCCAAGGAAAGGGGGCCCAGGAGCCTGGCAGATGTGGGAGACTGAAGCTGTGATTGGGTCCAGTTAACTCAACTGCAGCAATTCTCTATTTGCGGTGGAACTTGTGCTAGCGGCTGGGAGGCAGGGTGGTGTAGAAGTGAGAAAGACATGGTGGGGGAGAGGATAAAATAAATGAGTACCAAGTGATTTGACAGTGATAAGGGGACCTAAGTAGACAACAGAGACTCTGAGCTGTGCTGGAGGGAAGGAGAGAAGGGACTGAGGTGTCAAAGCACCAGGAAAATTCCTCAAGCATTGCATTTACTGCTCTCACTGCATTGTGTTTTAAGCAAAATTTATCTGGCTTTTAAAAATAGAATGTTTCAAAACAAAAAATGAAAGATAACTTCAGCTGGCTTGGGGAAAAATGAAAAGCAATTCACGCGTATGCTTTAAAAATTCAAACTGTGGAGAAAGGCACAAAATGGAAGGTAAAACGCCCTCTTCTGTCTTGAAATTTCTATTCCCACTTGTAACAGCTTTCATTCTTACAAAGATTTATGCATGTATCAGCATCTAGGATTTTCTGTCGTATGTATTATGCAAGACACTATATTATATACTCACTTAGACTTGCTTTTTTTTTTTTTAACCTAATGCCACTTTGCAGATCTTTCCATATCAGCGCAGGCCCTCGTTCTTTCTCCATTGCATGTCTGTTCATCATATGGACATATCATAAAGTTTTAACCAATCCCTTTCATGGACAATTTGTTTTCATTTTTTCCCCCTCCCAATTTCAAACAATACTGCAGTTAGCAACCTTGTATGTTTATTTTGGCAAATGTTTACAAAAATATAAATATATTCAAAAGAATATATCCTCTGGAAAAATTACCCCATTTATATTCCCAGCATAAGGCTGATTTCCTAAGTCCCAACACCAAATATCATCAAACGCTTTAATTTTTGTCTATCTAGGCTATAAAAATTACCTTTCCTTTTATCAAATTATTAGTGAAATTTTTCATTTTTCTGTTGATTGCCTGTTCACAAGCTTTTTTCACAAGCTTCACCCATTTTTTTCTATTTGGTTGTTAATGTTTTTTCTTACTGATTTGTACTAGCTCTTTGTTAATTAAAAAACTTAGCCTTTGGGCGATGCACAGGTGGCTCAGTGGCAGAATTCTTGACTGCTATGCCGGAGACCAACTTAGCCTTTTATGATATGTGTAACAAATATTTTTCCTCAGGTCTTTGTCATTTTATTTTCTATGTGTATTTTGCCTTACGGAGGCTTTAGACTTTTAAATCATCACATTTTCATTTTATTCTTTTATGTTTTCTGAATTATGTATCGGCTTTAAAAAACATTCTTGTACTTTTTATTTTCTGAAAGGGATGTACTTTCACACGTTTACTTCTTTGGTCCAACTGTAATATCTCTTGTTAAAAGTAGTAATCCAACTCTTTTTTTCCAAATAGTTATTTCAAAACATTTAAAAAAATATTTTTCCCACTGCTTTTAAATACCATTTTATCCTGTATTAAGTACCACATATATTTATGTCTATTTCTGTACTCTTCATTCTATTCCATTCAATTTTTTTCTTCTGGTCTAAAGCATTTTATGTATTATACTGCATAATACATTTTAATATATGGTAAAACCAGTTTTTCTTCTTCTTCTTTTTTGGAAGTTTCAGATGTTTACTTTTCCAGATGAATTGTATATAACGTTGCCAAGTACAAGAAAAAAAAGCCATTGGTATTTCAAATGGGATTGTATTGAATTTAGAGATTAATTTTAGGAAAATCGATAGCTTTATAAAGTCAAGGCATTTTATCCAAGAGCTTAGTGCATTTTTGTTGTTACAGAAATATTTTTGTGATTCTCAGTTTTAAAGTTTTCTTTGTTTAGGGTCTGGACTTTTTTTTTAATTAAATTTATATGTAGACAGCATATCTCTGGTTGCTATTATTAATGGAAATTTTATCTGTCTGCATTTTCAAAGTTATTCTTGTTTTCCACAGAAAATAGTATTGATTTTTGCACATTTATTTGTTAACAAACAGTATTTTTTTTAATAGCTTTGAATTGTCTTAAATTTTCTTGGTATATAATCATACCATCTGCAGGAAACGACTTTTCCATCTTCTTTTAAATATACTTCTTATTTCTTGCTTTTCTCCAGTTGTAATGGTTGATACTTTCAGTGCAAGATTAAATAACAATTGTGATAATAGTCATCCTTGTTTCATTACTGACTTTAAAAGAAAACACTTCTATTCACCCCTAAGCATGATTCTGGCTTTTGGTTTCAGGCATACACATACACACTAAGGGGGTATTTATATATTATTAATTTTCTAAGATGTTTTGGTTATGATTTTCAGAATCAGGAAAAATTCTGTGTTTGTATTTTATCATATTAAGAAATTGTCGTTATTCATTTTTTGCTAAATATTTTTTAAAATAAAAAATGTATTATTTATTTGGTCACGCTCCTTTTCAACACCTGTTGGAATGATCCATTTTTTACATTATAATGTGAAATATTATATTAGTAGATGTTTGCTATTTGAACCTCTGTTGCATTAGAACCAAATCTTTTTATTTTCCTTCAATGATTTTTTAATTGCGATCTAATCATCTAAAGTATACAATCTGTGGTTCACAGTATCATCGTAAAGCTGTGCATTCATCATTACAATAGATTTTTGAACATTTCATTTGTCCCAAAACAATAAAAATGAGAATAAAAATTACAATGAAAGTTAAAAAAGAACACCCAAAACATCCCATAACCCCCATACCCTCTATTGTTTATTTATTTTTTTGTCATTTATTTTTCTTACTCATCTGTCCATACACAGGATAAAGGGAGTGTCAGTCACAAGGTTTTCAAATTCACACAGTCACACATTAAAGGCTCTATATTTATTCAGTCATCTTCAAGAATCAAGGCTATTGGATTACAGTTCAACAGTTTCAGATATTTCCCTCTAGCTACTCCAATACACCAAAACCTGAAAACGGATATGTATATACTGCATAAGCATAACCTCCAGAATGACCTCTCGACTACTTGAAATCTCTCAAGCACTGAAACTTTGTTTTGTTTCATTTATCTCCTGCTTTTTGGCCAAGAAAGCTTTCTCATTCCCATGACGCCAGGGCCAGGCTCAACCCCAGGGAGTCATGTCCCATGTTGCCAGGGAGATTTACACCCCTGGGAGTCATGTCTCACATAGGGGAAGGGCAGTGAGTTCACCTATAGAGTTGGCTTAGAGAGAGAGGCCACATCAACAAGAGGCTCACTGGGAATCACTCTTAGGCATATTAATAAGTAGGCTTAGTTTCTCTTTTGCAGGAATAAGTTTCATACAGGCAAGCCTCAAGATCGAGGGCCTGTCCCATCAAATTGGCAGACCCCAGTGCTTGAGAGAATATCAGGTGTTTCCCAAGAGGGGAAGTTTAATATTTCTGCCTTTTCCCCCAGTCCCTCACAGCAATCTGTAATTATGGTGTTCAAATAAGCTGACCATACAAGTTAAATTAGATAATGTGCTACAAGAAGTATCAATTTTGTACTAAATAAACATCCCCCCCCCCTTTTTTTTTTGGTCTCACTCAAAAGTAGGAGTTTTAAAATACAGTCAATATCACCCTTTCCCCTTTAGTCTGATTTATCTTAGTCCTACCTGTATCAGCTGCATTCATATCTCTAATTGAAGTCTGATCTCTTTTTCAGTGCTTTTATCAGTCACCGTATGGGGTGATGCTGACTTTCATAGATTCAGAACTCTACTTCTGAGTCTTGGGTATCACACAGACACCCAAAGTTCCAGGAAATGATCAGATTATACACAAAGAGCCCAGCATCTCAGACTTTAGAAATAACAGTGACACCTCTGGAATACACGTGACTGTTGTAAGAACTTACAATCCAGGAAAATTTACAATGGCCTTTCACCCGATGCTCTCAAGTTCAATTCTCAGAGCTTGCACATTATAGTTAGCCCATATTAGTAAGGCATTATATTATTTGTCTTTTAGTTTCTGGCTCATTTCACTTACTGACAGGACCAGATCTTAGTGGGATGAAGTGTCTTACTCATTTTCCTGTATTGTGAATAGTTTTCTACTTGCTAACCTTGTGTGTACTATATTCATCAATGAGATTCATCTATAGTTGGTATCTGCATGTGCAAGCATTGGGGTGAGTGGATGTGTGAGTTGTCATCAGTCTCAGGGTAGATTTTTATGAGCTCTTCACTTATCTCCACCTTCACTAACCTCTGAACCCCTTAAGGGGAAAAAAAACTGCCTGATTCATGCTAGGATCCTCAGCATCTAGCACAATGCTTAGCATGAGATAGCATTCAATATTTGTCCACAGAATTGAGGGTTGCCAGGCGATAATCTTCTAGTATGAGTCTGTTCCTAATACTGTGTAGGGTATACTTATACTAGAAAATATTTCTTGTTTATCTGAAATTCAAATTTAATGGGTGCCTCATATTTTTATTTGCTAAATCTGGCAACCCTAGGTTTTGAAATAAAGAAATGGAGTGGTCGACACCATGCACTAAAATGATCACCAATAGCTCCAGTCGCACTTTTCATTTATCTTAGGAGCTCTGAAAAGTGAAGTGACAAAGGCTTCCCCGGCCTGAGAGCCACTGAGGACGGAAGTGGAAAGAATTGCTTATTAGAGATTTAACAGGCATCTCTGGATATGTCTTATTGGTCTGTCCCGTGGTTTGAGTGCTCACCTGGCTTTGAAATATTACTATCATAAAAGACAAAAAAATATATATAGACCACGCTAGGTTTATAGCAATGACTAATGCAATAAAATAGAAAAACAAGCAAATGGGCATGTTTAGTGCATAAAAGGGGTGATTTTCAAAAATTATTTCTTTCCCCTTTGGCACTTGGCTGAGACAGTCAGAATAAAGTTCCTCGGTCTTGTCACGCTCAGTGGAAACAATAGCAGGCCAACAAAGACTTAAGTGTAGCCTTGTAGACATCAAGTCATTCTTAATTAGGCCTGGAGAAAACCATTTGCTGGGCAAGCCTGGTGGAGGCCAACGCTGGTGGCTGCCTTCTCCTCGCCAAGCCATCCCCTTAGGGGGGAAGTGGGGCTGCAGCTGCATACGATGCCATCCCACAGTTTGCAGAGAGAAGGGTGCATCTGGCTGGTAGATGCAGACCTGCTATTGGAGGATTTCTCAAGTAAAAGAAAAGGGAGGGTGGTCCTCAGGGATGGCCAAGAAGCAATGGTGCCAAGTTTCCTTTGGACTGGGGACACTTGGAAGTGATAATTCCTCATTCTTATTTGCTTTGTTTTATAGCCAGACAATTCACATTCCTTAGCCCTTAAAAATGCCATTCCGTTCCTACTTCCCAGTTTCATCTCTCAGCATTACCTACCTTGCAGAGTATACTCAGATCATGATGAATTTCTTTCACTTCCCAGGGGGCCTTGTGTTCTCACTTCTAGACCGTAAACATGCTCTGGCTCTGCTTACGAGGTCTCTCAAAACTATGATTGTTTAAGTAATAACCGTCTCCTCATAGAGGCCTCTCCTGACACACACACACATACATACGTACACACACAGTGCAGCACATGGATGTGCTTTCTGGGCTGTGACGAAAAATTGACCATGTCTCCATCACTGCCCTTACCACACACTTAGGATTGCAAGTGTTTAGATGTTTATTTCTCCTGCTACTCCATGACCTTGCTGAAAGCAAGAACCATAACTCAGTTTGCTTTGTATCCCTAATAATAGAGTCTCAATAAATTGTTCAATGAAAGGTCAATAAGTAATGGCCCAAACTTTACCCAAAAAGTCAAAGGAAGAATACCCTAAAATAACTGGCTAGTCTGAAATGGTGAACATTTTGCTTCGCATGCCTTTGACTAACTTTGGATATTGAGTTGTCTAAGTACCCTGTGCTAGCTACCACGAGAAATACAAAAGAAGAGAAGAGAAGAGGCACACCTTGACTTTGACCCCATTGCAACCAAAAGTCCAGCAGAGCGAACTTAAACATGGAGCAGAACTAAGAATAATATAAAGCTAACCTCGTTTTAAAAACTTATAAGATAAAACATCTGCCCAGTCATCAATCTAAAAGAAAATATTCAGTAACATAGTTCAATGTTTTAAAAGAAAGAAAAATGTATCTGAAAGAAAACCAACCCAGGTCTGAAACCAGGCTCTACTATTTACAGCTTGTGTGACTTTGGGCAACTTAAGAAAACTCACTGAACCTTAGTTTCCTAAAACATAAACTGGGGATAATAATTGAAGATGAAGAACAAATGAGATTATGTCTATAAAGCACTCACTACTGTACCTGGCACATAGTACTATTTCCAGAAATGGCAGCTAATATCATTATTCTCCAAAATGCTCAACCTGAAGATATTTGTAAGCTTTTTTAATGTTTGGATATTTAATATTACATAAATGAAAGCTCTAGCATATTTCTAGTTTCTTTTATTTTTCTGGTCGATTTCTTTTTATTTGTGGACGTGTAATATGTGTTCATGAGCTATCTTTTGCAGAGGGTCGTTGTCAGTACTCAGTTCTTCTGGAGCCCACAGATTGGGGAGAACAGCTTTGTCTGAGTTCCTAGAGGGCCAGACCAAGGTCTCACATGCCTGGGTTAATGCTACTGACAGACAAGTTCAAGTTTCTACAGGTTCTGTATGTCTCATACTTGCTCATCCACTGTCTTTCCCATTGGGGGTGGGGCAGGGTGAGTAGGAAGGAGGATGGAAAGCAGGGACATTTGGTTTTCTAAAAGGAAACAAATTTGTGAGCTTCCTAATCCTGCTTGCCACCAAGAAGTATATTCTCCTCACAAGTCTACATTCCCTTCTCATACTACTAGGGAGAAAAGGATGTTCTCCTTCGTCTCTCTTTAAGGAAAGCATGAAAGAAGCAGCAAGCTCTGGGTGGCCTGGGTGAGAATTCAGTCTCTCTATATTCCTGGGTGGCACCTTTAATTCTCTCTTTCTGAGGACGACATTCCAGGCACCTGCCTCTCTTTTGGGGACTTTCTTTATAACTTGTCTATCTTCTCCAATAGGCTGTGAGCCCGTGGAGGACAGGGACTGTGTCTTCTTCATCTCTCTATTCCCAGCCCCTAGTGTAGTGCCCAGTATATAGGAGACATTCGGCAAATATCTGATCAACAAATGAGAAATAAATCAGTCAGTGAAGAAATGGAATTCTTATTTTCCGTTGGCACACTAGTTCCACACTGTCTACCAGTGTGAAATGGAATAGCTTATTTTATTCTCTTTCAGGGACACCCATTTGCATCTGGGAACAGATAACCCAGAATTGTCCCCATTTCTCTGTTATGACATTTTGGAAGATACCTACTTTTACCCCACAATCAGCATCCCTAAAATATACATGGGATTCTAAAAACATTACTATGTTCACGTCCCAGAGCATGGACACTCATGGCCACATGGGAGCACTGCTGATGAAGCCACACACGCTTCCACCCTGCTCCCACTTCCCTTTGAGTAGGCTTTCTCTAATTTCCCCTATTAGGTGAGCATCTCCAGACACACATCTGCTCATCCCAGACACTATTTTCAGATGCTCCAGGTCAAAACCGAGCCTCTGCAAAACTGCAATGTTTGCTCAACTTTTCATTCTAGAATTCAACTCCTCAATCTAGGTGATTTTCTCCTGCCACATTGAATGGTGCCCTTTGACCACCTCCTGCCAATCCAGGGCATTTCTGTAGGGCTGAATCCTTTTTTTGGAATCATCCTGCTCTTGGCGTTCCCCTCTCATGCTCACTCCTGTCCTATAGAAATAGGGACCTGCCTTCTATCTTAAAGTCATCCCTTCCAAAAGTGTCCTGATGATTAGAAGTCTCAAAAAGAAATTCCAATAAGACATTTGATTGTAACAAATACTGCCCCCAAAAGAGCAATAATGGGCATTTTAGACTGGTCAAGAAATTTGGGAGATATTTTTAGGAAAGCCACATTAGAGGTCCCTAAACAGACACTGCCTTGGGTCTGTCTACTAGTGTGCCAAGGACACACACAGTGCTATGCCCAGTAAATGCTTGACTGATGAAAGATGAGTGATCCAAGCATAGATATAAAAACTAATGATATCTGAATATCTTTACTAGGTGAACAAGGATGAAAAGAAATTCCAACATGCTTGAGGACTCAGGCCTGTTTTTTTGTGTGTGTATGTGTGTGTGTTTTATTGATGACAGTGGTGTAAGAGCTCTGGCCCAGTGCTTGGCATATAGTGTGAATTAGATGTGACTCACTGGGGTTAAGAGCACATGGAGGTTTCATTTAAATCTTACTTCCCTTGTTCAGGAATTCTATGGAAGCCCTATTAATTATCCAGTTTTAGTGGAATTAAACTTGAATAGTTCAGAACTACTTTCTGAGAACATAACTGATCGAAGCCTGCTTGTGTGACACTGAGAATTCTTGATTACAGACAGGGGACAATGGGCAGGTGTCCCACCGAGTCTAAAGGAAGATTATGTGATTATTATGTTTGTACTACCTAAGTAAGGTGAAAATACATATGATAAAAAGAATCTCGGGCGGTGCGACGGTGGCTCAGTGGCAGAGTTCTCATCTGCCGTGCTGGAGACCTGGCTTCGATTTCCGGTGCCTACCTATGGAAAAAATGAAAAGAATCTCAAGTTCAATTTTTGGAGAAAAAGCATTGTAGTTTTATGCTTTGAACAAAGGCATATTCTCTCAATTCAAATTCATACCTACAATGGACGAAATATAAAAACCAAAAGTAAAAAGGCATAGTCATGCTCAAAAACATGATGTATGTCCGCCTGCATAGAACATTAAAGGGATAGAAATACAAACAGGTAAGCAACGGTGAAGCAGGGAACCTACTGTACCCCAAATCCAAAGGAGGTGACGTGTGAAAGAATTCATATCCTGTGGGGTAACAGGTTAGGAAAAGCTCTTATTCAAGATGAATCTGGGAACCAAAATTCCGAAAGGCTTAAGAAAAACCAGTGATAAAAATGACCAGTGAAATAATTAGAATTAGCTACTTTTATCCCAAATTAAACAAATATAAGTGAGGAATCTGAAAAATGACTTCCAGATATGATTTATGGTTCTGGAAAGAATGGAGTAGATCCTAGCAGACTACTGATTTCACTTCAAGAACTAAAAAATATATAGATAAATTGCAGAAATCATGTTTTTAAAGATCCCAGAGACTTGGAGTAACAAAGAAAATTAAGTGAAGTAAAATTCCAGAGAAGAAAAAGTCCTTCTGATACGAATACTCTTCCACCACTTGTTTTTTTCCCGTTGGTGCATTTACTGATTTTGGATTGGGGTTGAAGATGGAACCTGACATATGCAGAGGAATTCTATTAGATGAAAGAAATGAGCAAAGCTTTGGGAGGTTGTGCAGGATTGGCATGACCACTGGGAAACCTAGGGACCCAGTAATGCACAGCAGGTGCCCCCCCCCCCGGCTCATTTGTGAAATTCTAGAACTGAGAATCTGTGACAAGGTGGGGTGAAGTATCCCGTGGTCTCATAGTCCTTAGAAGAAATGTTCCTCTTTGAGGAGTGCGGCTGCCTCAAACACTTGTCTGCCTTCTCAGGACAACTGCTAAATTTGGAAGGGGCAAGAATCTATATCCCTGAAGAATGAGTACTGTAAGACTGGGGAGAAAGAAACTTGCCAGCTTGTAAATCAAAAGCTCAGGAAGGACATATCCAAGAAATGGAAAGAAAACAGAGGCTGATGAGATGAGTCTTACTGAAACTGCAATCTCATCCCAACCCAACTCAAGTTCTGATTAGACCGAGTCCATCAACCCTTACCCATTTACCTAACGGAGGCAACAGGGAGCACTTGATGGTGAAAGATGTTATCTGGAGCCTCTGCAGTTCCTTTTTTTTAAAAAAAATTATTAGGCATGTGAACTTGTAAATGGGAATGAAACAGGCATTTTAGAACTATAAAGTACATTGCCCAAAATTAATCATTTCAAGTTGAAATTTGAAGATAAGTCAGTAGAAAATATCAAAACTGAAGCACAGAGTGAAAAATGAATGGGGATTAGAGTAGAGCGTAAGAGCCATGAGGAACATAATGAAAGGACTGAAGATACATGTAACTGGAGCCCTGTAAGGAGAGTATAGATAGAATGAGAGGCACTATTTGTTGAGGAAATTTTGCAAAACTGGTGAAAGATAGCAACCCACAGATTAGAACCTCTAAGCAAAGTAAACAGAATGAAAATCACACTTAGGCTTATCGTAACCAAGCAGCTGGAGGACAGAGACTACATGTAAGAGATGGGGAGGGACATGCTACTTTCTAAACATCATTAATTAGACTAAAGGCTAATTTCAACCAAAAGTATGGAGGCCAAAAAAACGATAAAAAATAGCACCTTTAAAATATGGAAAGAAAAATGTTCCAACATAAAATTTTATTCCCACTAGAAATTTATTTCAAAAATGAAAGTAGATTAAGACCCACCCTGATTCAGTTAGCCACACTTTAACTTAATGTCTTCAGAATGTCCATTTTACAATAGGTTCACACCCATGAGGATCCACTGAACTGAAATTCATGCCATGAAATAGGGAAATCAACTCATTATCAAGCCTTTGGTCTTGGTTGTTATCAACAATAAAAAAGTATCTCACTCACAGGATTTACCATGTGAAAAATATTTCAAAATTGCTTTAGCACATTGATTGTACACCATGTATTGAAAGTTTGTATATTAAGAATGTATGTGCTTGTACATTATTGTATCTATAAAATTAAAAAAAATTTATTTTTTTTAAATAAATGAAAGTAAAATAGGAACCAATTAAAAATCATGAAAATGACAAGTACAGTCATTCAAACACAACCCTTAACTGAGAAGATTTCAAGCATAAACTATTATTTGAACAGAAAGAACAAATTGTGAAATGCAAGCCAGTTCTAAAGATTTAATCTAGATTTAGCCCAAGAAAATAAACATATTTAATATTGTAAAATGAAGCTAAAGTAGTACCTAAAGGGAAATTTATAGCCTTAAATGTATTTATCAGAAAGGTAAGTGTTCAACCCAAGAAATTAGAAAAGCAATAAAAACATGAAGTAGAATGAAGGAATTAATAGCAATATGAGAAAAAAACTATAATAAATTACAAAACAGGCAGTAAGTAATCTATCAATGAAACATATCAATAAAACCAAAATCTGGTTATTTTGCACAGAGACAAACTTGAGGAAGCCCAATCAAGCATGCTGTTAAAAACATAAGGAAACAATAGTAGGGTTACCAGTTAGACAAAATTATGCACACAATGGTTATTCTCTCTCTCTCCCTCCTTGTGCAAAGAGGTGGGTCTCTGATATAGATTAGGTTGCATTTTCTATAATTTTATATGTAAATTGTATATAAATTCCATTTATATATATAAAGACATATGTATATTACGTACATATATAGATATATGTATATTATGTATATAGATATAAATTGCATGTTTATATATGTATAATTGGATCATACAGCATATCATGTTTTTGTCTGGCTTTTTTTCACTCAGATTCATTCATGTTTTTGCATGTACCGATAGTTTATTCCTTTTTACTGCTGAGTTGTAGTCCATTGCATGGAAATACCACAATATTTTTCATTGATTCATTAACCTGTTTCCAGTTGGAACCATTACAAGTAAAGTTGCTATGAGCTATGTATTAAATTTACTCCAATTAAAATCTTAGCAAGCTTTTCTTTTCCCAGAAATTGGCAAGCTTGCTCTAGAATTTATTTGAAATGCAAAAGACTTAGAATATCCAAAATAACTTCATAAAAGAAGAGCAAACTCGAAAGCTTTAACCAACTGGTTTAAAGATTTATTAACAAGCTACAGCTTTCAAGACATTATGGTTTTGACAAAAAGATGGGCACACACATCAATGCAGCTGGACTGCAAATCCAGAAATAGTCTTCACATTTGTGGTCAATTGATTTTTGGAAAAGCTGCCAAGGCAATTCAATAGGAAAATGGTCATCTTTTCAACAAATGGTTCTGGATTAATTGGATAGATGTGTAAAAAAATAATAAAAATGACATCAAATCTTACCTGATGGCAAAAATTAACTCAAAATTAATTATAAGCCTAAATGTATTACCTAAAATGATAAAAATGAATAGTTAAAATGAGGAAATTCCAAAAAGTAAAAATGGGAGAAAATCTGATTTTGGGTTTAGTAAAGATTTCTAAACACAATTCAAAAACATGAACACAAAAAAAAATCAATAAATTGGGCTTCAACACAACTGAAAATTTCCTGTCTTTGAAGACACCATTTTAAAAAAATGAAAAGACAACCACATATTTGCAAAACATCTATCCAACATAGGACTTTTCTCTTAAATGTATAAAGAACTTTTACAAGTCAGTAATAATAAAACAGACAACCCAATTTTTAAAGCTGGGCAAAAGATTTTAACCACTTCATCAAATAAAATATTTATATGTCAAAGTACATTAAAAGGCACTAAGCTTCATTAGTCATTAAAGAAATGCAAATTAAAACCACAACGTAGTACTTCATACCTACTAGAGTGTCTGAAGTTAAAAGGTTGACCGTAACAAGAATGCAGAGCAACTGGAACTTTCATATACTGCTAGTGGGAATGGACAATCCTACAACTACTTTGGAAAACAGATTGCAGTTTCTTCAAACTATAAACATATACTACCACATGACCAAGGCATTCTACTCTTTACCCAAGAAAAATGAAACTTGTGTCTCCCCAATGACTTGTATCTGAATGGTCCTAGCAGCTTTACTTGGAATAGCCAAAACGATCATAATTTCAAAGTAATAAAAATGTACTTATATTTGCAATACAAGTACTTAATTAAAAGTCCAA
Organism: Tamandua tetradactyla; assembly: GCF_023851605.1. Taxonomy (NCBI): domain Eukaryota; kingdom Metazoa; phylum Chordata; class Mammalia; order Pilosa; family Myrmecophagidae; genus Tamandua; species Tamandua tetradactyla. Next base: position 94,906,860 of record NC_135329.1, on the reverse strand, counting down.
GCAAAGTTTTACAGCAATAAAAGAGCTTATAAAGCTTCCTAGGTCAAAATTTTAGTTTGCTAATGCTGTCAGAATACAATGCACCCAAAATGGACTGGCTTTTATAAAGGGGATTAATTTAGCTACAAATTTAAAGCTCCTCAGAGAACTTCTTTCTCTGTTCTGTGACGGAATTCCTTCTCTTCACATAGGAAGACACACGGCAATGTCTGCTGGCTGTCTCTCCAGGTTCTGGGTTCAAACAGCTTTCCTTAGAGCAATTTCTTTCTACATCTCCAAAGATCTGGGTCTGAGCTGCTCTGAGCTCTGAGCTGAGTTGTGGTGGGCTGTGCTGAGACGTACTGAGCTCTCTTCTGGCCTCTCCTTTTGAGCCACACTCATTGAAGTAGGCACTTCCCTTAGCCGACCACAAATGTAATCAGCCGTAATGAAATTCACATGCTGATGATTTAAGTTCACAGCAACAGAATAACAGGGCACCATCACCTGGCCAAGTTGACACTTGAACCTAACTACTACAATCAACATACAGAAATCAGTATCATCCTTATACACCAAAAGCAATCCATTAAAAAAGATAATATCCTAAATCTTAATAAAACTGTAAGTTATCTAGGAATAAATCTGACAAAAGATATATTCATTAAATAGAATAGAGAGAAATTTGAAAACATAGTTTAGGAAATAGAAGAAAACCTGAACAGAGAAATAAACTATGTTAAATAATTTGAAAAGTTAAAGAAGATAGCAATTCTACACAAAGTATAATTTCAAATATACCAATAGGAATTTGTATGAAGTTTAAAAATATGCTAAAATTCATATTGAAAAGTAAAAGGTAAAAAGCAGCCAAGAAAATCTGAAGAACAAAAAGGATGATTTACTGTTCCAAATATTAAAAGATATAAAACTGTTTTAGAGAAATTAAAAGTTAAGTATTGGCTCACAGATAAATAGGACAATAAAAGAGAGTAGAAAACTTAGAGATGTATGCATAGATAAAAAAATTGGCAAATGACAGAAATGATACAGCAAATTAGAAAGAAAAGTAGAAACTATTTAATAAATAATACAAGAACAGCTAGGGCACCATTCATTGAAATTCTTATTTCTTCACATACTATGCATATGTCATTGCTATGTATATCACTGACAAATGCTAATTATACAGATGCTTGTTATATAGAACATACAAAAAAAACTTATTAAACAACAGCAAAATGCCACCTAACAGAAAAATAGACCAGAAGTATGAATAGTCACTCCACATCAAGGATTGACCACTATATAGCAGAAAATGTTCAAACTCATTAATGAATATGAAAATGAATTTTTAAACCATTCACATCCATCAGAGCAGCCGAAAGTTTAGTAATACTAAAAATAATTTTAGTATTTTTTAATACTAGTGTTAGCAAGCATATGGAGACTTATGAGCTGTCAAATACTATTATTGGGAAGGTAAATCGGTGTAACCAGTTTGGGGAGCATTTTGCAACATCAAGTCGAGCTGAAGATACTCACAGCCTAAGACCCAGGTCATGAGTCACAGTCTGGGAAAATACTGTGGATTCCAGATCTTTTCATGGGCGCCCAACTGGCATGTTGTTAACTTTGTATTTTCCTCTCCTTCCAAAAAGTGTTTCTGAAAGGCGGGGGGCGGGCAAGGGGGAGGGAGTGAGGAAGGGAGGAAGGAAGGAAAAGAAGGAAAGAGGGAAAAGGGAAGGAAGGAAGGAGAGAAGAAATGAAAACAAAAAATGAATGAAAAGAAAAAGTTTGGGTCCTTCACATAACAGTATTATGCTCTAGTCTAGTGTTTTTCAAATTGCTAGTCTCAACTCAAAAATCACTTTAGTGAGTTAAAACTAGCCCCTTTTTAGTACATATTGTTTGGGAGTGGTTTTTCTGTGTCATATTTAAAGATTAATAAGACCATAGTTCGTTTGTTATTTTAAACTTCTAGAATATTGTTTTAAGATGTTTTTGTTTCAGATATGTGCATGTGTATTCTGGTTTGCAGTGTAAAATTTATCAGTTTCTGTGGGCTTCAGAAAGGAATTTTGCTCTAAGATGCTAGTGTGAGTCATTTGCGTATAGGTGGAATGATGCTGCCAGCCTGTCTTTACGAAGCTGTGGACCAGCGTGGAGGGGGATCCCCAGCCCGGGAGGTGCCATTCACGCCATATCCCCATCTGCATCCCTAAGTGAAATGCTTGCTGAACAAGGGCAGTGATCAGATAAGGTGATTTGGGCCCCAGAGGAGGGTCCCACGATGTTGGGAAAATGGACAAATAGGCGTTCACTCACAGCAGCACAGAAGGGGGACCATTTGCAAAGTGATGGAATCTGAGCCCATCTGCACTTAGGAAATAACGATTATAGATCATTTTGTCCTTGATGTCATAAATCTAGTCATAAGTTCCGGAGAAAGGCAGCACAGGCTGATGATGATGGTGATGGTCACATTTTTCCATTGTGCAGCATTTTCATGGGGATCAAAATAAACTGAATAGAAGACACCCTCCCTTTCCTTACCCTACACTGTGGTATATCTAGACCTGGGAATACTGCATATAGCTCTGCCCTTGGCATCAAAAAGAAGTGAGATAAAAGTGGGAGATGATTATGACATGCCATGGGATAAGGACACAGTCCTATGAAGTCTGATTAAAAGGCATAGACACTTTTACTCTGAGAATGAAGACTGAGAAGGGATTTGATGGACATTTACAAAATTCAGGAGGGTGTGGATTGTGGGCTTGGTCACCTACTCCCTGGGTTCTAGGATCACAATACTCTCCACCAGAGCTAAAAGTAAAATAAGGTCTCACTTGAACAATATGGGCTAAACTGATGGATCCTTACCTAAAAGGAGACATAGAATATGCCACATTTCAAAAAGGGTCTGGGTAAATTCATGGATGATAAATCTACCCCTGGTTGATAAGGGAAACTAGGGCTCTTTGAAACACATCCCTAAATTGACATCAGGAAAGGTACGTACTTTTCTTGGCAACCTGCTTTGGGGTAAAATCCTGACTGGGGTGAACCTAGAAACTAAGCACCTGGAAGGCACCATTCAGACCCAGGGCATCGAGTGACCCAACAAGGAAAACCCACCGCTTCTCAATGAGTAGAAGGGGGGCAGCTGCATCTTTACACAGCCCTCATTCCAGCAACACTGAGAACCCTCTTCCCAGCTCTCCTTTCCTTTCCCCAACAAATTCCCCAAGGCCTATTGAGACCAGATGTGAAAAGAGGTGAGATGCACATGCAAGCATAAATTCTTCCTTCTGTGACAGTGATTGCTCGGCCAGGCGTGCCCCCACCCATGTCAAATGCACGGTTCACTCGGAAAAATCAAATGCACGTGGTGCTGACATTGCCCAGGTTTCCAGAGATGGAGCTGGGACAGCAGGTAACACACATATGATGATGGGGACACCCACTCAGGTGGTGCAACCATCAAGGTATGAAGCTGGCTTCATGCTCGTGTGATTTCTGGAAATTAATTTGAATTTATAGCTAGAGTTTGGATAGAGGGCAAGAAGAGAGAGCCAGGTAAGATTTAAAGGAAAGCCAAGGAAGGCAACCGTACTGGCCTGGGAGTCAGATAGATGTGGGCTCGTGTGAGGATGCCTGTAGCAGAAGATCTTGAGGTCATTCCCTTGAGGTCATTCCCTTGACTTCTTCACACCCCAGTTTCCTCCACTATTAAAGGATGGAGGGGGGAGGTCCTGACCACTGGGAGGAAACTCCTTGATGCAGCCGGTGTCTGGAATCAGAGAACACCGTTAAAATGCCACAGCACAAAATCCAGAGTGTACATGCCTATCTGGTTTAAGTGCTCCCAGATAGGAGAGCGGCCAGGCAGAAAAAGATATGGAGGTCTCCAGCAGGTACTGTCGGAGCTTCTTCCCCAGGCTATCACTGCTGCTCCCTTGCTCATTTGTCCTGATCATTCTTGTTTGGTCTCCACTGTCAGAATGATTGCCAGCTCCCCAACTGGGCTCTGTGTGCCTCCCAGAAAGCAACTCTGACTGCCCCAAGAGCCTGCCTCTTGAAATACAGAGTAAGCGTGGTGCCACTTTCTGTCGATCTCCCACTTTCTCCCTGCCTTGTCCAGCGCGGAGTTAGGAGAGGAACTGTGGGAGAGAATCAACCAACACAAGGACCTAAGAAGCAACCCCATCTTTCACAAGCCATCTCTGTAGCAAAGGGATTAATCTTTGCATTTACAAGGTAAAGTCAATTTTAGGCATCAGATGCTTTTCCCCAGACTCAGACTCTTTGATGAGAAAAATGAAATTGTTTTCTAGGATTTAGTATCAGGAAAGCTTGGTTCTTAGTTCTAAAAGCTTTTTGTAAATAGGAGGGTTCAGAAATAATGTTAACTAAGATTAACACTTTTATTCTCTGATTAGTGCAGACGTCACTGTCTAAGAGCCAGTAAACAATAGAAGAATGAAGAATTACCTAATGTAGTTTTGATGAAGTTGATGCTGATGATTTCTGTGAAAGCAGGTAACATCTATTGAGCAATTACCGTGTACTCTTCTAAGCACTTTGCAGTGAATTAATAAACTTACTTTATCCTCTCTCCGGCCTTATGAAGTAGCTACTATCATTATTCTCATTTCATAGATGAGGAAAGTTTGATGCACAGAGAAGTTTAGTAACTTATCAAGGCCACACAGCTAATAAGTGATAAAGCAAGGTTTTTAACCCAGGCAGTCTGGCTCCAAGAAGCTTCTGTGCCTTTATTATATGTATTCCCTGCTGGCCTGTAACCATATACCAAATACTTATTAAGATCTTACTAGGTGCTAGGCATTCACCTGGACTAGTGTGTTATTGCCCTCATGAAGCCTTTTGTCTGTCAAGATGGACAGATATTAAGAAAATGATTATACAACCAAGTATTTGAATTAAAATCATAATTAGGGCTTTGAAGAAGAGGACTTTGAGTGCTGCTTGGAGAAATTATAACAGAGAAATTGGAGCGCAGCCAGCAGGTCAGAGAAGGCTTCCTGAGATAGTGACATTTAAGCTGCGAGCTGAAAGATGAGAGAGAAAGAAATATGTACCATATTAAAGAAACAGCATGTGCAAAGGCCCTGAGTCAGGAGCCAGTTCAGAGCTTGAGCACCCGAAAGAATGGGATGGAGGAGTTGAGTGGAGAGTAAGGATGGAGGCCAGCTGTGCAGATCTTTCTAAGCCACAATAAGCCTATTGGCCCTAAGAGCAATTGGCAGCCATGCTGTACCCTTCCTTCCCTGCTCTGGCACCCAGGAAGCTGACCCAGTGGCAAGCAACCAGCTTCCTCGCCCTCCAGCTTCCAGGTGGGTTCAGCCGATGGGAAGCATGTGCAGAAGATTAGATGAGCGGTCAGGAGTCAGGTCAGGATGTCCTTGCCTCCTGGCTCCCTCCTTGCGGGCTGCTGCTGTATCCCTTTGCAGAAAGCCAGAGATTTGTTAGGCAGTGTAATACTTCAGCTACAGCAGTGTTTCTCAACCTTTTTTCTTTTTTTTCATTATCAACATCTAAGGAAACTTTAAAGACACCCCCCCCCAAACTGCTGCCCAGTGAAATTTGCTCATGTGCTGTATGCACACCCAAAAAGAGGAACAATGTCTTTAACACGTAAACAGAGACAAATATTTTTACATGTCTCCCAATCACTTTTTCTCCCTTGAGCCATTATTGCCCCCACTGAGAATGCCTGACTTACAGCTGCTCCCTTCTGTTGCCCTCAGCCTAGGGGTGCTGAAGCCCCCCACTGTTGCCAGTTTCTGAGAGGCTCCAATACTCCTTTTTTGGTCTGTTACTCCTGCCCACATTTTTGTACATAGTCTCTCTAGGGAACTTTCCTGTTTACTGTTGGAGCATATCGTACCTTTCCTACCAGAATGTCGACTGTACAGGAGCCATAGAAAAGCTCTAAGAAGGAGGCTGGCACTGTCAGTTTTAAAATCACATTGGAAATGTGAGGGGGTGGGATGCATTGAAGGGGAGTAGGAGTAGGTGAGGGCAGACCAATTCCAAGGTCATTAACATGCTGCCAATGGCAGTCCAGATACTAGGGTGGGTTATTGAACATTTATCCAAATGACTGGCATCACAACATGCAACCGAGATCTCTGTGTCTATTCCAGCAGTAATGATCTTTTGAAGAAAAAACATTATGGGAGAATCTTCCAAGTCATATTATCGTATGAGTCTTTATAAAACTTACAAGGAAGCTGCAGAAGAAAGCTGATGATGGTTTTTCACCATTTGAAAGTCACACCCAAAGAACAGAAGGCTTAAGCGCCATTCTGTCTAGATGTGAGATCATGGGCCAAATGGATTCTCAAGCCCTTTAGGACTCAAAACATGTCCTGGCATAAGCTGCCATTGAATGCCCCAGGACACTTAAAATACATAATCTCATTAATCACTCCAACAGCCCTGCAGGATTTACTGTTATTTCCCCACTTTAGAGACTAGCAAACCAAGATTCAAAGTAGTTAAATAATATTCCTAAAGTTAAACATATAGCAGATAGATGGAACTTATCATTTAAAACTGGAACCCATTTTATTTACTAAACAACAGTGAAGTCAAAATGATCCTCTCTATAGAAAGAACATAGTTGGCAAATAAGTTTCATTTTTCACTCTGACTCCATCTGATTGGAAGTGACTGCTTGGAGCATGGAATTGTGAAGATGTCTGAAACAAAATCAAGCAAAGTGGGAAAGATAGCTATAATTGATTAGTGATATCTGTCACAGACAAGAGACTGGGAAAAGGGGGCATACATGCCATTTATTTTCCATCCCTGCCTAGAGATTGGCCTGAATGGCCCCTCACAGTCTTAGGTTACCCAAGAAGACATAAAAATCAATAGCTTTTGCCAGGTGCTCACTACCTGCCAACTGACTGTTGGTGCTAAGCTTTACTAGAAGTGTGATGCTGCATTTTCAAACAGGATTTGTTTCTATTATTCCATGACCTGAACCAGTGATCCTGTAAAAATAACAGGAGGCTATTTTCACATCCTATCACTTGGCCAAGGAGATAAGAACTGAATTCTCCCCCATTCTCCCAGCTGCCTTCCCTCCAACAGGTTCTAAAGTCTTTCATGGAATATGGACTAGAAAGGTAAACACTCAATGTAGCTGCCATCTGGGCAAGAACCCCGTGAGTCTGAGGATGGTGGTGGTGATTCAGGTTGAGGAGGGGGGATGAAGCCACTGATACAGCAGATCAGAACCACCAGCTCCCCCTGTAGGGAAGGCAGTGTAGAATGGAAATCACACATATTCAATTTTATCCACAGATGAACAGACCTGGGAAGTTATGGAATAGTCTCTGCTAGGCTATTTATTCATTGAGTCATTCATCTGTGGTGTGAGGAAGACAAAGTAAAGCCAGCCACAAAGAGAAAGGAGGAAGTGCAAACAGAATGACAAGACCACAGCTGTGCCCTGGCCAGGGGGCCGAGGGTAACGACACCAGGTGGGTGGATGGGTTTACTGTAGGCTGTACCCATTGCCAGGGGTGACAGGGGCTTCTCTGAGCTCTGAGCATTGGCAAGTGGGTCATTCTGCTAAGCTGATTTTGCAATGAAAACCTCACGGATCCCAAAATGTCTTGTGGGGGAACCTCACCCATGATGGTGAACCTGTGCCTAAAACGTCAGTGTTCAGACCAATTTAATGATAAAACGGAGATAGCGAAGTGTCTACCTCTGAAGCTGCCAAGAAGCTGAAAATAGCTTGGATAGTGCCTAACCCGGGGTAAGCACTCAATAAAGATCAGCTATTATTAGTTTTCTTGCTAATATGATTTCTGGTATAATACAAGTGGCAGAAAATATTTCCAAGGATGATTATCTACCTTGTAACGTTGTGAACAAATATTGGAGCAGCTACTGTTTCTGGAACTTGGAGTATTAAATATCTTCTGCTTTCAGTTACGTTTTCTTGGTTTATTCCTCAAAACAGTTTTCTAGGGGGAGCTATTCTTATCCCTATTCTACAGACGGGAAAAATGGAGTGCAGAGAGTTTATGTAGCTTGGATCTGTTGGGCACCAGAGCCCACTCTGCTAATTGCCAGTGCAGTGCAGGGTCGTGGCCCGTCTTCATTTCAAACGTTGATGTGTCCACCAGGAATTATCTTGCATTTATTTTTATTTATTTTTTTTTTTAATTTTTTTATTAATCAAAAAAAAGAAAAGAAATTAACACAACATTTAGAAATCATTCCATTCTACACATGCACTCAGTAATTCTTAGTATCATCACATAGATGTATGATCATCATTTCTTAGTACATTTGCATCGATTTAGGAAAAGAACTAGCAAAACAACAGAAAAAGATACAGAATGTTAATATAGAGAAGAGAATTAAAATAATAATACTAATAATATATATATATATATAAAAAGGAAAAAGAAAAAAACAAAAACAAAAGATACAAACACACAAACAAACAAAAAACCATATTTCAGGTGCAGCTTCATTCAGTGTTCCAACCTAGTTACATTACACTTAGGTATTATTGTGCTGTCCATTTTTGAGTTTTTGTATCTAGTCCTGTTGCACAGTCTGTATCCCTTCAGCTCCAATTACCCATTATCTTACCCTGTTTCTAACTCCTGCTGGTCTCTGTTACCAATGATATAGTCCAAGCTGATTCTCGAATGTCGGTTCACATCAGTGGGACCATACAGTATTTGTCCTTTAGTTTTGGGCTAGACTCACTCAGCATAATGTTCTCTAGGTCCATCTATGTTATTACATGCTTCATAAGTTTAGTCTGTCTTAAAGCTGCATAATATTCCATCGTAGGTATACGCCACAGTTTGTTTAGCCACTCGTCTGTTGATGGGCATTTTGGCTGTTTCCATCTCTTTGAAGTTGTAGATAATGCTACTATAAACACTGGTGTGCAAATGTCCGTCTGTGTCTTTGCCCTTAAGTCCTTTGAGTAGATACCTAGCAGTGGTATTGCTGGGTCGTAATCCATTCTGCCATTCTATGTCTTTTGATTGGGAAATTCAGTCCATTAACTTTTAGTGTTATTACTGTTTGGATAATATTTTCCTCTACCATTTTGGCTTTTGTATTATATATATCATATCTGATTTTCCTTCTTTCTACACTTTACTCCATACCTCTCTCTTCTGTCTTCTCGTATCTGACTCTAGTGCTCCCTTTAGTATTTCTTGCAGAGCTGGTCTCTTGGTCACAAATTCTCTCAGTGACTTTTTGTCTATAAATGTTTTAATTTCTCCTTCATTTTTGAAGGACAATTTTGCTGGATATAGGAGTCTTGGTTGGCAGTTTTTCTCTTTTAGTGATTTAAATATATCATCCCACTGTCTTCTAGCTTCCATGGTTTCTGCTGAGAAATCTACACATAGTCTTATTGGGTTTCCCTTGTATGTGACAGATTGTTTTTCTCTTGCTGCTTTCAAGATCCTCTCTTTCTCTTTGACCTCTGACATTCTAACTAGTAAGTGTGTTGGAGAACGCCTATTTGGGTCTATTCTCTTTGGGGTGTGCTGCACTTCTTGGATCTGTATATTTAGGTCTTTCATAAGAGTTGGGAAATTTTCAGTGATAATTTCTTCCATTAGTTTTTCTCCTCCTTTTCCCTTCTCTTCTCCTTCTGGGACACCCACAACACGTATATTTGTACGCTTCATATTGTCATTCAGTTCCCTGATTCCCTGCTCAAGTTTTTCCATTCTTTTCCCTATAGTTTCTGTTTCTTTTTGGAATTCAGTTGTTCCATCCTCCAGTTCACTAATTGTAGCTTCTGTCTCTTTAGATCTACCATTGTAGGTATCCATTGTTTTTTCCATTTTTTCTTCTTTGTCCTTCACTCCCACAAGTTCTGTGATTTGTTTTTTCAGATTTTCTATTTCTTCTTTTTGTTCAGCCCATATCTTCTTCATGTCCTCCCTCAATTTATTGATTTGGTTTTTGAAGAGTTTTTCCATTTCTGTTCGTATATTCAGCATTAGTTGTCTCAGCTCCTGTATCTCATTTGAACTATTGGTTTGTTCCTTTGATTGGGCCATATCTTCAATTTTCCGAGCGTCATCCATTATTTTCTGCTGGTGTCTGGGCATTTGATCAGATCTCCCTGGGTGTGGGACCCAGCTGGTTGAAAGGTTTTTCTGTGGAATCTCTGGGCTCTGTTTTTCTTTTCCTGCCCAGTAGGTGGTGCTCGTGGCAGTCGTTTGTCTGCGGGGCAGTCGGCCCGGGAAACCGCGCGTGGAGGCGGGGGTCGCTGGCCGTGGCTTGGGAGAGTGCCGGTCCAAATTGCCCAGCTGGCCCGAGACGCCAAGCGTGACGGGAGGGCCCCGCTATCCAATGTTCCCAGTCAGACCGGGGAGCCACGTGCGTGGAGGGGACCCCAGACGCCAGCCACCCCAGCCGGGAAAACGTGCACCCCTCGGGTATCTCACAGCAGTGGATTCTCCCTACCCGTTCAGCCGTTCCAGAATAGGGTACGCTGTCTTTTTTGGTCTCTGTCGTGACTCCGGGAGCTGTTTTGTATTGTTTCTGTTTCTTTAGTTGCTTTTCTGGAGGAGGAACTAAGACCCGCGCGTCTTACTAAGCCGCCATCTTCTCCGGAAGTATTTTTTTTATTTTTAATATATCTCATTAAAGTATCATTTGGCTGGATGATTGAGTTTGGGGGCTCCTCCATCAATTCTGTATCCTTAAACAGACGCCTTTCGTGCCTTACCCTGATCCTGGTACCTTTGTGAACAGAAGCAAGTGATTGACATCTTTGCGCTGCAGAGTTCCCGTCTGTGGAGGGGGCATCATCACACATCCCCATCCCACCCCCAGGCCGTTCACAAGGCTAAAAGAGCCTTGCCAGCACCCCAACAAAGTCCTCATTAGAATGACACACAGGTAGAACCAGTGCAACCTGTGTTCAGCCTCAAATTCCGATTTCAATTTCCTGATTCTCCTTTGTGGTTCTCTCCTTCCAAACTCCCCTCAAGGAGCCTCCACCCCAGTGGGCACCACCCAAGGGTCACCCCAGTGATCCAGCAACATATAACAACTCTCCAAAGGAAACGGCCAAATCTTTTCACATTAACCGAAATTGCCATGCATACGATGCATGTGGAGGAGCCTGCAAAGCTAAACAAAAGAAAAGACATTATAGTTTTAAACCTCAAACATTTCTAATCTATATCTTTGGGTTGGGGTGGGAGCACTAACTCTAAAGTCACTTTGTTGAAAATCCGCTAAAATTAAAAAGGTTATGGCAATGGCAGCCAAGAGTGGTCCTAAAAGGACAGTGAATAAGACCTTGCAGTTTGGGGATGGAGGTGGAGGATGTGATGTTGCGGGAAGGATGGAAAGTGCATGCTAGGACAGCTTTCACCTTGGGAATAATACAGGTGGCTTTGACTATCAGCTTTCAATGTAATCATCCCTAAAATGTGAGTGAGGCCAGCACAAGAAGACTTTTCACTATCAATCAGCTAAGCTTGTTTTCAACAGGGTTCATAATAGAATCATCCCAAGCCCAAGTTGACAGCCATTGTTTCCTACTATTTCCCCCGTTTGGAGGAAGGTTTAATCCATACCAGTGTTATTTTGGGAGACCATTTGAAGAGTCAGGAAAACTCCAGTCCTTTTGTCATGTTCATTTTCTGCTCCCTCATCTTCATACTCATTTTCTTACTTTGTGGGTCTGGATTTTTCCTTCAGCCAACTATAAAAGTCCCCCACTCCAAAGGCTGCACTTGGATCACTTGCTCCCAGGCCAGGATATTTCTATAGGTTCTTTCATCCCTATGAAATGGAAATCCAAACATGTCTTTTGCAGAAACCCCCCACTTTTCAAACCCCTTGTCCCCAGCCCCTGCCCAGCTACAGCCATCAGAGTGATATGAAATGAAACAGATGTGCTTGGCAAGGCAGCCGTGCTTGCTTGCCCTTCCTTAACCCCACTCCTCCACCACCCCAGCACCTGTGGCTGGCCCATGACTCCCCCATCCAGGTAAGTAAGCCCTTGAGCTCAGGGGCACTCTACATAAGATCTGATTGTTTCCTGCTGAAAGTTCACTGGTTGCACAATATCTTGCTTATACTTCAGGGTCACATGACAGCTGCCAAGTGGTTAAAAAGAATTCAGCCCCAAAGCTTTGAGAGTAGTTGGCATAGCTGGATCGGAGGAGGGGGGCAGAGTAACACACCAAAATGGAGATTTTAATGCCTGTGATTTGTGACAGTCAGAGTTCATCTCCCCAGCAAATGTCTTCTTTAAAACTAGTGTGTGTGTATGTGTGTGTGTGTGTGTGTGTCTGCTTTTCAAAAAATCCTGTTCCCAAAGACCTACTAAAATATCATGTGCATACCCTTCCAGGAATACGTTATCGGTTTCATGGTTTGACCATTAAACTGAGAAAAAGAAGTCATTTGTAAACCCAATACAGTTCATAAGTTCCCAGTTATCAAGTAATCCCTGATATCCACTCCAAAGCCCCAGGGACAGCTCAACACAACCACTTTTTGGTGATCTGGTGATGAAAGATATATTATTGAAATCCAGGAAGCCTTGGGAAAAAAATGTATAGCAAAACTATCTAAATTGAAATGAAATGCAGATCACTTGACTGCCAGCAAAAGTTTCTTTCTTCCTTTCTTTCTCCCACCACCCCACAAAAACTATTCAGCATAAATGTCTCAAGGCTTAGGACTGGCAATTAAAAGATTTATGTGCAGACTGGAAGAAAAACAATTGCATGGGTTTCAGGGTCCCTGGCATTTCCGAGGTAGATCTGAGAGGCATGTGGATGGCATGGACTTACACGTGATCCATTCCCCTGCCCCACTAGCCAGGCAGCTCCCTTGGTACCATGCTCAGAACTCATTTTCCCAAGCCTGTCTAAGCCTGTCCTGCTCTCCCATCTGACTAGAATTACGAGAATGTCCACCTCGTATGGCCGTTGGCAAAAGCTACTTGTCCTGAGTGGCATTTTTCATTAAGCAACACCATTTGAGGCATGTTTGGGGAAAGAAACCCTATGGGAAAGTCAGATGGCTTAAAAAGACAAAAGAGGCTCTGTCTGGCACAATTGATACAGTTCTTGTAGAATTTCACACTTTCAGCTCAATCTCCGAGTTCTTCTGCAAGCCGGACTTGGGATAGTGGCCTGAACGTCTCTCGTCCAGCTAAATCGGAGGGTCTCCAGGTTCAGGAAGAATTTCATTCACAAGTCCAGAACTTTGCCTGTGAGAGAGATCCGGGCCCGTGTCCAGCAATGACCAGGGCAGACAGTCTTTTCCATCAGGATAATTAAGCCAGCAATAAGATCAGCGGCTTCTCTCACAGTTGCTTCCCTTTTCTCACCTGCCACAATTAGAATTTCTGATGATCGGCTTTCTTCTCGGTCCTTCTTTCCCTCAACACCACCTCCCTTATCAACGGCTGCCCAGAATTCAGTAATGAAACCCCAGTGTGGAGGGGATTCCTTGGGAAAGGAGATGTTATTAACAGAGAAATGTACCTCGACTGGTTCGGTGTCTGCAGAAAGAAAAGTCGGATGTGATTCAGTGGCCATATTTCCAGAACGCTCTGTCAATGACAGCTGGAAACATATGTTTTTTATAAATTTCTCATTCCAAAACAAAGACTGACAGTAAAGCCCAGGGCTTTGATATTTATATAAATTGTTAAGTGGTTCACTGAGGAAAGTACATTTCAATTAGCATGTCATTGCTCATCACGCGAGCCTCAGGAAAGGCGTTCTGATTAAGCTGGCTATTTAGCAATACATCAAGAATTGGAGCTTACCCGCACGCTGTTCTCTTCAAGGTCACTGGCGTTACCTGTTGCCCTGCCAGATTTTCTGAGTTTTTATTTAAAACATTCAAAAATTCTATCTTAAACTGCATTCCTTTTTTTAAAAAAAATTACTCCATTTTAGTTCCATAATCCTTTACCAAGCAATGGTTAGCTGCAAGGCACCATGCTAAGTGATGAAAGAGGAGCCCTGACTTACCCCCGAGTAAGGTCTGGTTCTTTGGAGGCTATGATCTGGTTCTTGGTATAAATGACATTACTTACCAAAAAAGAAAATATAAACAACAAAAAAAGCTATTTCTGAATATAAGTTCTTTTGGGGAAGAAGACATGAGGTATGGACAAAACCAAAAACCAAACAAAAAATAAACTTTTCCTTTGGTTGTACCTATACTGTTTTACATGCTTCCAATAAGAGATTTTCTTGCTCTGAGCCTCTTCCCGTTTCTCTTTTTAGACTGAGATTACGTTCATAAGCTGTAGATAAACCGACAACTCATCACTCAAAAATCTTGCTGCTAGCTGGTTTTTCTTCCCCCTCCTTCTATGTACTCTGCTGCCGCCCATAGGACAACATTTTAAGTTATGAGATCTTTTATTGGCTTCTTTCTTTTTTTTTTTTTTGATGTGTTCACTTCACGCATCTCATTAGCTCCTGCAGACATCCTCAAGACTGACAGTACAATTTTGTGCAATTCAATCCAGGGAACATTCCAATCACTCCCAGCCTGAAGAGTCCAGGAAAGACAAGGACACTAAATTTGTTCTCCTTATCTCCCCAATTTAGTAGGTATTTGTCACCGTCAATTAGTCAAGGGTTGAATAATTATCCATGGCTTGAGTTAGGGAACAAAATCTGGTTGGCAGCAAGGAAGAGAACAGTTGGTCCATTTGGGAAATGTGAGGCGAGTAGGTGCTATCGTTAGAGGCCAGGGCAGGTCTACAACCAAAGTAGCTCTGACTCATTTTTGAAATTCCGCCATTTGTGATTCATTCCTTTGTGTTGAGCATTGCTTTCTTTCTGTAGTTTTAAGAAAATATTCACAGTCCAAGAAAGAGTAACAAAATAATTTCCCCATTCAACAGATATATATTTATTGAGCCTTTTCTGCAAATCAGGCTTGGCATTTCAAAAAGAAATAAGACACAGTCGTGGTCTTCAAGGAGCTCAAGCTCTAGCAATGTTCGAGAAGTTTCTCTCATTTTTTAGAAGACACTCCCTTGATGACCCACCCCTTTAATTACTGCTCTCTTCATGCCTTCATTTCTTACGCAAGCTAATTGAAAGGATAGTTTACCCTCATTCTTGCTACTCTTAGGTGTTTCATTTATTCTCCACCTCCAGACTCCTGCCTCTACTAATGTTCTGCAACTGTCCTCCATGAGGCCAACAAGGACCTCCTCATTATCAAATTCAATAATCGCATTTTCCTGTCCATATCTTAAGTAACATCTCTGGGACTTCGCCAAAGTCTGTTGACTTCGCCAACTGCTTTCTCGAAACGCTCGTATTAGCTCTTTTTCCTCTGCCTTCCTTTTAAATGTTGGTGGTCCTTGGAGTTCAGTCCTTTGGTCTATGACTTTCATTTTATACAAAATGGTTCTCAACCAGGGGCAATTGTGCCCCTCCAGGGACATTTGGTCATCACAAATAGAGATGGGGATGCTACTGGCACCTAGTGGATAAAAGGGATGCTACTAAATATCCTACAATTCCTAGGAGAATCCCCCACAAGTGTCCACTAAAAATGTCAATAGTGGCAAGATTGATACTATTGGTTTATATATGCATAAATACATAAATATATATATAAACATATATATATGTACAGTATAAAGCACTGCTATGCAGAGGTGACCCAAATCTTTATTTTCAAACAAGATGGAAAGAACAAAATTCCATTCAATAGGCATCATCAAATCTACCTGTGGGTCCCACAAGCAACTAGAAGTGAACAGGGCAAATACTCATAAAATGTCCCTTAGTTAATGACAGTCTCCTAATTGTACATCCTGAGATTAGCCTCTACTCTCCCCTTACCCATCCCAAGTCCTGCTGATTCTACTCCCTGAAGAGCTATCACACCATCCTAGTCTCATCATCTCCATGGCCACTTCCTGGTCTCAGCCTTCCTCATCATCACTTGCACTCAGACTCGACTTAGAACTGAGTTTCTGTCTGCAGGCTCACTCCGGAGCATACTGGAATTTGAACACCAAGCCCTTACAGGGCTGTATTTTGCTTACTGCCCAACTAAGATGAGCTTCAATTAAAGGCTTCTGGGGTGACTTGCAGCGGGAGCTAGCAGAAGAGACCTGGAGAGCCACTTTCTGCCTGGGTTGTTTCCACTTTGATCTTTCCTGCAATCCATGGTTTAAATAGCTGCTGAAAAGACTTTCCTACACTGCCTTCTCTGAGACCTCCACCCCATCATCTTTACATTAG
Source organism: Tamandua tetradactyla (assembly GCF_023851605.1). NCBI lineage: Eukaryota > Metazoa > Chordata > Mammalia > Pilosa > Myrmecophagidae > Tamandua > Tamandua tetradactyla. The sequence goes on along the minus strand of NC_135329.1, from coordinate 94,890,583 downwards.
GTTAATTGTAACAATAATAAATGCCTAATATTTCTTGTGCATTGTTCTTGGTGCTTTATTCTGCATTTACCTCACCTGCAGATGGGGTAAAATTGAAACTGGAGAAGTTAATTATCCCCCATTTTACAGATAGTTAAATTGAAGCTGGACAAAGTTAATTAACTTGACCTGGCCACATGGCTACAAGTGGCAGAGTAGAGATTTAATGCTAGGCGTGTCCGGTTCCAAACCCAACAACCATCATGATCATATTCAACTGTCTCCTTTTTTATTTCACACTAGACAGATTATCCTAGATAGAGCATGAATTTAACATATAGCATGAAACGAAGGACTAACTTAACATACACTAATTCACTCTCAATCATAATAGTCCTTATTCAAACCTCTGTTATACCCCCGACTACACTCTAGTTTTTGCTTCCTAATTCAATTCAAATCGATTCTACAATTATGTACTAAATGCATATTTGCCAAATAGTAGGTATGTATATATAAATATTTTTAGAGATAGATAGTGATTTTAAATATATTCTTTGTGCTTGACACTGAGGGCTTACAGTCAAACAAATACCCAGGGAGGCAAATGGCCAGAGTCTAGACCCAGGGACTTTGAGTGCCAATCCACATCTTTTCCCTACTGAAGTGGTCACCAGACAAACTTCATTAGCTTTTCAGTTTTCCTAAGGACCACTCTAAACTTTGTACAGGCTAATCCTGGGCCTCAATTTTCTCATGAGTAAAATGGAAATAATAATAGCTGTCTATATTCACTGTTTCCAATGACTTCCTGCCATCATCTCTCAACCCCCTTCCAATCAGGCTTCCATCTTCACATTCCACCAAACGTTTCCCCACTCAAGTCCAGGTGGTTAATCGAACAATGTTCATTTCCCTTGATTGAGCAACAGCGTTTGACCTAAATTGCCACATGTCCTAAAAAAGCTGAGCTATAAGATGGGGGGAAACTGCCTAACCCACTAGATTTTACCTAAGCCAGATACAAACTTATTTTAATCCACTAAGATTTCAGGGTGTGGTAGGCAAAAAAAATGACCCTCCGAAAATGCCCACACCCCCATTCCCAGAGCCTTTAAATCTGTTTCTTTAAATGACAGAAGAGATTTTGAAGATGCAGATGGGTTTGGACCATGAGAAGGGGAGATTCTCCTGGGTTATCTGGGTGGATCCGATCTAATCACATGAGTCTCTGTGAGCAGGGAAAGTTCACTGGTGCGGTCAGAGAGATGCAATGTGAGAAGGATGCGACCTACCATTGGGGGTTTGAAGACAGAGGAAGAGGACCATGAGCTAAGGAAGGTGGCAGCCTCTAGAAACTGGGAATGAAGCTCTCAGCTTCCAGTCAGCAAGGAAATGGAGTTCTGCATCCTATAACTGCAAGGAACTGAATATTACCGACAGCCTGAATAAGCAAGGAAATGGATCCTCCCTTGAAACCTCCAGAAAGGAACAGAGCACTGCCAACACCTTGATTTTAGTCCAGTGAGATCCTTACCAGATTTCTGACCTACAGAACTATATAATAATAAATTTATATTGTTGTAGGCTGATAAATTTGTGATTCATTCCGACAGAATGGAAAACTGATATCTTTGTTACAACAGCATATCCTGCCCTATACTGACATATGCATGTATAAAGCATTCAAGCATATTGCAAACAGTCAGTATAACACTTATTTTTATTATGTGACATAACTTTTTCATGTGACCTCTTCCCACAAAGCACATTGGATTCCATTGCATAGCAATATTTTTAGATATTTCAGTATAATTCTCATGCAGATTGTGGTGGCTGTAAGGACTTAAGCTCTCCCAGGAGGGTCAAACTCTCCAATTTTGAGTGGAGATGTAGTATATATGGCTCTGAAATGATCTCCTACACACATATGTATGCAGCTACCATATATACTCTTGCCATAGCCTCTCTCTCCCAGTAAGTATCAGCAGCATTGATACCTTGGAGACCAGGGATAAATGAAAGTGAATGAACAGTAAATATAGACTCTAACTAGGTCAATTTGGACTTTAAATTACTGGGAAAAGTGTAGATTGTTCAGGTAAGAACTTATTTCTTTGAAGTTGTTTGGAAAAAATATCTAACAACCCTAAAAAGAAGCCCCAGTGGGTTCAGTTCCCGGACCATGCACCTAAAAAAAAAAAAAAAAAAAAGAAAAGAAGGCCCACCCCAGGGTGTTTCAGGGACTGATGATGATGGAAGTCAAACACAGTCCACCTGGCTACCACATCTACCCAAGGCCTTTCTTCTCACCTGTGGGCAGGGCCCATGGAGGGAAGTGGGATCTCACTGGAGCAGAGTAATCCTTCCCACCAAAGTCTGTCCTTAACGTGAATGGATGACAAGGAAGACCCAATTGTAAGAAAGACAGTTCCTCACCATGGTGATATGCTGGTGAAGAAAATGTTTTGTGCCCAAATCAGGGAATTGGATTCTACTCTGGTTCTGCCAATTAACCCTCTGCAAATGGGCTCTGACAATCCTCCTTTCTAAATCATAATTTCTTCATCTGTGAGATGGAAAGCATATTAGTCTCCCCTACCAGCTGTAACACTTATTATGAAGATCCAATGATTTAATCAATATTTACAGCTATACAATTCAAAGAAAGACAGAGAAGAAGTCTGCAGTAAGGTGGGAGTAGGAAGATTAGAGGAGCATTGGAGAAAGTAAGAGTAGGGCCACACACAAGGAGGTGGCCATTTATATAGGCCAGGTGGATTCAATGTCCCCCGACTTCTTTCCTTCCCTATTGTTGTCATGGACGATAGTAATCCTTAAAGGAGCCTAGATACTCAGGAGTACTCACTGTTGCCAGAAGAGGTGGGCCTCAAAGACAAACATTTCTGACTTCTCTGCTGAAAGCTAGTCTTGCATGTGAAAATATCCAGGATGGGGTGGCATCAATCATGTTACATCAACCACTCCTCCTGTTGCACCAAGATGAGTAAGCGACCCCCTCCTCCCTCGACCCATCCTGTGGGATGCTTCTTTCCAAACTGGGCCCTTCAAAAGGTTAATAATCATCTGTTTTGGTCCAGAATATTCAAGTATCTTTGTTCCTCTGTGAAAATCTCCAAACTGGCTCTAAGACTCAAAACCATCACTAATAGGTCCAAAGGTTGCTCTAAACCGGAGTGCCTGGGATTCTTCTTTGAATTCGTTCCTGGTAGCTTTCACTTCATAGAAACATCTGATAGTTCAGCAGACACAAGTTGCGGTCCTGCCTTTGCTAGTTTTCTAAGGTTTTCAATATTGCTCCCTAATAATAATAGATAACCCCATGATTTCTCAATTCGATTCTACAACTAATTATTGAGAATCTATCATATGCCTAGCCCCACGCTGGGGAAAATGGGAGGGTTACAGAAAGAATTAACTGTGTAGTTTCTCCTCTTTGGTGCTCTCAGCCCCTGGCTGGGGTGGGGGGGGGGGCAAGTGTGCTCCATGGAATAACCACAGAGCCTGCTGTGGACCATGAATCAGGGAAGATGTGTCCAGCTCCGAGCCACTCAGACTATATATTTACTTGGGACCTTCTTCTGGACTGGTATCTATAGCAAATTTACAACCATGTATCTGCTTTCTTCCCTTTTATCTATGCTCAAGAAAAGAACAGAAGGAAATTCAGCAAAATTTAACGAGTGTTAAATCTGGCGAGACAATTAGAAAAGTTTTTCCTCTTTTTTTCTACTTTTGTCTTTTTCTCCAAATTGTTTTCCATAGAGTGGAAAAACACATAACAAATTTTAATTTAAGAAAGAACAAATAAAAGGCAATTTCCCACACAGATGCTGAGAAGTTGGAAGTTCTTAACGTGTTCCTTCCTTCACATACAACTATTGTAGGAGGTTAAGTCATGATCCCTGTTTTATCACGTGTGAAGATTTTTGAGGCACAGAGAAGTTAAAATTCTTGCTCATGGCCACACAGCAGGTAAGTAATGGAGAAGAGAAGTAAAAGTAGGCAGGCTGGCCCCAGCACCTGCCCACCAAACCATTCTGCTCTACCGAGCACACCTTTTGTTCTCAAAGCCTATGATTACATAAAAAAAAATTTTCCCCAATATTTCCTGAAATTCTTTCACAAGGAAAACAGAAATGAACTCACACGGGGAACCAGCTCAGCTTCTGGCCTTTCCTCACCATTTTCACCATGAGTTGCATCCAGTTCTACGGGAGTATGTTGTGAAATGCTGCACTTTTCCCAAAGTGAGAAATTGGGATACAGGCAGGCTATGAACTGTGAAAGCTGGCGGGAGCTGCTGAAGCAAAACACAGGTCCCCCCAGGAATCCAGGCACTAAAGTCAAGGTTTACAGTAAGTGATGAATGCCAACCAGTGTTCTGACCTAAGCGTGGGCTTTTGTGAAATTCACACTTCAGTGTCTTAAAATGCTTCATGCATGAAATACACATTTCCCTTATTGTATAATTATTTTTAAAACACATGGACCAAGGGCTTAAACACTTCCTCCATTTTCCCCAACAGCCATAAAAAAGGAGATTGAGACAGTCTGATGTGGTGCAATTTTCTTACCGAATTTCCCACCCCCGTTCCTTCTTCCTAGATACAACAGGGCATTATTAAGGGGTAAGAGAGGGAAATAAGCCTTTCTTTTCCAAGGGCTACCTGTGTTGGCATGAGCCTGTCTGTGAGGGCAGAGACCCCGGTCTCAGGTTTTTGTGTATAGATGTTAACTCTTGTCCTACCAGTGATTCCTATTCATGGCACCTGATTGACTCTCTGAGGGAGCCAGCTGTGATTATCTGGAATACACAATTAAATAAATCCTTTTCTAAATGCAGGAGCCTTGTTTCTCACCTGTGGAATTCTCTCTCAGCTCCTGTTAAAATGTTGACAGTCTCTGTCATGCTTGGGTTTCTTTATACCAAGACAATTGCCCCAATTCTTCTTACCTCCCAACCAATTGTTGTCAATCCATTTCAGTCACCAGATGCAAATGCGTTTCCTGCCTGGGCATCCCAAGTCATAACAGAAGCCTAAGGTAAAAAGAGCCACACAAACACACACGCACACACACATGCACACACACACACAGACTTCTTTGACTTAACTTTGAATTTGAATTATGAGAAAGTGGATTCCCATTTGTGAACTAATTTCCTATGTGTTATAGAGACCAACTCTCTGATGAGAGGATGAAAGGAAGGTATGAGAGATGTGAAGAATTGGACTCGGATCCCCCAGAGTGCAACGGCCCACATGTCAGAGGAGGCAGAGGGCTGAGGATGAAAATTCCTTCTTAAAATAAGTCTTAACTCTTCCAGGTGTGCAACTGAAAAGGCATTTCTGGTAGGAAGGGAAAGCAGGCCACTAAGATACTAATCTCTTTCCCTAAGTTCACCTTCCCCTTGAAGGCCTTCAGATCTCACCTGCCCCCTGACTTCTGGGAGAAGGGGGACCGCTGTCCCTGAGCATTTTGTTTCTAGGGTAGAATCATGAATTTTCCATCACATCCTGTATGGCGCTGAAATGAACTTCATAAATGGTGGGATTTCAAAAGGGAAATCCATTCAGAGATTCAGATCATGACTCATAAGATGGAACTTCCTCACCTTCTTTTAGTTTGCAGACACCTTCTGGGGTCCTTTTCTTCTCCTCTCGACTCTCTTCTGTAGTAGGTGCTGTTTTCTCATTTCTTATCCCTCACCCCAACATCACTACAGGGCACACTTGCTGAGCCCCTACTCAAGGTTTAGGCTGAAGAAAGCAGGGAGGACTCAGATGTTGATGCTTCCCTCCTCTGCCTCCTTCTCAGTGCCTGGCTGAGACGCCACCCCTTCCCTGGATATTAGTCTCTATAAATGATAATCCCATTAATGTCAGGTCTTAATGTAAAACAGATCATGACATTATAAGAAATGCAAGAGAAGAGAGGAGAAAGTATTGTGGACTGGGGCGATTACAGATGGCCCCTGGGAGGAAAGAGCACTTAAATGAAGAATGACGTAGTGTTGGTCTCTCTGGACCCTATTCTTTTCCATCCTTATGTCAATATGTCTGAAGTACTTATGACACTGTCTTAATTGCTATAGTTTTATATTGTCTTGATATCTGGTGGTATAATAGCTATATCTTTGTTGTGGCTTTTCAAGTTTATATTGATTTTTATTGACTCTTTGTGTTCCCATACACGTTTTAGTATCAGCTCAACAAATTCCTGTTTTTAAAAAAAACAGAAATTTTTATTTGGAGTTCCTCGAATCTATGAATCAACTGGGTAAATCTAATATCTTTACAATATTAAGTGCTGTAATCTATGAAACACGGTGTATCCCACCAGTTATTTAGGTCTCTCTACTGTCCCTCTGTTTGTTGGTAGTTTATTCTCTAGAGGTCCTGTACCTCATTTGTTTGTTTCTAGGTATTTGGTGTGTTTCTGTGCTATTGTAACTATTTAAATATTTTAAAAAAATTTTTCTTCCAGTTGTTTGTGGACAGTATGCCAAAATGAAATTAATTTCAAAAACTTAATGTCTAGCAACCTTAGTAATTCATTTACCTTATAGTTTATTTGGAGATAACTAGATCTTTTGGATTTCATATATAAAATTATGCCATCTATAAATAATGATGATTTTTTCAATTCTCATCTGTGGTAGATTGAATAATGGGCACCAAAAGATGTCAAGTCCTAATCCCTGGAATGTGTAAATATTACCTTGTTTGTGAAAAGGGTCTTTGCAGATATAAAGTTTCTTAAACTGAGAAAACCACTCCGAATTACCTGAATGGGCCTTAAATACCCTCACAAGTGTCCCTATAAAAGAAGAGGCAAATGAGGACAATATAGACACACAGAAGAGAAAAAGATGTGAAGATAAAGGCAGAGATTGGAAGGATGCGGCCACAAGCCCAGGAATTCCAGGGGAGCCGCTAGAAGCTGGAAGATATAAGCAACAGATTCTCTCCTAGAGCCACTGGAAGGGGTGGGACACTGCCAGATTTCAGACTTTTTACCTTCCAGAATTGTGAGAGAATAAGTTTCTGTTGTTTAAAGGTGCCAAGTTTGTAGTAGTTAGCTACAGCATCCACAGAAAACTAATGCACCATCCTAATGACTTTTATTTCTTTCTCTTGCTCTATTGACCTGGCTGAGACTTCCAAGACAATAGTAATAAACGTGTCAGCAGGTCTCTTTGTCTTGTTCCTGATCTCAGTGATTAAAACTTATATAATTTATATATTCTATATATTTTTTAATAATTAAGTTCAAAATATTTTCTTCTGCCCACTGCAATTACTTCTTTAACCCATGCAGTACTCAGAAGTATATTCATCAGTTTCAAGAAATTTGAATATTTTCTAGCATTTTTGAAAGTGAATTTCTAACTTAAATCCATGAGGTCAGGGAACATATTCTACATTATTTCAATCACTTGAAATTTGTTGAGACTTGCTTTATTGTCTAGAATATTGTCAATATGATAAACGCTGAACTTGCTCTTGAAAGGAATTCTCATATTGTAGTTTTGGGATGCAATGTTGTGTATATACAAATGAGGTCAAGCATGTTAAGGTATCACTCAGGTTTACATATTTACGTCCATTTACTCCTCTCCTGCCTTTAGTGCTATCTTACTTATGCATTCGAAATATACTCATATTTTAACTCCATAAAATCTTCCCATTGTTGGTTATTATTTCTGCAATTTCTAGTTATCATGTGGGAAATTATTTAGAAAATTATTAATTTTTGTGCAGAACTGTTAGCAACTAATAGGTTTTTTAAATTAATTTTTAGGTATGACAGAAACTATGTTAGTTTCACCTGCAATTTTGAATGATATTAAATCTCTGCATATTGAATTCCAGGTTGGCAAATATTTTCTTTCCACATTTAAAAAATGCCAGTTCAATGTCTTATCATTTCCATAATTTATGTTAAAAATCAGCTGTCAGTCATTGTATTCCTCTTTTATAGGTACTATGTCTTTTTTCTCTGTCCTTTAAGAAATGTGTTTCAGTTTTTAGGAGTTTTATTATGAAGTGCCCAGATAACATTTTCTTTGTATTTATCCTACTTTGTAGTCATGGAGATTCTTGAACCCTTGGAAGTTTTTTTTTTAGCTGTTATCTCTTTAAGTACTGTTTTTTCCCAATTTTTAATCTCTCCGCTTTCTGTAATCCCAATCCCATGTGTAGGTTCTTTCCCTTATATTCCATCTCTTCTTCTCTCTGTACATTTGTCTCAGTATTTTCAACTGACATATCATCCCACACAAGAATACTCATCTGCTGCCTCTAACTTACTTTTATTGAGTTGTACAATAGTAAACTTCCACTTTGTCCCTTTTTTGTGCTATTGTTGTCAGATGTTTTACTTCTGTATACATTATCAACTTTTCAATTTATTATTACTATTTTGCCTCAGAGAATCAGTTAATCTTTTAAAGATATTAAAATAAAAGGAAACTTATTTACTCATTTCCAGTGCATATAATTTCTTTGGTAGCATCAAATTTCCATCTGGTGCAATATTTCTTGTGCTCGAGGCATTTTGTTTAACATTTTTTGTTAGTGCATTTCTTCTGGCAATAAATTGTTTCAGTACTTGTCTACATGAAAAGTATTTTAGCCTTCATTTTTAGAGATATTTTTACTGAGTATAAAATACTGAGTAAAAAATGTTTTACTTTGCTTTCAATGCTTTAAGATGCTGCCCCATTGTCATCTGGCTTATATTATTTATGACAACATTCTTTGTTCTTCTGTTTGTAATGTTTTCTTTGTCCGCCTTCAAGATTTTCTCTGTAGCTTAGATTTGCTATAATCAGTCTAGGTATATGTGTGTGTGTGTGTGTGTGTGCACATGTGCATGTGCACACACGCACATTCATGTCCTTTTTGAAATTCTCTGAGTTATAGGGATCTGTCATTGTTGTCTTTCATTATGGGAGACTTCTTAGTCATTAACTCTATAAATATATGTATATACATGTCCATCGTCTCTCTCTTCTCCTTCTGAATCTTCAATGACCCATCTATTGGCCCATTTGATATTGCCTCAGAGTTCTTGGATGCTCCATTTTGTTTTATCACTCGTTTTTTCCTCTTTATATTTTAGCTTGGGAATTTCTGTTGACCTGTATTCAAGGTTACTGTGCCAGTTTGAAACTATTGTGTACCAAAGAAAAGCCATGTTCTTTAATGTTCATTCAGTATTGTTGGATGGGATCTTTTTCATTAAGTTGTTTCCATGAAGACATGACCCACCCAATTGTGGGTGGGACCTTTCGTTTAGGTGGTTTCCATGGTCTTCACCCACTCAAGGTGGGGTTGCTTACAGGAGTCCTTTAAGAGGGGACTATTTTGGAAAAAGCTTCAGAGCCCACACAGCCAGAAACTTTTAGAGATATAGAAAGAAAATGCCCCTGGGGAAGCCATTTGAAGAAGCCAGGAGAGAAAGTAAGCAGACATCACCATGTGTCTTCTCACTGACCAAGAAATCATGAATGTTATTGGCCTTTTCTTGAGTTAAGGTATCTTTCCTTGGATATCTTAGTTTGAACAGTTTTATAACCTTAGAACTGTAAACTTATAACTTAATAAATTCACTTTTTAAAAGCTATTCCATGGCAGTAGGCAGAGTTCTTGCCTGCCATGCTAAAGATCCAAGTTCAATTTCCAGTGCTTGCCCATGCACACACAAAAAAAGCTATACTATTTCTGGTGTATTGCATTCTGGCAAATTTGACAAACTAAAACAGTCATTCTTCATTTTGTCTGGTTTTCTGATAAGCCTAATATGGGAATTCTTCATCTTTGATTTCTTTTGTTTTTCCTAGCATTTCCATCTGGCTCTTTTTTATAGTTTTTCATATCTCTGCTGAAATTCCCCATCCATTCACACATGTTGTTTCCCTGTAACATAAATTGTACCATATTAATTTTGAAGTCCTTTCCTGATTGGTCTGAAGTCTGGGTCATTTCTTAGCATGGTCCATCAATGGCTTTTTCTCTTTACAATGGGGTAGTGTCTTTTCCTTGCTTTTCTGTACTCATAATTTTTTAATTAGATGCCATACATCATGTGAGAAAAATATTAGAGACTAAGGCCAATGGTATTTTTTCCTAGAAATATATGTCTTTTCTTGTAGCAGGGCTTTAGTGTGGGTGTTTGAGTCAATCTAGATAGTAATTTATCTGGATTTGGTGTTTGTTGTTACAAACCTACCACAGACTACACATTTCTTCAGTGTTAACACTGCTGCTGTTAACTTGTGCTTAACATGAGGCCTACGGTATGGGAGGATTTCTCTCAGTGTTCATGTTCCACCCTCAGCTTTCAGCATTCTCTGCACACCTCTACCCAGCAGTAGGCTACTCTTACTTTCTTTTTAACTTTTTTTATTGTATAGTATAACATATATACAAAGGAAAGAAATAAAAAAGCAATAGTTTTCAAAGCATTCTTCAACAAGTAGTTACAGAACAGATCCCAGAGTTTGTCATGGGCTACCATATGATCCTCTCCTTTTTCTTTCTAGTTGCTCCAGAATATTGGAAACTAGAGGGCTTAAATTTTTTATCATCACAATCAAGTTTTTCCTTCTTTTTTTTTTAAATTTTTTTGTTAAAAATAACATATATACAAAAAAGCTATAAATTTCAAAGCATAGCACCACAACAAGTTGTAGAACATATTTCAGAGTTTGACGTATTTACAATTTCACAACTTTAGTGTTTCACTTCTGGCTGCTCTAAGATACTGGAGACTGAGAGAGATATCAATTTAATGATTCAGCAATCATATTCATTTGTTGAATGCTATCTTCTCTGTATAAGTCCACTGTCACCTTTGATCTTTCCATCCCTCTCTTTAGGGGTGTTTTGGCTATGACCATTCTAAATTTTTCATATTGGAAGGGTCTGTCATTAATATGCGGTAGGGAGATGAAACTATTTGATGTTCTGGAGAGGTTGGGCCCTCTAGGTTTCAGGACTTATCTGGACCAGGGACCCACTTGGAGGTTGTAGATTTCTGGAAAGTTACTCTAGTTCATGGAACCCTTGTGGAATCTTATATATTGCCCTAGGTGTTCTTTAGGATTCGCTGGAGTGGTCTGGGTTAGGGGTTGGCAGTTTCTGATGGGTAGTAAGGTCAAACTGAAGCTTGTGTAAAAGCAACCTCCAGAGTAGCCTCTCAATTCTATTTGAACTCTCTCTGCCACTGATACTTCATTAATTACACTTCTTTTCCCCCAAAATTCCCTGATGATAAGATTTAATAGTTCCATATTCTTTCTCCCATCCCTCAGTGGACTTTGCCAATACCTTTTTGATTATCTGCTTAATATAGTCTAGGATGTATCCAGGCATTACAATCATCTATACAGGATTAAAGGACCTGTTTCTTATGCTGTTCTCCCTGTGTTTCAGTTGTTCAAATGAGCTATACAAATAAGTTAAATTAGATTATGCACTGCAGAAAAGTTCAGTTCCAGACCAAAAAACCTTTCTTCCAATGGTCTCAAAGAGTATGTATGGTTCTAAAATAGAGACACCATCTTCCTTACCCTGATGTTCTGAATTAATTTAACCCCAGCCTGTTTGGCTTCATTCTTATCTCTAAATATCAGGTTATATATGTAAAACAGCCTCTCAAAATCCAGAAATAATAGTCACCATTCCAGACTTAATGTGTCTGCTCTAAAAGCTTACAATCCAGGACTCTGTTTATTTATGAGCATTTTGTAAAGATGACCATACCATTGTTCTTTTCTTTTTGCTTATTTTGTCTCACCAGATGTCTCACATATTCATTCACATCATTGCATGCCTCATGACTTTGTTTCTTTTTGGAGCAGCATAACCTTCATTCATAAGTATACGCCATTGTTCGCCAATCTACTTCTCCGTTAGTGCATCCTTCAGCCACCTGCATTCATCAGGCATCGTGTGTAGGGTCCAAAGTCCATAGTCCATCAACATTCTCGATTTTAGATAATTTCTTTGTTCTGAAGAGAAAGAAAACCAATAAACACACCCTCGCCAAATAGGAAATCTAAGCCTCCTCTTAACTCTTGTCCCTCCCCCCATTATTTCTTTCTGCTGTTGCTGTGCTAGTGCTGATGGTTTCCTTTTGAATATAGCTGATAGCATGCAATAGTAGTTTTACCCTGTACCCTGGACTTAAACACTTTTTGTATAAGAATCATATCTTTGAAGTAATTCTTGTGAGAACTAATTCATATTTCTAGTGTTAATCAGTGGGCCACATAGGTCTATACAACCCCTTTCAATCCTGCTCATCTTCAATATGGTAATATTACTTATAGACCCACTAGAGAACCACTTTCACTCCTTACATTGGAGTTCAATCTCATTAGCTAGCGGTTCACCCATCTCTAGCTTCTATGTGTCTCTAACTCCCCTTTATTCTGCATTATAAGCCTCTGATTATACCTTAATGCTGGTCATAAAAGTGGAATCATATAGTATCCATCGTTTTGTGTCTGGCTAATTTCACTCAGCATTATGTCCTCAAGGCTCATTCATCTTGTCATGTGCTTCAGGACATCATTTTGTCTTACATAATAATGCATGGAATAACATGTAACATTCCATCATATGTATACACCACATTTTGTTGATCCACTCATCTGTTTATGGGCATTTGGTTTGTTTTCATCTTTTGGTGATTATGAATAATGCTGCAACGAACATCAGTGTGCAAATGTCTGTTTGTGTCATTGTATTCAGCTCTTCTGGGTATATATCAAGTAGACCCAATTACTTGGTCATAGGGCAACTCAATATTTAGTTTCCTAAGGTACCACCAAATAGTCTTCCATAGTGGCTGCACCATTATACACTCTCACCAGCAGTACATAAGTGTCCCAGTTTCTCCACATCCTCTCCAACATTTATAGTTTCTTGTTTGTTTAATAGCAGCCATTCTTATAGGTATGAGGTAGTACGTCAGTGTAGTCTTGATCTGTATTTCCCTTATATCCAATGAAAATGAACATCTCTTCATATGCTTTTGAGCCACTGTATTTGCTCTTCAGAAAAATGCCTATTCATATCTTTAGCTGATTTTATAATTGGGTTGTTTGTTCTTTTGTTGTTGAGTTGTATGATTTCTTTGTATATACAGGAAATCAAACCTTTCCCAGTATGTGATTTCCAAATATTTTCTCCCATTGAGTTGGCTGCCTCTTTACCACTTTGACGAGATCTTTTGAGGTGCAGAAGCATTTGATTTTGAAGAGTTCCCATTTATCTACTTTTTCTTTTGTTGTTTGTGCTTTGGATATAAAGTTTAGGAAGCTACCTCCTATTTTTAGGTCTTGAAGATGCTCTCCTACATTTTCTTCTAGAAGCTTTTTGGTGCTCGTTCTTATATTTAGGTGTTTGATCCACTTTGATTTAATTTTTGTGTAGGGTGTAAGATAGGGGTCTTCTTTCATTCTTTCAGCTATTGATATCAAATTCTTCCATGCCCAATTATTGAAAAGTTCAGTGGATTTGGGGTCCCTGTCAAAAATCATTTGACCATTGATTTGGAGGTCTATTTCTGCAGTCTTGATTCAATTCTATTGTTCAATGCTTCTATCTTTGTGTCAGTACCATGCTGTTTTGATCACTGTGGCTTTATAATAGGTTTTAGTCAGGGAGTGTTAATCCTCCCACTTTGTTCTTTTTTAGGATGCTTTTAGCTATTTGGGGTCTCTTTCCTTTCCAGATGAATTTGGTAATTAGCTTTTCCAGATCTTCAAAGTAGGTTGTCAGAATTTGGGTTGGTGCTGTGTTGAATCTGTAGATCAGTTTGGGGAGAACTGACATTTTTTTTTTGCCCCTCCCTCATGGAGAAGATAGCTCTTCCTTCTCTTCTTTAGGAAACTGTGGATCTTGTCTGAGCCCTGGACAGAAAGGTTTCCTACCCTTCCACTATTTGCTTAAGGCTTTTACTTTGTATGAAAAAAAGGGTCCAGGGGAATGCCTGGTGTTTCATGCCAGTCTGTCCCTTCACACTGAAGCCACTTGACACCTTCTTGGATGACTGCATCATGGAGGGAGGCTCTCAAGTCTCTTTCTTGGGAGCATCTAGTGGAGGATCAAAGAAGAGAGCTTATGAGTGACTGCAGACTCCCCTTGTGAGTGCAGACTCCTCTTGTATCTGGGGCTCTAGGCCATGCTGCTTTCCTCCTATCTACTTTAATGGAAGTCATCTCTTTCTCTCATGCACTGCAAAAATTAAAACAGTATGTGTGTGTTCTCTCCATAGAGAAGTTTACTTTTTGGAATTTTAGCTTGTGTTTAAGTTTCCTGGTTGCTAAAGCAAATCCTATGCGATGGCTTGGCTTAAACAACAAGAATTTACTGGCTCATAGTTTTGAGGCTAGGAGAAGTCCAAAATCAAGGCATCATTAAAGCAATGTTTTCTCCCAGAAAACTGGCATGCTGGGGATGTCTGCCAGTGAACCTTGGTCCTTAGCTTTTCTGTCACCTGATAATGCATATGGAGCCTCTCCTGACTTCTCCCTGCTCTTCTGGGATCTGTTAACTTTTGGTTTCTGGCTGCTGCTTGTGTCTTTCTCCTCTGAAGCCTTCTCTATAAGGTCTCCAATAATAGGTTTAAGACTCATCCTGGTTGAGGTGGGTCTCACCTTAACTGAGTAACCTCATCAAAATGTCCTTTTCCTAAGAATTCACACCCACAGGAATGGATTAAGTTTAAGAACATGTTGTTTTTTCTGGGATTCATAGCTCCAAACCACCATGGCTTGCTTGGTTTCTCTTCTTTTTTAAAAGATTTTGGAAAATTATTTTATAGGCTATAGTTGTATTCCTAAGACTAAGAACATTTTCTATTTCTGCTTGGCTTTTTAAAATGCAATTGTATTGAGATATGTTCACATACCACATAATCCATTAAAAGTATACAATTGGTGGTCACAGTATCATCCTATAATTGTGCATTCATCAACACAACTTTACAATATTTTCATTACTCCAAAAAAATAAATGAAAAAAATTACCCCAAATCTCCCATACCCCTAATCTCCTCCTGTAATGTATTTTCTTATTTATTTATTTTTATTTATGTCTTTATCTTGTTACTCATCTGCTGCCCTTACACTGGATAAAGGAAGCATCAGTCATAAGGTTTACACAATCACATGGTCACACCATGAAAGCTTTATTGTTTTACC
The DNA here is from genome assembly GCF_023851605.1 of Tamandua tetradactyla. Lineage (NCBI taxonomy): Eukaryota > Metazoa > Chordata > Mammalia > Pilosa > Myrmecophagidae > Tamandua > Tamandua tetradactyla. The sequence continues at coordinate 94,875,360 of NC_135329.1, read as the reverse complement.
ATCATCATAAAAAATCAAGGCTACTGGATTACAGTTCCATAGTTTCAACTCTTTCCTTCTCGTTACTCTAACACACTAGAAACTAAAAAGGGATAGCTATATAATGCATAAGAATAACCTCCAGAATGACCTCTTGACTCTATTTGAAATCTGTCAGCCACTGAAACTTTATTTTGTTTCATTTCTTTTATTCCTTTTAGTCAAGAAGGCTTTCTCCATAATGGCAGGGCTGGGCTCATTCCTGTGAGTCATATCCCTCATTGCCAGGAGACTTACATCCCTGGGAATCGTGTCGCCCATGGGGGGATGGTAGTGAGTTGATTTGCAGAGCTGGCTTAGAAAGAAAGACCTTATATGAGCAACAAAAGAGGTCATTAGGCATAATTATAAGAAGGCTTAGCTTCTCCTTTGCAGGAATAAGTTTCATAAAGGCAAGCCCCAAAATTGAGGGCTTGGCTTATTAAATTTGGAGTCTCTCCCTTTTAGAAAATATAAGGAATTCCTCAGATGGAGAAGTTTAATATTTCCATATTTTCCCCCAGTCCCTCAAGGGAACTTTGCACATACTTTCTTATATTCTGCCCCAAATACTCTGGGATGTATCAGGGTATTACATTAACCAGTATAGAAAAACAAGATCTCATTCCCTACTCTAGGCTCCATGTGATTAGGTTGTTTAAATTAAACTGACCATATGGTTAAAATACTAGTGTCCTATAGAAAATATAAATTTTGTACCAAATAAATATCTCTTCCTTTGGTCTCACACAGAGGTTGAAGCTTTAAAATTCACTCAATATCATCCTTTACTCTGTAGTCTAGTTTACCTTGGTACTAACCAAGTACTTGTCATTCATATTTCTAGTTTAAGTCTGATATCTTTTTCAACTTCTTTAACAGTTGCTGTATGGGGAAATGTAGTCTTTCAGAGCTGCAGAAGTCTAACTCCAAGCTTCAGGTGTCACACGGATGTACAAAGTTCCAGGGAGCTAACAGGTTATCCACAAAGAGATCAGCACCTTAGAATTTAGAAATAATGGTTACAACTCCAGAATAGATTGACCGCTGTAAGAGCTTGCAATCTAGGATCCTTAAGAATAAGCCTTATTGAACATTCTGTACTACTTAATTGTTGATTGCCCAATCTCTGTCCACATTCTATTCCCTGATAACCTGAACTCTTGAATTCAATTCTCAGAGTTTGCTCATTATAGTTAGTCCATATTAGTGAGGCCTTACAATATTTGTCCTATCTTTTCTGGCTTAATTCACTCAACATAATATCCTCAAGGTTCATTGATCTAGTTGCATGCCTCACAACTTTATCCCCTCTTTACAGCCATTCAGTATTCCATTCTATGTATACACTATTGTTTACCTTCCTTTCATCAGTCAGTGTACGCTTAGGTCACCTCCTTCCATCACAAATCGTGAATAATGCTGCCATAAACACCAGTGACCAGTCATGTTCCTGCTTTCAGTTCTTCCAAGTATGTAACTATTAACAGGGTTGCAGGATCATATGCAGTTTTGTACTTAGCCTCTGTGGAGCCACCACACTGCCCTCCAGAAGAGCCATGCCATATTAAATCCCTACCTACAGTGAATAGTTATATCTCCTTCACATCTTCCCCAGCACTTGTATTTTTCTGCTTATTTTTGAAACAATTTTATTCACACACCATACAATCCATCCTGAGTAAACAATCAATGGCGCCTGATACAATCACATAGTTATGCATTTACCACCACAAATTATATGGAAAACTTTCATTTCTTCCACAAAGAAAGAAGACATTTACAGATAAAGAACAAAAAAATAAAAAAGGAGAAATAACACCACTAAGAAACCCATACTCCTCCCTTAATCCCCCTCTCATTGACATTTAATTTTGGTATAGTGCCTTTGTTACAATTAACAAAAGAATATTACAATGTTACTGTTGATTATAGACTCCAGTTTGCATTGATTGTATTTTTCCAATATACTATCTCATTTTCAGCACCATGCAATGGTGACATTCATTTGTTCTCCCTCATGTAAAAATTTTCCTATATTTGTACATTTAATCACCACCATTGTTTACTCTAGATTTCATTAAGTTATAGAGTCCCAGTTTTTATCCTCTATCTTTCATTCTGGTGTAATATATGCCCCTAGCCTTCCTTTTTCAACCATACTCACACTCTTTTCCAAACCTTTCTCTCCTGTCTTTTCCTATCCACCTGTAATGCTCCTTTTAGTATTTTTTCATAGAGCAGGTCTTTTATTCACAAACCCTTTCAGCATCTGTTTGAAAATATTTTAAGCTTCCCCTCATTTTTGAAGGATAGTTTTGTTAGATACAAAATTCTTGGTTGGCAGTTTTCTCTTTCAGTATCTTAAATATATCGTATCACTGCCTACTTGCCTCCATGGTTGCTGCTGAGAAAGCCACACATAGTCTTACTGAGCTTCCTTTCTATGTGATGGATCACTTTGCTGCTTTCTGAGTTCTCTCTTTGTCTTTGATGTTTGGCAATCTGATTAGTTACCCTCTTAGAGTAGGTCTATTCAGATATTTCTGTTTGGGGTACACTACAATTCTTGGATCTGTAGTTTTATGTCTTTCATAAGTGTTGAGAAATTTTCAATGTTTATTTCCTCCATTAATCTTCCTGCCCTTTTACCCTTCTCTTCTTCTGGGACACTTTCACATATATCTGGGTGCTTCATGTTGTCATTCAATTTCCTGAGACCCTGCTTACATGTTTCCACTCTTTTCCCTATCTGTTCTTTTGTGTGTAGGTTTTTAGATGTCCTGTCTTCTAGTTCACTAATCCTTTCTTCTGCTTCTCCAAATCTGCTGTTGTATGTTTCTACTATATTTTAATCTCTTCTGTTGTATGTTTCATTCACATAAGTTCTACCATTTTTTTTTTCAGGCTTTCAAGTTCTTCTGTATAGTCACCTAGTGTCTTTTATCCTTCATCTCTTTTGCCATATTTTTCTTAAACTCATTGATTTGACTTAGATTTGTTTGAACATTTTTAATTAGTTGTTTCAACTCCTGTATCTCATTTGAAATGTTAGTTTATTCTTTTGACTGGGCCATACCTTTGTGCTTCCTAGTATGACTTATGATTTTTGCTGGTATCTAGGCATCTGGTTTCTTTGAGTACTTTATTCTGGAGGTCATTTTCTCCCTTTCACCTAGGATTTTCTTGTTAGTTGGCCTGTTCTTTACCCGTTCGTTGATATATAGTTCAACTTACTCTAAACCTCTGGCATAGCTTCTGTTTAACTGTTCAGAAATTTTCAGCTCTTGCTTTTCTGGTTCTTCCCTTGCCTTTATCCAAGGTTTTTTGAAGAGGGTCTCTTCAGACGCCATCAACCCCAATCACAGTTTCCCAGACCATATCGACCCAGGTCTCAGGAAGAGGGTTTAGTCAGTATCAAGTTTTCCTGAAGATGAGACCCAACACATTGTCAGTCTTTTCCTGTGAAGCCTCTTGAGTCTGTCCTTTTTCTATCCTGCCCAGCAGGTGGCATTTTTCAGCCCACACTTTCCCAGCTGTGTAAAGTGGTATGGTGCCTTTAATTCTCAGCACACCTGTCCCTGCCAGGGGCATGATTGAGATAGAGGCTGAGGCAGAAGGTGGGCTTAAGACATTTCTGTTTAGCAGCCTGCCGCTGATAGCTTCAGCCGGGCCGTGCGACCGGTACACTGGGTGGATTTGGGGCGAGCTCGCGGGAATTAACCTGGGTAAGCTGGAGCCGGCGCTTTCCCCAGCCGGCGGTCGCGAGAAGTCGTCACTCAGGCCAGATGCGGGTTTTAAGCTTTTATTGTTACACTCCGGGATGGGCCACCCGGGAACCCGAGGAGTGAGACGTCTAGGGTCCGAAGACCCTGGGGCTCGGACGACCCAGAGCGGGGTAAGCGTGGGGCTTAAGTACTCTCGGGGAGGGGTGGAGTCTTGGGCGCACACGTCAGGAAGGGACAGCCAATCACACAAGGCAGGAGGCAGTTGCTAGGCTGAGGGCTTAGGTTAGGTATAGAGGAGTGAAGAGAATAACAGGAAGGCTTGCGGTTTAGTGGTGAGCTACGGAAATGGGCGGTTTACAACAAGAGGGGGAAGGGGGGAACAGAGAGGGGGGTTACAGGTACGGAGGGCAGAGAGTGAATGTAGAGAGGGAGAGAAGGATTAAAAACTTTTAAGCATGGCTAGGCTCCAGTCCCTGAGAAATATGCCACAATTCCTCTCCTTTTTCTTTTAAAGGCTCACCTGTGTGACAGGTGGTGGGCATTAACCTTTGCTGGGAGGGGTAGGGATGAGATTCCCCTTGCACTTGAGGCTCAGAATTTCAGGGGAAGGGTATATGCTGAGCCGACCCTTATGCAAATCTCATGTGCCCCAGAAGAGCCAGAGGAGGCCTGTTAGAGTGGCCCTCTTCTGCGGCTACTTTGTGCCGCACCCAGCGGTACCCATCTGGTAGCCTTGCAGCGGCCCCAGATGCACGCTCTCTGGTGACGTGCAGCCCCCGTAGGGGAATGGAGAGAGGCAGGGAGTGGCGCAGGCATAGGCAGGCAAGGCTAGAGCCGCAGTAGCGCAGTGCCGACTGCACAAGATGGCCAGTCTTGAGAGCGACACCAACCTCAGGGTGATCAGTCCTGGGGGTGAGCAACACTAGCGAGCCATACCTGAGCCTGCCGACGGTTGTCCGCATTGGTGAAGGGATTTTGGAGCTTTAGCGCGGCAAGAGCTAAGAGTTTTGTATTTCGTTTGTGACGAGAGATTTTTGAAAAGAGGCACTTAAGTAAGAAAAGGATAACAATTAAAATTAGTAGGAGGACACCGTAGAAGATAAGGCTGGAAGGTTGGAAAAGGGAAGAGAATTTATGGAGGAGGTCCGAAAGGAGCAAGCTAGACAGTTTATAGGTTTTCTATAGCTAGAATTTGAGTTTGAAGGCTGTGAGTATAGTTCCAATCACGCAGGGTGAGGCGAGGACGAGAGGTGTTGACAAGTACAGGGGTGACACAGAAACAGGGTTTGGTGGGTTAGGGAATTGAGTCCTGCTTGTAAGGACAGGGCCGAGGAGGTGGAACTGGTAAGGTTATTTATGACAGAAGCGGAGGTGGAGGTCTGGGTGAGTGCGATGGCTGCCGTGACCGAAGCTGCAATGGAGGCGATGATGGCCGCCGAGATGGCGGCGGTGATGCCGAAGTCTCGTTTTGCACGTTGGCTAAGCTGAGCGGTGGTGCTGTCCAAGGGTATTTGGGGGCGACCCACCTGGTTGCGTTGATTGGGATCCAAAGGAGTTTAGGTTGAAGCACTATGAAAACTACTGAGAAAGAGGTATTAAGGTATCAACAAAAAGTTGTGGGAATGTGGGGGAATCGGGGGTGAGGAACAGTAATCCGGGGGGATATTGGACTGCGGCCCACACTTCGCTTTCAGGAGGTTTTGCAGAAGTGGCTGTGGAGAAAATTAGAAGTGTTACAGGGAGGAGTCGCCAGGTGGGAATTCCGGAGGGGCGTGCTAGGGAGAACGTTTTTACTGAAAAGAATAAGCAGGTTAGCACCTAGAAGAAGAAAATGAACAGGTTAAAACACGCGATGATGCACAGGAAAATTATGGCAAGTAGGATTCTTTCGAAGAGGCTCCAATCCTTTGGAGCAACTGTTGCTGGGTAGCGTAGGGACCGGTAAGCCCATCCTCTTTGACTGCTTTGCGTAGCCGCTTTATATCTTCCTCACTGTGGGGAACCCAGGGGAATGGGCGTTGCTGAGATGGAGTGAGGTTAATGGGGAAGAGCGCTGCCTGTGTCAGCGGCAGCGGCCGGACCGAGGGCTAGAGCTGTCCAGGTCCGGGGGAGGGGTTATTGTTAGTGGGATTGTAGCAGGGCGGCCGGGGTGGGCAAGATGGCGGTTGCCCCGGGCACGGCTCTGCGTAAGATGGCGGTGGGGGAACATAAGGTGGTGGCTGCGCCTCCGGGACAAAAGGGTTAGTGCAGCTAAAGGAAGAAGGGGGGGTAGCGGAGGGAGGGGCTGAAGGGGCGGGGGAGGGCTTAGGATGTTTTGCCTCCGCGCTCTTAGGGAGGGCGGGGTAAAGGTTGTGGCTGTCTTCCGGTTTAGGTAGTGGAGAAGAAGGCGGAAGGGTGGAATTTGTTTGTCCGCCATTAGTATGTTTGCCATGGTCCCGCAAGGGCGGGTGCCTCTCGAGTAATTCGAGGGAGAGGCTTCCCCAGCGGCCGCATTTACAGACTTGGATCCAAGAGTGCGGCTAGGGCGCGCACCTGGGGGACCTGGCTTTTAGAGAGAGATTGACCCATAACAGAATTTAGAGGGGACTACTCACTGCTTGTAGAACCTAGGACTGCGTTTATTTAGCAGGAGAGTCTAGTAGGCTTACCTTGGTTCAGAAGAGAGGTCCTAGGATCTCCAGTGTCCAGTCAGCGACGGAAGTGTAGAGGGTCCCTGTTCGGGCGCCACTTGCCGCTGATAGCTTCAGCCGGGCCGTGCGACCGGTACACTGGGTGGATTTGGGGCGAGCTCGCGGGAATTAACCTGGGTAAGCTGGAGCCGGCGCTTTCCCCAGCCGGCGGTCGCGAGAAGTCGTCACTCAGGCCAGATGCGGGTTTTAAGCTTTTATTGTTACACTCCGGGATGGGCCACCCGGGAACCCGAGGAGTGAGACGTCTAGGGTCCGAAGACCCTGGGGCTCGGACGACCCAGAGCGGGGTAAGCGTGGGGCTTAAGTACTCTCGGGGAGGGGTGGAGTCTTGGGCGCACACGTCAGGAAGGGACAGCCAATCACACAAGGCAGGAGGCAGTTGCTAGGCTGAGGGCTTAGGTTAGGTATAGAGGAGTGAAGAGAATAACAGGAAGGCTTGCGGTTTAGTGGTGAGCTACGGAAATGGGCGGTTTACAACAAGAGGGGGAAGGGGGGAACAGAGAGGGGGGTTACAGGTACGGAGGGCAGAGAGTGAATGTAGAGAGGGAGAGAAGGATTAAAAACTTTTAAGCATGGCTAGGCTCCAGTCCCTGAGAAATATGCCACACAGCCCTTCAGGTCTGAATACTCTGAATAAGAGCCACTACTTGTGTTGGGCCACACACACACACCCCAACACATACACCATGTTCTTGGGGTAAGATATGCCCTTTAGGGAATTATCTCCTTCACCTGACCAGTTACTTTGTCTTTCAGACATCCCTTAACTCCACCCTTCCCTGGGGTAGTGTTGATAACTGGGGCTTTCTTTAATGGGCTGTTTAAAAGGAAGCAAAAATAAAAGGGAAGGAAAGGGAAAAAAGTCCTTTTCAGGGCTGGCCCCCAGCCCCATCCTGTTTGCCAATCAAAAGCCAGAATTTGTACCTGGCTCTATGTGCCCCTTTTCTTGGGGCACAGTCTTTTTGTGGTATTCTGAGCTCAGCCAATTCCAAATTTGTTTTTGTGGGGTTTTTTTTTTATATTTTTGTTTTGTTTTGTTTTTTCTATCAGCCCCATCTCCTCTTTGCCAGGAGAGACCTCCAGGTTCCTTTCCTGCTTACTCCAGGTTTATCTGTGCTTAGGGCTTGTATTCAGCAAGCCTGAATTTGTTAATTAAATCTGCAATTGAAACTTACTTGCCAGCCTCCACAGTTTGGGAGACTCTACATGCAGTTTTACATCGTGATCTCAGCTCTTCCACCCATTCCAGACTGGTGAACGATGTGCGTCTGGTCATGGACAGATACTGTACACCAGTCTGGAATGGGTGGAAGGGCCAACAGTTGTTCCAGACTGTACCTGGCTATTTCTAGCTGCCGTAGAGAACAAACTAAATTCCACACCTCCCTATGCAACCATCTTGTCCCACCTCCACTTGGTTTCTTGCTGATCTCAGACCTATCATGGGCCCAAGGAAGATTTGATTTTATAAGTTACTCAACATTTTCTCATTGTCAGATCAGGAGCTATATTTTCCTGTGGCTTCCTGCATTCTAGGGGCATGCACATACTCTGTGCCAGATTCTGTTCTAGAAAACCCAGCAAGGCTTATCTTTCTGAAGAACCTATATTCTAGAGGAAAGACACAGAAAATAAGCACATAGATGAGTAAATAAATTAAAAAGAGGAAAATAAATGACACACAAACTCCATTCAGTGCAAAAAGCATCAAGAAAAAATAAAGCACAGTGAAGTGACTGAGAGTGACTTTGAAAGACTATTTTCTGGTAGTATTTGGATGAGGTCTGAAAATTAGTGGGAGAAGAATATTCCAGGTACAGTAAACAGTAAGTGAAAAGTACCTGAGTGAAGTGACGTACAGGCAGGAATGAACTTTGTAATTTCAAGGAATCAACAGAGGTCTGAACTGAATGAACAAATAAAGGGATGGGGCGAGTGGCAGAAAATGAAATAAAGAAAACAGGGAGGGGTCATGATGTAGGACTTTGCAATCCATGGTGTGCTGGTTCGAGGCTGTTGTGTACTACAGAGAAGCCATGTTCTTTTTCCTAGTCCAATCTTGTAGTTGCAGACTTATCGTTCAGGCTGGATCTTTTTGATTAAGTTGTTTCCATGGAGATATGACCCACCCAATTATGGATGGTATCTCTTTTTTTTTTTTTACACCATTAAGTATATTGCTCTTATAAAAAATAGGATCTTTGTCAACTAGGCAGATTACTCAGATGGTTAAAAGCATTTTATAGCTGCTCATTAAGAACAAACAAATAATCCAAGAAAAATTTGTCATTTTAAAAGCATGAAAACCAAATTCTTGTTTTGCATGAAAATACATCTGATAAGAGAACTATTAAAAATCTTATAAAACCCTAGTCAACCTTAACCACAACCAATAAAATTCATTTCCAACAAGACTTCTACAACTTTCTATATCCATCCATTTTGTCTTACACATTCTTGTTTCTCATTCGGCAACAATCAGTTATTTTATTTTAGTGGAAAAAGTACTCTCTTTTTCCTCAACAAAAACACTTCCAGCATCCTTTATGTATTTAAATAACCAAAAAGGATCTTGAAATCAATCATTAAGCCAATAACCTACAAAACACAATTCTTTTTTCTTGTTGTTTTTTTTCCTCTTCTTTTCTCTTTCGTGAAAAAAAAAATACAAAAAAGCAATAAATTTCAAAGCACATCACAGCACTTAGTTGTAGAACAGATATCAGAGTTTAGTATGAGTTACAATTCCACAATTTTAGATTTTTACTTCTACTCGCTCTAAGACATTGGAAACAAAAAGAAATATCAATTTAATGATTCAGCAATCGTACTCATTTGTTAAACCCTACCTTTCTCTGTATAACTCCACCATCAGCTTTGCTCTTTCTCCCACCCTTTAGGGGTATTTGGGCTATGTCCATTCTAACTTTGCCATGTTAGAAGGGGCTGTTGATGAAATGGGGTAGGGAGATGGAAATAGTTGATGTTCTGGAGAGGCTGGACCCTCTAATTTTCAGGACTTATCTTGTTCAGGAAACCATCTGGAGGTTATAGGTTTCTGGAAAGTCACCCCAGTACATGAAACCTTTGTAGAATCTTATATGTTGTTCTAGGATTGGCTGGAATGGTTTTCGTCGGGGTTTGGAAAACTATGATGGGCAGCATTGTTACACTGAAGCTTATGTAAGAGTGAATTCCAGAGTGGCTGCTTGACTCTATTTGAACATTCTCAGCCCCTGCCCTTATTTGTTACACTTCTTTTCCCTGTTTTTGTCAGGATGGCATTGCGGATCCCATTGTGCCAGGATCAGACTCACCTCTGAGCATCATCTCCCAAGCCTCCAGGGATTCTTTCACCCCTAGATGTTATGTCCCACATAGTGGGGAGGACAGTGATTTCACTTGCAGAGCTGGGCTTAGAGAGAACGAGAGGTCACATCTGAGCAACAAAAGAAGTCCTCTGGAAGTAATTCTTAGGCAAGCCTATAGGTAAGCTATGCTTCTCCACTACATACATTAGTTTCACAGGAGCAAGCTTCAAGATCAAGGACTTGGCCTATTGATTTGGGTTTCTCTAAGGTTTGACACAGTATCAGGGGGTAAAGTTTAATAATTCCATATGTTTCTCCCATCTGTCAAGGGATTTTGCCAATATTCTTTTATTATCTGCTTAATATACTCTAGGATATATCCAGGCATTACCTTAAGCTATACAGGATCAACAGCCCTCATTCTTATTCTGGGATCCCTGTGTTTGGATTGCTAAATGATCTTTCCAGACAGGTTGAGTTAGATTATTTGCTACAGAAAATTTAGGTTCTGGACAAAATAAACCTTTCTTCCTTTTGTCTCAAACAGTAGAGGAGGTTCTGAAATATAGACAGTCTTCCTTAACCCTGTATTCTGAATTACCTTAATTCTGATTTGATAGGCTTTGTTCCTATTTCTAAAGACCAGCTTATACATCTATAAAACAGTCTCTTAAAATCCAGAAGTAATAATTACCACTCTGGACTAAATGTGACTGCTGTAAGAGCTTACAATCTAGACCCCTGTTTTCTTATAAGCATTTTCTAAATAAGACCATATAATAATTATTCTTTTGTTTCTGGCTTATTTTGCCTCACCAAATGTCTCACAGGTTCATTTACAAATTTGCCTGTCTTACAACTTTGTTCCTTTTTGTATCAGCACAATATTTGATCATATGTTATTCTAGTTTGCTATCTGCCAGAATGCTATATACCAGAACTGGAATGGTCTTTCAAAAGGGGAATTTAACAAATTGTTAGTTTACAATGATAAAACCATAGAAATGTCCAAATTAAAGCAAGTCTATAAAAATGTCCAAATTAAGGCACCAACAAGAGGTTACCTTCACTCAAGAAAGGTCGATGAAGTTCAGGGTTTCTCTCTCAACTGGAAAGGCACGTGGTGAATATGGTGACATATGCTAGCTTTCTCTTCAAACCTCTTGCTTCATGAATCTCCCTCAGGGGAGATTTCCATCTTCATCTCCAAAGGTCACTGGCTGGTGATCTCTGTGATTCTTATGTTTCTATTGCTTTCATCATTCTCAAGCTTTCTCCAAAATGCTCCCCTTTGAAAGATTACCGGTAAAGTTGTCAAGACTCACCTGGGGTGGGTGGAGTCCAATGTCACTCTTCAAAAGTTAATACCCACACTTGGATGAGTCATATCTCCATGGAGATAACCTAATCAAGTTTCCTAACTATAGCACTGAATAGGGATTAGAAGAAATGGTTGCTCCTACAAGACTGATTAGGATTAAAACATGGTTTTTCCAGGGTACATAAATCCTTTCAAACCAATACATACGTATATACCATCGTTCACCAGTCTACATCTCAGTCAGTGCATCCATCAGCCACCTCTATCTACTGGGCATCGTGTATAATGTCCAAAGTCAATAGTACGTTAGCACTCTCAGTTTTAGATAATTTCATGGTTCCCAAGAGAAAAATGACCAATAAACACACCCTCACCAAATAGAAAATCTACACCTCCCCTTAAATCTTGTCCATCCCCTCATTATTTACGCCTGGTGTTGCTGTGGTACTGTTGATGTTTTCCTGTTAAACATGGCACATAGTATGCAATAGCAGTTCTCCCCCTATACCCTGAACTTATATACTCTTTGTACAAGATTCTACCTTTGAAGTAGTTCATGCAAGAACTTATTTATATTTGTAGTGTTACTCGGTGGGACACATGCTTCTATAAACCCCTTACAATCATGTTCACCTTCAATATGGTGATATTACTTATGAGCCCACTAGAGAATTGCTTCACTGCTATCTATTCCCTTACTTTGGAGTTCAACCTCATTAGCTAACCATTCATCCATTTCAAACTTCTGTGTATCTCTAGGTACCCTATAATCTGTATTATAAGTCTCTGATTTCACCTTTACCATTGTCATAAAAGTGAAATAATACAGTATCTATCCTTTTGTGTCAGGCTAATTTCATTCAGCATTATGTTCTCAAGGCTCATACATCTTGTCATGTGGTTCAGGATGTCATTTTCTTTTACTGCTGCATAATATTCCACCATATGTATATACCACATATTGTTAATCCACTTGTCTGTTGATGGGCACTTGGATTGTTCCCATCTTTTGGTGATTGTGAATAATGTTGCTATGAACATTAGTGTGCAAATGTTTCTTTGTGTCATTGCTTTCAGCTCTTCCAGGTATATACTGAGTAGTACTTATGCCAGGTCAAAGGGCAACTCAATATTTAGTTTCCTAAGGAACCACCTAACTGCCTCCCATGGCAGCTGTACCATTATATATTCCCACAGTTAGAGTATAAGTGTCCCAATTTCTCTACATCCTCTCCAACTTTTGTAGTTTCTTGTTTATTTAATAGCAGCCATTCTTATAGATGTGAGGTGGTATCTTATTGTAGTCTTGATCTGCATTTCTCTTATAGCTAATGAAAATGAGCATCTTTTCATGCACTTTTGAGCCATCTGTATTTGCTGTTCAGCAAAATGCCTAGTCATATCTTTATCCTATTTTATGGGATAAAGATATCCTATAAATATGGGATGGTTTGTTCTTTTGTTGTTGAGTTATATGTTTTCTTTTTGTATACAGTATATCAAACCTTTATACAATGTGTGATTTCCAAATATTTTTTCCCATTGAGTGGGCTGCCTCTTCACATTTTTGGCAAAGTCTTGAGGCACAAAAGCGTTTGATTCTGAGGAGTTCCCATTTATCTATCTTTTCTTTTGTTGTTTGAGCTTTGGATGTAAAGTTTAGGAAGCTACCTCCTATTACTAGGTCTTGAAAAGCTAGGCAATTGTCATGGTTAGGTTCCTGTGTCAACTTGGTCAAGTGGTGGTACCTGTTTGTCTGGTTGGGTAAATGCTGGCCTGTCTGTTTTGATGAAGACATTTCATAGAATTAAATCATGATCATGTCAGCTGCATCCACAGCTGACTCCATTTGTAATCAGCCAAAGGGGAGTGTCTTCTGCAATGGGTAATGCTTAATCTGATCACTGGAAGCTTTTTAAGGAGGATTCAGAAGAGACAAGCTCTTCCTGTTTCAGCTGGTGAGCCTCTCCTGTGGAGTTCGTCCAGACCCTCCATCAGAATCGTCGGCTTCACAGCCTGCCTTGCGGATTTTGGACTCTGTGTTCCTGCGGTCACATGAGACACTTTTATAAATTTTATATTTGCAAGTGTTCCCTGTTGATTCTGTTTCTCTAGAGAACCCTAACTAATACAGCAATGTTCCTTTTACCTCAATTTTTTGGAAAAGATTGAGCAGGATTTGTTAGTTCTTTTCAGAATATGTATTAAATTTCCCTGTAAAGCCATCCAGCCCCAGGTTTTTCTTTGTAGGAAGATTTTTGATGACAGGTTGAATCTCTTTACTTGTGATTGGGGTTTGTTGGGATCTTCTATTTCCTCTTGAATCAGTGTAGCTTCTTCATGTGTTTCAAGGAATTTGTCCATTTTATCTCATTTGTCTAGTTTGTTGGTGTATAGTTGTTCATAGTATCCTCTTATGAATTATTTTTTATTTCTTCAGAGTCTGTGGTAATGACCCCCCCCCTTAATTTCTGATTATATTTATTTTCATCCTCTCTTTTTTTCTATGTCAGCCTTGCTACCAACCCATCTATTTTATTGATTTTCTGAAAGAAACAACTTTGGGTTTTATTGATTCTTTCTATTGTTCTTTTGTTCTCCCATTCATTTAACTCTGCTCTAAACTTTGTTATTTATCTTCTTCTATTTGCTTTGGAGTTAGTTTGCTGTACTTTCTCAAGTTCCTCCAGGTGAGCAGTTAAGTCCTCAATTTTTGCACTTTCTTATTTTTTAATATAGGCATTTAGGGCAATGAATTTCCTTCTCAACACAGCCTCTGCCACATCTCATAAGTTCTGATATATTGTATTTTCATTTTCACTCTTCTCCAGATAGCTACCAATTTCTCTAGCAATTTTTTCTTTAACCCACTGTTTGTTTAAGAGTATGTTATTTAATCTCCATATATTAGTGAAAGCTCTCATTCTTAGGTGGTTATTGATTTCCAGCTTCATTCCATTGTGATCAGAGGAAGTGCTTTGAATATTTTCAATGTTTTTAAATTTATAAAGACCTGTTTTGTGCGCCAGCATATAATCTACCCTGGAGAACGCTCCATGAGCACTAGAAAAAAAATGTATATCCCAGCGTTTGGGGGTGGAATGACCTATATGTCTATTAGGTCTAATTCACTTATCAAATTGTTTAAGTTCTATATTTCCTTGATAATCCTCTATTTAGTTGTTCTGTCTATAGAAGAGAATGGTATATTGAAATCTCCTATTATTATTATTGAAATATCTATCACTCCCTTCAGTTTGGCCATTGCTTGTCTCATATACCTTGGAGCTCCTTGATTGTGAGCATAAACATTTATGATTGCTATTTTTTCTTGGTGAATTATCCCTTATACTAATATACAGTGTCCTTCTTTGTCACTTATGATATCTTTACATGTGAAGTCTATTTTGTCTGATATTAGTATAACTACTTCTGCTTTCTTTTGTTTATAGCTTGCATGGAACATCTTTTTCCATCCTTTCAGTTTCAATCTATTTGTATCCTTGTGTTAAGATGAGTCTCTTGTAAGCACCATATAGCTGGATTATATATATATTTTTTGTGGCTTTTTTTTTATTAATTAAAAAAAGAATTAACAAAACAATTAGAAATCATTCCATTCTACATGTACAATCAGTAATTCTTAATAACATCACATAGTTGCATATACATCATTTCTTAGTACATTTGCATCGATTTAGAAAAAGAAATAAAAAGACAACAGAATAAGAATTAAAACGATAATAGAAAGAAAAAAAAGAAAAAAAAAACCTATACCTCACATGCAGCTTCATTCAGTGTTTTAACATAATTGCATTACAATTAGGTAGTATTGTGCTGTCCATTTCTGAGTTTTTATATCCAGTCCCGTTGTACAGTCTGTATCCCTTCAGCTCCAATTACCCCTTCTCTTTTTTTTTTTTAATTAACGGATAAAAAGAAATTAATCCAACATTTAGAAATCATACCATTCTACATATGCAATCAGTAATTCTTAACATCATCACATAGATGCATGATCATCATTTCTTAGTACATTTGCATCGGTTTAGAAGAACTAGCAACATAACCGAAAAAGATATAGAATGTTAATATAGAGAAAAAAATAAAAGTAATAATAGTAAAATCAAAACAAAACAAAACAAAACAAAACAAAAACCTATAGCTCAGATGCAGCTTCATTCAGTGTTTTAACATGATTACTTTACAATTAGGTATTATTGTGCTGTCCATTTTTGAGTTTTTGTATCTAGTCCTGTTACACCATCTGTAGCCCTTCAACTCCAATTGCTCATTATCTTACCCTGTTTCTACCTCCTGCTGGACTCTGTTACCAATGACATATTCCAAATTTATTCTCGAATGTCTGTTCACAACAGTGGGACCATACAGTATTTGTCCTTCAGTTTTTGGCTAGACTCACTCAGCATAATGTTGTCTAGGTCCATCCATGTTATTACATGCTTCATAAGTTTATCCTGTCTTAAAGCTGCATAGTATTCCATCATATGTATATACCACAGTTTGTTTAGCCACTCTTCTGTTGATGGAGATTTCAGCTGTTTCCATCTCTTTGCAATTATAAATAATGCTGCTATAAACATTGGTGTGCAAATGTCCGTTTGTGTCTTTGCCCTTAAGTCCTTTGAGTAGATTCCCAGCAATGGTATTGCTGGGTCGTATGGCAATTCTATATTCAGCTTTTTGAGGAACCGCCAAACTGCCTTCCACAGTGGTTGCACCATTTGACATTCCCACCAACAGTGGATAAGTGTGCCTCTTTATCCGCATCCTCTCCAGCACTTGTCATTTTCTGTTTTGTTGATAATGGCCATTCTGGTGGGTGTGAGATGATATCTCATTGTGGTTTTGATTTGCATTTCTCTAATGGCCAGGGACTTTGAGCATCTCTTCATGTGCCTCTTGGCCATCCGTATTTCCTCTTCTGATAGGTGGCTGTTCAAGTCTTTTTCCCATTTTGTAATTGGGTTGGCTGTCTTTTTGTTGTTGAGATGAACAATCTCTTTATAAATTCTGGATACTAGACCTTTATCTGATATGTCATTTCCAAATATTGTCTCCCATTGTGTAGGCTGTCTTTCTACTTTCTTGATGAAGTTCTTTGATGCACAAAAGTGTTTAATTTTGAGGAGCTCCCATTTTTTTATTTCCTTCTTCAGTGTTCTTGCTTTAGGTTTAAGGTCCATAAAACCGCCTCCAGTTGTAAGATCCATAAGATATCTCCCAACATTTTCCCCTAACTGTTTTATGGTCTTAGACCTAATGTTTAGATCTTTGATCCATTTTGAGTTAACTTTTGTATAGGGTGTGAGAGATGGGTCTTCTTTCATTCTTTTGCATATGGATATCCAGTTCTCTAGGCACCATTTATTGAAGAGACTGTTCTGTCCCAGATGAGTTGGCTTGACTGCCTTATCAAAGATCAAATGTCCATAGATGAGAGGGTCTATATCTGAGCACTCTATTCGATTCCATTGGTCGATATATCTATCTTTATGCCAATACCATGCTGTTTTGACCACTGTGGCTTCATAATATGCCTTAAAGTCAGGCAGCGCGAGACCTCCAGCTTCGTTTTTTTTTCCTCAAGATGTTTTTAGCAATTCGGGGCACCTTGCCCTTCCAGATAAATTTGCTTATTGGTTTTTCTATTTCTGAAAAATAAGTTGTTGGGATTTTGATTGGTATTACATTGAATCTGTAAATCAATTTAGGTAGGATTGACATCTAACTATATTTAGTCTTCCAATCCATGAACACGGTATGCCCTTCCATCTATTTAGGTCTTCTGTGATTTCTTTTAACAGTTTTTTGTAGTTTTCTTTATATAGGTTTTTTGTCTCTTTAGTTAAATTTATTCCTAGGTATTTTATTCTTTTAGTTGCAATTGTAAATGGGATTCGTTTCTCGATTTCCCCCTCAGCTTGTTCATTACTAGTGTATAGAAATGCTACAGATTTTTGAATGTTGATCTTGTAACCTGCTACTTTGCTGTACTCATTTATTAGGTCTAGTAGTTTTGTTGTGGATTTTTCCGGGTTTTTGATGTATAGTATCATATCGTCTGCAAACAGTGATAGTTTTACTTCTTCCTTTCCAATTTTGATGCCTTGTATTTCTTTTTCTTGTCTAATTGCTCTGGCTAGAACCTCCAACACAATGTTGAATAATAGTGGTGATAGTGGACATCCTTGTCTTGTTCCTGATCTTAGGGGGAAAGTTTTCAATTTTTCCCCATTGAGGATGATATTAGCTGTGGGTTTTTCATATATTCCCTCTATCATTTTAAGGAAGTTCCCTTGTATTCCTATCTTTTGAAGTGTTTTCAACAGGAAAGGATGTTGAATCTTGTCAAATGCCTTCTCTGCATCAATCGAGATGATCATGTGATTTTTCTGCTTTGATTTGTTGATATGGTGTATTACATTAATTGATTTTCTTATGTTGAACCATCCTTGCATACCTGGGATGAATCCTACTTGGTCATGATGTATAATTCTTTTAATGTGTTGTTGGATACGATTTGCTAGAATTTTATTGAGGATTTTTGCATCTATATTCATTAGAGAGATTGGTCTGTAGTTTTCTTTTTTTGTAATATCTTTGCCTGGTTTTGGTATGAGGGTGATGTTGGCTTCATAGAATGAATTAGGCAGTTTTCCCTCCACTTCGATTTTTTTGAAGAGTTTGAGGAGAATTGGTACTAATTCTTTCTGGAACGTTTGGTAGAATTCACATGTGAAGCCATCTGGTCCTGGACTTTTCTTTTTAGGAAGCTTTTGAATGACTAATTCAATTTCTTTACTTGTGATTGGTTTGTTGAGGTCATCTATGTATTCTTGAGTCAAAGTTGGTTGTTCATGTCTTTCCAGGAACCCGTCCATTTCATCTAAATTGTTGTATTTATTAGCATAAAGTTGTTCATAGTATCCTGTTATTACCTCTTTTATTTCTGTGAGGTCAGTAGTTATGTCTCCTCTTCCATTTCTGATCTTATTTATTTGCATCCTCTCTCTTCTTCTTTTTGTCAATCTTGCTAAGGGCCCATCAATCTTATTGATTTTCTCATAGAACCAACTTCTGGTCTTATTGATTTTCTCTATTGTTTTCATGTTTTCAATTTCATTTATTTCTGCTCTGATCTTTGTTATTTCTTTCCTTTTGCAAGCTTTGGGATTAGTTTGCTGTTGTTTCTCCAGTTCTTCCAAGTGAACAGTTAATTCCTGCATTTTTGCCTTTTCTTCTTTTCTGATATAGGCATTTAGGGCAATAAATTTCCCTCTTAGCACTGCCTTTGCTGCATCCCATAAGTTTTGATATGTTGTGTTTTCATTTTCATTTGCCTCGAGGTATTTACTAATTTCTCTTGCAATTTCTTCTTTGACCCACTCATTGTTTAAGAGTGTGTTGTTGAGCCTCCACGTATTTGTGAATTTTCTGGCATTCCGCCTATTATT
Organism: Tamandua tetradactyla; assembly: GCF_023851605.1. NCBI lineage: Eukaryota > Metazoa > Chordata > Mammalia > Pilosa > Myrmecophagidae > Tamandua > Tamandua tetradactyla. The sequence continues at coordinate 94,856,814 of NC_135329.1, read as the reverse complement.
GATTTCCAACTTCATTCCTTTATGATCCAAGAAAGTGTTGTGTATGATTTCAATCTTTTTAAATTTGTTAAGACTTGCTTTGTGACCCAGCATATGGTCTATCTTTGAGAATGATCCATGAGCACTTGAGAAAAAGGTGTATCCTGCTGTTGTGGGATTTAATGTCCTATAAATGTCTGTTAAGTCTAGCTCCTTTATAGTAATATTCAGATTCTCTATTTCTTTATTGATCCTCTGTCTAGATGTTCTGTCCATTGATGAGAGTGGGGAATTGAAGTCTCCAACTATTATGGTATTTGTGTCTATTTCCCTTTTCAGTGTTTGCAGTGTATTCCTCACGTATTTTCGGGCATTCTGGTTTGGTGCGTAAATATTTATGATTGTTATGTCTTCTTGTTTAATTGTTCCTTTTATTAGTATATAATGTCCTTCTTTGTCTCTTTTAACTGTTTTACATTTGAAGTCTAACTTGTTGGATATTAGTATAGCCACTCCTGCTATTTTCTGGTTGTTATTTGCATGAAATATCTTTTCCCAACCTTTCACTTTCAACCTATGTTTATCTTTGGGTCTAAGATGTGTTTCCTGTAGACAGTATATAGAAGAATCCTGTTTTTTAATCCATTCTGCCAATCTATGTCTTTTGATTGGGGAATTCAGTCCATTAACATTTAGTGTTATTACTGTTTGGATAATATTTTCCTCTACCATTTTGCCTTTTGTATTATATATATCATATCTGACTTTCCTTCTTTCTACACTCTTCTCCATACCTCTCTCTTCTGTTTTTTCGGTTCTGACTCTAGTGCTCCCTTTAGTATTTCTTGCAGAGCTGGTCTCTTGGTCACAAATTCTCTCAGTGACTTTTTGTCTATAAATGTTTTAATTTCTCCTTCATTTTTGAAGGACAATTTTGCTGAATATAGGAGTCTTTGTTGGCAGTTTTTCTCTTTTAGTAATTTAAATATATCATCCCACTGTCTTCTAGCCTCCATGGTTTCTGCTGAGAAATCTATACATAGTCTTATTGGGTTTCCCTTGTATGTGATGGATTGTTTTTCTCTTGCTGCTTTCAAGATCCTCTCTTTCTCTTTGACCTCTGACATTCTAACTAGTAAGTGTCTTGGAAAATGCCTATTTGGGTCTAATCTCTTTGGGGTGCGCTGCACTTCTTGGATCTGCAATTTTAGGTCTTTCATAAGAGTTGGGAAATTTTCAGTGAAAATTTCTTCCATTAGTTTTTCTCCTCCTTTTCCCTTCTCTTCTCCTTCTGGGACACCCACAGCACATATATTTGTGCGCTTCATATTGTCCTTGAGTTCCCTGATACCCTGTTCAAATTTTTCCATTCTTTTCCTGATAGTTTCTGTTTGTTTTTGGAATTCAGATGTTCCATCCTCCAAATCACTAATTCTATCTTCTGTCTCTTTAAATCTATCATTGTAGGTATCCATTGTTTTTTCTGTCTTTTCTACTTTGTCCTTCACTTCCATAAGTTCTGTGATTTGTTTTTTCAGTTTTTCTATTTCTTCTTTATGTTCAGCCCATGTCTTCTTCATGTCCTTCCTCAATTTATCGATTTCATTTTTGAAGAGGTTTTCCATTTCTGTTCGTATATTCAGCATTAGTTGTCTCAGCTCTTGTATCTCATTTGAACTATTGGTTTGTTCCTTTGACTGGGCCATATTTTCAATTATTTGAGCGTGATCCGTTATCTTCTGTTGGTGTCTGTGCATTTAGACAGATTTCCCTGGGTATTGGATCCAAAAGTTTTGAAGATCTTTCTGTGAAATCTCTGGGTTCTGTTTTTCTTATCCTGCCCAGAAAGTGGCGCTCGTGGCACACGTTTGTCTGCAGGTCCTGCCAGTAAAAGGTGCTGTGGGACCTTTAACTTTGGAAAACTCTCGCCGTCCGGGAGTTTCGCTAGCCGAAGTGGCTTGGAAGAGTGCGAGCTGGCCCGGGGTCCGAACGCGGGGTGGGTCGCTGGCCGCCACAGCCCGGGAAAGCGCCCGTCCGAATTTCCTAGTCGGCCCGGGGCAACAAGCGTGGCAGGAGGGCGCCAGCGGCAGCGGCCCGCTTGGGAGAGTGCACGTTCCCGGGGAGTCACGGGTTTGGAAGGGGCCTCCCCCACCCATCACCGTTCTCCACGGCCTGGGGATTTCTGATCCAATTCTCTCAGTTGGTCCGGGGGGCCGCGCGTGGTGTGGGTGCCAGCCGCCGCGGTTTCAGGGGACTGCCTCTCCAATTCTCCCAGCCGGCCTGGGAAGGGGGAAGGGAGTGACTCCGGCCGCTTGCCGCCCCGCCTGGTGAAGCCCGCGCCCCTCGACGATCTCACCCGAGCAGCTTCTCTCAGCCAGCCAGCCATTCCAGGATGGGGTACGCTGTCATTTTTATCTCTGTCGTGGCTTTGCGAGCTGTTCTGTATCGTTTCTACTCCCCTAGTAGCTGTCCTGGAGAAGAAACTAAGGTCTGCGCGTCTTACTAAGCCGCCATCTTCCTGGATTATATTTTTTAATCCATTCTGCCAATCTGTATCTTTTAGTTGGTAAATTTAGTTCATTAACATTCAATGTTATCACTGTAAAGGCATTTCTTGAGTCCATCATCTTATCCTTTGGATTTCATTTATCAAATCTATATATTGTTTTCTTTCTTCCTCTTTTTATCATTTAAATTACTCTAACTGGTACTCTTCAGTTCTGTGCCCTCCTCCAGAACTCTCGCTCCTGTCTTTTTTTCTCAACCATCAGAACTCCTTTTAGTAATTTTTGTCAGGCCAGTATCTTGTTGACAAATTCTTTCAGCACTTGTTTTGAAAATTTTAATCTCTCCCTCAGATTTGAAAGACAACTTGGCTGTGTACAGAATTCTTGGTGGGAAGTCTTTCTCTTTCAAGATCTTAAATGTATCATACCGCTGCCTCCTTGCCTCCATAGTGCCAGTTGAGTAATCTGAACTCAGTCTTACGTGGTTTTCCTTGCATGTAGTAGATTGTTTTTCTCTTGCCACTTTCAGGGTTTTCTCCTTCTCTTCCATATTTGACAAACTCAAAAGCCTATTTCAGGGAAGGCCTATTTGAATTTATTTCATTTGGAACTTGTTGGCCTTCTTAGATTTGCATATTTATATCCTTTATAAGGGTTGGAAAATTTTCCCCCATTATAACCCCAACTAATCTTCCTAGCCCTTTACTCCTCTCTTTTCCTTCTGGTACACCAATAGTTCTCTAATTTGTGCACTTTGTTTTGTCCATGATTTCCTTGAGATCCAATTCAAATTTTTCCATCTTTTTTGTCATTTGCTCTTTCGTGTGTTCAAAATTACTTGCCCTGTCCTCTTCACTTTTTCCTTTTTCTGTATCTTCATATCTGCTGCTGTGTATCTCTAGTATGTTTTTTGTTTGTTTGTTTTTGTTTTTGTTCTTGGGCATGTGCAGGCTCTGGGAATCAAACCCAGGTTTCTGGCATGGCAGGTGAGAATTCTACCACTGAGCCACTGTTCCATTGCCCTCTAGTATGTTTTGCATTGGTCTACAGGATCTTTAATCTCTGTGATAGCTGTTATTTTTCTATTTATTCTTTCAAATTCCTCTTTATGCTCTTCTAGTGTCTTCTTGATCTCATTTATGTCATCAGCCATCCCACTGATTTTATTTAGTAGAGTTATATGAACATCTTTGATTAGATGTTCCAAAGTCTGTGTTTCTTCAAGTGTTTTAATTTGGTCATTAAGCTTGACTATATCTGTCTGCATCTTGATATGCTTAGTGATCTTCTGTTGCTTTTGAGATATGTAACTATATGGATAGGGTTACTTTGGAAGTTGATTTCCCTCAGTAGTCTAAAGCTTTGTATTTGTGGGATGGATGTGAAGCAGGATGTGTGGTGTGGGGTAGGACACAACAGTGTGGTGATGGGTTGCAGTGCAAGTATAGGTATGGGTTGGGAATGCTACACTGGTGCCTGTGAGCCTCAGGTGTGTGGCATGGCATTGTAGAGGTGCAGTGCAGGAGTCATGGGAGTGGGGTGCAGCTGAGGCAAACTTTGAGTGCAGTAGCAGTATGTGGCATGGGGAACACAGACATAGGGTGCAGTGGGAGATGGATGGGGGGCTGTATGGATGCACAGGGGCTGGTGTGCAGGCAGGATGTGGGTGGGCATGTAAACCATGGCAATTTGGGTTTCAGGGTGTGGGGTAGGAGGCACAGAGTTTGGTGCATGAGGGGAGCAGGGCATGGGTGTGTCCTTACAAAGAGGCATGGATCCAGGAGACCTGGGATCCAAATGTGTATGTGTGGAACATGTGGTTGTGCACATGTGTGGGTCTGGGGGGCAAAACCCTGGTATGCATGGGTCTAGGGGGCAGGCCCTAGTGTGTGCATCTGCAGAGCTCAGGGGCATCTGGCTGGGGTTGTATCTGCATGGGCTGGGCTTGGTGTGGCCCAGATGCACAAGTCAGAGCTAGTCCAGAGCTAGGGGGGCATGGTGGAGATGTGCAAAAATGCATGCATGGATCTGGGAGAGCCATATGCTGATGTACACATGCACAGAGCTTAGGGTGAGTGGAGCAGGGTTGCGGGACTTAATGGGCTGGGGACAGATGTAGCCCAGGTATGAAGGTGAGCACTGGTAGCCCGGATGCGCAGGTGACAGCCTGCAGGGGGCAGGGAAGGGGTTTGGGGGGTTGAAGGGCTGGGTGCAGGCGGGTGGGTCTCAAGAGGGGCAGGGCGGTACTGTGTACAGGTGTGATGTGTCGGGCTGGGGCAGGCATGTGCATGCGTGGGCCAGGGATTTGGGGCCATGATGCAGGCAGAGGTTCGGGGCAGGGGCACTTGGAGCTTAGTGGGGGGAGGGGTAGATGACGTGATTCCTGTGCATCAGGTGTGGGGTGAATTGTGAGTTGTGGGGCAGGGAAGGCACGTGTGACTGCAGAACGTTCAGCAGATGCACTTGGCTTACTTCCTTGGGATCTTTTGATTAGGTGATTTTCATGGAAATACTCTCCGCCCATTCAAGGCGGACCTTAATCTGCTTTCTGGAGTCCTTTAAGAGGGAACCATTCTGGAAAAAGCTCAGAGATGACACAGGCAGAGAAGTTTGGAGATGCAGAAAGAAAATGCCCCCAGGGAAACTATTTGAAACCAGAAGCCAAAGGACCAGCTGATGCCAGCCATGTACAGTCCCAGCTAACAGAGGTGTTCTGGATGCCATTGGCCTTTCTTAAGTCAAGGTATCTTTCTCCGGCTGCCTTAGTTTGGACATTTTTTTGCTTTAGAACTATAAACTTATAACTTAATAAATCCCCTTTATAAAAGCCAACCCCTTTCTGGTATATTGCATTCCAGCAGTATTAGCAAGCTAAAACACACGGCAAGGGTACAGATTTCATTGTTAGTGTGCCAGGATTCACCGGGGGCAGTTTGACTATGTTAACAATTATACCACAATGTACAATCCCTGGACTAGATATCGTACCCCTAATTATTGGGGATTAGAAGAAATTAATTTCTGTCTATGATTAGAATCCCTAGCGCATCTCAACTATGAACTTATAAACTTTTTTCAAGGTGGAAAGGATATCAGGGATCACCGAGTCTGATTCTTCAGTAGGGTTTCTTATCCTCTCTCTACCTGTAAAGAATACCGGCGTCTTTATTCCACAAATGAAAAGTGCACATTTTATGCATTTCTTTTAAAAAGGAAAAATATCAAAATTCATTCTGTAACTCTGAATTCAGAATTCTTAGAGATCTAGATGAATCTCAAATACCAAGAAGAAAGGTCTCTAGTGGAACTGCAGCATTTTCCAGATTGGCATCATAGTACCTCGGTTCACACAAGATTAGTGCTCAGAGTTCAATGATAAGTATCAAATTTTAAGATGGTAATGTATTTTGCCCTACTTCAACCTAGAGACTGCACCAGAATGCGCATTTTCCAGGGGATTATCCCACTTTTCTGTCCTGTGAATGAAGAAAAAAGGCATCATCATTTATAGATTTGATTTTCTAACCCCCTGAGACACAAATGCCAGCCATGTCATCCTTTAAATGTAGCAGTCGGGGCCACTTATGTGTTACACACTGAATTTAGAAAATATGATAAACAGTTTTTCAGAGAAGATATACTTTTGAAATTCTACAGATCAACAGCTGTAGTCAATGAAGTTCAGACAGTCACTGAATTTCCCTTTAGAAAATGCCCAGATTGTCTATTTATTCATTCTCTTATTTATTCTTTCAGCCAGTGTTTATTGAGAATCTACTACAAATCACTATTCGTTGTTCTGTGGAACACACAAAAAATAGAGTACAGTACCTGCATTCAAGAAACTCACATGTTCTAAAAGAGGGGATGAAACAGGCAAAAACAATTATAACTATAACTTATAATTATAACCACTGTCACGCTACAGGAAGTAAAAGATTCTTACTGTCTTTTGGTCTTTCACTGAAATGAGAGGGCTTGGTTCTTTTGCTGTTAACTGCACTGGAATATGCAGGGCTATTTCTTAGCAGTAATAACAGTAATCTCTTCAGCTAAAGACACTGTTTAAAAAGATAAGAGTTAGGAGGGAAAGTAGTTTGGGTAGTGGTAAAAGTTTTGTGCTTTGATAATCAAGACGGTAGAAATGACCTGGGTCTCAGAACCAATACTCAAGAGAGAAAAAGAAGGAAAACATAGCTCTGGAAGGATGTCCACATTGGGGTAGTAATTAAAATTGTGAAGCCAGAAGAGCTCATGAGGGTATAAATGGCAATACAGAGGGCCAACCTTGGAGCTTTGAGAGATACTAATTCTTGCATAAAATTTGTAGCCATGGCAGAGCCTGGCCTGTGTGGAAATCACATCCAAACCCTGATGTCATTAGCACAATTCTCTAACTAGCTATGCCCCACCTTGTGCAGACAGCACTGTACAAATTATATACTCTTGATTCCAGGACAGATGTTTACATGTAAGGTAGACATAGGTGCCAGGTTACTTGACTTAACCCCTTGTGCACAAAAACACTTGTGTCAAAGACTGATCATTGATTTTTATTTAGTGTAAGAGAGGATTCCCACAGTAAGGACTCTTGTTTTCACTCCTAGGTAACTTTATCCTCTCAGTCCTCTGGGGAATTGCCCAGGTAGATCGACAAGGCACATAAACCCAAACTGCCTGAGTTAAGTTTGGGTTTCTGTTCTTTCTTCAATTATAAGAATCTATCTCAGGGGGGCTTGGGGCTCCGAAGACAGATAGAATTTATCTAACTGCTGCCAGAATGTAATTTAAAACGAGTCCAAGAGGAAAAGAACCTTCCCAAATATTCCCACTGTGGGACAAAGGGTGGACAGTTTCTTGCCAAAGACATGCATGAAGGGTGAGTAGCCTCCCTTGTAATGCTGCTTCGGCTTGTAGCCTTTCCGGGAGCTTTATAAAACTAGCTAACATGTCTGGATAGACTTTCTGCCCTTCTTTTTTGAAAACTGAGTTCTTTCTCCAATTGTAATGTACAGACTCAGCATTAAAGCAAGGTTGTAATGCAACTCTTTGCCAAGTAGATTTAGAAAACAATATCTTATAGAGTTCCTAGAGCTCCGAGGCCCAACCAGGACTTGAATCCAGGATTTGCACCTATTCCAATGTTCTGTGCAACTCCAAGCAACTTAAAGCATTTGATAGAGGGCATGTGCATTGCTGGTAGGAGGTGACTAAAGTCACATTACTAATATTAATATTAATGTATTCTTAATAATAATAATAATTGATTATTATGTATTATTAGACCACCGGCGGGCCAGAGACAGAAGGAAATTAGAAAGCCCGGAAGAAGGTAGAAAGGCTGAGGAGAGAACAGAAAGAGAACCAAGAAGGGCATAGTGATGATTAAATGTCTGGAGAAGGAACCCAGGAGGGTTCTAAACCCTGAACATTTGTCTTCTTCACAGGAACTGGGGATGTGTACAGCCCTGGAGTGTGAGGCCAAATGAAGCTGTGGACCTGGTAGAGGCTCCTGCCTCCCCTTGGCTTACTGAGCAATTTATTAAACCAGATCTGCTCTGAAAAGAGGAGGAGTTGACAAAGAGATTTTCCCACCTCACACGGTTTCACACTGGGGGCAACCCAGATGGAGAGGAGGGAAAGGGAAAGGACATCTTAATGGCTTGTTAGAAAAAGAGGGGTGGTTGGAATACCCAGCAAACAATTAAAACCTGGGCTTTCCACCTCCCTTTGAGGCTGGGGATTGTTCAAAAATAGTCAAAATGGAACTCAGAGAACAAAGGCATTTTAGAGAGGAAGCTCACCCACCCACAAAGAGTGGGGAACAAGAAGAGGCTCTGAAGTTCCTCCTGGAGGAATCTTCCTAGAATTGAATGATTGCGGAATAAACATCCTTGAAGACCAAGATACAGATACAGCCCAGGCACCTGTCCCTTCCATGGCAAATAGGGTGATCCTTCCCGAGAGAGCCAAACGGGTAGGATGGGAGTACAGAGATGGCAAATGGGATCATCACTGATTCGAAAACTTCCTTCACCTCCTTCCTCCTCCAAAGCCCACCCACCCCAAATGTTACCATTTCTTAGTTCAAAAAGGCTTCCTTTCCATAGACTTCAAGGAAAATCCATGGCTAGATAGTCAACAAGTGACAGGAGAAAAAAGGGAGGGAAAAATGACCTCTCATGAGTGACTATTTCACACTAGGTACTTTCTTACCTTTTAATCCATTAAGTCCTTAAAACAGGCTTCTCATGAATTATTATATCCATTTTACAGACAAGGAAACAGAAGATTAAAGAAACTGTCATTTGCTTTGCATCACACGACTAGTAAGTCACAGAGCCTGGATAGCCAAGGATCCTTCTAACTAAAGCCTGTGCTCCTCCTTCCAAGGCATGGGACATAATATGTAATTGACTGCACAGTCCCTGTCAGCCTAGGACCCCAGAAGCAGAAGGAACAGTACGACCGTCCCTAAGGCTGAAGGGTGCCCACTTTCTGTGCACCAGCACCTTGATTTGACAAAAGTGCATCTTTCCCAGGCTTCAAGTCTGAGATGAGAAACAGGAATCATAGACAGACCAAACATTCTTCACGGAGCTGGATTACCAAAGGGAATTTAGTGGCTTATTCTCAGGTCCTTTTCCTCTTTCTATTTGACAACTTTCCGAGTCATAGTCCTTTATTGTCACCTGATATCCATTCATGGATTCATTCATTCCTTTGTTCACCAAACATTTATAAATCTCACTATGTGCCAGGCAAAGAAAATACAGTCCTCAAGAAACTCATAGTCTTGTAAAGAAGACAGAAAAGTAGATGATTTTAGGATTCATTGGGTATCTTTGGTTTCAATTTAAAATACTTTAAGGATTTAGGAGAGGCAAGATGGTAGCATCAGCATGATATTTAAATCTCCACAGTTCTCTCAAAGAGAACGGTTAAGGTAGCCAAAGAAAAGCCTGGCTTCAACAGAACCGAGAGCTTTATGCAAATAGCATCTATGCCGATGCAAGCAAAGGAAAGGCAGAAAGATTTCTGATGGTCCTAAAGGTCAAGAAATATAGAAATCACTTATGTTCACATCCCTAAAGGGAAAGACTTCCTACTCAGAAAGATTTCAACTGACATATCTGAGAACAAGGATTGGAAGGGAATTTGCATTTCAAAAATGAACACTAGGTCAGAAGAAGCACAAAGGGGAATAGATACCTATAGAACATACCATAAAAGACTAGAGAATGGAAAGAGAAAAAATCCAAATAAACATGTTAATCCAGAATGGCTATACTAAACTATATTCTAATAAGACTACTGGACTTATAAGAAAAAGAAAAGAAAATCTCTTGTGCATGCAGGTAAAAGGAAAAAAAGAAACAAGTCATTTATGAATAAAATAAGCATATAATTTTTTTTATCTAAACTGGGACATTTGTGAATGCATGAAGAGACTCCTCAGTAATTATTCACGGACAATAGAAGTAAACTGGATTTTTCTGGGACCAAAGTAGAACTTCCCTTATTTATAAGGGAACAAAAATCAGATTGGCATCAGGCTTTTCAACAACTGCACTTAAGAACAGAAGACAATGAAATAACATACTTGGTATACTCAAGAAAAGGAAATGTGAATCAAAGATTTTATATTGAGCCAAAGTTATCTTCAAGTATAAGTCACACGAACAAACAATTATTGCCTAAAAGCACTCAGGGAAAATTCTTCCCTAGTAACCAAGAACTGATTGGAAAAATCATTGCAATAAGGATTGATGGTGAAATCTGAATATATTTAACCACAGGACTAAGAATAAATAATGACGATAAGAGGGCAACAAAACTTACATAATTGTTATATGCTCTAAAAATATAAGTATAGTATGAACATCAAAAATGGTGAGGGGAGGGCAGTGCAATGGTGGCTCAGTGGCAGAGTTCTCACCTGCCATGCTGGAGATCTGGGTTCCATTCCTGGTGCCTGCCCATGCCAAAAAAAAAAAAGGTGGAGGGGAGGAGAGGGTAAATTAAAAGTAAAATAAGCTTGTTGGTTGTCTTATAGGATCAACCTAGAGTAAAATAGTTGCTGGTAATGGAAGAGAAGAGGAAATAAGATATTATTGGCTTGTTTCAAAATAGTTCACAGTAAGAACCGATTATACAATATCTAATAAAGAGGTAACTAGGGTATTATATAAAACTAATCATATAAAGGTAACCACTAAAGCAAAAAATATGAGCCTTTGTCCGTGTCTCCTCGCTCAACGTCGGGCCCCCGGCCGGCGGAGGGTACGACAAGAAAAGGGGGAGAGAGAAAGAGACGCAGACAAACCGGTCCTGGCGGTAGAAAACGAGTCCAGAATACGCAGCAGTTGTAAGCACAAATCTTTACTGGGTCTAAGCTTGCATTATCTATAACTTTCCCCGACCGGGTGAATACATCCCGCGGGGGAGCGACCTCTGTGCGGCCGTCAGGCACGGCTCCTTGTGGGTCGTCTCCCCCGCCTCGTCCGGGTAATACCTTATATACATAATTCAAGCCCAATAGGTTGTTGCCGCGTCTAAGAGGGTGATTGGTAGATCGGGTTGGTGGGCGTGTGTGTCATACGCGGAAGCAGGATGTGGGCGCCATCTTGGCTCACTCGATGGGCGGGGGGAGCTCTAGAGCAGGCTGCAGCGCGTCCACTAGGCCTGACCCGGGTGGCGGCTCTCCACAAGCCTTCTTAAATATGGCAAGAGAAATATAAAAAAGAGAAAGAGAGAAAACAAGCAGACCACATGATAAAAAATATACACACACACATACATTTCTACATAACACACTAAGAAAAATGTATTCATGATAAAAATTATAAATGGACTTTGCTCATATATTAAAAGGAAATAAATCCAGGTGCCCATACAATATCAAGAATCTCTTCCTTTATTACTTTGTCTCTGTTTATCACTTGACCCCACTTTCCTCTATTTTGTTTGATTCTCACGTAGGCTTTTCTATGAGGTGGCTAAGATGACCATCTGAAGCTCTAGCTTACATTACTCTAGTGAATGTAGATTGTGACCTTTTCCTCCAACAACCACATCAGTCTCTAAAAGAATCTGATTGATTATTTTTACATGTACTTTCTACAGACCAACTATTACAGATGAGGCACTCTCATTGTTCAGTCTGAACCATATGCCAATCTCAAAAAGGAGATAAATCTATGTGATTAACAACCTCTCTAGCCTAATGTAGATAACGTAGTTCGAAGAGGAAGCAAGCTTCTTAAAGGAAAATGTTTGGTAGACTAAGAAAAGCCAAGAATTTTCTGTCTCATTTGTAGGAGTGAGGGATCTCCCTGCTACTGTAATGCTGTGTTCTTATAACTGAGCTTTAATGAAAGAATGGAGTGACATGCTTCACTTTTTTCTTTAATGGGATTTGGCCTTTCTAGCTTCAGAGGGCCTCAGAGAGGACACTCAGGTTTCTCTTCCACACCTAAGAACTCAACCATCCCCATTCCAGTTGCCTATTGCTACATAACAAACTAACCCAAAACTCTGCGGCTTAAAGAACTATTGAATACAACTCACAATTGTGTGGTTCAGGAATTCAGGTTGGGCTCAGCTAGGTAATCCTTCTATTCCATATAGCATTGATGGAGGTTCCTTGGTGGTATTCAGGTCGTGCACAAACTTGGTATGGTAGGTCTAAGACAACTTCATTTACATGCTGTCACCTTGGCTGGGTTTACCTGTTGACCCATAACCCTGCAAGTGATCTTGAGGTCATGGTCATCTCAAGATAGTCCTAATGACTCAGGACTTCAAAAGTGGCGCTATGGCAGTTACATGGGCTTTTGTGTTCTAAGCACACAATTCTTCTGCTGTACTCTACTGGTGAGGCAGCCATAAGCCCACCCAGATTCAAGGGAAGTAGGTACAGACACCACCTCTTGAAGGGAGGCATAACAAAGAATTTGACCTTAAAACTACCATACTCCTTAAGACACATGTACTCTATTTTAATCAGTTCTATAAACATCTAGTAAACATCTATACCAAATGAATAATATGAATAAATGTACCATTCAGTGTGGCAACATGTTTGGCAAAATATAGTCATACAGTGTTAAGCAACTTCCATAAGCACAGGATTCTCAGAGCCTTTAAAAGGCTAATAAGCTTTGGGAATTTCTGAGGGCAGGATAAGAGTTGTATCATTTCTCCAAGTACTTTGACTTTGGCACCTCCTGGAACTTAAGTCTTCTGCAAAGAGATCTTAAAACACCTGTCTTAACAATGACTTAAAGCAAAGAGAAGACTTCGGGGAAGATGGTAGAAGAGTATAGGGTGAGTTCACCCCTGCTCCAAAGAACATCTAGAGAAGGACAGAGAAGAGACCAGAAGAGTGATTCCAGGGTGTAAGTGACCTGGGAGAGTCTTCTGCACTACATAGAGAGGTCCTGGATGACAAGGCAGAAGAATTGAGATGCAGAGAACCAGAGACTGGTCAGCTACTGCAAACAACCTAGAGCTTCCATTTCCAGACAGAGGCCCAGAGCCATCAGGAGTGCACAGACAGGGAGATGGGGACAAAGAAGTAAGCCAACTCACATTCCTTGAAAGCACTGCCCTCATCTGCTGCCTCCACCCCACACCCATGACTCCCCCCACACCTCACTCACCTGAACCCCATCACCTGGTCCACCATTGCACTCCAAGCACCCCTGCCCCAATCCCCCTCCCCGTGCACCTCCACCCCACACTCCCGTCTCATGTATGCACCTAAGCTTATCCCAGCATGGCCCACCTCTCTTGTGCAAGTGCACAGTCTTGCCCCACCCCTCCTGAGACCTGTGGATCCACAGTTAGGAAGATTAGTTGAGGATATAATAGGGGAAAACTTCTTAACATTTATAAAAGACAGAAATATGCAAATCAAAGAAGGTCAACAAACTCCAAATAGAATAAATTCAAATAGGCTGACCCAAGACACATATTAATCAGTCTATTAATGTTGAAGAGAAGCAGAGAATCCTGAAAGTGGCAAAAGGAAAACAATCTACCGTCTATAAGGGAAACCACGTAAGACTGAGTTTGGACTACTAAACTGGTACCCCTGCAAGAAGGCAGGGGTATAATACATTTAAGACCCTGAAAGAGAAAGACTTCCAGCCAATAAGTCTGTACCCAGACTAGTTGTCCTTCAAAACTGAGGGAGAGATTAAAATTTTCTTTGAGAAAATAAATAAAATCAATGGGCCACTAGCAAAGCTGACAAAGAAAAAAAGAGAGAGGATGCAAATAAAATCAGAAAAGACAACGGGGTCATTACCACAGACCCTGAAGAAATAAAACATAATCATAAGAGAAGACTATGAACAACTATATACCAAGAAACTAGACAACTCCCATGAAATGGACAAACAAAGTTCTGAGAGAATATGTCAGCAACAGATCAGCTCTACAAGAAATACTAAAGGGAATTCTGCCAGTGGAAAGAAAAGACAGGAGAGGGATGTTTGGAGAAGGGCACAGAACTGAAGAGTACCAGTAAGAAAAGAGAAAGACAGAAAAGAATATATAGATCTGACAAATAAAATCCAAAGGATAAGATGGCTGATTCAAGAAATGCCTTTACAGTAATAACTTTGAATGTTAATGGACTAAATTTACCAATTAAAAGGTACAGATTGGCAGAATGGATTAAGAAATATAATCCAGCTAAATACTTCTTATAAGAAACTCATCTTAGACAAAAGGATACAAATAGAGGATGGAAAAAGATGTTCCATGCAAGCTATAAACAGAAGAAAGCAGGAGTAGCTACACTAATATCAGGCCAAATAGACTTTAAATGTAAAGACATCATAAGTGAAAAAGAAGGACACTATATGTCAGTGAAAAGGATAATTCACCAAGAAGAAATAGCAATCATAAATGTTTATGCTCCCAATCAAGGAGCTCCACAGTACATGAGACCAGCAATAGCAAAACTGAAGGGAGCAATAGATGTTTCAACAATAATAGTAGGAGACTTCAATACACCACTCTCTTCTATAGATGGAACAACTGGACAGAGGATCATCA